>NC_143577.1:23467616-24175116 GCF_048544385.1 Mastigoproctus giganteus | reverse complement strand
TGGCACGTGCATGTCTAATTGTGCCGGTAACCCCCAAAACAGGACGCTGATTATCGAACGCGTGTGTTTTCTCTCCACGAGAAGCATTTTGCAATGTCACGGGAGGAAGTCAAGTTTCTGGGACCACTGCTGTACTCGATTTAAACGGGTTGAGTTAAAATGTTCGCTCGATGCCCACCGACTTTCACGGTTGATGCGACGTCCGACTTCCGATTCCGAAACCAGAGAGAGAGAGAGAACACCGTGTCGGATTGCATGATGACACGCAAAGATATCCGACGAGTTCTAATCGAATCAAGCACGTGCGGGTTAAGAGCAATAAGTTATTCGATTAAGTCGAGGTCGCAAAAACAGAAACAAAAATTTCACGACAGATATCGGCACGAAATACGAAATAGTTCACGTGATTCGCTACTTCCCGTTCAGTTACTTCGCTCCCACGCGTCTCTTGTAGCTCGGTGGACAGGGGTGCACCTTGAGCAGGTTTGGAGTCGCGTCCAGCGTTTATTTTCCTTCTCCACTTGCAGTTGGGTTGCATTTTTAAGTGAGCGATGATTTTAAAATGTGCTGAATTATTAAAAAATAAAAAAATGAGCGGGTGCGTTGTCATGTACCTGCACGTACAAACAGCTCGATGAGTTTCTGACCGAAAAGAACATGTCTGGCTGTAAATTACAACACTATTTTAAATATATATTTTAATTAATGCTAGCGTAATAGAAAGGGCACATACAGTGACGGACAAAAAACTGCATCACCTTAAAAAAAAGGAACATTTGTAGTGAAACGTATAAGATATTGTTTGATTACAGTCATTTTGTTTGTCGCAAAGCGTATTGCGTCAGATAACGCTTCTATTGCATCAGACAGTAATTGCAAGGTATTGCATCAGCCGTTGGAAGAGTATACACGCTCATTAGTTTTCTGTTTTGCGGAGGTGGCTCCATATGTTCAGTTGACACCAAGAAAAAAAAGTGTAGCTTGGAGGTAATGCCTGAAACCCGTTATTAGGGATCACCACACAGACGCCCAAACCTGCATTTTTCAACAGGACTCAGTACCTTGCCACACAGCACAATTGGTAACTTTTATGCTATTTAGATTTAATGATGAGTTTGTCTTCTTGTCTCACAAGGCTTAAAACATACGTACACCAATGTTTTCCCTCGTTTTTCTCCCTTAAGGTGCAGTATTTTGTTCATAAAATCCTTTAATCGCATAAAGGGACCCCTTAAACACCCTAAAGGCTAAAAAGCTTGGCTAATATAAATTTAGGATACTCATTAAACTTAATAATTACTCAGAGCTACACACATATACACAATCATACCATCCATCGCCACCTGGTTATCTCCCCATAATGGTTCCTCTTACCATGATTCCGGGTGTTCGCCCAGTATGCCGTTCTTCGAAGCAGCTGGATTACTAAGCGTGTTCATTATAACCAGATTTTAAAGGGGAAATTTCCCTTAACACGAATCTTCCCTAATATTACACGGCCAATTACGAATTGGTTTCTTTTGAGCTGTTGTTGATGAGATAAACAAAACACTAATTTCATGGCTGTGTCAGTAGTGAAAGCCCTTGCAATGCTTCAATGTTTCTTAATTAAAGATAAACAGAACAGACTCACCTGTCGAGACATCGCTTACTGTAAAGGACCTTGTGGGACAAGTTTTTGTTTTTAACGGATGGTGGATAATCAGTAAGATTTGCTGAAAAAACATTGCATCTTGGAGTTGGAATGTTTTTTTTAATCTGACTGACTTCTGTATGGGGTGGGGAGGGGAAACTCGGAATAAATCACAGAAACCAACCTCCTCCTCCTACCCTTCCGAGGTCGGCTAACTACATCTTGGGAGTGTAGACATTCCATTGTACTTAAAAAACTTCACCAAACTTCCGATGTTTGCCAAATCTACTTTGCAAAAGTGTTCTTTATGTAATGCACTTATAAGGCTTCGAAACAGAATGCCCTCACCAACTGGAGGTGCAAACAAGCCTCCCACAATGTTAAAAGGCTGGTGTTGAACCACAAAGAGTACATAAAAACTTGAAGAGAAAAAATCCGCCTACAAATGAATGAATGAGACATCATGATCCAACACTTCCAGAAATCAGGAAAAACAAGTACAGACTACCTTTTGGAACTACTAGAAGCACGTGGCCAGCTCAAGCTCGTTCACCGACACAACCTCCCCGACGTGCCCTTGAGCACTTAATAGAATACGGGCGGTTAATTGACCTCCGACAACCCACAAATCGTGGGCAAAAGTAAACGAGGAAATATTCCAATGGATGGTGATTACTGATTAAGGGAACAAGTTGAATCTTTTATTTCATATTTACATCATCAGTAGAGCAAGGGTACATTAGTTAAAAGATTTTTACGCACCGACTTATATAGCAACAAAGGAAATGTAGTCCTTCTTCTGAAAGGAACCAGGCTCTTTTATATTGAATCTAGAAAGTATTGCTAACAAACTGTGGAAACATGGCTAAATCATAACAGACAAATGAATCTGCTGGTACACTCTTCTAGTTACACATATATTGGGAACAAAATGTATTAAGGAGAAGATAAGAGGAATGGAGGAGTAGTAATACTTTATCATGACAGGTTTCGCCTCACAAGAATTAAACCAAGCCAGTCTGAGAACTTTGAAGCGTTATCCGCCTCCTTCTTGAGGAAAGCCTCAAAAAATCCATGCAAACAGGTCTGAGTGGTCTTGGAACTCAGCGTGCATAAACATGTGTCATATGCAAATTGTCATGGAGTATACCGTGCGTGCTTCTTACTGATATTCTTAATATCTCTGCCAGTTACCTTACTCTTAACGATCTTCTCTCACGATTACAGAAGCAGTGTTTGTGGTAACAGCAGTTGTTGGAGTTCCAGGACCGCCAATTTTGTGATTGAATCACGTCCATCTTTAAACAGTAGAGGAAGAAAAGGATCTTGATGCGTCAGATATGAAGTTTTCTGGTGTCCTATCGATGATTGATCGAACAATGTCAAATAGAGAGAGAGGCCGTAAATTCAAATTACAGGGGGAAAGGTTTTGACTAGATTGTAGGAAGTTTTCTTCCAGCCAGAGAACTGTTGATTACTTGAACTAGTTGCCTCCGCAGGTAGTTGAGGCTGAAAGTTTGAAGAGATTCAAAGGTAATCTGGATAGTTACCTACTTGAGGAGGGGAGCACATAATTTGTATTTTCTTTAGTCCATGAAGAGAAGTGTCCACGCGTATAACTACACTCTGTCTCTAATACTTAACCATCTTTTATCCACAGTAGTAACTTGCCCTTAAGTTACAACAATGGTTCATATTGGACAGTATGGAAAGCTGAAATCTTAGTATACTATGTCCAAGTTATTCCTTAAATCCATTGCCTTCAGGTCTTTTCCACCCGATGTGGGAAGGACGGTGATTCTAGCAACTGTGCTACCTACGAGGGCATTTGTCTGTTTTACTGGACGTAATACCCGAATTTCCGGGATAAAAAACGTTATTATCCTCGCTTTAAACTGACTACCTCAGCTACGAGTGAAAAAAGCTCATAAACGTTTCTAGTTTCAGTGATAGAATTCGAACTCGGACGTTTTCCACCCGGTGTGGGGAATAGGGTGCTTATAAACACTACGCTATCCGCGAAGGTTCTTAGCTAAGGACTTCTCAGAATATGTCCTAGCCTAACTCCTGGGTGATTTTTTGCAGACTAATTTATATTTTCTGTAGGATTCAGGGTCGGCTGATAATTTAAAATCATCCCATGCATCTTTATTCTCTACCACTATAGGTCATCAGGTCTTTTCTCATTCGTTTTGGTCCATAGCTTGATCAATATACCCTTCTGTTCGTATAAAAACCTTAGTATCTTCCAAAATACTTCCGAGAACATTTCCCATTTAGCAACTGTTCTTGTTAAAGTTACCATTTGATCATCCAGCAGTCCCGATTAGTAAAGGGACAGCCAAGCCACAAGTTTCATTCGATCCCTGGAAAGTCAAGGTCTCCCATTCTAAGACATTCTGATTTGTTTCATTACTCATATTGCAGCCTCCTTTATACCACACTCCTTCTATCATCTTCGTTTTCCCAATTCATATGTCCCATCTACAATATACGATATAAGGTCAGCAATTTTCTTCCCTCCATTTCTTGTTATGCTGTGTTCCTTACTGAACCTAGCTTTTTCCTACAAACTTCCGTAAGAAAGATTATTTTTGTCAGGTGTTAATGATCTTTCCTTGAGGCTAACTGGCCATGGGGCAAGGACTCTGAGAGCACTCGTGGCGGACAATGTCCCACTTTTTAGATGACACATGATTAAGCGAGCTGTCATATTGTTTGAATGGAGAATACCATCATGGATTCTTAATTTTGTTCGCTCTTTTAAATAAACCTCATGTCAAACGCTGGAAACTTGATTATAGGTTTCTAAAGTGGAACTCAAAAGTAAGAAAAATAAAATATTATCAGTGACTCGATAATGAGTCCCACATAGATAAATATTGTAGACAAATTCTCTGAAACTGTTCATCGTTCTTAATAAAATGTATCTTCTGATTTCAATTAAAATTTATTTTATTTAATTTATTTTTAATTTTTCGATTCCAATGTTTAGGTTTACTAAAAAGAATTATGCAGGATCAATCCTGACGATCCTGCACAGGTTCTAAAATTAAACAAAACAGAAAAAACAGTGATTTACAGCTCGCTGGCTAAAGGAAAACTTCCTACAGTCCAAAATTTGTCTCCCAAGTTCCAGCATCATTTAAAACTGTCAAAATTTCACCTTAATTCATTTTTCCATCCGTCTCTCCGAGCCTTAAAGACTTTAAAAAGTTTTCATCCCTGCATAATAATGAGGATGAGATCATTGGATGTCTGTAAATTGAATGTATTTGAAGGCCAATTTGCTGGATGAAAGACCAGAATTTCTGAGAGAAAAATCAGTGCACCCCTCGCCTGAGACCGCCCAACTCAGCCACGTTGTGAAAAACAGCCCATAAAAGTTCCTCGTGCCATTTATGGGATTCAAACCCAGACGATTTTCACCCGATATGGAAAGCACAGTGATCCACTGTGCTATCCGAAAGGGACATCTCCACTAAGGCACTCAGTTACCAAGTTATGCTGGCCACATATTCGGATATTTAGTTTCCAGACACTTCAATCTGCAGAACTGAAATCGTTCATGGTAAGAATAGTCCCTTTTGTGCCTCTGATTAACCTCATTGCTCTTCCCTGTGCCCACTCCAGCATTCTTCCTAAAATGAGGCTTCCAGACCTGTTTGCAGTAATCAAGATATGGTCTCGCCATTGCAAATGAATGGATACATTTAGAAGAGAACGATTTAGTGGAGTTGGTAAAACGATAAAGGCAACAGATGAATTTGACAGAATGAGGTGGACAGATTTTAAGCCAGGGAAGATCGAAAAGAGGACATTCCTACTCTTACAGTACGTAGTGTATGTCTTCATTTTAAACATATTTTTAAAGATCTGAGTATGGTTATTGTCTCAACTGTAAAAAACAAAGTATTCTATCCTTACTCATGATCAATCTTTGTAGATTTCTAAGCCAATTATGATTGGTCATTTTAGGGCACTTTGCTTTCTCTCTTCCTTTTTTTTCTCCCTTGAGAAAAGTTCTGTTTTCTCTCTCTCTCAATTGCATTCACACCCACTTTCTAAACAATTTCTTATATAAGCTACCCTCCGATAAAATCTACACTAAGTAACCAACGACCAATCTTTAATGAGTTGCATATTTTTGTTTCTTTTTAACAAAATCCTCAGAAGCCGCTTTCACGTACCATTTGGTACCTAGCCGCTAAGAGGCGGTGGCCTGGAGTAGAAGGACAGCACCACTGAACCGGTTCTGGTTTAGTAAACCTCGGACACGTGACAAACTGCATGCATAACGGGAGATACCTCGGCTATATGTGACCATGACAGCCCCAGGGTGCACCGTGAGCAGAGAGGTTGGAGAAAGACCCCAACAAAAAAGGTGACGCGTATATTTTGAGCGTCATTATCAACGGCCGCTCGTGCAGTGACAAGTTTCTTAATTAATCCCCCCATCATGATGTCGTTTTCCTTCGTAAAGGAATACGGAAGTGTTTTAAGTCTACGAGACTCGTGTTGGGAAAATAAATTTTGGACTTTGAGATGGATATCGGTCGTTCCTTCTGCGAAGTTAATTCAAGCATGAAATTATGCCTTCCTTCCCCCTAATGCCGCATTTTGAGGAGGGGAAATTAACTGGTTGCCCTCAAGGAGGCTATAAAGTTTTTCATGCGTTGGTATTATCTTTAGGAAGATAAAAAAATGAAGAATGTTGGACGCATTTCTTAAGCAGTAACTGCAGACACAAAATACCATGCCGGATATGGCAGGCGCAAATTAAAATCATTATTTTAACATCACTGGAAGGATCTGATAAAACATTAGGAGTCTAACGTAACCCAATCAAGGAAATGAGATGAAAACCATCCCATTTCGCATTCTTGTAATGCCAATTAACACAGGCTGAGAATAGCCATGAGAGAGAGACTTTATTGGAGAAGAGACCGCAACCCAGTTATAATTTGAGGTGCTGGAGGACCACTAACGTTGACTTTAGAGGGTTTTTGGTGAGAAGGGGATCCAGGGTGTTGGGTGTGGTTAGAATTGTCTGGTATTCTAGTAGGTCATTAGCAAAAACTTCGGAATCTCGCCAGCTGGGTCCGTGTGACTAGAAAACCGAAGACACTTGGAGTTACGAATATTAAAAACACCTCACTGTTAGGAAAGTTGTACTGGAGAAAGTCAAGTTTCAAAGAGAGAGGAAGTCAGAGATTCCAAGTTATTAGTGGAGTTGGTAAAACGATAAAGGCAACAGATGAATTTTACAGAATGAGGTGGACAGATTTTAAGACAGGGAAGATCGAAAAGAGGACATTCAAAATTACTAAGTCTCTGACAGGGAATATCAGAGCACACATATGCAAAAGCACCTTTGAAGCGAAAGAAATTGTACAGCGAATAATTAGAACAACTGAGATGAGCAGTGGTTGAGGCAACCGATAACTGGGATTATGTCAGAGAAAGTAAAAGGGGCTTCGTAGACTGCAAGTGAAAATGAACATCGTTGAGATTGGAACTGAGACGACGTATATTTGTTAAATGAACGAGAGAGTGTTTGGGACATTTAGATCTTTTCGAAGATAGCTTTCTTCTAATGGTTAGGGGTCTTACTGTTCATGATATATTCAGTAGTAAGAAAAGGTGTCAAGGACATGGCGGATGAAGTAATTAAATTTTTGGATATGGTGTACCCACAGCAAGAATACACCCAGCTCTTTGTCATACCTCGGCAATGCCCCCCCGCATACACGCTACTCGAACTCCCTCCCGTCACTATCTGGCAGAGAGATTATACACTAGCTGGTCCAGAAGTATCCTTGAGAGTTACCAATAGGTTCGGTTTCGTAGACTGTTTTGAGGCCGGCCTGCGAACACCTTTTTAAAGTTGTATATCTCTCGAAGTGTAAGAAAGATTAGCAGTACTCCTGGAGTACTGCTAAGTCTCCTTTGGGTTAGAGATTAAAGCTATTGCCTTTGGATCATCTATTGGGCTCATTATGGGCTGTAAGAAATATCCTCACTCGAGTACAGCCCATAACGGGCCCAATTGATAATCCAAAGGCAACAGTTTTAATCACTGACCCAAAGAAGGCGGGAAGAAATTATCGTGACCATCGACTTATGCTTCGGCTAATCCTTACGAATTCGACTTCTCTGAGATATGTTTCCCAATACCATAGAAATCTTCAACAAATTGCCCTCGCGTGTAGCACAGTTAGTATAATCACCGTTCTAACCACAGCTGGTGGAAAAGACCAGAGTTCTAACCCTCAACAACGAGAGGAATTTTTAAAGGGTCTTTTTTTCACAATGTGGATGAGGGAAAAACCATTCTATCCTCAGGCGAAGATATAATAGTTTTCCCTCCCTTATACTAAGATTTATAATCGGATAAACATTGCGAACATAAGCTTTAGAGAGAAGACCCAATAAATACTTATCACCCGATTAATTTCTGAAGACAGAATCACCAGAAGAATGAAACGTCTTCTAAGTTCTCAGCGCCATCATAGATATCATCGACTCAGTGGCCAAAACAGATTATTCTGCAAAAATCCTCTTGCAGTTCGCGTTAGTGCTAATATCCAATGTGCTAACTGCGAGGGCTGAAGATGGTGCCCGATTTTGTTTATTAGTGACGAGTCACTATTTTTACTGAACACTCTTCTGTTACGTACAGAGTGAAGAAAGAAAAAAAAGGAACGTCAGTGGGTTAACCATAACAGCAACAAGTAGATGACCTCTCCCAGTGGCATGTGTGTGTCTCTCTCGCTTTATTTACGCCAGTTTCGCCAATTATTAGAGTCAAGTTAGCATTCAGAGAACTACAGTGGATTTTGTTGAAAGGGGGACGATCATCTCTATCCGGAAACAATAAACTTTATTAGCTACGCCACATGGCAAATATAAACTGTGTGCGCGAAAAGGTCAAGTCATTATCACAGCATGAATGACGACTGCTTTGTGACATTGTCGAAGTACCTGTTTTTCGAACTTCCAAGCATGAATGCTTCATGCAGTGGGCCACCAGACCCACCGCATAATGGCAAATTACGTGCATACTAGAGTTGATCGTCTGCGAGGAGAAATATGGCGGAATACTTGAAGGAAATCCTTATAGTTAGCCATCCATAAACCATCAAAGACGTTGTTGTTGTTGTTGGGTTTTAGGAGCATCGGCAACCAAGGCTATATTGCTACATGTATATTGTCTACAGAAATCCGACTCCAACTGAAATCTCTTTCTGACTTCTCAATCCATCCACACATTTTAATTTTATGTTCATTAAAAGGGTAATCTCTTAATTGTTTTTCCTTAATATTCAATCAAAATCTTAAAATTTAAGAGATTTCTTTAAGAGGTATACTTATTGAAATCCTAGATAAGTTACGATGTTTCTCATATTAAATGTCTTGAAGGTTAGTAATAATTAGATTAGTAACCAAGTACGAAGGCTGTTTGGAAAGTAAGGTATCAGATGGTTTTGTGAAAAGATATTAATTTGTTGGTTTTTAGGAGCTTCAGCGACTTAATTGGACATGACTGTGGCCTACACAGTTCTCATATGCTGACGAATTTCTATGGGCTTGGTTCTTTTGGCCATGCAGAAATCGGATAACTGCGCACTCTACTTCGTTTGTCCATATTTCCAGTAGGGCAGCCATTTTGTTTTCGGGCAAAAATTTATCGATGGACTATTGCAGTGGGCAAAATTTTCATTAATGCATTTATTCTTCTGTACTGTATACGAATCTTTCTGGACAGCTAAAGTTACAAATGTGAAAGTGTTTAGATCAGTCAGAAAAGAAAGGAAATTGCTGTCACTAATCAAGAAACGAAAAACTTGCTTTTTTTGGTCACATTATGAGTCATCAAGAAGAATATGCAGTGCTACAAATCATTCTGACTGGAAGAATTAATGGTGAGAGAAAGAAGATGGATTATTTGAAGGAATAGACAGGCAAAATTGTGGAACAATTATTTCATGTTTACAACAGATGCTGATCGCCAACCCCAGATGGGACCGCAATCTATGATGATGAATTAGATTCTACAATCAAGTTAACCACAACGATAATAAATAATGATTAAAAATGTCCATCTTCTTCTTGAACACGAACCCTTTTCATCATATTCAATGAAACCTTTTGAAAATGTTTACAAACTGATTTCGCAATGCCAGTCGTTATATCGGCTTTCAGGTCCTCTAAGCCCTCGCCGTCCTCCCTCCCCACACGGGTTGGACAAGACCTGAGTTCGAGTCCCATCGATGACGTGAGAAAGATTCGTAGGACTTTTTTCACAACTTGGCAGAGTTAGTCGATCTCAGGAGAGGATAGCGTGGTTTTAACTTTTGTAGGTAGCTGATGAAAAACCCGGAAACTTGGTTTTTTCATCCAGCAAACAGAAAATGTCTTCTAAAAGAAAACCCCGTCCATTTTGGACCGTGTTTTCTTCAATTAGAACACAAAGGTGACTTTGCAAAGGGAGGAAGGTGTCTATAACTGGTTCTGGGAAACCACGTTTTTTTTTTTTTGGCCAAATAATCTCTTTATTCAACGTGCCGCCTGTTAAGCACCAGGAAAAGAATTCGCTTTTGTGTTATCTATAGTTCCAGAGAAGTAAACAACAAATAGAGCCATTATGATGTATTGCGCGAGATATTTTGTTAAGGATAAAGAGTAACTTTCCTCTTTCAAGCAACCGTTGGTAGCTAAATATCTACCACACATCGTGTTCATTTATTTATGGAAACATCATGAGGTGCCCTATCAGATGTCTGAACACGGTAATTGAGAATATCACGGAAGCCACAAGCACGCATTATCAACTAGTCTCGGGTGAGGCAAAAAAAAGGGGCTGATTATATCTCTACAAGCTTAGATGTAAGGCAAGTAAAATTACTGCCCAATCTCTGAAGATCTCTGGGAAGCCACAGGCGAACTCGTGAGAGTTAACAGATTTAACAGTTGACCCCAATTTGTTTGGTATATTTGAAAAGGGGCCTCAAATTTCGCAAATTTGATTGAATTTAGCTTTAACTGCCATGAAAGACGCCACCTATCGTAAAATGGAATTTTAATCAACTTATACATTATTTAAATAAATTTATTGTTACCATAGCAGCAGCGACGATATTCGATAATATTAGGGTCAAACTTTATGAGATGTTTATCACCTCGTTACACATGTAAAGATAAGGTCAAACAGGGAAGACAATACCGCGGTTTGCTGACCCGGAAGGCAATTAACAAGATGATGGTTGCGGATTCTTTTGAACAGGACACCACGGGCAATTATATCCGTTGCTGGCCATAATAAATACCTCATTATGTAATACAATCTTATAGTCTCTAAGAGAGTGTACGCCACGAGATGACTGAGAGGTGGTTGGGACACAAATGGCCCCCTCGTGCCATCATTAGGAGGGATTTCGAGGAAATGGAGGGATTGTAAAGGCAAGTGGGAAGATTCTGTAGGTTAACGTTAAGAAAAAAGTTACATTTCCTTAAATTCGAGCAGGTTCTTGCGATTATTACCACTCATTAAGTTAGCGCTACTAACATAGACAGCACCATCTGCAGCCCACACAGTGGTATTTACTGAGAAAACTTCATGATTATAGCTACTATCTAGCCCACAGAAACTGTATATCCACGCACAGTTCCTAGTTCTTGTAAAGTATCTTGCTACCCTTACGTAATAATAATGGCAGACACCAACAAAAATGATTCCTCTTCCTTATTTCCTTTAATAAAAAGAAAAGGGAGGAAAAAGGAGTTTTGGAAGCTTCAAATTTTTGTACCAACAACTCAGAGAAAGATTTGGAGATTTGGTTGGCAACATTGAATACTCTGTCGATTTCTTGGATGAAAAATTTTGACAACAGGGTACATTGGAAGAAGTACTCAGATCAGCTTTAAAAAGAATATATTGTTTGCAAACCCGGGGCTACAAACTAAAGAAATTGGGGATTTGTTGCACTCCCAGACACAAGCGTCTGGGATTGCCACAAATTCTCAACAAATTTAGATAAAATTACCTAATCCAGTAAAAAGTAAAAATACCAAAAATTTAACTTAATGAGGCGCGTACGACTAATGGGAGTTATGTTTGCACAATGGTAGTGAATCAGAATGGTGAAACCACTCTATTTAACATCACTCAGTTTGGATATCGGCACACTTGCATGTGCATGGAAATCAGTAGCTGCACAGGAATTTGCAGTTACTGATCTGCTTGCACAATTTTAATTTTGATCTCTGTTAGTCCAAGAGATCAAAAGTCTATAACAGAATCATAAAACCTTTACTGAAGCTCAACCATACTTTCCGGTCATTTTATTAGAACCATGAACTAACGGTCTATTGGACCAGCGTTGTCCGAAATCTCTGCTCCAACACGATATGGCATAACTCCATAGGGTATAAAAAAATTGGCATCGAACCAAGAGCAATTTGGACCATTCATGTACCAAAACTGTCCTCAGTTCTTGGAGTGAAGCGAGTAATGGATTGTATTGACGAATACAATCCATTCATCGGGATTCAGATCCGAAGGTTAAAATGGTCAGGACAGATGCTTGAAGTCTTTCTCGTGTTTCTCAAATCACTCTTTCAAACTTTGGGAGTGTTGGATGGTTGCACTGTTGCAACCAATGATAAATTTTAAAATTTATCCTTACGCTAACTTGCGCTTTATTTTGCATCTATCTTATAACCATTTAAGAAACGTTTTGGATGTCCCTTCTGTGTGGGGGCTCGACTGCATCGCATCCAGCGCACCTCCATTTGCATGACCTTGCCTACATCCTTTTAATTCCTCCATATACTATATTCATCAATGAATTAATAACTGTTTATCTTATACACATATGAAACAGGAAAATAATATTCCCGTTTTTGTCCTTCTTCTGATGGTGGTGAAAACAAGTAATATCCATTTATCCTGGGGTAGCGTATGGCCACTGGTGTCTATGCCATGAAATCAATCCGTACGCCTTGTGGTGCTGTTATATCTATTGCCTTAACAACTTATAATGAAGTTGTCAACTCTTCGGGCAGCGTATGATTATCGAGAATGGTTCTTTTTATATACACTGAATGATCACTGAATCATAATCACCTACTGTGTTAGGCCACAGTTCGCACGGATAAAGCCGCTTTTCGCTCAGGCATTGACTCCACTAGGCCTGAAGACGCCTGTATGGATCTGCAGCGATGCTGCCTGCAAGGCTTTCCACAGTGCTGGAATAGATGAGGGTTGTGTGTCCAGACTACTCCTCACTTCCCGTCCCAAAACATCCCACAAGTATTTAAATGTATTGAGGTCAGGCGAATTTGGAGGGCAATCAAGATGGGTAATATTCTGCGAACTACTTTTGCACACTGCGGGC
Organism: Mastigoproctus giganteus; assembly: GCF_048544385.1. Classification (NCBI taxonomy): domain Eukaryota; kingdom Metazoa; phylum Arthropoda; class Arachnida; order Uropygi; family Thelyphonidae; genus Mastigoproctus; species Mastigoproctus giganteus. The sequence goes on along the minus strand of NC_143577.1, from coordinate 24,162,084 downwards.
CCGATGACACATTATCGTCTTGGACAATCCCGTTTCTGTCCAGGACAAAATTCAACATGGCAGGGTGCACATGGTCTCCTAAGAGCTGTCGGTAGACGTCACCAGCGAAACGTTGGTTCATAAGCATCAGGATACCTGGATAGTGGACACCATACACAATGGATCCATGAACTCGTGTAGCTTGCACCATACAGGAAGGCATTCCTAAGAGCTGTCGGTAGACGTCACCAGCGAAACGTTGGTCCATAAGCATCAGGATACCTGGATAGTGGACACCATACACAATGGATCCATGAACTCGTGTAGCTTGCACCATACAGGAAGGCATTCATCGGCGTGTTACATCAGGTATTTGGACTCATCCGACCGGCACGCTCGTTTCCAGTCCTCCAGCGTTCAACCAGCGTGTTGTTGACACCACATCATTCGATGTTGACGATGATCAGCAGTGAGGCGAGGAGAGGTGTCTCTTGGGTTGTTTGCTATGGAACCCCATACGTCTGCGTGCGGCGCATCATTTGGGATATTGTGCTTGCATTCCCCATATTGTATCGCGATGTCAACTGTTGCACAGTAACCTGATGTTGAGCCACCACCCTTCGCTTTTACCCATTCGACACAATTCTTTGTAAACTTTAATCACAGTGGGTGGTGAGCAATATATTTATAATATTTATTTATTATAAATATACACGAGTATATACATTCATATGACACATTTAGTGCAACTGGCAGGATTTCTCTCTCCGGAACGTGCTTCTTGTTTTGGTCCCTCTGTCCTCCGATCAGCATCGTGCTCTGTTGAACTCCCCGAGACCCCTCCTAAGCTAGGGTCCTATAATTTGTTCCGTCTGTCCCCATCTCTCAGCGCGTGTGGACACGTTGACTGATAAATGGCGTAATGTTCAACGTAACGTAAATAATTACAACGCAATTTATTCACCGAAATTCTAACATCCGGAATTTCAGTAACTTCTGATGACCACAATTACAGTGAATTTATTGACTGTCAACGACCAAACGTAGCACACTTCGTCTGCTAGAGGAAGCCAGAAGTTCAACGCTACTTTAGCGCCATCTATTGTTAACAGTGGTGTTGCTAAAGAAACCAGTTTCAAGTAGCTCAACTTTCCTTTATTAAATACTTTTGAAAACTGCATGAATGGAGCACAAGAGGAACTGGAATCTTTTTCTCCATCTACTCCATACCAGAAGTGTGGATATTGACTACACTGGACCATTTGCTGAAGTCCGAATACAATGAACTTGCAGTTAATCACGTTGGTCATTTTATAAACGGATGGGGAAGTTGTTAAGTAAAATTGGCCTTTAGGCTTTTCTTCAATAAGTGGAAATGCTGGATTCTAAAATAGTTGAGTTGCAGGAAGCAGCCTTCCTGTTTACAAGTTACAATAAAAGTAATAATTGTTTTTCTAGAAAATTCCAATGAACAAATCGAAAGAAACATATCAAAAGTTCGAAGTTAAAGGAAAAATCTTTTCTATTCTTCCTATGTCAGCAACATTGTGGTATTTTATTTCTGTTTATTTTAAATATAAATAAAAATAATCTGGAAATAAATATTAAAAAATATATACACTGTGCTGTCACTTTATTAGGTACACCTGTGCACACAAGTGGTTTGTTCCACAACGTTGCGAGTCAAATGACCACAGTTGTGGATATAAATGCAGGAGAACAACCTTTCTAGTATCAGTTAAGCGTACAAACCGTAGCAAGAATGGGAAAAAGGAGTGATCTAACGGACTTCGAACGTGGCATGGTAGTAGGTGCAAGACGTGCTGGACAAAGCATCTCTGAAACGGCAGTTCTCCTGACACTTTCACGAACCACAGTTTGAAGGGTGTATCGAGAATGGTGCAACGAACAGAAACATCCTCTCAACGGCACTCCTGTGGATGAAAATCGCTTGTTGATGAGAGAGGTCAGAGGAGGATGGATAGAATTGTGCAAGCAAGACAGACGGGCCACAATGTCGCACGTCACGTCAGAATATAACTTTGGTGCGCAGAACAAAATATCGCAACGGACCATTAGTCGCACTTTGTCGCGAATGGACTACACAACAGCCGAAGGCCACATCGCGTACCTTTGTTATCAATAAAGAACAAGAGAGCACGCCTCCTGTGGACACAGCAACACCAGCACTGGACTATCGAGGATTGGAAAACAGTTGCTTGGTCTGAGTCGAAGTTCCTGGTGCATCATGTTGATGGAAGGCTCAGAATTTAGCGAAAACAACATGAATCCATGGACTCGTCATGTCTGACGACTACTGTGCAAGGTGGTGAGGGCAGTTATGGTGTGGGGAATGTTTTCTTGGAACACGTTGGGTCCATTGATACCTATAGATTCACGTCTGAATGCCACATCGTACCTAAACATCGTTGCTGACCAAGTGCGTCCGTTCATGTTGACAGTTTATCCTCAGTCAGATGGTTACTTCCAGCAGGATAATGCGCCGGTGCACAAGCTCGAATCACTATGGAATGGTTCCAGGAACATGACAATGAGTTTTCTTTGATATATTGGCCCGCTCAGTCCACGAATCTCAATCCTATTGAACTTCTTTGGGATGAGCTGGAAAGGGCTGTTCGTTGCAAGCGTACACCTCCGCCGAATCTCAAGGAACTGCGTGACACACTCATATCTACATGGTACTCCATTCCTACAACGTTTTCAGCATCTTGTTCAATCCATGCCTAGACGAATTGAGGCTGTTTTGAAGGCTAAAGGAGTCTCAACACGCTACTAGGTAGGTGTACCTAATAAAGTGGAAGCACAGTGTATATTTAGTTCCTTATTTAAACGAAATTTGGAGATTTTTTAAAATTAAAACTTAACACCTTTTATTTATTATTTCTTATGGGGAAACTTATTTTAACATGACTCTCACGAATTTTGTAATAAAAGAAAATTTTCACTTAATGTAAATTTAAAAATTTTATTTGTCGTATAAAAATTAATTTTATATACTTTTAAGTATTTTTAACTATAATGCAATAACTTTAAATTGTTTTAAAATTATTTTAAAATAAGGTGTCAGTGGTTCAGTAGGTGGTAAAATTCAGAGGAAGGATTTATCGGACTTTGATAAAGGACAGATTGTGGGGGTGCTCGACGAGCTGGTGCCTCGATTTCCCAAACGGCTGAACTGGTGGAGTATTCGAGAGACGCCGTAGTTAAAGTGTACCAGGACTGGCGTCAAAATGGTCAAACAACGACCCGATGGCAAAACTGCAAAGGTCAGAGAAAGGTTGATGTTTCCAACATCTACACTAGCTGCCTAATTCTCCAGATCTGAATCCACTTGAGAATGTCTGGAATGTACGTTGGAAAGGGCAGTTCGGCTTCTCAGTTCTCTCCCGACCCAAATATAGCACCTGACAAATATCTTGATAGAAGAATGATCAAATCTGGAGCTCGATTCCAACAGACACCTTGTGAAACCAATGCCCTTGAAGTGTATTCGGTCAGAAGTTGGTCGTCCTAGATACTGAATAAATGTTTCTAATTTTTTAGCCAGTGGGTGTATATGGAGAGCAGCAAGAGGAGTTATCCTTCTGCTGACGTTCAAGACATTCCTCACTTGGACTTTGGTATTGTCTGGTGTTAAACTGAGTGAGATTTTAGAAATTTATCTCAATAAAGCATTAAGCAATTATCTTCTCAGTCAACAAAGAAGCAACTACGATGTTAAATCCTCTGACAGCTGTGAGTTCCCACAACAAGACAGACATTCTGCAACCAAATTTAGAAAATTATTAATTCAGATAATCATCTGACCCATTCCTTAAGGGTTAGATAGCCAAGAAGACGTGTTCTGTTGGAGTAAAAACATACGGAAGTCCATATCAAGTGAAGTGAGCTCGTTTCCGTGTTCATTATTTAATACTCTGATCTGACTGCAGTTAATCTATTGAGTTCGCCAGGAAAACTCACCCCACCCATGTCTTTTCCCAGACTGCGTCAGCACTTCCCTGTACAGGTCACAGTTCTAATTGTAGAAGAAAGTCTGACGTCTTTATAGCCTTCGCGTAACCCACGGCTAAGGGTAACTGCGTTGGAGAAATATTAATAGAAATGTGCTTTACTGTGGACTCGAATCTGTCCCAGTTATACTTTCCATCGGTTGACGCATTCGATTGGTGGAGAACATAACACCATTTTTAGTTTTTAACGTCTTTGGCAGACTTTTCTTCCACTAAACACTAGGAGGGAATTTTTCTCTCATGTTTGGAGGTTGAAAAGCCAGTATTTCCTGAGGGAAAAATCCCTATTAGCTGTACTATAAAAAAGCCCTATAAAAATTCCTCCACCATCGGAAGGAAGGGGAAATTTGACCTCTTACAAAATGTTCACTTAATGCAGAGAGTCCACCAATCTGCGCTCTCAAGGGCCACTTAAAAAAGAAAAAAACTAGTTATATTGATTATAAAAGAAATAATGTCGTTTTAATTCATAAAGCCTTCTTCATGAATCCTTTCTGATAAAAAAAAAGATCCAAGCGAGATTTTTATTTATGACATTTCTTTTAGAAGAAAATAATTTGCCATCTCGATCCTACTGTCCTTTTTTCCTTTTTAATGCAACGTGATTGTGTTCTGGTCCCAAAGAAGATTTCATAAGGAATGTTAAATTCGTCGGTTGTAGTATCATCGACTGTATTCAAAGTGCAATCCTGGAAACATTCCAAAATATTCAATCTACCTTTGAGAGCATGGACCTGTCTAAACGCATCAAGCTCAGTGAGGACTATTATATTAAAAGCTCCTGCTAAAATCTCTGTGGTCAAAGGGGAGAAGATAGTGAGTTGCAGGTTGAAGTGGAAGTAGATTTTTTTGGTGGTCGGAGTTCACATCTCGTGGTAGCAAGATGAAGAAGAAAAAATGGGTGAGAGAAAAGGGTAGTGAGGCGTAGAGGACGGATGTAACTGCGGACTGAAAGTGATGATGTTTTTTTTTTGGAAGTATGGAAGAGTGGGAAACGTGCGTCGAAAGTTTAAGGTTAAGGTAAACGTGAGAGAAAGAAGACCTTGTCCGGCATCGAAAGGCAGTGATAGAGTGATCGGTGTCCCTGGAAACGTAATCGCAAGCTGTACCTCCGAAGTTATGTCGTGTAAGAGCCTACACTTGTGTCTAGGGTCCAGCCCGTTGAGAAATGGCCAGTTGTGCAGATATATGATCTGCACAACTGGCCCAAGTTCCCAAGAAAGGAACTTAAGCCTGTCTGCCTCGAAGGAAGCCTGAATGCAAGGGAATTGGAAGTAGTGGCTATTTCGGAACGCAAGTCTGTACCTGTTTCTTTTTTTTATTGAACCCGAACTCAATCTAATAAATAAAACTTTAGTAATAGATGAGAATGATTGGATATTTATTGAGGATTCATAATGTGTAAGATACAATTGATACAAAGCAAAGTGGATAATTTGTAATGGAAAAAGAACGAACTCAGTTAGATTTTCGTTTTGTGGGCTGTTTGAGACCTCAGTAGGGTGGAGGTCTGGAGAAAAAGGGAGGAAATAACAGAACCCCCACACGGCCATCCAAGGAACAGAATACTTGAAATGAATGTGCCAAGAAGATTTGGGAGTTCCGTTTGACAGTAAATTAGCTTTTCATCCACGACTCAATGCCCTACACTACAAGATGTACATCTTACGTTGGAGAGCTATGCAGTACGTGCTGTATATCATTAAACCAGCAATGACCCTACAATAATCCATGGAGCAGAATGGGTTAAAACACTCAAAAAAAAAAAAAAAACCTTCAGACCAACGAATAATGGTTCTTTCTGTTGTTGTGGGGTTTTAGGTTCATCAGCACCTTAAATGACAATGTGTCGCATATTAAATTGCGTGTATTCCAGTGGTCGATTTATCTAGTTGCTTGACAAAAAATCCGAGTTTCTAGGAGAAAACCATGATACCCTCGGGTGATACCGATTAACTCAGCCACGTTATGAAAAACCCATAAAAATTCTTTGTGTCATTGATGGGATTCGAGCTCAGGTCTTTTCGATCCTGTAATGGGGAGGACGGTGGTTTTACCAACTATGCTACCCACGAGGACCTACTTGAAGAAATGACTAATTTTTAATTCAATTATCTCTATTTTAAAAGTGTTCATTGTGAAAATTTTTTTACTACACTGCACAGTAAAGAAAGGTGAGTGTATGAAGTACTCCCTTATGTAGATGTCCACGAAACCAATCTCTCTTAATGATGTTATACGTGTACATGGAAAGCTTTAATTATAAAACCCGGCCATTTCTTGTTGTTTGTTTGGTACCACATAAACTGTAAACTGGTTTCGCTTAATATGGAAGCGCCTTTACTATAAGAAAGATAATCTCGAAGATATAAGAAACTGACAACCTTGAAATATTTTACTTTTCAATAACTTGAAAGACAAACCGGAAAACCTAACTTCCAAAGCATTCCATGAATTGTTTTCATCTGACTAAGAAGAAGGACAAATTCTTGAGTTCTAAAAGAATGTATATTTAAATAAAAAATATACCAAGAAAGCTTCAGTTCTACAAATTGCAATGCTTTGAAACTCCTGCAAGGAGACCTGAAATGTTGGGTTTAAGTGGATTCAGTAAGCTAATTGTTGATGGCATCCATCCTCTCACTCAGGCTACATAGTGAGAGGGCATAAATTCAAACTGAAAAAGGATGGTTGCAGCATAGATGTGCAAAAACTATTGTCCAGCAGAGGGTAATCGTTAGAATAAACTTCCATCTGGTGTTGTGCCACAAAAAAAGTAAATAAAATAAGAAATCTTTATTCAACATCAAGGAAGAATTACACTATGTTTCACAAGATTATCAAATCCCTGATTCTTCAACTCGCCCACATTGTTTAGTTGGATCTTTTCTGTGGGTCTTATCCAAGTGGGTCTTTTCTTGGACTAAATTTACCAGTAATTTTTCCATTATTTGATGCATCGTGGATCTTCTATTCTGACGCACAATTCGCTTTGAATTCCTACTTGTTGGTTCTTGCGAAAACTTCAACCACACTTTTGAGATGGTTGCATACTCCACTCCAGTTTTCTCAGTTGTGGCTCCTGCTAAAAATACTCCAACAACCTTGCTGAAAATCGGAAAAAGCACCTGTCTTCCCCATGACCCGATCAACTACAATCATCACTCTCAGAAGGGTTCTATTTTTTTCCCAATGAGTATAAAAGCTGTAGAAATAAAGATTCTGGTGAAGTCTTTTTTACATAAATTGATTAGATTTCTTATTAACGTTTCATCTTTGTTATAACCGGTTAGAATATTACTTCCGGAATATTAAATCCGAAGCAATGGCTGCTGCTGTTTGATATCTTCTAGAACCTCATTTCTTCTTGCGCAACAAGAAATTAAGTTCCATTTTCGTATGAGTTTCAAAGTCACAGCAGCTCAACACCTTAATACACTTTCAGAATACTCCCTTTTTAATAGCTTCACTAGTCATGCTCTGATTGACTTGCAGTCAACTGAAATCTATCCCAGTCGCCCAACTCTAATGACCCGACACTTTTACTACAATTCAAAACAGCAGCGACAATTACTCATAAACAAGGAAGTTTTTTAAATAAAAATATACTCACTAAGCATTTAAGAACAATACTTTTTTTTTTTAAATACCATACCAAAACATTAAAAGAAATCTTTCGAATTTTAAATAATTTCTTGAATGAAAAATTGTTACGAAAATAAGGGAATCGATATTTTCGCAATAATTAGCACAAAGTGAAATTATTGCGCAACCCCCTGGCGTAACCTGGCTGCCTCTGGTTGCCCCTGACACTTTTAACGGGATATTTATAAACACACTAATTGTCAGCAATAGTAGTTTTAAAGTGAAGTGTCACAATGAAAGGAAAATGTCTAAAACTCTAAATTTTATCGGATTTTACGTTATCGTATTTTACGATGATGGCTACCAAAATCCTCTGAAATACTCCAGATGTCATAAAAACTTCATAAAAATATTCCATAAAAGAGACAGCATCAGTCATAAATGCTGGGTTTTATAGATTTTCTTTCTTATCAAAGGAAAATTCTAACAACCTTAACTATTTGCAATTCAAATTGACCGGTTTCGTCCCTCAATGCTTTTATAAGTCTGTCATAAAGATAGAACTCGAATACGAATTGATAATCAGTACAGATTATCTATTCAAGTAGAAAATCGGTACAGATTTGTGATTTGAACTGAATGGTGGAAGTTTCATCAAAACACAGGATTCAACTCCCAAGCACATTTGTTTAAATTTATTTTAATATAATACAGAATTATGATTTAAAACCTATTTTAAATTTACCTTTTATCCACTATTATCTTCGTATATAAACCAATAACGTTTTCCATTAAAGTCAGAGAAATTAACTTATGGAATCCCAATACCAGAATTCCAATCCCAATACTGTATGGAATCCCAGTACTAGAATTTCCAATACAGCAATGTTTAAGGTTAATTCTATTCGCAATTCAACTGTTGGCCATTGCATCATCAGTTTAAAAAGGAATTCCTCACTTACCATAGCATAGTGGCAGATCACAATACTTCCTGATCGTAGGTCAGGGAATCCACTACAACTTCTCATCGTATCCTAGATAAGACGTCAACCTTTTGGACAATATCAACCATGAATATGTTTCGAACTGTTCGACACATAACATCCAGCACATGCACAACTCGGATTTATCTGCAGATCACACTCAACAACGCGTTCATTCTTCCTGCTCGCCTCATGCCTGTCACCTCACTGAACACCTGTTCCGGGTGGCCGCCATGTAGCAGATGAATACGTCACGAGCACGTGACCATGGCGAAATGCTACAGAACGTGGCGACGCTGCGGGGCCAGGGAATGCCTGCCATTGACCCTGAGTACGGGGAAGAACGCCGAAGCTGCCGGTTAGGTGTCACGTGACATTGAGCATAGGGGAGAGGAAGACGATTCCGGCTTTGAATAGGAAAACTGAAGCAAAAATAACGTTTGCGTGTCTTTTCCACGGATCATAAAGCTGTTCGCGGTGACTGCGAAAATCAATACGTTTACGGTGTGTGGAAGTTAGTTCCTAACAGATCCGGACAGTTAGAGCGCTTTTAGAGTTTGTATAAGAAGACTTATGGCTTGAGGTCAGTATGCGGGTCATCAGGCCCGCTCCCACCAAGTCGTAATACTGTCTGGAAATATACAAAACCAGCTGCTGCACTTCTTGTGATGTTGCAATCGAGTTTAACAACAAAATTTCGTGGAGGGTATTCTGTCCAGCGGTTAAATTTCAAAGACACACCAGGAAGATCTTAATGGTCACTTTGCACCAACGCTTTTTACCCAGGAGGGAAAACTAGAGCTTCCGTGCAATCACAGATAAGCTGTTACAAACCTGCTAGAAAGAGAAACTAAAAAATCATTATCAGATTCGCGATAGGCGTATTGCGCTTTTTGAAATCAAGATACGAGTCGATGGATGCAATTAATCATAGGCATCCCAAAGGGCGGAGTGTTCTCTGTTCTCACTGCTACAATGCTCGACAAAATTAACAGAACACGTAGAAAACGTGCTGCAACTTGTGCAGCTTGCGAAGAATTGGAACAAAATTTGGTAAGGTTGTTTACCAAAGATGAAATGAGAAGACAGCGAGAAACTTTCAAGAAACAGGTATAAGGGACATTTATGGGGGTTGTATAAGAATTACCAAAAAGATCACATTACAGAAGTCGATACAAGATGCTCGAAAATATGGTTACATGACATCACAGCGTATATCCCCTCCAACGGCTAAACAGGTGTGAACCACGCTCAATATAAGGGCGTCTATAAAATTCTGCAAATCCCATTCTTTAAGTGTAGACCTTAATTCACCAAATTACCAAGGAGTTGGCCATCAGCATGCAATGTGACACCCAAGGGCATCCGAAAGATGTTCCATCGGATTTAAGTCTGTTGATCACGCTGGCCATGGCAGTCGTTGGATATCTTCAGTTTCAAGATTCCTTCACCACTATATGCTGTAACGTTGTTCGTGCATGAAATGAAAACCGGGCCAACTGCACCTCTAAAATGTCGCAAATAGGATTCGAGGATCTGTTCTCGGTACATCTGTGCAGTTTGTGCAGTTACGGTACTTCTATCAAAAACATGAAGATGGGTGGGGCTGCTGATCATTATTCCGCCCCAAACAAGAACACCCTCCACCGTAAGTGTCCCTTTCTCTGATGTTAGAGGGATGGTGCCGCATTCCTCATTGTCTCCAGATGAAATAATGTCTATAATTTGTTGGTAAGCTAAAACGGGACTCATTAGAGAAGAGAACTGTACCCCATTTGTCAAAGCTCCAAATCAATGTTCATGTCACCGATTTCGATGAGCTCTGCGATGGTTTGGGTTAATGGGATACAAACCACTGCCTTCCTCCTAGAGTCCACTTGAATTGAGCCTTCTTAACACAGTCCGGTTGGAAATGTTTTCACCTGTGACCGCAGCAACGTGGTTGAGTTAGTCAGCCTCAGGAAAGGATAGCATGTTTTTTTCCCTCCCGGAAACTGGAGATTTTTATCCAGGAAATAGCAAACCGACCACAGAATATACACAGTTTACAGATATATTATATACTTAGGTTAAGTCGCTGATGCGCATAAAACCAACTAAAAGAAACCTTTGTAGATGGCTGTATGATCTACCAACTTATCGTCAGGAGTATTGATTATTCCATGAGTTACATAATGATGGAATATGTATCCCTTATCTAAGATCTCCTTAAAACAAGGGTCGGGTTGTGGTGTTTATGATTTTCCTGATGAACGATGAAAAACCATGCACTCTTTGTTTAAACAAAAAATTTCTCTTAAAACATCGCATGAGCGTACATGTCTATAGAAGAAAAAGAAGAAATAAATAAACAAATGAAAATATCAGAGAAATCGTTTGTCAGAATATCAATGAATATATTTTTCCAGATGTATCCATACTGGGCATTTTAAATCTTTCTCTTTGTTCTCAGCAGTCCTACAGTAACGATAAAATAATCAGCTCACCCAAGCGCTGTATGACCAGCCACACGGCTGAAATCTGCAGGAGTATATTCATTTTTGAACAGATTGAATAGAATAGGACACTTGCTCCTTGTTTGTAGTCTAAATTGAAGTTGGGTATTCTGGTTTCTTACCAAAGTCATTGGCAAAGACCTGTATCCATCTATACTCCCACTTTTGTTGCAGCCTGGTGGTTCTATTGCATCCTCAGTAAAAGATAAAGCTGACTTACTAGCATCTTAGTAAACCACCTCTTGCGATGTCCAATACACAATAGATGAAACCAGCTATTAACAGAGGAGTGGCCCCCACATATTAATAAACTGCTCGACAAAATTAACAGGAAATGTTTTTCATGAATTGTGAACAGTGTCGCTGAAGACGTTTGATATAATTTGAATCCTGGCATGGAAATTCCGAGTAGAAATCGATCTGCCACCTTACAGAGCCACACATTATGCAAATTATTCATGCCTATAAAAACATGGGTTGCGACCACATCACTGCATTGCCGTTTTTTTTTTTTTTTTTTTTTTGGTTTGTTCAGTGGGACAGCCACATCCCCAGTACTCAGGATTGCAAGTCATCATCGTTTAGATGATTCTTTGAGATGGTGGAGCGCCGGTGGGCGACTTGAAGCCAGGCTTAAAGCACGTTGGCTTAATGTGTAACACAGTGTCCTCTCGGCACTATGAAAGCAGTTTTAGGAGACAAGAACCATTACAAGGAGAGCTGGCCAAGGTTTGCTTGAGGCCAACGTCAAAGAGAACAGACCGATATCTGGATATAACAGCAAGACGGAACCCAACGATGTCTTGTCATCAAACTTCTCTTGAGGTTGTTGCGACCACAGGTGAAAACATTTCCAACCGGACTCAAATTTTTTAAAATTATTATATTATGGTTACCCGTAGTTCAATGCATAAACCTGTATTTGTGTCTGGAAATTGCATGTGTTCTCAGGTCGATTTGCCTGTTTTGCTGGACGGAAAAAGTCCAGTTTCTGAGGAAAATACCTTCTGTCGACACCTGAGACCAACTAACTCAGCTACAGAGTGAAAAAAGCCCATTAAAGTTCCTCGCGTCATCGATGGGATTCGAATGCGGGCCTTTTCCACCCGGTTTGGGGAGGACGGTGACGATACCACTGTGCTACCTCGCAGAACTTTCCAACCGGACTGGGTTAAGAAGAATCAATTCGAGTGGACTCTATGCAAGGAAGCCAGAGGTTTGTATCATTGTATTCCATTAACCCAAAACCACCGCAGTGCTCGTCGAAACCGGTACTATGAACATGTGACTTGGAGTCCTGACAACTGAGATGAGTCCCGTTTTAGACTACAAACAAATTCTAGACGTTATTTCTTCTGAGACAACGAGGAATGCGGCACTGTCCCTCAAACGAGAGAGAAAGAAACATATACGGTGGAGGCGTTGTTTTCGTGTGGGGCGGGTTTTTCATAGGGGTACGTAACTGCGCAGGGGTACCGAAAACAGATTCTCGAACCTTATAACGAATTTTTAAGGGTGCTGTAGGCTCAGATTTTCCTTTCATCCAGGACAACGCCACTGCACATAGAGCTCAAGTGGTGGAAGAACATCTTGAAACTGAAGATATCCAACGACTGCAGTGGCCAGCACGATCAGCCGAACTTAAATCCGATCGAATATGTATGGGACGCTCTTGGTCGTCGCATTGCACTCCAACAGCCCAGCTCCTCATTAACTTTATGAGTTCTATGCTGGTTAAAGAATGGGATTTGTCGTCACAGGATCTTATAGAGAACCTCATACCGAACATGGTTCTCCGCTGTCAAGCCTGTTTAGCCGTTGGAGGAAACTGAGCATCTTGTATCGACTTCTCTAATGTGACCTTTTTAGTAATTCTTATACAACCCCTATAAATGTCCATTATACCTGTTTTTCCGAAGTTTCTTGCTGTCTGCTCATTTCATCGTTATTCTATGGTACAGCACCATTCCAAATTTTGCCCAGCTTCATCGCAAGTTGCACGACGTTTTCGACGTGTTCTGTTAATTTTGTCGAGCAGTGTATATCTGTAATGTAGCACAAATCTTTCAATTGACTATACTCCTTCTTCGCGAGAAGTTGCCTTGGTATTGCACTGTTCCAAATGAACAGCAGTTCCTTAGCTCGATTAGATTGGGCTGTTTATTTGCGATGTTCATAATTACCCCAATGCGATAAGTTTTTCTGTTTCCGTTTATCAATTAAGTTGAAAGAGACAGAAAAAGTTAATTAATTTAAAGACCATTATTAATTTTAAACATAATTAGGTTATAGAACGTTATAAATCTTTACGAAAGTTCCATTCCTCTTAAATATAAAAGGATGGAAAATTACCCTAAACTTAACAAGGCGTGTATCAGGATTTTTAATATAATTTATTAATGAAGAAGTTAAAATTCTATTTGGATGGAACGCTTTATATAAAAATACGTGGGTCTTTGGAAATGTTTTAAGAGGGCTTCAACCAAAAGGTTGAATATCGTTGCTGTTATACATTATTAAATATAATCATAAATGAATACGTTTGCCCTTTTGCTGTACCATACTGGAGGTGATCTGGGTCAAATGTTGACTGAAATTGCAAGTTACATTCTTTGCTTCTTTTATTGGTAATGATCTCCCGGCTCTCCACGAATATCAATCCGTAACTTCTTTGTCGCGATGAGGTTAATAGCACTGACCTCATAAAATTCTCATTCCCTGAGGATTTACAGATCCGCGTTGTGTTTTAGTAACGATCCTTAATGTACGGCTGCCTGTAGAGTGGGATCATTAGTTGTCATCTACACATGACAAATACCTCCTTCTCCCAAACATCACAGCGTCCTATCATGTCTTTATTAGAGGGCTAATTACACCATTTCATTTTTGCATGTTTGTCTCCATAACGAACGTGCGAGGTCAGAAAAAACAGACGCCAATTAGCTAACACAGAGTTGTCATACTTCAAGTCACGATGGAAGTCTAAAATGGAACGATACCCTGCAGAGTTTATAATTGAGCGAATGAATAGGTAGTTATTTTCATTCTTGGGTTTTAGGAGCATCAGCGACTAAGGCCATATGGCTGCATGTATATTGTCTGTAAATTCTTTGGTCGATTTTCTGTTTTCTGGATGAAAAACCCGAGTTTCCTGGTGAAAATACCATGCTACCTTCGCCTGAGACAGAATAACTCAGCCACATTTTGAAAAAAGGCCATAAAAATTCCTACTCTCATTGATGAGACTTGAACTCGGATCTTTTCCACCCTGTGTGGAGTGGAAAAGACCCAAAAGAGACACCAACTGCAGGAATCTGGCAATTCAGCAATGTTCAAAAATTAATCAAAAGTTAAAATTTTATTAAATTTTTATCACAAACTACAAACCACTGGCCAAAAAATTAGACACACTTTTATTCAATATCTAGAAGGGCCACCTTTTTTTCCGGATTACAGATTTGACCATTGTGGTCGATAGCGAAATACGAAGCTGAACAGCCATTTCCAACGTATCCGAAACGATCTCAATTGGATTCAAATTTTGAGGTTCCTGGAACCATTCAAATAGAATTTTTGCACGATGGATAGTTGCGTTGTCGTCTTAGAATTCATCGCAATCCAGGTAAAAATAAAGGCATTTCAGGGTGAAATCGGTCCGATAAGACAGAAAGATATCTTGGTAACACGACCTTCTAAAGGTATGAGAGGATCCAAACCGTAGCATCAGAACATACCCCCATACGATAATCCCACCCCCCAGCGACTATAGGTTTAAAAGGAGTATCATTTCCAGTATGTTGAATGAAAATTGCATTAAACTGTTTTGAATCTCGCACCCTCCTAGTCGAGAAAATCTCCCAGAGGCGACACCAAAGAAGGGTGAATAAATTAACTTTTCATTCATTCAAAAGTAATGGGCACTTTGTGCATGACTTTCTGGCTGAGTCGCCCAGATATCTGAGCCTAATGCGGAGTCGCAGTTTCATAACTGCAAATTGGATATTTTAGGACCATTCAGTTCGTGGAATGAATTCCAGGCATCATCAGGTGGAATTATAATCTCTCTTCTTCTCAGTCTAAAGAATTAGATTCTCTCTTTTTGTGCGTGTGTGTGGTATTAAGCACCAAAGTAACTAAGGCTATGATGCGTCAGTATATTTTGTTCTGTAATTGCGTGTATTGGACAACAAATCCTAGTTTCCAGAAGAAGAAGACATCGGGGTTTCCCTCCACCGATCAGCGACCCAGTCATCTACTATTGGCCGGGTCTAATAACCTTTCATATCCAGAAAAAAAAAGGTGGCCCTTCTAGATAATCCACCCAACAGAAAAGTGTACATGAACATCAAATAATCCACCCAACAGAAAAGTGAACATCGACCAGATACGTGACATGCAGTTTTTTTCCGGATTGTATTTATATAACGTGGACACGGTTATTTTTAATTCCACACGAATCATAAGTAAAGAATGAATCAATGACACTCAGATAGCTGAAAACCAAGGAAAATTATCACATAAAACCAATTACAAATATGAAACAAGATGTCTCTTAACCATATCTAGTCAACAGTCATCTTTCTGTCTGGATTTCTTGGTATTTGTTAGCTGGATTCGAGCAATGCCCAAGGTAGGACTAAAAGTAAAATATTATACACTTTAAGATAAACATCCAGGGTAACTTTGGCTCTGTGTGTGTTACTGCTAGACATTTGTGAGGAATTTATTAACGACCAGAAGTGGACTGGACTAGAAAGACAAAGAAAATATCCTTCTAAGTCCGGTTCTCTAGGGTAATTTTTTTTTCTTTTTTTCTCCTGCTAAAGATCGTTTAAATTTTCTGTCATTCCAATAAGGTCGCAAGGCAATTCATGAACTGCTAATAGGATACTTCGGATGAGGAAGCTTGGGAAAATAAAAGGGTGAAATCCTGCATCACTAGTAAAAATAAAGTTATCTTTAGCTCAGTACAAATTTTATAAAATCCACCTGCGAAGCAAACTGACATGGTCCATGTAAGGACCAACCCTGCCTACTTCCTGCGCTTAAGGAAACAATCAAATATAAAATAAGAACCCGTTTCTGCAGACCACGAAGTTGCTTCTCTGACGCGACTTACGGAAGACCATAAATACTCATTACCCTTTTAATGGTTTTATCGATACTTTGGGATGGTTATTTCCTTCTTAGAGGAGTCGTAACTCACTTTGTATAGCACACATCCAGTTGCACTGGCATGGCAACAACGGGTGTGTACACCGAGCCAGCTGAGACTCCCATAGGAACTTTCATATTTAACACCGTAAACAGACTTTAGGTTGAATAAATTTACATAATAAATAGCAGCAGGGCGCAGAAGTTTGTTTCCCTTGAGGAAATGAATTGAAATATGGCGGACAAGATTTCACATTCAATATCCCTTGCTGTTTTCGTATCATACTTCGACTTTGTCAGTATACCTCCTGTGGGATTCGTTAAGCAAAATCCAAGGTGGAGAATATGAAACCCCAGTTTCCAAAACGACTTCTCCATCCTGCACAAACAATTCTACTCAATTACTCCATCGACTGGTGTCCAGAGAGTTTCAGTGAAAACAGGATCTGACAGTAAACGTCGAAACAAACAAAAAATATTATTTCTTCAATAGTTCTTCCATTAAAAACAAAGTAGAAGCGTTCCTAGGTGAATCAAAAAAACAAGAACAGGAGTTAGATTTCAATATCCAGTCTAATTCATCAAAACTATAAGGACCAACCAATAATAAGGATTATAACACTTAGATTGTTTAATAATTTTCTTCTTAAAATCCGTAACAGCCATACAGAAACTGCAAAGTTTACAAAACAGAGAATCTGATTACAATAAAAAAAGAAAACTAGTTCAAGACAACTCGGACAGAAGAAGAATTTCTTAACTCACAGTTCAAAGCAATCAAATACGAAGTTCCGTTTGGTCAACTTCGCACTGAAGTCCATTCGATCATTTTCATATCAGAGGGGAAAAAATTAAGCAAAATAACATCCATTTTCTCGACACTTCCAGGAAGTAGAATTAATGAACCTCCCATTACTGTCAAAGACGGAACTTAGTGTCCTTAAATACCTCCACGGATTGTTGACGTGTAAAGTAGTTCGACCCTGCCATCATAATTTCAGTGGGAAGAACAGATGGTGTTTCTCTGTGCTAGTATGTGAAGCTTGAGGTCCTCATTCATACGTTTCCTGAGAAAATACTATTTCCTGTTTGCTGATTTATTGTCCAACTGACCAGGTGTGAAGCAGTTGTTGTTGTAGCATTTTAGGAGCATCGACGACTAAGGCCATGTTGCTCCGTGTATATTGTCTGTAAATTGGGTGTGTTCTGAGGTCTATTTTCTGTTTAGTGGACAAAAAACGCGAATTTCTGGGAGAAAAAACCAAGCTACCTTCTCTTGAGACCGACTAACTCAGCAAAGTTGTGAAAAAGGCCCATAAAAATTCCTCACGTCATCGAAAGGACTGGAACTCAGGTCTTTTCCACCCGGTGTGGGGTGCAGTGAGTGTGGTTTTCGTCCTTCCTAGGACAGACAAAGACAGTGGGGGCACCTCTTGGTGGTTTGGGATACACTTAGTTTTGCTTATTTAAGTAAAAACAAATTCTCCCTGTGGTGTTGACATTGGCCAGGCTTTCCAGGTGATCGCGTGCCTAGTGACAAAGAGGCCAGAAACAAATAAACAACACACACTGCACAAACATAACATTGGACACATTTCTGGACGTTTTGAAGAGTTTCTGTATCATTGCTGTACATAAGATACATGTCTACATGATCCTACCAACTGTGCTACCCACAAGGGCAGGTGTGAAGAACAATCTTCCTGCTACTGTGGCATTACATGTTAAGATACTTTTGAGTCTCTCCAAAAATTCAGATAATTTGCAAACAAACAATACCCGAAGGCCTCCATTTGAAAAATTTAAGTAAAATCAAATTCTCTTTTGAGACCTTAAGCCATTTTTCTATCAGAGGTAGAAGCCCCGAAGCACAAAACATTAATTGTACCTAGGTATATTATACGCTATTTTTTAAATACAATGATACACTCGCTGTCCAAAAAACTAGAAACCTTTATTCAATATCTAGTAGGGCGACCTTCTGTCAGAATTACAGCCCGTATATATTGTTGGATTCCGCTTGGTATCTGAGGGAGTCTAACTCCAGAGTTGATCATTCTTATCAGGATATTTTTCAGCTGATATTGTTGTCAGTAGAAGACTGCGAAGCCGAACGGCCCTTTTTAACATATCCCAGACATTCTCAGTTGGATTCAGATGTCGAGATTTAGACAGTAGAGTAGACGTTGGAAATCTTGGTAATGTTCCTCGAACCATTCAAAGCAGTTTCTAAACGGTGGATAGTTCCGTTATGTCTTATAAGAATCCAACACAATCTGAGTAAAGATGAAGCGCTGCAGGGGACAGTTGGTCTGATGCGACAAAAAATATTCATTGGAAGTGACACGACCTTCTAACGGTATGACCAACAGAAGATACCCTATACCATGATACCGCCTCCAGGCGCTTGAGTGGTGGACTGGAGACAGACTGAATGCACGGTTTCAGGTTTACGACGCACTTTCACCATACCACTGGTGCAAATAAAGGGAAAATCGAAACTCATCAGACCACATGGTGACGACACTCCATGAACCTTTCGATTTTTTAAAAAAAAATCCCAGATTCTTCAAGTCCCTGCCGCATAGTTTGGTTGGGAATAGGCTTTTCGTTGCCTAAGTCGAATTTTTCAGTAATTTGCTACGCACTGGACCTTTTATTCTGACGCACAATTCACTTTAAATTCCCAAGGTCCCGTTCTTGGAGTACCGACTTTCTGCAACATTTCTTCCATTTAGATTTGAATCCTCCTTTTATCTTCCACCCATTGTATATTGTTAAGATAGTTTACGACACACCAGTGATTCTTTTATCAATTGTGCCTCCTGTTGAACGTTCTCCAACAACTTCTGAAAATATCACCTGTCTTCCCCATGACCAGAACGATTAAGAATCCCCAGGTAAGCGTGCAGTATTTATCTGATAACAAGGAACTTGTGATCGTACCCCGGACACCTCAAATTTGAACGCAGTACATTTAATTATCTGTTGACGCCAATTGCAAAACGTTTCTAATTTTAAGGCCAGTGAGTGTATATACTCGTTATGAGTGTATGTACCTTAAATGAGTTTTGAACTGCATAAGTGGATCGGTTAGACTTAGAACGGATGGGACAACTACTTTGAAGAAACATTCTGCTTTAAACAAATGCCAAATTGCAATATGCAAATTGAGAGAATATTTATAATCGCTAACGCTTCTAACTTTGAACCAAGGAATCCATCCAGGCATTGTCATGCACTGTTTGAAGTGAAAGATTGCTGCTAACCGGGAATAGAGGACCATTCTGATAATCGAAGACATTTGTTTTAAGATGTAACCGCAACCACAGCATTAATCGGTTGTTCGCTGCCCTACCGTGGATAATCGTTAAAACCCCTCATCAGATAAGGATAATTATTCTCGGCTTACATTCCTCCTCAAATTGGACAGCAAATTGAGGGGAAAGGCTAATAGTCCTTTTTAGAAATTACAAATACACGGACATTCCTACAATAGATGGATACACTAGCCTATAGCATCATCTCCTTGCAATGTCAATCACTCCCACCCACTGTGAAAAATAAATCTTTCGTTAAGCCATTAACATCTAAAGAATTGATATGGTACTCACTAGTTAGTATGAACCAGAACGTAATGCTCAATACTCACTAGTAGGTGCATGCGACAGTCCCCTAGATACTCGTTGGCGAAACTCCACAGAGACAAAATACATCCTCTTTGTACGGCCATGATATCCGCATATAGCTTGCTGTACGCGTGCTACCCTTTTCCCCATAGATCGGCGATTGTTATTCGTGGTAAGCCAAGCGAAACCCTTGGTAGTCAAACGCGAGAGTAGTCGGAGAGCCGGAAAATTTCACGAGCTTCATCTGTTACGGCAGCATTAGATGAGAGGGACAGCGTTAATATCAAATTGAGGAATCTGCGCAGTACCAAGTTAGGAAATTGGCAAAAGAAGGTCCTGGGTCGACAGGACATCTCATTGGCACGACTGAAATACTGTACGTGATAAAGTTCACAATCACCGGTCTTTTTCAGTATGTTTGATATCCTACATCTTCTGTGGAATGCGAGAAAATAAACCAAATATTTGTAGAATTGAAAAATACCCGATGTTGAGTCCAATGGACCATGATGTTACTGTCGTGTGACCGACCACTGTTTCCCCCACAAAAAAGGACCAATAAACGTCATTGTTGATTTTCTCTCTTTTTTTTTGTGCAAGCAGAAATGTTTTGTCTTAGTTTTGTATGGACTGGGATAATAAATCAGGTAAAGAGGGAAATCAAGAGATGAAGTGATGGAGAGTTCATCCATAAATACATATATAATAACGCGTCTGCCCACCTTTTACTTTAATTACAACAGTATCCTCATTGGTAGACTCCGAACCAATTTTTGATAACAAGAAGGCGAATTTTTCGCCCGTTCCTCTTTGGTCAATTCAGCTACTCATTGGGATGTATTGCCCTTGTCCGAAGAGGCCTTTTCGGTTCATTCCAAATATGTTCAATAGGATTAAAGGTCAGGAATCCGGTAAAGCTAATGAAGCCATTGCGCATCCGTGTCACTACAGATTGTGGTAGTATGATTTTTCATTGTTATGCTGAAACAGAAAAGGATTCGCTTCCCCATACTGCTGCCACAGGCATAGAAAGAGCGAAATTGTTCAGAATGTCAACGTACCGTATGGCATTCACTTCGAGAAATGACGACCAGTGGTCCGCACCAGGACCACTGGTCGTCATTCTCCCACCAAACTTTAAAGCTGGGCCAAAACACTCTGGTAAACAACATTCCCGAGGTACCCACCATATAACCTGCATCTTTTATAAAATGCTATTGTGCAACTCTTTTACTGTTGTCCTTGTACTATCATCAGTTTATTTTGGTCCCTTAACTCCTAGAGACTGATGTGATCTACACCTCTTCTGAGATCTCTCCGGTCTCATTCAATTACTCAGCCACCCTTGATGTAGGATGTTGCAGGTTTGCTGCAATGGTTAAAACAAATTGGTTGCCTCCACCTATTTACTTCCCTTCTCATTTCTAACCTGAACAAAGAGTTTATTACCTGTTTAGGAAAAATGAACTATACCTTATTAGCAGGCTTGTAAGTTGGTAGCTTAAATAAATTTAAAGCTGAACTAGACAATCATTTGGAGTGACTGGATGAGTGAAATGGGAAAGTTTTGTTTTTTTTTTTTTTGGCTGATGCTGTATAAGATTTCTTTCTTGCATCATATGCCTCAACTAATGCTAATATCGATTTAGTAAGCCGAGGTCTAAACTCTAAAATATTACTTGTACATTAAATAATTTAAGAAATAGTTTTATAATGATGCAAATATATTACTTTAGAGAGTGTCTTCATGCGCCTTGTGGGACAAACAAATATCCCAGTACGTTGCACCGAAACGAACCATTTTGTTTACGTATTTAAAAGAAAAGTAGAACATTACGTACCTTAAGGATATCAAAACAAAAAAGTCCTACTTTTATCAGATAATATTGAAACTGTTCAACTAGAACCTCGGGAAATTCTACTAGCGATTACTAAGCTTGGTCTTTTTTTAAAATCCTCATACATTTCCGTGCTCAGTTATTTCCCAATACATTGAGGAAACACCGTCCATTAGTTGGGAAACATTTCCTTGGTTTTAGAAACAAGAGGAATCGATTTAGTATCATTTAATAGAGACATTCACATTTAGCAGGAAATAAGAAAATAAATTTCAGAAAGAGTACACTGTTAAACAAAAACTTATTTTGATTACACCTCAATGAAACGGGAAGAAAAGCCTTTGGTATTTGCCTTCCATCCAATAGACTACTCCTTGACAGAAATTCTTCGTTTCATGGTTTAAAAGACAAAATGTTTTACCGGAAGCACTTCAACCCAGAAGTCTGCTATAATCTCAGCCAAAACTTGATTTAGACAAGAATTTTATTTGTTTTCTTTGGATTACAATTTTATGGGATGTTTCGCGCTGGTTAGGCGCTGCTAACAAAAAATGTTTATCCAAGACTTGGAGAGTTCAGACTTCTTCCCTCTAGCAAGTGCCAATTCTTTCTCCATTCTGGGTCAGATCTACACAAGAAAGTTAAACATTGCTTTATTATTTATTACACTAGTAATGAATCTAATTAAGATATTTTCTAGTACAAAAAA
Organism: Mastigoproctus giganteus; assembly: GCF_048544385.1. Taxonomy (NCBI): domain Eukaryota; kingdom Metazoa; phylum Arthropoda; class Arachnida; order Uropygi; family Thelyphonidae; genus Mastigoproctus; species Mastigoproctus giganteus. Next base: position 24,139,678 of record NC_143577.1, on the reverse strand, counting down.
AATCTATTAGTGTCACTCATGATCTACAAAGTCCTACTGCATAAGTAGGATTGCTGTTTTATTTCGATACACAAATTGTGGTTCGAAGGAACACCTTGGAATGAACCTCAGGGTTCACCTAACTGTTGATGAGCAAGATATTTCCAGACAAGGTGCCTCTGTTCCAGTGATGTGAGTTGAAGGGTCAGCAGCTAACCATGTCAGACACCTCTTTATATTCACAAAGCACTGTGTGCACTCGTAGACATAAAAAGGCCCCCCCCCCCAACTCACGTTTGCACGCTGGAAAACTTGTTTATCTACTTCAACTGTTGGCAATGTTTTCTCGACATTGAAATAAATAAAAATAACCAATAAAAATCTATTTAGTTGTTTATGAAGCGAATCTAAATACAGGTCAATGCTTCTTTAAAACAAGTGACTGATGATCTAACTGACAGAGAATTCTCCAACCAATAAAGCTTAAAAAAAGTCATTTGAATACAGAGGTTCATACATACACTGACTGGTCAAAAAACAGAAACCTTTATTCTATCTAGAATGCCACATTTCGCCCGAATTACAACAGTAGACAACAACATGGATTGCAGTAAGTGTCTGAGGAAGTCTAATCCAGGTTTGACCATCAGGATATTTATCAACTGTTATATTGTGGTCGATAGAGAACTGCGAAGCAGAATTACCCTTTCCAATATATCCTAGACATTCTCAATTGGATTCAGATGGAGAATTAGGCAGCCAGGGTATATGATGAAAACCTTGGGAATGGTCATCGAACCATTCAGATACAGTTTTTGCAAACCTCAATCTACTGACGCCTTAAACTCATTATTGATGTTCTGCAGTGATATCTGATGTGATTATGGTAATCCCTTTCGAATACTCTTTGGTCACGTGAACTTCCGTGATTGGTGTACGCTGTTCTCAATTGAAAGAATCGACAACTAACTTTGGTGAGTCCTAAAGCCTCCATATATCTGATTCCTCATGTCTGAGTCCGGGACAGTCCAATGGACTATGAAAACTGGAGTGTTCCAATTATTTTTGGAGATCATAGAAAATATACAACTTACTGGTTATAATTATAGAATGTAAGCCCCCTGGCTTATTGTCATGCAGGGTATATGAGATATCCTATGTATCATTCGCTTATAATAAGCGAATATTTATTTATTTTATTATTATGCACTAACACCGCGTGACCTTAATTTCCTTCGCTCAAATGTCTGATAATTACATGTATGCAGTTAACAACTGGTTCCAGTCAAAAGGTTACGAAAGCTAGTGAACCATGCTAGAAAGCGTGTTGACTTAAGGGGAGAACTATGGTAAAAATAAATGGGTTTTCGCAACTTTTCAGCTTTCCTTCTGTGAGAACTAGAAACTTTAACTTATTCTAGTATATATTTGTAAGAGTTCTCTGTTCTATGGCCGGTTTGCTTATGTTGTGGGATGAAAAACCATGCAGCACTACCATATAACTCAGCAATCATGTGATAAAAAATACAGAAAAGTTGTTCCTATAACGGGACTCGAACCTAAGAGTTTTCCAGATGGTGTAAGCAGCGATTGGAGATATCGAACTGCGTCGATGCGCTCTTCATTTCTTAATCCGCTTATCTCATGGAAGATCCTAAAGAACAGTTAGGGCTATTAGCAGTTCAGGGCATTTTATGCCCTGAACTGCTAATAGCCCTGCCAGCGGGTATTCCTATGCTTCTCATGGCAGAGGACAATGAATTGTGTCTGAGGGGAATGGAAATTAAAACTACCGTCAGCCAACGTGCAGATGTTTTGGTTAATTCTGAGTGCATAAATCAAAGTATATAAACCCTTCATGCCCATTACGATGCTAGTTTCTGCCATAAACACCAATTTACATCGATGAGCCAAAACATTATGGCCAGCGAGTCGTTATGCAAATCAAAGCAATTGTAGGTGAACTAAGGCGCGTGCGCGGGTAGGGACACGTCATAAAAAACACCTAATACTGAGCTCCGTTAATCAGTGTTACTCTTGTTCTTCAGATGGGAAAGGCAGCGAACTTAAAGCGAGTTTGACAAAGGCCAAATTGTAATGTGCCAGAGGACTGGGTCAGAGCATATCCGAAACGGCACGGCTGGTGGAGTTCTCACGGTCAGCCGTGGTTAGTACCTACCGAAAGTGGTCCGAGGAGGGGGAAACCCACGAACCGCCGGCGAGGTGTTGGACGACCACGGCTCATTGATGCTCGAGGTGAGCGAAGGCTCTCCCGGATGCTACGTGGCAACAGAAGGGCGACTGTGGCGCAACTCGCCGGTAATTGGAATGCTGGTGACGACAGTAATGTATCCAACACACATTACATCGAACCCTGCTGAAAACGGGGCTGCGTAGCCTCAGCCGCTCCGAGTGCCCATGCTAACCACGGTTCACCGGCAACAGCGCTTACAATGGGCACGCGAGCATCGAAAATGGACCTTGAGTGATTGGAAGGTCATGTGGTCTGATGAATCACGTTTCCTGTTTTTTTTTTTTTTTTTTTTTATGTAGTAGTAGTAGTAGCAGTGGCATGTGATGCAAGAAAGCAAATGTATGAGCTTATGCAGCATCAGCCAAAAAAAAAAAAAAAAAAAAAAAAAATATCACACCATTCCCTCCAGATGCCTGTCCAGTTCCTCCTTAAATTTATTCAACCTATCAACTTCCACAACGACAGATGGAAGTTTGTTCCAGCAATTAACCACCCGCTGGCTAAAGGCAAATTTCCGCACATCTATTCTCCATCTGTCCTTTCGTAATTTGAATTTATGCCCCCTCAGGTTCGTAATCTGAACAAGTGGAAGGATCCCATCAGAATTCCGCGTGCTCAACCCATTCAAGGCCTTATACACCTCAATCAGATCACCGCGCAGGTGCCTAGTCTCCAGCCACTGCAATTTGCAGAACTTAAGCCTCTCTTGGTAAGAGGATCCCTTCATTCCCCTCACCAACCTTGTTACCCTTCTCTCTGTACCCGCTCAAGTAAATCTACATCCTTCCTAAAATGAGGTCTCCAGACCTGTACGCAGTACTCAAGGCGTGGCCTGACCATTGCCTTATACAGAGCGACAATCACCTCCTTTTCCCTGCTAGCAAAATTCCTATATATCATTGACAAAACCCCATGACCTGCCCTGGCAGCCTGTCTGCATTGCTCAGAGAACTTCATATCTGACTGCACAATTACTCCCAGGTCTTTTTCATTTTCTACCACCTTAAGTGTATTACCACACAGTTGGTACATTCCTCTGGGATTACTTCTACCCATATGCAGTACTTTGCATTCGTCAAGGTGAAACTTCAGTTGCCACTTCTTAGCCCATCTGCCCAAATTATCTAGATCCTGTTGCAGTAGCACACTGCCATTACTGTCATTAACAACCCTGCCAACCTTTGTATCATCTGCAAACGTCTACATTAAGCCTGATATACCTTCATCAATATCATTGATAAATATACAAAACAACAGTGGACCTAACACCGAACCCTGTGGGACTCCACTAATAACATTAGTCCAAGAAGAGCAGCACCCATTGATTACCACCATCTGTCTTCTCGCACTTAACCCTCCTTTTATCCATTGTAGCAACTTACCCTTAATATCATTCTGCTCCAATTTGTACAATAGTCTTCCATGCGCAACAGTGTCAAAAGCTTTCCTGAAATCCAAATATACGATATCAAAATTGTTTTTTGCATCCAGTTCCTTTGTAACCACATCATAATATCCTATCAAATTTGTCAGACAAGACTTTCCCTTAACAAACCCATGCTGTGTCTGAATTATTGCTGCAGTCTTGTCTAGATGATCCTGCAATGCATCTTTAACCAGCGACTCCATTATTTTACCCGGAACAGAAGTTCCGGGTAAAAAAATGTTGCACCATATAGACGGCCAGGTACGTGTGCGTCGTTTACATGGGGAAGTGATGGGGCCTGGATGCACCGTGGGACAAAAACAAGCGGGTGGAGGCGGTGTCATGCTTTGGACGATGTTCTGCTGGGACACCCTGGGTCCAGTCATCCATGTGTCAGGCACTCTGACGTCTACCACCTACCTAAACATCATTGCTACACCATTTCATGGCAACTGTCTTCCTCTCTGGTAGTGCCGTCTTTCAGCAGGATAATGCGCCTTGCCACACCGCCCGGATTGTTCGAGACTGGTTCGCGGAACATGAGGAAGACTTATTATTATTATTATTAGCTATATGGTGCAAGGAAGCCTGAGGCTTATGCTGCACCAGCCAAAAAAAAAAAAAAAAAAAAATTCCCCGAGTTATCCTGAGAGAGAGAGAAGTAGAAGGGAATCACCAAGGAAGAGAAGAATGATGATATCCAGCTCAGGACCCTGGGTGTGCCAAGCCCATACTCACCAGATGTGAGCCCCCGTGACTTCCAGGTATTGCCGTGGCCTCCAAATTCCCCAGACATCAATCCCATCGAGCATCTGTGGTTTGTGTTGGAACAGCAACTCCGATCTGCGGCGTCTCAACCACGGACCTCACAGGAGTTAAAAGGATCTGCTGGTTACGTGTTGGTACCAGATACCACAAGACACATTTAGAAATCTTGTAGCATCCATGCCTCGCCGAGTAAGAGCTGTTTTGGCTACACGTGGAGGACCAACATCATATTAGGTAGGGGGTCATAATGTTTTGGCTCATCGGTGTATATAAGAGTTATCTTTTCAAACCAACTCTTCGATTAAAAGACAAGGAAAATGAAGTTGTCTTTTAATCGATTTTGTTTTAACAAATCGATTCCTTTGGTTATTTAAACATCTGTTAACAAAAATTCTATGATCTTGTAAGTTTTGCATTTATTCATTACCTTCCAAGTTGGTTTTTTCCCAATGTACCTGATTAAATTCGAAGTGGTCAAGTTAGAAACCTTGTAGTGTCACTAATTTGCTATCGCTGTTCAACTTGTCCCATCTGATCTTATCTTGGATGTATTGACGAAGTTAAGTCTGTCCAACCACCGTACTGGCCATGAGAAGAATATATTTTTAGTGTTTTCAAATCCAACAAAAAAAAAACATACATAGTTACGCACAAGACTAAATTATCAAGTAAAGGATGTTTAATAAGAGAAATGGGAAGAAATACAATTATTACCTGAATCTAATTCTTTAATTGTTTCAAAATATGACAATACGCATACCAAAGAATACATCTGAAAGAGAAAGAAGAAGAAAAACTTAATTATTAGAACGTAAAATTTCATATGGAATAGAATAATAATTGAGGAAAATCTAGCATGCCATGCCAAATACAATAATCATTGCTGGAAGATGATATTAAATATGCAATTTTAACACGAAATAGAAGATACATAAAAGAGGAGGAGGGGGGAATGATATAATTATACAGCATAAATTTTCAGCCAGCGAGGAATCTTCCCTCTGCTACTGGCATCACATAGGTGCGCCACTGGACTGAGGAAGAAAATCAAGGTCGCTGCACCATTAACACGTTTGCAATACAAATAAAGCAAGCCGTTGCCGAGTGAGCTGGAGCTCACCCTAGGTATCTCACACTTCGGTAGCTCCCTGAACTTTCACCCTCGGCATGCCGCTGAGCTCCTGATGACACCTATAATGGGCTCATTCCCTCGTGCGAGAGCAGCGTGAAAGTGTGACAGCGGGTGGTCCTTGTTGAATTCTACCAACCTAATGGGGATTTCGTGCGAAGGGAATTTCAATAGAACGAGATTTATCGTTCGGTGGAATGCCAGAGAGTTATTGGAATTGTATTTTGAATTAACAGGGGGGAAGGAGAGAAATTTATGTTATATTTTCATTCTTCCTTTTAATAACTTTTATTTATTTATTTTTAAACTAACTTACCAGAAGAATCACTACCAGTATTATCAGAAAATACTCCACCACAATAATCATTAAGCTTCTCCGGTTAAAATTTTCTTCTGGCTAAAGATTGGTAGAACAAAAATGAATTCGTTTTCATTGAGTTCATTTCCCCATAAAAAAATCATTTTATAAAATAAGCAAATACTGAAAGTAACATTTTTGTGTATTTCTGCAGTGGCGCTGCTCAATTAGTGATCGCAGCGCCACGCCATAAATGAGTGTAGAAATTGGCTGTCTCATAATTAAATAATTTATAACTAAAAAAATAATTCAACTCGTGCTAATGTAAGCCGTGTTCTGATTTTGTCTTTCCTTTTCTTTTTTGAAAATGCCAAACACGAAAGGTATTTTAGACGTGCGTGGGTTGAAGATTGGGAAGATGAAAGAAGATACTTGTTGACATTAGACTTGAATTTCTCTGGATTATAATTTTCGGGAAGGGTTATTTTGTACTTTTCGGGAGATTGCGCCAGAAAACGGAAGTTGAAGGAATAAATGAGGAAGAAAGAAGTTCACTCTGTGAGTTTGAAGTTGGACAGTGGAATGGATGTTGAGTGTTTGTGGTCTGCTTTGGAAGAGAGCGGAATTATAGAAGCCAATGCACATGGAAATATCTACAGAAAAGGCAAGCAGCAGAAAAAAAAAGTCAAGACAGTTAGTGGAGAGGCTTTGTAGGAGATGGGTCATCAATTAACCTAACTGCCCTCTTTTGAATGGAATTTAAAAGCTTGAGAGAGAGGTTTTGGGGGGCACCGCCCAAAATGTGGAAACAAAATTCCATGGTAGCGCGGGTTTGAGATTTGTACAAAGTGAGTAGCTATTTAGAAGAAAAGTAATGTTGAGATCGAAAGATAAAATCCAGTTTTTAGAAGCAGAGGAAGCGATATTAGTAATGTGCTTGTGCCAAGAGAGATTAGAAGTCAGCGAAATCCCTAATAGAGATATGTGATCTTGTCTAGAAATCTGAGTGTCATTGAAGTTAAGCATAAGAATCCTTTTTCGTAAGATATAAGACAGGACTGAGTTTTAGTGGACTGAATTTAACTAATGTCTTTGCCCCACTGGAAAATCACCTGGAGATCACTTTTTAAGGGATAAGGAGTAAGAAAGTTTGTAAGCGGGAGTTATGATATTTGAAAGAGAAATATATGCATGTAAATTTTCATTGGAAATGGAATGTCGAACGGAGTTATCAGTTTGATTCTGAGTAGTGAAGATGTAGTTTTGAAGTTTGCATATCATGCCTAGGGCAGGCCTATTCGGCTTTGCTTCGGGTAAAGATAGAAATGAAACTTCAACGGAAAAGATGCAGTGTTAAGGTATGTATTTCAAAGAGAAATATAGTGACAATATTAAGTGAAGGTATTTAAGGTATTCTTGTTTTTTGAGGCGGTCTCCAGGGTTTCTCCTTTGTACCGCAGTAGCTTCTGAAAAGCAAATTTGCCAAAGCCGGCAAGTGTGAATAAGAGTTGGTGTGTAAAGTTTATGTGTGTTGTGTTGAATGCCAGTGCCTGGCAACTTCGCAGCCAGTGAACACCTGGTCCGCTGTCCCCCAACTCCCATCCCATGTGGAGGCGTGCCAGGGACCACAAACAGGTAAAGACTCTTAGTGGGATAACAAGAAATCTTGTTATCCCAATAAATAATGAAAAGGAAGGAACATAGCGTGAGAAGTAGGAGTAATGGTATGGATGGGAAAGAAAAGGAAAGCAAGTGAATGAAAGAAATAGGCATCCCCAGAAGAGGAAGTCAGCAAGAGATTAAAGATTAAAAGATACTAGTGGACAAAGCTTATAGAGTTCGGTAATGCCACACAGCCAAATAAAAGTAAAACTAATATACACATTATTTACAAGGCCAACAATTTAACATTTCTCTCAACCAGAGAAGAATAGACAAATCACTATTTACACCAATAAATAAATTAATACCAAATAATACTAAGTGAAGGAGATTAATAGATAAAAGAGACTGAATATTGGATGGGCTGAAGGAGGGGCCCAACGTAGTCGAATGGTCAAACACGAAAGTGCAGCAGAAATACACGCGTTTGAGTGGACCGTGTTTCAGTCCGCCAGACTGATGAATACATGTGATTGTGTTCATTGTCGAAATGATTAAATGAAAATTTCTTTGATCTGGTTGTCTACAGAAGTATAAACATAACTTGAGTATCAATGGCTAAAGATTGATACAGGTTGAATTGTGATCACAACATTACAGGTTTAATAGTAGTGAACAATATCGCAGGTTTGGATGAGGTTCATATATTGAATGGCAATATAAAATAGAGGCGAATTTTGAAATTGATCATTTGTGAATTTGCGCACTTAGCCACATGTGCTCTGTGCGTAAATAGCACTGAAAGGACACAATTCATGGGATACCTGGTTCCTGGGCAACGCGATGCTGTTACTCCTCTCGCTAGTGGACGAACCCACCGCTTGGCAGGTATATAGGTTCACTGCATCACGTAGACGGTAATTCGATGTCAGTAAGGATAAACGTCGTGAGTTAACAGAGACTTTGAAAGTGGGATAACAGTGGGTGCCCGACGCATGGGTCACTCTATTGCAAAGGTGGTACAGAAATTGCACTATCCCGTTCGACTGTATCGAAAGTGTATCGGGAATAAGCCATTTCCGGAATAACATCTCATCGTGGACAACGCTGTGGGCGGAGGAAAGGTGGTGGTAGAACGCAGCCGTCGACGTCTGTTTCGCATTGTTTCAGCCAACCGGAGAGCCACAGTGGCACAAATCACCGCCGATTTCAACGAGGGAGGTGCCAGAAATCTCCACTAAGACTATCAGACGATCATTAGCCGCCTACCCACCAGAGTCCCATTGCTAACACCACGACACAGGTCTCCTGGTCCGGTGACTCCCGTTTCCAGTTATTTAGAGTGGACGGATGGGTACGTATTGGGGAAAACCGCACGAAGCTATGCACCCGTCAACAAGGAACTGTTCAGGCAGGTCGGTAATGGTCTCGGGCGTGTTCAACTGGCACACGTCTAGACGCATCTCTGAACGGTCCAGGTTACGTGTCCATCTTTGCAGACCATCCCTTCATGGAGAATATAAAAATACTACTAGAGAACAAAACATATTTTGAGACTTTCCAGACCTTTGCAGAACTAAGAACTCAAATTCAAAATCGAATAGATATCTGACAGCTGAGAAGTTGATAAAATATATACTGTATATGTTTTAGTTCGTCGGATCTGAAAAATAACATCTTAGTATTATGGAGCACTTTAGAGCACCTGTGTTAGTTGTTTAAGAAAATATATGATATAATCAGCAACTTGTCTGTCGCCTTGACGTAGCCGAGTGGTCAGGAGCACGAGTGCAGTATCACACGCTCTTTGAGTGGACCGGGGTTCATGCTCGTGACTGCTAAATACGATTAACATTTGTCGTTTTCCCTCAGCATTTGTCTTTGATCTTTTCACGCAAACCCCTCAAGGTCTGCGTAATATACCCCTATGATTGTCTGGACTTTCTGAAGGTAATCTACTAGCAAAGTTCCATCAACTCCAAAAAACTAATCCCATCAACTTGTCAGCAGAAGGACTCGACTTGGCTTTCTTTGGAGGGGGAAAAAAAAAAAAGAGCTGTTTCCACTGTTTAGACTGTTCCTTTGTCTCTAGCTGAATGTGATGGTCCCACGTCTCATCCACGGTCACAAACCTTGCAAGGAAATTTAATGGATCTTCTTGAAAACGATTCAGACGTTCGCTTGAGTTGACAAGTCTTCCGCGTTTTGGATTTGTTCACACCTTTGGAACCCATCGTGCTGATACTTTTCTCACAGGGAGAACCTCATATTTTTTGGTACGAGTTCAGATGAGATGCCCAAGACGCTGGCAATGTACCGAACAGTCGCTCCTCATCAGATTGTCATCATGCACATTGTCAGCAACTTTTGCAGTGACGGAAATGGCACGTCTTCCACAACGGGAGTCATCTTCCAGGGTCTCTGTCCCTCATTTAAATTCTGCTGCCCATTTCTTAACCATGGAATAGGATGGGGCATGCTCATTCAATGTTGAAACCATATTATCATGAATTTCCTTTGGCATTACTCCTGTTTTTTCGCAAATATTGAATGACTGCACGGTTACTAATTTTGTTCATCTTTCCTCATTTACATATCTTCGTTGACTTCGGGACAGAGACAAAGAAGAAGACTTCACTTGAAGTGTTATACATTAAGTAAAGAAAATTTCAACACTATACTACTACTCTTTCATAAGCAGGCCACGAACTTTCCAAAGTATGCAACTTACCCTCGTAGCAGCCAGGTTGCATACTTTGAGGGTAGCTGTTGTCTCAACTGTCAGAAAAAATACCAGGGAAAAGGGTATTAAAAAGGGATACATATATAAAAATATAAAATCTCGTACAGATAGCCTACCTGATATTCTGTTACCAACAAAGTTAATCCTCCTAGACCTCCAAAAATATTCATTAATGTCATCACCATCCACAGGATCATCTTCTGGCTACAATTCTAAAAAATAATCAAAACAGAGTTGTGAAAAAAATATGAACTTAGCATCCCTGTGAAGTGAATATAATCGCATTATACACAGCTCTGCCAAATATCAGATAACTGGACATCCCGATATGCCAGAATTAACTGTGGAAATTAAATGATTCCCTGACGCTGCAGAAGAATCGCAGATACTCTTTAGTACAAGACAGAAAATATCCCTACAGCAACCAGCAAAATATGTCAGAAGCTGTTGGAAACATGCTAAGCATTCAGAGTACATTGATTCCTCTGTCCATTTCCATCAATATTTTAGCGTCACCATTCTTAACCAGGCAATTCCAGACCAGAGAGAGACATGGACATGGCAAGGACCAGAGAGAGACATGTATCAATGAACATGGAAAATCTGAACATTACCCTCTTGTAGAAATAGGTTAACGTCACCAGGGACGCTAGTGAATGCCTTGTAAAATTAATGCCAATAGAGACTTGTTTCTCTCAACCTTCTCTAATATTTTTGTAGGGCAGTGTATCAATTGTATTTAGCTGGTAAAGGAAATATCACACTACCTTTAGAAGATTTTAGTAAGATTCTCTAAGATAATTTAAATAATAATTATTATATAATAACTTTTAAACGAGTTACGTAAGAATATATCAGTCCTTGCTATTTGAGGTGACTTTAGCCTTTGATTTTAACTGGTGGAGAGGATTCTTTATTAAAAACATGAAGGTTGTTCAAATGAAACAGACTTTAGAATGAATAGTTCACAGACATGCCTGGTTATTCCAAAAGTCTGTTTCTCTTGAAAAACCATAAAAAAAAGTGTATTTGGGGAAGCGAGAGCTTCCATTAGGTTTCTATTCACTTTCCTTAGAGAGGCAAGTCTCCCTAGTTACTAATCCCTGCTATTGGAACACATGCGTGAAAATGTGATTGCAACAAGCCCAAAGGTCAGGGCTGTATGCTTGATGTCGCAGCACTTCCCACCAAAATCACTGCAGCTCAGCCCGAAACAAAAGGGTTGTGCTAAATGTTAAAAACTTCCTTGATGCTTTGCTTTTAAGGCCAACTGTGACTACTCCACTGTTTTGCAACAGAAATAGCCATTGACCAAACTAGAAAGAACCAGACTGGTTGTTCAGTTTGTACACGATGGTCAATAAGTTAGGAAACTATTTTGAATAACTGTTGATGTAAATATGTACAAGTTATTTTAAAAATAGTTTATAATTTTGTTTTTTCTTATTGTTTCAGAAAAATCTGAACATAGGAAAGTTCCACGAGCCTTACAATGGAGGACTGAAATTGTAGAGTGGCATACAAAAGTTAAAAGCCAGTAAAAGAAATTTTTTTGGACATAAACCACGCACAATAAAGACCACAAAGCAAATTGTGAAGGTTGATGAAGTAGAGACAGCGAACAATCTACCAAAACCTAATATATATCTGCCAATTTGGAACTTGTAAAAGAGGATGTTGAGAGAAGTCCAAAAAAATCTCAAAGATAAAGGAAATTGGAACTTAAAATACCTAAAAAAGCTTAAATAGAATCATAAAGGTTTATCATCGTGTGTGAATCTATCCCCAGTTCATAAGTGGGTTCAAAGGGTAACATGAGTAATAACAGAATTGTTAGCCTAACTTCTGTTCCAGGGAAAATAATGGAGTCACTGGTTAAAGAAGTAATACAGGACCATCTAAACAGGAGTACAGTTATACTTCAGTCACAGCATGGGTTTGTTAAGGGGAAATCTTGTCTAACCGACTTCGTTGGATACTATGGTGCAGTGACAAAGGAACTGGATATAAAAAATAATTTTGATATTACAGACTTAGATTTCAGGAAAAATTTTATACTGTTGCACATAAAAGACTGCTGTACAAATTGGAGCAGGTGGTATTAAGGAAATTGGTGTTGTGGATAAAGGGATAGTTGAGTGGGAGGAGAAAGGTTATCAATGGACACTGCTCTTCGTAGACTAATGTTGTTAGTGGAATCCCTCAGGGTTAGGTGCTGGGCCCCATTGTTGTTTTCTTAATTTATTAATGATATTCATGAGGTTGTATCAGGCTTAATGTCTAAGTTTGCAGATGATACGAATTTTGGCATGGTAGTTAACGACAGTAATGAAGGTGTTGCTGCAACAAGATCTAGAAAAATAGGCAGATGTGCTGAGAAAGCAATGGAAGTTTAACAATGACAAATGCAAGGTACTGCACATGGGTAGCAGTAATTCCAGAAAAAGGTATCAACTCGGGATAGAGGGAAATGAAAAGGACCTGGGAGTAATTGTGCATTCTGATATGAAGTTCTCTGAGCAGTGCATATAGGCTGCCAGGACGGCTCATAAGGTTTTGTCAATGATATACAGGAATTTTGCTATCAAGGATAAGGAGGTGATTATCCCAGTGTATAAGGCAATGGTGAAGCCACATCTTGAGTACTACACACAGGTCTGGAGGCCTCATTTTAGGAAGGACGTAGAGCTGCTGGAACAGGTACGGAGAAAGGCAACGAGATTGGTGAGGGGAACATGGGTGCTCATGCCAAGGAAGGCTTTAGTTCTGCAAATTGCATCATCTGGAGACTAAGAACCTGTTAGATGACCTGATTGAGGTGTTTCAGGCTTTGAATGGCTTGAACAACTCAATGCTGATGGGATCCTTCCTCTTGTTCAGACTATGTACATGAGGGATAAATTCAAATTGTGCAAGGATAGTTGCAGAACAGAAGTGCGGTAGTTTGCCTTCAGCCAACGGGTGGTTAACTGCTGAAACAAACTTCCATCCGCTGTTGTGAAAGTAGATAATTTGAATAGATTTAAGGAAGAACTAAAACTATTGGAGGGGATGGAAAGGTGAAATTGGACTTTTTTTTTGACTGATATTTTATTAGCTAGCTTTCTTGCAGCATTTGCCCCTATTGATACTAATACTAATTTGCATCTGAAGTGGAGAGAGTCAAATGTTGCGTTCTACGTACAAGTGCTTCAAAGACCATTGCAGTGCATTTTCCTACGAGGCCACAATTTCAAGAGAAAGACAGCTGGTTCCTGTTGCACGATAATGTCCAGCCGAAGATATTTCTGACGAAACATGGCATTGTACAAATCAACCATCCACCCTACTCTCCCGACCAATGGACGTCTTCCTCTTTCCCAAGGTGAAAACACCCTCAAAGGAAAGAGATTTCAGGATGCCGAGGCCATAAAGAAAAACCTAACCGCAGAACTGAACATCAGCTGTTTGGACGCCAACTCTTTACAAGAACTTTTAAAATGGTGTAATAGGCGCATTCAATCAGGCAGCGAGTACTTTTAATAAAAAAATAAAACCAGTTTTGAGCTCCTTCACTTTTTGTTCCTTAATTGCACCAGTCCGAGAACTTTATTACCACACCTCGTATCTTCAAAAATGTTTTGTTATTTACAGTCAAACACGGTTCCTTACGAAATAAAACATTGTAAATAACACAGTTAATCATGTGACGTTTGACTGGTGAACAACAGCTGTCATCAGGAGACACCTACAACAATCTTGCAACGTAGAAGTTTCTGAGAGAACGACAGCAAAAATCATCTGGTGTAAGTCATCAGTTGTCACTGGTTCGTAACCAAGGAAGTTACCAAACATTGACGAGTGGAAATGTTCCTCAAAAATGCAGCCATAAAAGTAAACTGTTGTTTGCTAACTATGATAAATGAGCACCTGAACAAACTGTATTACAAACCAGTTTTCTGGTAGCTTCTTCAGATGATTTATCACCTGGAATCTCATAACACTGCCTCAACATTTAACGAAGCAAGAGTAATCAGGCATGGCAATGTTTACCGAAATAAAGGCATTTTTCTATTGAAGGGGGTTGAATTTAAATTGCTGTTCCTTAACTCACTGATTTGTGATTCCTTTTCAGATTTAATTTTTTTCTCCATCATGTTTCATGTTCCGCAGAGCGTGGTCTTCTGAATTTCTTGAAATGCACGAGAAATTTGTCAATTTAAATAGCGAGTTAATGACACCTGGTAACCCAGTATGGTAAGGTGCTTCATCGATCCACATCGGGCTTCTCATTGCGTTAAAAGCTTCTGATTGCTGCAACTGGTTTGCTACTCAGGAAATGTCAAGGCGAAGTCGGTTCATCATCGATGTATACACGTGAGGTGAGGCGCGCCATGCAGAACACTAAAAGAGGGTGAAGCGAACTGGTCGGGATTGTGTTGACTGAAATGATCAGCGTTATTGGGAACGGTTCACCAAGCAAAAAGTAATGGCTTATCGAGTACAGTAATCACAACTATTTACGAGAAATTGGCTGCAATTTCTGTTCGTTTATATTTCCGCATTTGAAAAAATACTGTGATTCTGAGAAAAGGAGATGGAGAATTACCAAGTATAATTTATTCTGCAATGTTTTCGCTCTACGTTTCCTCAAAATGTATCGTGTACAACCCTTGCTTGAACCGGATGATCAGTATGGGTGCCAGTCCGGCAGACTTTCGGATTCCTCCAAACCATCGGCCTCAACAACTATGAAAGCAAATTACAAGTAACCAAAATTATTACATAGGGGTATCAATTTTCTGCTTCAAGAATTAACTGTTTGACCCCTAACAGCTACAAATCTTTGGATCATTTTATCCAGGTTTAAATCAAGGATTTAGACTTGGATAAAACGATACAAAGTACACAGAATTTCTAAATCCGTATTAGAACTGATCGTTAACCTATAAGATCAACTGAAGTCTGTTTCAATAACTGTATTGCGCTGTCTAAAAATATCAAAAAAAGTGGATCCTAAAATTTTCCTTCTAGTTCGTTCAGTTTCTTGGTGCTCATTTAAACATTCCTTTTCATCAGCGAATTCGTGTTAGCTCCAATTCACATTTTCATCGTTTAAATAGCATTTAAATTTATCATCTGTTCAGGTGCTGCCTTACCTAAGACACAACACATGTCCACTGGCGAAAATCTCCACATGGAAAGCAAAGGAAGGACACTTTTCAAAAAGGGATCTCCGAATGGCTGACAGAACCTTTTGAAAACAAAACCTATAGGAGCTCAACTATTGACTTTGAGCCTCGGGCCCTAGCCTGAATATATCCCTGTTCCTGCTCACATCCTGCAGTAATTAAAACAGTACACATCCTTAGACACCACTCTTTTAACAGCAACAGATTTATCACTTTAAGCAAGAGAACAAACGACAATCCATGGAGTAGAATCACTCCAACTCACCATATCATTGGGTATCGTCATGATCGTGGTGTAATGTTCCTTTATTTGTGAGCCAGAGTCCTGGTGCAGCCGCACTACTTGCGCCACAGGATCATACTCCACTGTCCCACACAAATAAAATTAAGGCAAGTTTCCTCGAAGGTAAAGTGATGACCAATGTCTTCTGAGGCATGGTGTGATTAGTTTAGATTTTTTAAAAAATGCACTGGAACGTCGATTATCCAAATATGGAATAATAATAATAAGTCAGTTTCAGTGGTAATATGACCTCATATTACCACTGAAATAGGTGTGCTGTGTAAACTTTCGTAATGCACTTTACTGATTTCTCCCTGGGTTTTAGTAAAAATCCAAACAACTCGGAAAGAAACGAAAAACGTATTTCACATTTATGATGTGATTAATATAATAAGCTAATAGTAATAACACTTGAGCTATATATTTAATAAACTGATAACAAATAACTTCCTGCTGCGTTCAGAGGCCTTAGAGTCCATGAGACAGTATCCTATTTAAATAACGCGAAAACAAACAGGAGACTAAATTCAATGTTGGAAACGCAGAAGGATATTCAACATTATTCAGCGTGTATTAACTCTTAAATTCGAAGTTCTCACCTCTTTTATAGCTCTGATCAGTTGCCTGCTCGCCATCAGGTACACTGCGAAATAGCATGAGATAAAGAATGACACGAGCTTGGAGGCTAGAAAAAGTAAATAGTTTTATACAAACAGATGTGCAAGTAATACAGGTAAATGTATACACTACGCACCAAAAAAATCTATTAAAACAAGAAATGTAAAATGTCCAATAAAAACATGAAAGATTTTGGTTATTTTAAATAATCAACGTTCTATGGTATTTCACAGATTGGGACATTACTCTCTTCTGTCCCCCCCTTCTTTTGTTTTTTCTTGTTCCAAGAAAAAGGAATTCTTTATTTCTATAATTTCAACTTACTGCTGCCATTGTCCTCCGAAGTGGACCTGAAGAAAACCGATACCGCGCAAGCACAGCTTACAGCAGCCAACATCTGAAATACAAAAGTGTAAAAAATTATCTTAAATTGCCTGACAAAATTCAATTTCTGAAATAAATGCTGACGTCACTTCATACAAAGTGTGTTGTCTATGGGAACATTGCTAATAGATTAGACTAATTTATGCTACCATGGCTTCTTTCTTTAGGATCCATCTTGCTAAAGAGAAGGTGTGCTAATAAATTTACTATTAATAATTAACAGAAACAACAAAACTAAGTGAAATGGGTTTCTGACAAGTCTTATGCTACGAGAGCTATAGAACGCAGTTGGACATGAAGGACATAGCCCCATTCTGTACGTAGCGATGAGCAAACTGTTTGCTACTTAGTGCATCAATATGGTATTTTAGAGGCACTCCACCACGAGTTGATTCGGTATTGCACAACTCTAAATGAAATGCATTTCTCCAGTGGAGAAGTACATTGCTGTTTTATTTGGGATCTTATCGGTGGACAAGTAGGAAATGCTAAGACCTGAAGAACACAGTGATGGAAAACAGCCTCACCAGCATGTGAGAACCTCTCATATTACAAGGCTTTTGCCATAAGTCCATTTCATTTAGCTTTATCTACTGCACCTTCTTGAATCTCATATATTGTGGATACTTCCAGTCACTGGGTTGTTGTCAACTGATGAGATCCTCCCAAAAAGGATCAAAACCCAAGTCCGGGTACAGACCCAGGTTTCGTTGAGAGTAGACGTTGAGTTTGATGGTTTCTTTGGTATCTTCTGTTTCGACTGGGTGTTTCACGCCTCAGACTCTTCTTTTATCCACATTAACTTCAAAAGGGATCGAAACTCGAGTCTGGATTGACATGAAATGGAAAAAAAAAACAACTCAACTCTGTCTATCTTTCTTTTCTACCAGCTTTTTGCTTTCATCTCCTGTGTATCACAGAGAGCGAGTTCTTTTTTTTTTTATTCAAAGTCGAGTCTAGATAGTGGCAAACAGCAAAATACTTCTCCATTATAGTAGTGTAATACCAAGGCAACTCGTGGCAGTGCTTCCATAATATGAGATCAATGCACCAAGTGGAAAACTTGTTTGTTTAACGAATGAGGAAATGACTGCGTAAGAAGTCAAATTAGTGCAACAAAACCTGAAATTATCTAAATTTTAAGCTTGCTGGATGATTTACATACATAATTGACAGAAAATCTTTGGGAAAAAGTCATTGTAAAGGAGTAAATTAATAAGAAGTAATCTAAAATTTAATGAAACTGAATTCAAGTTTTATTTAAAATAATAACTATAACTTAAAATTAATAGCGCAGCGTTTATCCATTTTTTAAGGGGAAGTATCTTTCATATCGAAGAAATTTAAAGGTGCATTAAAAAATTAAAATAAATTCTTACAGATTCAATGCTCAAGCATTTAACTCTCCACAGAAATTAAAATATTATTGTAACTTTGTTTCAATAAAATTTCAATTCAAACTACTATTTTTAATTGAGACGACAAACTTCATTATATAAATAAGAAATTAAAATAACAAAACTTATAAAATTATAAGAAACTTAATTAGAAAATACCAGACATTTATTTCTTTTACTGGATTATCTAGTTCAAAACCGGACCGTTAGCAAGACTAAATTGTCGAAAAAATGTCCTCTTTCTGCTCTTAACTGTTTTCCTCTTTAGCTGGTTTTTAGGTGGAAAACAGTTAAGATCAGAAAGATGAAATTCGAAATGAAAGCTATTCTAGGAACAAAATACATTTCTTATCAGTTTTATACGTAAAAATTACATTCCAGTGGAAGGGATGGGAGTGGTCAGCAGCGAGAGCGCAGTAGTACGCGCTCTTTGAGTGATCCGGGGTTCAAGCCCGTGCTAAATACCGTTAATGTTTGTATTGATAGTTTATTGTAAACTCTTCTGACCTGGTGGTCTTTCCGGAGTAGGTCCATGGGTAAGAATCTCTTACTGAAGTTTCACATTTCTGGCCAAACGATCTCTTCCCCCAAGAGCAGAAATCGCACGATGCCAGAAAAGATTGTGATAATGCTTGGCTTTCACAGTGTATGTCACTGGACAATTCGTTTGAAGCTCCTGGATATAAAACGTTCAATTGCGAAATTCGCTGCTGATGCAACCCTAACCAAACAGCAACATATTGACAACGGAGAGACACTTTGTTGAAAAAAATAGATGAGGATCCTCACAGCCCCCGATAATTAAAGGTGTTGATGCTAATTCTTAACTGGAAATGAGCCTGAAGCCACAAGATCTTCACCAGCCACATGCCCTCGATCTCCATTCTTGCCATATAGCAAAGTCGTTAAAGTTAAAAGTGGATCAGTTTATGTTAGCTGTTGCCCACGTGTATCTTGTATAATGTGCCAACGAATGATAGATCAAAGTGCTTTTACGTACGGTTCACCATGAAATGCTAAGCTAATTGGCGTTTGGTCACTGCATTAAGGATCTCTTCAAAAACTACGAACGACTGAGAAACGTCGAGCTACAGATAAGTCACTCGATTTTCGAATATTCTCATTGTTTTTGAGAAGCTTGTTTTGGGAAGATGGTGGTCCTCTTCCTAAGCCTTTATTTACTAAGCGCAGTCATGGAGTTGCCCTTGTTGTCGTAAAACAGATTTCCAACAAAGCGTGATCCTTATATTCGAGATCCATTAATCACTCCCATTTTTAAATTGCGCTCATAAGCACCAGCGACGACCACGTGATGAGGTTAGATTTGCATTCTCGTGCAAATAGCACCAATGGTGTGTCTATTCCAAATTCATTTTTCTATCGTTAACAGCTTATATCGAATTTAACCAATTTATTCAATGACCAGTGATTCAGAATTCAATGTTATTAGAAGAAAGGAGAAAGATTAGCCAGTTTTGGTTATCATTAGTTTTGGTTATCCTCTAGGAGGGAAAATATCTCCACTCCCCCTTGCACCGTTAACAGTGAGTGCCCCCCAACCTCTTACGACTCCCAATTTCAAAAATTACGGCACAAATACGAATGAAACATTTTATTTCATATTAATCTGATAACTGCTTAATCAGGAATGTACACGGATTGCTGAATGGGGGAAACGGGATTATATGCAATAGAACCAATAGACTTTTTATTGAGATGGAGAAAGTTCCATGTACATGAGGAAGGGGGGAAGGGTATGGTAGTTTATTTTTAAGGCAAGGTGGAATTTTATGTCGAATAGTTAATTGTTTATCAACATACATATTTACAATCAAACATCCGATTTAAAGAATCAGAAGAAACCCTATCTACTGGATAGGGTTACTGCTGATTCTTTAGAAACCCTACCTACACTACACAAACACAACGGAACATTCAACGCCAAAAGAGGTTCAAAAGCAAATTGTGGAAATGAATATTTTCCTAATATTCTGTAAAATTAAATTTGAGAGAATATTAGGGTTACTACATGAAAAGCTAAATCCTTACCGTTGTAAACTGAGCAGAAACCTGAGTACCCGTTTTCAAACTACACGCACAGCAACAGCGAGTAATCAACTGCATGTTTACACTAAGCTTTACTCAAGGACTGTCCCTTGAACGTCATAAGGGAATGATTGCCGCAAATAACACTGATTTTCTTTCTCGTGCAAAGATAAAATCCATTTAACAGGCATTAAAGAAATACATGTATATTTAGTTCTCATAAAATCCATCTAACGGACAATTAAAGAAAAATATTTAGTTCTCATAAAATCCATCTAACGTTTTCTTATCTGATAAGAATTTTGAACACGCTTCCATCCCTCTAACATCAGACAGTGCAGTGCCTATCGAGTATTTAAAAACAGAGGACCATCAACTATAAACAAAATGGAAATTTGTGCACCACCTTTTTTTTTTTTTTTTTTTTTTTTTTGGTTTCTTGGGGTTTTTATAACGTGCAGCACCAATCTCTGCATTATTTTAGACATGGACCTTAGTTGCTAAAACATACAGGGCGAAATCATTGAAGCTGTTCAGAGGTGTATTCGAATTAATTTTCACGGACGATAATTCTTTCCATAATACAGCTCAGCTAGTTTGTTTTGTAAACAACCTGAAAGCTCATTGTGAAAGTTTTTGACGTCGAGGATTTATCATTCATCTAGTGTTTATCTGAATTACTTGTACATAATCCTGGCTGCTCAGCTTTGGATTGTAAGGAGATTATGGATAATAAGAACTGAGGGGTTAATCCTTCACCGTCAAGATAATTGATTACATAGGTCGTTTCACACACAATAGTGGCTTATAATGTTCTTCCGCAAAGGTTTTAATAAAATTCTGTCGATTATATATATTTTTTTCAGTGTATGTGTGTGTTAAGTGGCAGCAGACCAACTAAAGCTATGAAACGTCAGTGTATAGTGTTGTAAATCGTGTATTTTATGATAGAATTACTCTCCCCCACACTGGGTGGAAAAGACCGAAATCCGAGTCCTGTCAATGACGTGGGGAATTTTTATGTGCCTTTTTTACAAGGTGGCTCAGCTAGTCGGTCTCAAGGGAGAGTGGCGTGGTTTTTTCTCCCGGAAAGTCTGGTTTTTCGTTCAGCAAACAGAAAATCGACTTCAGGAACACACGCAATTTACAGACAATATACACGGAGTAATATGGCCTTAGTCGCTGATGAAATGGTCGAATTGCCTGTTCTGCAGGATGAAAAACCCGAACTTCCAAGAGAAAAGCCTTACAACCCTCGCTTGAGACTGGCTAATTCAGTTGCATTGTGGAAAAATCGCCCATAAAAATTATTTTTCGCGTCACCGCGAAATCCATCCCTAGTTACATCACTATTTGAGGGAGGGGAGGAGAAGGACATACCTAAGTCTGGCTGTAAATCCGAAGCTGATCCAGATATATCTGTATCACGGACAATGTCCGTTGAAGTGCATCCCTTGAGTTACACTGTTCAACAAAATTAACAGAACACATAGAAAACGTTGTGTACCAGTTTGCATGGGAGAATAATGATCGAATGTCATGGAGAAAATGTAAGCCCTTGTTAAGGGATTAAACATTCCCAATTGACAACTGATGTGCTGAATAAATGGAGTCCAGAGGTGATAAGCCTGAGAAATAACCAGGCAGGTGTAAAATATCGACTGTCAAATCCAATGTGCTTTCAGACAGCTGATTACAACCTTGCTGCCAGACTCTAAAGAATCTCAGATTAGAATTGCAATGGGCATGTTCTGTTTGCCCTGTTCCACAACAGGAACAGGGCAACATACCTTGAATTTTCATAGAAGAGCTCAGCCTGCAAGCCATCATTTAGAATGATCGTTCCATCAAAGCACACCAAACTTGAACTGATCAATAAGAATGGTTCCTGTGGAGCAGTGATTCCCAAAGTGGATACTGCCCTCCAAAGGTGAGTTACCTAAAGGGCACTAAGAGGCAAGAGGGCAACAGGGGCTATGAAGGAGATGGCCCCTCTGAGCATATTGATCACTTAGCTCCTGCTATGACTTTAAACCAGACATTGGGAAACTGGTATCACTTCATCAAGCCCATCCATCGCATTAAGAATATTGAACAGTGAATTAGTTAATAAATGTGATATATCTACGAGGGGTTTCCGAAAAGCCAACAGATTTTCTCTCGATGATGTTTAATAATATTAAGTTGAAATTACACATCAAGAAATAAGTGAACATGCACTACTTCTCCACAGTCTCCAGTTTTATTGATTCACTTGTCGCAATGGATCAGTTTATCAATACCAGTACTGAAGAAGTGTGCCCACACGCAGTAACCAACATCGCAACGCCTGATGAACTTCCTCATCTGTGGTGAAATGCTTTCCAGAAGTGTTTTTTCAGAGGGCTGAACAAATGGAAGTCTGAAGGTGCTAAGTCTGGGCTGTAGGGGGATGTGACAGAGTTTCCCAACGATTACGGCGCAACCACTCACGAGTGGTGTGGGCAGTGTGTGGAGTTGTGTTGTCGTGCAACAAAATCATGCCGCTTGTCAGGAGTCCTGGTCGTTTGTGTTGGCTTTCAGTTTTTCCAACATTGTGCAGTAAAGCTGTGTATTGATTGTTCCTCCCTTTGGCAAGAAATCCACCAACAGAACACCCTGGCGATCCCAGAACACTGTGGCCATGACTTTTCGGACACTGGAAACAGTTTTGAATTTTTTGCACACAGGAGATTGTGGGTTTCCAGGTCATGGAGTCCTGTTTGCTCTATGGAGTAAAGTGATGAACCCACATTTGATCTGCTGTGACTATGCGAGCGAGAAAATCCTCTCCTTCATCACTGTATCGCAACAGGTTCTCCAGACACATCCCCTTGCGTTTTGCTTTATCCTCATCTGACAATTTTCGGGGAACCCAGCGGCAGCACATCTTTCGAAAGCCAAGGACATCAGGAACAATTTCGTGAACAGCCAACTTACTCACGTTCACTATTTGTGCAATTTCACGCAGTTTCACATCGTTCTTGTAAACAGGCGAGTGCAATTTCACTCGCCTGTTTACAAGAATGATGCCCTTAATGTGTGAAATGTTGCCTTCTGTCTTGCTCAATGAAGGCTTGCCCACCCAATGTCAATACAGCCCGCTTTAAATTCATTGCACTCTAAACACACCTGCTTCTTTGTCATCACCTTTTCGCCATACTCAGCAACCAGTTCAAAGTGAATGTCACTTGTTGAAGACCCTTTTGCTTGCAAAAAGTGAATAACTTCACAAACACCTGTTTTGGACCACACTCACACGGTAGCCGCCATTTTGCAACTGGAATCTGCTGTGAGGCGACAGTACCGCAACACTGCACTGGTGGTCTTTTTGAACATTATTAACGGGTCTATCTGTCCACCGCATGTCATCTCATTCCCTTTTACCATTATTAAGAAAAAAAATGTGTTACCTTACTTTTTTGGAAACCCCTTGTCTCTTGCTAAATGGGTATCAGATTTGAAAAACTGGTATCACTGGATCAAGTTAACTCTTCATGAAAAAAAAAATATATATATATATATCTGCAGGTAATGAATCTACCTTCTTTAATATCTAAAGAAGAAATTTCATCCAAGAAACAACACAAGCAAACAGCTTATGAACAGCTACCAGACCTAAACCAGAGTAGCTGTTTAAGTCTGGTAGAAATGCTACCAGACTTAAACCGGAGTAGAAGTCACGTGGATGATCTAATCCAGGGGTGGACAACCTCCGGCCTGCAAACGTGCATGATAAAGCCTGCTGTTGTTTTCAAAATATATATAATTAACGGCCTGCCATTTATTATATATTTTTTGAATTAATGGAATTTCTGACAAATTTAGAAAATACTCCAGGCTCTCTCTCATTAAATATTATTAAAAAATATATTGCAATTTTTTTTTTTACTGGAATTGTATTTGTATTTTGTAACTATAATTGTCTTTTTATCTTGAATTTGTATTTCGTTTTTCTTATTAATAAAATTAATTATATGTATGTCTATGTATAAATATTACCATAAATAACATAAAACTGTTTGACAATTTTTCCATTATACACCATTTTAATAATCCTAAAAATTGAGGAAAGCTAAAAAAAATATTTGGCCCATGTGTACCTCACAGACATTTTATTTGGCCCGCCATTTATAAAGGTTGCCCATTCCTGATCTAATCCACTATTCTAAGTCTCACAGGAGAAAATCACAGCTTATTAAGAAAAAATGTAATTATCATTCATTTTTACCTAGAAATAGGAGAAAATGAAATATATTACAAGCTTCATGTTAATATATGTAATGTGACAACTTTATTTTCCCCATATACATACTGAGCTTGTTTGTTTGTTATTTGGTTTTTAGGAGCATTAGCAACTAAGGCCATATTGCTCCGGGATATGCGGTGGTCATTCCCTGACTTTCCGCATCCTCCGTATTTGGTGGTGACGGGCTCGAACCCCGGTCTAATCAAGAAGAGTGTGCTACGCACTGCTGCTCCTTCCCACCTGGCTACAGAGGTGCCTTCACATACTGAGCAGAAAGAAACAGAACTACAAAATAAATAAATTAGAATGCACCACCAGTGCTATCCATACAATTGACACGTATGTAAGGTGAAAATCTTCAAGCTGCTGAGCTATTTTCCACCCGAGACTAACTACAGCCATTTGTGAAAGTGTCTTAACAGAGATTCTTTCAATTTGCAATGTGAATTGACCTTTAGATCTTTTCCAAAAAGAAATGTAAATGTGATGATGATATTTTGGAGAACTGTTGCCACAGATAATATATTTTTAAGAAAATTGTGAAGTGATTATGGATTATAAAAGCTTAAAAAATTTTAGTCATCATGCCTTTTTGGCATTTTGACTTTTTATTATAATGTTGTTTAATTATACAAGATTTCTTAAGATTGTAATTACAAATAGCATTTGTGATTCAATGCACTTTGATAGTTTTATGAGCAAAAATGTCTCCTTTTAATTGCAAATTATAAATAAAAATTTTATTAACTTATTTCCGTTTTCATAAACACAACAGTTTCATTAATAAAAGTAATAAATGAGGAAGAATGGTCAATTTATTAGCAACACAATAGAGCAGTAAGTAGAATGCAACAAGATTGGTGAAGGGAACAAAGGGGTGCTCTTACCAAGAAAGGCTTAAGTTCTGCAAATTGCAGCACCTGGAGAGTAGCCACCTGCAAGGTGATCTGATTGAGGTGTATAAGGCCTTGAATGGGTTGAGCAAGCTGAATACTGATGGGATTCTTCCTCTTGCTCAGACTAAGAACCTGAGGGGGCACAGTTTCAAATTGAGGAAAGATAGTTGTAGAATAGATGTGTGGAAATTTGCCTTTAGCCAGCGGGTAGTTGATTGGTGGAACAGGCTTCCACCTTTGTTGTGGAAGCTAATAGCCTAAACAAATTTAAGGCTGAGCTTGACAGGAATTTGGAACGAATGGAGGGGTAAAATGGAAGCATTTTTTTTGGCTGATGCTGCATAAGCTTGCTTTCTTGCATCGTATGCCTCTACTAATGCTAACGCATTGGAGCCAGCTCCTAATATTGCTATTGCTCTCATTCTTACTACTAATCTGAATAGAAGCGACCAAGTTTGGTACACAGTTTGTTTTCATACAGTTTGGTTTTTTCATGGCTACTTTTACAGTGCATTTTGGCTTCATAAGAGCTTCAAAAATGTTCTAAAAGCTTACTGAACAAAATTGTTTTCCCTTTTACAGTTCATGGCATAAGTTTGATTCTTGGCAAAGTGTATCATATTCTTTTTGATTTGTAAATACCACTTAGTGACCCTCACTTCATAACTCAGTTCATATACCTATAGCCAATCTTACTATTAATAACTTCCAGATGGAGTGAAAATTAGTTTTAGTTAATTAACTACAACTAATTGAACACTTTCAAAATCTCTACCTCATCCCACTACTGATTGAAAAAAGTGTAATGAAATCATTAATTTCGCTACAAGTTCTTCAATCAGTACAGGGAAATAAGACAAGTTCTGGCAGTATTTGTAAATAAGATATGACTGTAAAGTAATAAGACCGATTTTCAATAAAGCAGTCAATTTTTGAAGTGGTCACCTTGAGTTATACACTTATTCCAACAATGCTCTCATTGCTCAAAACATTTCTCAGCTCCTCTTTTGCAATTTACTTGAGAAAGGTCACATTCTTTTGAATACCCTCAACAGAGGTAAATCTTTATTCCATGATGATAGTTTTATTTTTAAAAACAGTCAAAAACTGTTTCACAGAAAGTTCAATGTGAGCTGGAGTAACTGTTATGATGAAGACACCAATCACTGAGCTATGGTTCACTCCTTTTGCATTATACAGAATTCCTCAAACTCTATAGAATTTCTGCATAATAAGCATAATGAGTTGTTTGAGTTGTTAATGAGTTATAAGAAATGAGTTTTGACAACTCATACTTATAATAACAAATTTAAGAAACAAATTAACTTTATCTTCAACTGTGATTCTAACAACATTGGGTCCAAGGTTGTTGGAGTTTTCCACCAGGAACTCTGATGATTTTAGTTCTCGGTCATACTGGAAACACCATGTAAGGTTCCCAATTAGAAATTTCCTCAATTTGCATTACTTGTCCAGCTGCTCTTTAATAATCAGAATGTAATCTTAGGATACAATACTAAGTTAATCCATGAGCTGGCCTAAAGTGACTAATATTATTTTCAGTTGAATAACATCACCCAGTAGACATATCCGTTATTCATTTAAAACTCAAAGGTGTGACCAATTTTGGACCTATTTGAGTCACTCATCTGACAACAGGTAGCTTCAATTAGTGATTTTTTTCTTTTATATAAAGCAGTGAGTAAATATATCAAAACTAAACAAGCAGCCATGTGGTATTTGGAATTAAAACTTCCAACAATTTAACTTTCCAGACAGCCATGACATAACAACACAACATAGTGTAGTGTCGTTTCTCAAACTGTTCATTCCTTCAGAGTTATACCTAAACTTTATCTAAATTTTACTCTTTAGTCATCATTCTCACAATTAATAATTTATCTTGGGATGATTGGATGGCTTTTTCTTGCTCATCATGGCCATTCTTCCAATCTTCTTTAAACATTTTGCATCCCTTAAAACCTCCTGACATTGCTCTTTAAATTACTGAATAAGTTGCTTTTAAGACATCATGTCTCACAAATTTAACTTTATACAAAATCTGATATTTCTTTGCTCTTAAATAATAGTCAGCCATTTTTATATTTATATGAAACAACATGTACCTCTATTCACTGTCTGTTAATGCTAAGACTGGACTGACAACATTTTCTTTCCCAAAAACACACATGCACACACACAAAATTGAGCATCATTACCAGTCACACCTTATCCAATTCATAAAATAATAGTACAGAATATTTTTATTATAGATAACAAACTGAACAAATTGTTATTGCTCCTCTTAAGGTGTATGGTGTGTACTAAAGTACCAAAGAAACTAAGGCTATGAGGCATTATTATATTGTGTCTGTAATTGTGAGTCCTGTTAAGTGTCAAAACACTTTCACACTAATTATTAACAAAATCCACAACTAGCCAGTAAGACCATGATAGGAGTTGCTTGTTAAAAGAAAAAAATCTGGCAATATATATTAATTCAACAACAATAAAATATGCTTATACTTTATAACTGGGTTGTCACTATTACAACAACAGGGTATCTACCCACCCACCGAAGAGGGGCCAAAAAGCCTTGAAACAGTGCCGTCTGGTTGGAACCATTACTTATTCTCGGCAGATACCAATCTACCGAGAATAAGTAACAATAGTCTTCTCCATAGGTGAAACATTATTTATTCGAGTTAGCGCAATACCATGGCAATTCGTTGTGAAGGTATTCAGAATATGAGGTATAATTAAAACAATGCATTAAAACTACCTTGGTAGTAGAAATGATGTGTGTGCATTACCCATGCATAAACAAACTCCTTCAATAAAATATGAATTTTATGATTTTATTAAAAATTAAATGTATACAAAAATAATGGTAGATCTGGAATGGTAAACATTAAATATTAAGCTATCATGATTAGTTTACAACAATGATTCATCCAACAATTCCTATGACTGACTTTTCTGCCTTCTTTCACAACTTCTGACTTCAGAAAATATTGCCTAGATAAAAATGTGATAAGAAAAACAAAACTTATTATTAATCTCAAATATATAAACCATTATGATACTGTCTACACAAGGAATCAGCAACCTCACACACACACACACGTCACTACATGGCACTCAGGAAGATTTTCTGACGGGATACTCTGTTGTTATCCCAAAGTTTATTTCTTCATCATCTGCTTTCCTAAAATTTTTATAATTTCTATGTTCTTGAATGCCAAAATAGCTTCAAAATGGGTATTTTGGACAGATCTATCCAGTTGACATGTGTGAAGATTTTTATAATTGTAATGAACAAAAATCACCTTCAAAAGGAAAAAAGGTTGCCAATTACTAGTCTATAGAAAATAAACAGTATACACAATTTAATTATTGTTTAAAACTTCTGTGTAAGAGAAAGTGATAATAAAATTTTAATAAATTTATTAAATTACTTTATATTTTATAACAGAGAATATTCTAAAAAAATACTTAAAAGTTGGGTGAAGTCTTTCTTTCTTTACAATGCTTTAGAATAATTATTATTAGAACATCACTGGCATCATCATTATCAGTTTTAAGAATATATATTAAAAAAATTTTCAGGGTTCTTACAATATTTAAAACTTCTGGTCAAAGGTTTTAGAAGTGTATTTAACTTGTTCAGAGTTGCATAGGGCCTAACAAGTCCTTCAAAAAAATAACAATCCCATGTTAACCATTAATCAATTAATAATTAAAAATCTGAAATTTTTCATACTTTCCTAAATATAAACAAATTTTCACTTGGTATGGTTTTTGAAATGGACAGTTATTGTTTACTTGGAATTAAAATTCTAAAGGGCATATCAGGTCCCACACGATTCTTGACTAGTTTGGCCTTTCGCTTCAACATGTTAGTTTTGGTTTCAGCATTCTACAAGCAATATGTTGCCGAAGGCCCAACAGCCTGTGCAGCTGATACGGGTGGTACAGAAATTCAATACTCTTTATTTTATGCTTAATTGTTGTACAAAATATGTTTTTTGATAAAATTTTTGTTTTAACAGAACATGTTAAATTCAATTATTCAAAGTTAAGAACAGGGATGCAAATGAAAGTTTTGCTAATAAAGAAGAAGGGAATCAGTACATATATAATGTTTAGAACCTAATGAGTTACTGTATTCTCTTCTGGTATTTGTTTTCTTGTTGTTTATAAAATTTATTGAGTAAATTTTTTTAAATGAGACGAGGACTTATCTGAGACCAATTACTGTATATTTGCAATTTCTCTGACACCTTACCAAACTAGACATGCAATAAAAAATTTATTAATGATATGTTTATACAAAGGAAACTTTTAAAAATAATCATTTACCTATCAGAGGTGGGGAACCAGCTATTGTATTTGTTAACTGCAATACATTCAGTTACAGAATCAATTTCTAAATGATGTTGTTTGCAAAATGAGATGATCTGCAAGATTTCTTTTCTTCTTTTCCATGATCGGACTACTGTTTCAAATCTTTTGATGTCAATGTTTGCTCACATCATGTTATTGAAATTAATTGTAATCTTGTAGTAATGAAATCCTTTATTTCACCACACCCCACCTTGAAATCTTGTCCTTTATCTAAACCTTGGTTTTCCAATAAATGTGCTAAGGCTATTCAAGATAACAATGTTGCATATTGTAATTGGCATGTATCCAAATTTCCAGGTTCATTTTCTGCTTACACATCTCGCAACAATTGCAAAGCAGTTAGAAATCAGTCCAAATTAGATTTTGAACAGGCTAAGAGTAGAAAACTTGCTTCTTGTCCAAATGATAGTTGAACATTTTGGTCTCTTGGCAAAGCTATTGACTGCAACTTTTGCCCATCTCTATTCTCACCTCTGTCAAGACCAGATGGTTCTATTGCTACTTCAGCCAAAGATAAAGCTGACCTACTAGCATCCTACTTTTCTTCCAACTCATGTATTGATGATCTTGGTAAATCACCTCCCACCATTCTCAGAACGGCGCCTCCGTAGCCGGGTGGGGCAGGAGCAGCAGTGCGTAGCACACGCTTCTTGATAAGACCGGGGTTCGAGCCTGTGGCCACCAAATATGGAGGATGCAGAAAGGTCAGGGAATGGCCACCGCATATCCCCGGAGCAATATGCCTTAGTTGCTAATGCTCCTAAAAACCAAATAACAAACAAACAAACTCCCAGAACACTCCATTCAATGCTTCCTGTGGTCTTCTGTTAAAAAGAATGTCAGAAGGATTTTGAACAATCTTGATGCTAAGAAAACTCTGGGTCCTGATAGTATTTTTCAACTTGTTCTCAAAACCTGTGCTCCTGAACTTACTCCTGTCCTGTGCCACCCTTTTTCACATTCTTATTTCAAAGATGTTCTTCCTTCTGCTTGGAAATTTGCTCATATCCAGCCAGTTCCTAAAAAGAGTGACAAATCCCTCCCATCTAATTATTGTCCCACTGCACTTACTTCTACTTTTTCTAAAGTAATGGAGAAATAAATTAACCACCAACTCTTAAACTATCTTGAAACCTTCCATCTGATCAACAATCACCAATATGGATTCCATCAGTGCCAATCCACTGGTGATATTCTGGCTTATGTTACCCATCTATGGACAAATTGAATGAAAAAGTTTGGTGAAACTCAAGCACTTGCTCTTGAAATTTCAAAAGCTTTTAACCATGTTTGTCATAAAGGTCTTCTAAATAAGCTTCCATCTTATGGGTTGCCAACTATTTTTTATAATTGGATATCCAGTTTCCTCTCTGACTGCTCACTGTGGGTGATGGTAGATGGCTCTCTGTCTTCTAATTTCTTCACTAATGCTGGTTTTCCCCATGGTTCAGTTCTTTCTCCCACTCTTTTTCTCTTGCACAGGTAACCCTCATATAACATGGTCATTAGGGTCCTGTAAAATGTCATGTTGTGTGAAACTGTGTTATACAGGACTAAGAAAAAAATACAAAAAGGGGGATTACATTCCAAAAGCTAACAAAAATACACTATTTCGTTAACAAAATGTTAATAAAACTAACAAAAATACAACATTCTAGATATCGTGTATCTTCTGCTCTCTTTAAAAAATCAGTAATCTGAGTTTGTTTGCTTCTGCTTGATAAATCTTTGTGAATTTCATCATATGAATTTCATCACATTTTTGAAGCTCCCTTTTCAACTTTGCACTCCTTTCATTCAAGAATCTGCATTAAAAAAAAAAGATTCTAATTGCTCGACTAACTTTATGCTTTCCCCTATACTTTTTTAGTGTAAAATTTGGAAGTTTAGAATTTTCATCTGCGATATTATCATCTGAATTGATTTGATGTTACCTCCAATGCCATTTGCACCAAATCCGCTATGGCAGCTTCTTCTTCTACCAGTAATTCTTGAACATCTTCACTAATCATATCTTTTTTTATTTTTTTAGGAGCATCGGCAACTAAGGGCATGTTACTCTGTGTATATTGTCTATAAATTGCATGTGTCCTGAGGTTGATTTTCTGTTTTGATGGACAAAAAACACGAGTTTCCGGGAGAAAGAAAACCATGCTGCCCGAGCCTGACTTACTCAGCCTCGTGAAAAAGACCCGTAAAAATTACTCCCTTCATCGACAGGATTTGAACTCAGGTCTTTTCCAGCCAATGTGGGGAGGAGGGTGATTCTACGAACTGTGCTACCCACAAGGGCTTCAGTAGTCATACCATCCAAACCTTCCCCCCTACCAATGTAGCAAGTTCTACTATTGCACCGATTCTGTTTTCTACCAGTTTGATCATATTTCCTGAATGAACTGACTCTGGCCATACATTTTTCTGCATGCATTGACCGTTGACAGTTTTACTTCTTTCAGCGATAAAGCTATGATTCTGATACAGTCCACAATTGAGAAATGTTTCCATGCCTCCGTTACTTCAATAGATTCGAAATAAATTTTTTTCAAAATCCATTGTTATTTGTTATTTGGTTTTTTTTAGGAGCATTAGCAACTAAGGCCATATTGCTCCAGGATATGCGGTGGTCATTCCCTGACCTTTCCGCACCTTCCATATTTGGTGGTAATGGGCTCGAACCCCAGTCTGATCAAGAAGCGTGTGCTACGCACTGCTGCTCCTTCCCACCTGCTACGGAGGCACCTAAAATCCATTGTAATGATTTTCTGATGGAATGAATTTTAAACGTAGATAATGCCTTGGTCTAACGGCTGAATGAAAGAAGTTGTATTAGCCCAGTACAA
Source organism: Mastigoproctus giganteus (assembly GCF_048544385.1). Lineage (NCBI taxonomy): Eukaryota > Metazoa > Arthropoda > Arachnida > Uropygi > Thelyphonidae > Mastigoproctus > Mastigoproctus giganteus. The sequence goes on along the minus strand of NC_143577.1, from coordinate 24,107,170 downwards.
CTGTGGCAGTAGGAACATAACGTCGTTGTTTGGAAGACTTAAATCTTTTGGATGGCCTGGTGTGATATCCGATAGTAATAAAACTTTGAAATCTAGATATTTCCACAAGTTCAACATGTACAAGTTCAATAGCATAGAACGTAACACGGGAATTTCCCAAAAAAATAAAATACACAGATTTCTCAATAATTTTTTTTTTGACTAGCAAGTCAACAGCAGGGATTCAAAAAGAGTGGAAACATTGAAAAATTACATCCAACATAATAGTAGGGTTTTCCTCGCACAAAAGCTCAAAAATACCATGTTATGCGAGGTTTACCAAAATTCTCTAACCGTGCTAGGCGAAACCATGTTGTGCAAGGATTGCCGCAATTTATCAATCGTGTTAAAGCTAAACCATGTTGTAGAAGTACCATGTTTTACAGGGGGTTGCCTATACAGCAGGCCCCGTTATAACGCAGTTCGCTTTACGCTAATTCGCTATAACGCTGTTCTTATATTATAACCCATATCTGACTATAACGCCGTCACAGATCACTATAACTCTTTTACAGATTGCATTTTTGGCATATTTAACGTAATTGTTTCATTTGATGGAGTCGATAGCTTGAAAATGAATAGCAAAACAATATCAAAACGTTTCCCACGCTCAGTGAAATTTTCTCGCACGCTAATTTAATGCAGTACAGTGACTTGTTATGTAGTTCCGAGATCAACATTTTAAAAAAAATTATCAAGTACATTGCTTGTAATATTGGCATTATATGCATTTATCCAAAGACTAATCATAACTCAGTACAGTATTAGACATCGTGCGTAACGGACAGTTTACTCGAACATTGTATCATAATTAATGCAACCAACGCAGTTACATTTTCGAAGAGTTAATAATGTCCGATAAGAATGAAAAAGCAACAATGTCTGAACGCAGTATGAGGACTATAAATGTAAGAAAAAGACTGAATTTGAAAATTGAATTTGATGTTTTGAAGCGAATCGATTCCGGTCAACGACAAGTGGATGTGTGCCATAATTTAGGACTTGCAAGTTTAACTGTAAGAACAATTATAAAAAAATAAAGAATTAATTTTAGCAACGGGAAAGATAGCTGTTCCACTGCAAGCAACTAGGGCTAGGCCGGCTATTAGGATTGAAATGGAAAAGACTAACTAATATTATTGAAGATAATATCCAATGCAGAATTCAGTTAAGTTAAATATTATAAAAGAGAGAGAGATTAGACAATATGATGATCTGAAGAAAACTCACCTAAAAAAAAAAAAAAAGTGGAACCATTTAAAACTGGTAAGGGCTGGTTGAATAGATTCAAAATTTGGGAGAAGCTGCAAGTGCAGATCAAGGAATGGAAACTTTCAAAAAAGAACTTGTTAAAATTATTGAAGAGGGGTATTGTGTGTTAAACTCCTCAACAAGTTTATAACATAGATGAAGCAATACTTTTATGGAAATGAATGCCTAAAAGACGTTTCATATTGAAAGAAGAAAAAAAAAAACATGCCAGGTTTCAAAGCGGTGAAGGATCGGGTGACTTTATTGTTGGGTGGTAACGCTGCATGGGATTTAAAATTAATACCCCTTTTAGTTTATTTAGAAGAGGGCCAACCCAAAATTGACACATTTTTCATGATTAAATTCATTCATCAATTAAATTAAAATCAATTTAGATCAATTAAATTCATGATTTTAATTGGAATTTTAAGTTTAATTTTGTTACGTAAGTAGTTATCACATAATTATATATGTATGTAATGCAGAATATTTTATATGTACAAATATTTGAATATTAAATATTTTGGCCGACATCTGTGCATCTTTTCACTACCGTTTATTATTGATTAGGAAATATCCTATGGCACCGACCGCAACCTACAAATACATATGTTACCTTATGGGAATGGGGCGCTCACTTAGCGCTCTGTTTTTCCGGAACGAATTATCAGCGTTAAGTGGGGGTCACCTGTATATCAATGACCTTCTTCCATTTACTCCCATAGACCTGGGAGTAATTGTGCAGTCAGATATGAAGTTTTCTGAGCAATTCAGACAGGCTGCCAGGGCAGGTCATGGGGTTTTGTCAATGATATATAGGAATTTTGCTAGCAGGGAGAAGGAGGTGATTGTCCCTCTGTATAAGGCAATGGTCAGGCCACGCCTTGAGTACTGCGTACAGGTCTGGAGGCCTCATTTTAGGAAGGATGTAGATTTACTTGAGCGTGTACAGAGAAGGGCAACAAGATTGGTGAGGGGAATGAAGGGATCCTCTTACCAAGAGAGGCTTAAGTTCTGCAAATTGCAGTGGCTGGAGACTAGGCACCTGCGCGGTGATCTGATTGAGGAGTATAAGGCCTTGAATGGGTTGAGCACGCTGAATTCTGATGGGATCCTTCCACTTGTTCAGATTACGAACCTAAGGGGGCATAAATTCAAATTAAGAAAAGACAGATGTAGAATAGATGTGCGGAAATTTGCCTTTAGCCAGCGGGTGGTTAATTGCTGGAAAAAACTTCCATCTGTCGTTGTGGAAGTTGATAGGTTTAATAAATTTAAGGAGGAACTGGACAGGCATTTGGAGGGAATGGTGCGATTTTTTTTTTTTTTTTGGCTGTTGCTGCATAAGCTCATACACTTGCTTTCTTGCATCACATGCCACTACTACTACTGCTACTACTAGAATTTTACTGACTAGATAGTTTTTCTGATGATAGCACATTGCATTCCAACTTCCAGTTTGAGAAAGTTTGCCTACGCAAACAGCTAATACTTCTTGAATATTCACTACCAATTCCATAAATGCTAATCTCCAGGTAATTCTCCGGTGGGGCAAAAATAACTTAAATGATTTCAATCCTTTGAAAACTCAGTCCTGTCTTATATCTCACAAAAAGGATTCTTCTGCTCCTGTGCTTATCTTTGATGATACTCTGATTTCAAGACAAGATCATATATCTCTATTGGAGATAACCCTGATTTCTAATCTCTCTCTTGACATAAGCACATTTTAAATATTGCTTCCTCTGCATCTAAAAAATTGGGTTTTCTCTTTCAATCTTGGCATTACTTTTCTTCCAAACAGCTGTTCACTCTTTAAAAATCGCATATCCGCCTTACCATGGAATATTGTTCCCACATATGAGGTGGTGGCCCCAAAATCTCTCTCAGGCTTCTAGATTACATTCAAAAGAGAGTAGTTTGGTCAATTAATGATTCATCTCTAACAGTCTCTCTCCACTCTCTGTCTCATAGACGTTCTATTTCTGCTGTGTGCCTTTTCTATAGATACTTCCATGGGCACTCTTCTTCTGAATTGGCCTCTATATTCCTAATTTCCCTCTTCCAAAGCATTCTGAATACATGCTACAGCCAGTCAACTTCCTTTCACTGTCCAACTTCAAACTCACAGAACCAACTTTTCTTCTTCCTCATTTATTCATTCAACTTCCGTTTTCTGGAACAACGTTCCTTCATATATATTTCCTGAAAATAACAATCTACAGAAATTCAAGTCTAATGTCAACAAGTACCTTCTTTCATCTTCTCAACCTTCAACCTATGCATATGCATGGTACTAAGTACTACAGGTTCTAATACCTCGTGTTTGGGGTTTCATTAAAAAATATGAAAAAATAAAATAAAATAAAATAAGAAGTTTATAATGCAGGTGTTGAAATTGCTTGCACTTGTGTGATATCATTTGCACTGTAACATATTTTTTATTTACCAGATAAAAAATAGATAAAACCATGTATATTCATTTGAAGAAAGAATCTTCTATGAAGTTAGTTACAGCAATCCTATGATCATTGAGCACTTCCTATTAATTTTGCATGGCTTTCAGTATTTTCAAAAATCCTGCATAAATTGTTAAAACTTACTGAATATTAATTTAGTGAACAAACTTACTTGAGTTCCACCCAGTTATACTGATTGAGCTGGCATAAGTTCACTAAAACTTATGTGATAAGGCTAAAAAATTTTTCCAAAGGAGATTTAGGAGGAAAATTTAACTCAGCTATTTTTCCATTTTCCAGGACTGCTATCACATCAGCATTTTCAATAGTGCTAAGCCGGTGAGCTATAACTAAAACTGTACGGCCTATAAAAAAAAGTAAAATGAATTAACTTTTTGTTTCAAGTCTTCTTTCTCAAATATGCTCTAAAATGTATAATCAACTTTCTATAGTGAAGTATAAAAACTAATAAAATGCATTGTGTATAAATATAAAAAAAGGCACTCATCTAATAAACAAGCTTTTTCTTTTTCTTGTCTTTTCGCGTCATTTTTTTTTTAACCACAGAAAGGAAATTACTGAGAAACTAGTACATGGTTCTCAGGACTTCTAACTTAAAAATTTCCCAAATCAATACAAATCAAAGGTAATGAAACTGAGTGATTTTTTATAATTCAGTACAAAAAATGGTAGTAATATTTTCACTAAACTACATTTCATAAATAAAAAAAAAGTTACAAAAACATTGGTCTTTACTGTAAATAAAGTGAGTGCTTTTATTTGTAACTTTTTTAAATTACAAATGGAAAAGTCTGGACTATGTATGAGTATAGTGCATAGGCATCAATAATACGTAGCCCGGCTATGTATTATTGATGCCTTTGCACTATACTTATACATAGTTCATCTGGTTTATTTAAAAATTTTTCCCCCATGGTGAGTTTCTTTCCCACCCACTGATTCCAATCAATTAGGGGCAGAATGAAATCACTGATAAAAAAACATTCACACTTGCTTCTCCATTTCATCTGCATGTACAGACTCTCGATATACTCTTTGTAACCCTCTGATCTGTACGTTACTCCCACTCTCATTATACTTTTGCTTCAACACTCACACCACACAAATTCTATGTCAGCAGGCATAACTTCTGACAGCAAAAGTTCTTTTTTGGGCTCAGGCTGCCTTTGATAAGAAGCATGACCCCCACCAAGATAAGAGAGGTTACCTTAAGGTAACCCCTCTTTTATCTTCCCTATCCTTCCTAAAGACATCATGCACACTATACTGAAACTTGTCATTCCCAATTTCCTGGTGACACCATGTTTCTGTTAGCCCTATTATGTCAGCATTAGTTGTCCTAATCAGGAGTTTGAATTCATCCATTTTATTGAGAACACTCCTGACAATACTGTACACACATTGACGATATCTTCTAGTTTACTACCCTGATACACCCCTTGATGTTATTTAGGCTTGTTTCCCTAGTAGTAAGATAAAGCTATTTGCAACGTTGATTGGAATGTTGCTCATTTGAAACGTTGCCACCCTCCAAAAATCTCGCCAACATCAGATGTTGCAGCAACAAACAAGAATTCCTAAGATGTATGTAAGCATTATGTTAACCAATATCATCAGATAAAAGTCATCTGAATTACTCTAAATTACCCTTCTCTCCAGCTAATTAGCAGGTTCCCTGAATCCTTAAAATAGCCCCAATGATACTGGCAAAAAATCCTTGCATCACCTTTATTCAAATTAATACTTTCTCTACAAAATAAATTCCTTCTACCTACAAGTACAGGCCATGCTGATAAAAATTCCCACCCTAGATCCTTACTGATTACCTCAAATCTTGAGTTAATCCTCAAGGCTTTCAGCATATAATCCCTCCTATCATGTCTTGACAGAATTGCAGACACATACACATTCTGACCATTACGTCAAACTCACAGCATTTTTTAGCATGGTCCTGTATTTATTCAACAAATCATCAGATTGCATTCATTTAATATCATTAATCCCCACATGAATAAAATGCTCTATTTACTCCTCTTAAAATCTGGCAATCTGTTTGTAACATCATCAACTGTTACTTCCAGTAAAACACTCTGGTTCTAGTCAACCCATTTTTAGTACAAAAAATGTTACCCTTGCACCATGTTACCCAATGGCCACATGGTGAAAAGAAGCATATGGCTTATGCTGCACCAGCCAAAAAATGAAATGAAATAAAAAATAATAAAAATAAAATAAAAAAATAATAAAAATAAAATAAAATAATAATAAGAAGAAGAACAATTTTAAAAAATAAATAATTAATAAGAGAAAAGGAAATAGACAACCTATGCATTTATAATTATTCAGCTGGCTTTTGAATTTCCCCAAACTCTCAGCCTCTACCACCTGCGTAGGTAACTTATTCCAGTAATTTATATCTGTAGAAATCCCTTCCTGCTGAATACAGCTTGAAAAACAGATTTCTGTCTGGTCATTCTTCTAATCAGTATTTTTTATATTAGTTTTTTTTCATTCAATCTCACATGAACACCAAATTTAATCAATGTTCTGATATTTTCATTCAGTTGTTAATAGCAGGTGGCAGTTGGTTTTCTTCATTTTAAAAGTTGAGTATCTTATACTCTATGTTAGAATTCTGAATCAAAAAAGTCTTAACAATTTCTCAGTTTCTTCGTCAGAAAGGTTACAAGATGTGCATTCTGTATGTATTTCAAACATCTAAATACTTCACTCCTAACAGAGTATAAGATACTCAACTTTTAAAATGAAGAAAACCAACTGCTACCTGCTATTAACAACTGAATGAAAATATCAGAATATTGATTAAATTATTTATATGAAATACAAAATAGATAGCAGTACAAAAAATTATGATAACACAGCAGGAAAATAAATTTCATAATCTCTGACACTGATGGCTGTGGCCACAGTGACATGGGATGGGAAGTGGAATTTTACAATATAGCAATGTATTAAGTTCAACTATATGGCATACTAAAACAAACGAGTTCACTCTCAATTGCTTTGTTTGCTTGATTATAAAATTAAACTTGGCCAAACCAACTAAAAAATCTTGGTAACTCATATTGACTATATGAGTTACCATATATACACTTCAGCAGTTTGTAGAAATATTCAAAATACTTTAAGAAAAGAAGTTACCTTTTACAACTCTGTCTAAAGCCTCCTGTACTAACTTCTCAGATTCTATATCCAAGGCACTGAAAGAGTATATATTAACCAATTAAATATATAATACATAAAAACAATACAACCAATTTAATATATAATAATACATAAAAGCAATATCTAACTATGTAATATCGGTGTAGATACACCACCCATAAATTTGAACTATGTATGTAGTGTAAAGGCATCGTTTTAATTATATCTCATACAATTAAAATGATTGTAAATACCAGCTATCTCGTGCCTTCGCAACAAGATAGCTGGTATTGCACTACTTCAAATAAATAACACTTCCCTAGTAGAGAAGACTACTATTATTTATTTTCAATGGATACCACCACCCAGATGATTGTTTCAAAGTGGGCTTCATCATCAGTGGGTGGGCAGGTACCCTGGTAATACAACATGCCATCACAGTTGTGAAGTTATTTCCACAATATGAGAAATGCCAAATGGTGTAGGTAATTAATAATGTATTAGAATATGAAATGCACAAGGCATAATTTCTTATAGGTTTAGGTAATTAACTATATAATATTGGTGTAGTATATAATATACTATATAATAATAGTAGTCTTCTCTACTAGAGAAGCATTATTTATTTGAAGTAGTGCAATACCATTGTGAAGGCACCCACAATATGAAATACAATTAAAATGATGCCTTTACACTACATACAAATTATAATATTATAAAAATAATATAAATCTGACTCTGAGTCAGAGAAGGAAGAGTTGCATATATACTACTAAGTATATACATACAGTAAGTATCTACAAAGTTTGTATATTCTAAATAAGTATATACCAAAAAAAAAAAAAAGACTTCTCATGACATATTTTGTTTAATTAGTTTCTTGGTAGAAAAAAATAAAATTATTATAACTTTGCACTGATCATACCCAACATCCAAATGACAGTGACTACATTTCTAGTCGCTGTCATCAAAACTAAGCCTAAAGCCAGAATTCATACTAAATTCTGACTTGAGGCCTAGTTTTGGTTTCTGAAGTTATTTGAATGAGACCACTACTGGTACTTAATTGTGTGTGAATGAGAAGAAAAATCTGAAACCACTAACAGTGCTGAGCTCATATAATGATGAACCCAGCTTTCATTTCTTGAAAGTTTTCTCTTTGAGTATTTAAAAACATGAATGATTGGGTACTTCTCAACCATGTAAAGGTAATGCTCTCTTCATAAATATTCTACTTTCACCAATTTTTTTAATTTTCAAGTTCACTACAAACCCTTATAACATTTAATTATTGTAATGAAATAAAAAATTATTTTAATGACAATAAATTTTCACTATAAATAACCTGTCATTACTTTTAGAATAAACATTTTAATTTCACAGAAATATCCATTCACTTATTAAAGGAAATGTTTTCTCACCTAGTAGCCTCATCAAGAATCAGAATTGTAGGATTCTTAAGTAGTGCTCTGGCAATAGCAATCCTTTGTTTTTGGCCTCCTGATACAGTGACTCCCCTTTCTCCAAGAATAGTATTATATCCATGAGGAAAACTACATATAAATTCATTTGCATTTGCTAGCTTAGCAGCTTCTATAACCTGCATATTAAGAAAATAACATATATATATATATATATACTATTTTAACCTATATATGAGTAGAAGGAAAACAAAATATGGGAACTTAATTTTTCCCATGGACAAAAATTACTTATATTTATAATTTAAGCTTTAATGGGTTACAGACATTATTACATTATTTAAATAAACTTAAATGATTTAGCTAGGTTACTTCTTTTTTTTAGTAACTTTCCTCCATATTTTCCTGAATTTAAATGGAATTCGTAGAAAAGGAATAAAATAAAAATAAAGATAAAGCTTCACCTATTAAGGTATGCACATCATATAAGAGTTACTTGGCAAAACATAAAAATCAGTTGAAATACACTAAAAAATTACATGGGAAACATAATTGGAAACTAGTGGCATAAGCTGATTAACACTTTTTAGAAACTACCCTGTTCTCAACACCGAAAATAGGCACATTACAGATGATTATGAATAAATATGGAAGTAACAACATGCAATAAGAGAAGCTAAGTCCTTCTAATCGCACATGATTGAAAGAAGAAGCTTAGTTAAATCATTTAGGCAATGTCTATGAGATTTGCAAGTAGAAGTACTGCTACAGTTTCTCTCAATATAACAGCAAATGAACAAAAATAGTTGCATTAATACCTATCACTCTACCAGTAATATCAATTACCAACAAACTCAAGATAAGTATACCAATAAGACAATTAATAAACAAAAAAAAATGCTGTGCAGCTTTAACAAATTAAATTTTATCCTTTTTAGTATGTACATGTGTGTGCTCGCTTGCACCACACACACACACACGCACGCACACACACACATCTTAAAAGGGTATAAACACTTATAAGATCAAATCTTTTTGTGACTCAACTAGTAATGTTTTGAAATATTTTGGTTGTGATATTTAGTTAATAACCATTTTATAAAGCACCACTATATATAACCATTGTTAAGCCACATCTTTAATACTGTACACAGGTTGGAAACCTCATTTTAGGAAGGACATAAATCTGTTGGAAAGAATGCAGGGAAGTGCAGTAAGATTAGTTTGGAACACAAATGGATATTCATACCAAGAAAGATTTGTTCTGTAAACTGCATTGTTAGGAAACTAGGCAGGTTTAATATAATGCTCAAGTGTATAAAGTTTTAAGCAGGTTGAGTGATTTAAATTCTGATGGCATATTTATTCTTTCTCAGACAACACAAGACCAGAAATTTAAATTGAAAATGGATGATTATATGACAGATGCATGGAAATTCACCTTCGGTCAGAGAGTAATTACTTCCACCTAGCATTGTGAAAGTAGGAGGTTTTGAACAAATTTAAAGAGAGATTGTACAAATTATTAGAAGGGATAATGGACAAATAGTTTTTTAAGCTGATGATGTATAAGCTTGCTTCCTTTCATTGTTTTGTCAATATTAATACTAATATTATCATAATCATCTATCATTGTTCCGCTATTCCACAGGTGGATGTATGAAGCCTTGCCACCATGCCCTGTCTGTGTACTTCTCTTCATTGTTGATTTCACTCCAATTTCCTCCTCTCTTAATGACATCAATCTTTATCATGTCCTGCCATCTCATTCTTGGTATCCCCCTTGGTCTTTTGTTCCTTAATTTGTAAATCAAACATTCTTCTTGGCAAACGCCTCTTGTTCATCCTATTGACATGTTCAAACCATTTCAAACGGGACCTTTCAATCCTATTCTGGAGTTTTTCAATCTGAATTCTCTCCCTAATCACATCATTCCCGATTTAATATTAGTATTGTTAATACTAATATTAACAATCCTTACATATACACTAAACAATACTATGTCTATTTATTTGTGTACATACAAGAAAAATTATCTTTGTTAAATGGAAAGACAAAATGGCAATTGACTGGATTCTCTGTTGATTATTCAAATAACTTAACTCTCTTTAGCTCTCTTCAATTTAACTAATATTCATCTATCAGCAATTAACTCAAACACCAACAAGTGCAAATTAATAGTAACTAGCATTAACAAATTTGATAAGATTAATCCTTCAGAATGGTGTAACATTCATTGCTGTAATAAACACAGAAAACAAAATCCACTAGAATTTTAAACTACCACTGTGTAAGCAAGTATAAAAAAAAAACTTCATTTAAAATCCAGTGTTCAAAAAAATTCTAAGTTCAAGCATTAAATATAGAATGGTTATTTTCAGCAATTAGCTGAAAATAACCATTCTATACTCATGAAAATAATTATTAATAACCCTGTCCTATACTAAAAAAAATTCTATAATCCAATATCATCTATGATCAAAAGTGACTGATTATAGAATGGTACTACATTTGAAGAATTAAACTATAAGCAAACTTTATAGTTTCAAATACACTGAAATCAATACAGTTTTTGGGTTATTAGTGATACATGTCTATGTGGGTAACACACACACACACACACACATGTAACATAAAAATATGGTGAATAAGGCACCGATCTGTGCTACTAAATAATCATGGTATAGAGTCAATTGCATAAATCTAAACAATTCAGTACATGTTCAGAATTGCCACCATAATTTTCATTACTGAAAATTTATTGTTACTAGCTGACAGAAAAATGAAGAAAAAGAAAGAGAAATGACACATTTAGAAAGAGAGTACAATAAATATAATTCAATATCTTAAAATTGATATATGAATCAGTTATGCATCAAAATTAATTTTGCAATAAGAATTAAAAATTCATTTTCAGTTTATTGTTAAATAAGAAGTTCCTGAATCTGTGTTAACAGATTTCTGATAAGCATATTAATGTTAGAAAATAATTTTATAAGTAAAATCAAAACAATCTCTGTTAAAGAAATTTTGGAAAAAGTTTTATAATTTTACCTCTTTATCAGTAGCATTAGGGCGACCATACCTAATATTTTCCATGATAGAAGTAGCAAATAATATTGGTTCCTGTAAAGAAAAAAAAAAGTAACTATTAAATTTATGATAACTTCCTTAAGTATCATGATGAATAACTGAATTAGTTAGTCAGCAAAAGCTATTTATAATGACTCACCTTGTAATCTGCGTGGCTTGATTTAACATAATTGAAGTAGTCAAAATTATTCAAAGGTGGAGGGGGGATACATAGACCCAAGCTTGGACTACTAGCTTGGGGGGGGGGAGATACATAGACCCAATAGATTATAAGCAGCTACAGGCAGACATGTAATTGATTCTTGCTCTGCTCCTATTAGAACATGCAGCAGCCTAAAAAGTAAGGTGTTGGGGATTAAAAGGCCTGCAGGAGGTCCTCATGGAACAAGCAAATGCATTGGCTGTGTTAGGATCACTAAGAAAAAATAGGTGCATGTATATTTGTGTGTATGCTACTGCTAGGAGCATAGTATGTAACTTGGATGAATTTGAAGTACTGGTTAAGTCATCAAATGCAGACAATGTAGGCATATATGAGACATGGTACCACTCAATCATAAGGGATGCAGAAGTGAGTACAATGTGTACAGAAAGCAGAGACAGAATAGGAGGATGGGGGAATTATGCTCTTGTTTAAGGACAAAATCTAAGGCAATGCATCCAGTCAATATGGGTAGCCAGTGCAATGCTGAGTCAATTTGATGTGATAATAAGCACTAGGAAAACAAAAATGAAGGAGTGTGTTATAGACCTAATGACTCTGATAAGCATAACAAACAACTGTACAGATAAATAGAGTAAGCCAGTAAATCAGAATGTCTTATAACGAGGATTTTAATTTTCCCCATACTGACCGAAACTTTTGGATTGGTCACTCAAACATTAGCAAGAATTTTGTGAATTTATTCGATGACACTTTTCTATATCAGCATGTCAGAGAGGCAATGAGAGAAAGCAATGCTTTTGATCTAATTATAAGCATCCACCCTTCATGCATTAAGAACTACTAGATGAAAATGATCAAAATACATTGATGTGGGATTTACTTAGAGATATAACTAATGTCAAGAGCAAAGGGAGGGCTTTCACTTTTGCAAAGGTAACTACAATGGTCTCAGACAGTTTTAAAATATAATTAGTGGAACCAACTGATGATGTTACCAACAGAAAATTCTAAGTTGGAAGCATTCAGGGAAATAATCAGAATTATTTAATAAAATTATTAAATCTATTAATTAAATTAAAATTTAATAATTAAATTAAAATTAAATTTATTTAATAGAATTATTATATTTAATTTAATTTAATTTAATTATTTAATGAAAATAATCATAGAACCATAGATTTTGCATCTACATTCACACATGACGAATTCTTTAGAGGTGGGGATGCTACCAGGCTTTTCATACCATCTAAGAAATACTGTTCGAGACTTAAACCTAAATAGATGTCAGGTGAACTAATGAGACTCGTGGCAGAGAAGACAAATGCATGGGATGTATACAGATTAACAGATGGTACAGAAGCCTATAATAGATATAAACCAGTTTGCAATAAAGTCACAAAAGAGGTTAGAAAAGCTAAGGCAGATTATGAGGTCTTTGGCAAAGGATGCAAAGAAAAATAGCAAAGACTTCTTTTGTTATGTGTTGTTTGGTTTTTAGGAGCATTAGCAACTAAGGCCATATTGCTCTGGGAGATGTGCAGTGGTCATTCCCTGACCTTTCCGCATCCCGCGTTTTACAGCCCGGCTAGCTCAGTCGGTAGAGCACGAGACTCTTAATCTCGGGGTCGTGGGTTCGACTCCCACGTTGGGCGATTTCTTTTCTTTCTCCATTAACATCCTTCTTACAAGTAATTGCTATACCCTATTTATTATACACCTTACCCTCAAATAAAATTTACACATAAGATACACCAACACCTTTCCATAAAGAAGTAAATTATTTTTTGGGCCAGTAAATCAGAGAGTCTTATAATGGGAGATTTTAATTTCCCAGATATTGACTGGAATTTGGGGGCTGGTTACTCACACACTAGCAGGGCTTTTGTGGATTTATTGGATGATTGTTTTCTACATCAGCATGTTCGGGAGGCAACTAGAGGGAGTAATACTCTTGATTTGATTATCAGCAGTGATTCTTCATGCATTAAGAATCTGCAGATAAACGAACCACTAAGTGGCAGTGATCACAGTGTGCTGAAGTGGGATTTACTGAAAGAGGTAACTACCATTAGGGGTAAAGGGAAGGGTTATTGCTTCCGTAAAGGCGACTACGACGGACTGAGACAGTATTTAAATTCTATACAGTGGGACCAACTGATGATGTTACCAACAGCAAATTCAAAATGGGAAGCATTCAAAGAACTTATCTTGGAAGCTACTAGGCTTTACATACCAACTAAGAAATATTGTTCAAGGTTTAGGCCAAAATGGATGTCAGATGAACTAATGAGGCATATGGCAGAGAAGAAAAATGCATGGGATACTTACAAATTAACACATGACACAGAAGTCTATGATAGATACAAGTTGATATGCAACCAAGTTACAAAGGAGGTTAGGCAGGCGAAGGCAGATTACGAGAAATCCTTGGCAAGGGATGCAAAGAAAAACAGCAAAGAGTTCTTTACTTATGTTAACTCTAGAAGGAAGGGGATGAATCAGATTGGTCCACTTGATATTGATGGGTCAACTGTTGATGATCCTGCTCAGGTAGCTAACAAACTAAATGAATATTTTGCATCGACATTCACACATGAGGAGTTATTCAGCAAGGGGAATGCCAGAGGTGTACTCAACTCTAGCAGTAAGCTACAGAATCTTGAAATAACTGGGAGTAAAGTGGAGGAGAAACTGTTGAAGATAAACACAAGAAAGGCACCTGGGGTGGATGGGATCTATCCAGTTATATTAAAGGAGGCAGCAAAGGAAGTAAGCAAACCCTTAGCCATAATTATGAGAGCTTCCTTGGACTCAGGGGAGGTACCCATAGACTGGAAATGTGCAAATGTGACCCCAATATACAAAGGAGGATCAAAGGCTGACACAAGTAATTATAGACCTGTGAGCTTAACTTCTGTTCCAGGAAAATTAATGGAGGCACTGGTTAAAGAAGCACTGCAGGATCATTCAGACAAGACTTCAGTTATACCTCAGACACAGCATGGTTTTGTTAAGGGGAAGTCTTGCCTGACCAACTTGATTGGATATTATGATGCAGTCACAAAAGAACTGGATGCAGGGAATAACTTTGATATTATATATTTGGATCTTAGAAAGGCTTTTGATACTGTTGCACATGGAAGACTGCTATACAAATTGGAGCAGTGTGACATTGGAGGCAAATTGCTGCTATGGATAAAGGGGTGGTTGAGGTGGAGAAGACAGAGAGTGGTAATCAATGGACACTGCTCATCGTGGACTAATGTTATTAGTGGAGTCCCTCAGGGCTCAGTGTTGGGTCCATTATTGTTTTCTGTATTTATAAATGATATTGATGATGGTATATCAAGCTTAATGTCCAAGTTTGCAGATGATACAAAGGTTGGCAGGGTTGTCAAGGACACTACTGACACTATGCTGCTGCAACAGGATCTGGAAAGGTTGAGCAGATGGGCTGAGAGGTGGCAAATGAAGTTTAACATTGACAAATGTAAAGTACTACATATGGGAAACAGCAACCCCAGAGCAACATATCAACTCTGTGGTACTACACTGACAGTGGTAGAGAATGAAAGGGACTTGGGGGTGGTTGTGCAGGCAGATATGAAGTTCTCTGAGCAGTGCAGACGGGCTGCAAGAGTAGCTCATGGAGTATTGTCAATGATATACAGGAATTTTTCCAGCAGGGATAAGGAGGTGATTATTCCATTGTATAAGGCAATGGTCAGGCCACACCTAGAGTACTGTATACAGGTCTGGAGGCCTCATTTCAAGAAGGATGTAGAGCTGCTGGAACGAGTACAGAGAAGGGCAACAAGATTAGTGAATGGAACAAAGGGGTGCTCTTACGAAGAAAGGCTTAAGTTTTGCAAATTACAGTGTCTGGAGACTAGGCACCAGCGAGGTGATCTGATAGAGGTGTATAAAGCCTTGAATGGTTTAAGCATGCTCAATGCTGATGAGACTCTTCCTCTAGCTCAGAAAAATCACCTGAGAGGGCATAAATTCAAATTGAGGAAAGACAGATGTAGGATAGACGTGCGGAAATTTGCCTTTAGCCAGCGGGTGGTTGGTTGGTGGAACAGACTGCCATCCCTTGTGGTGGAGGTTGATAGCCTAAATAAGTTTAAGGCTCAGCTGGACAGGTATTTGGAACGAACAGAGGGGTGAAGTGGAAGTGGGTTTTTTTTTTTTTGGCTGATGCTGCATAAGCGATGTAAGGAGTCCAAGGAAATCAGGCGACAACTCAGCGTTGTTATGGGCCTTTATGAGACCTTGAAGGACAGGGTGGATGCCCTCGAAGGAAATAAATTGAGGGGCCCATCAAGCTCTCAGCTGCCCACATCAACGCCAGAGCTTGCACTTGGTCATCAGGCAACACAGGGGCAGCCCCCTAGGCAGAATGCGCTGGTCCCACAGGAACTAGTAGTTGTTGGTGACTCTATTGTCAGTGAAACGGGGAACATGGTTTGTAAAAAGGATAGGTTGAATAGGACCAGGGTATGTCTGCCAGGGGCAAAGGTCGATGACGTTGTAGAGCGGATATCATCTTTTAAGGGCACAAAAGGTGATATAGTTGTACACGTTGGCACTAATGATATTAAGAGTAGGAGACCGGCGGAATTACTTAGCAAGTACAGGTCACTGTTGAAAAAAAGCCGTGAATTAGGGTTGAACTTGAAAGTGTCTGCAATTCTGCCCAGACACGATAGGAGGGAGTATATGATGAGAGCCTTGTCGATCAATTCGGCCCTGGAGGGATTGTGCAAGGCTCAAGGGGTAGAATTTTTTTCAGCCTGGACTGTACTTGTTAACAGGAGAGATTGCTTCTACAGGGATGGGATACACTTAAATAGAAAGGGTGCAAGAATTTTTGCTGATGCTGTCGAGGCAGTGTTAGGTGGGTCGGAAAACTGCTAGTTGGGGGGGATACAAGGACTAATAGATTAACAGTAGCCACTGGCAGAGGTGGAAGTGATTCTTGCACTGCTTCTATTCAAATGAGCAGAAGTCTGAAAAACAAGATGCAGGATATTTCAGAGACTGCTGGTAGTCATTGCGTTACAAGTAAACACATGGGTTGTGTTAGGGTAGCTAAGAATAGAAACAGGTGCATGGATACCTGCATGTACACCAATGCTAGGAGTTTGGTAAATAAATTTGATGAATTTGAGGTATTGCTCAAAACATCAAAGGCAGATATTGTTGGGATATCAGAGACGTGGTGTCACACAGATATAAGTAATGCGGAACTGGAATTTGGGGAATACAATGTATATAGAAAGGATAGACAGGACAGGAGGGGAGGAGGGGTTATGCTATTAATTAAGAAACACATAAAGTCAAAGGAAGTGAAGCCAGTTGACATCGATGGACAGGGCAGTGTCGAGTCAGTTTGGTGTGACATAAGCATAGGGAAATCAAAATTGAGAGTAGGAGTGTGCTATAGGCCTAATGACTCTGATGAGTATAATAAGATATTGTACAGGGAAATAGAGTGGGCCAGTAAATCAGAGAGTCTTATAATGGGGGATTTTAATTTCCCAGATATTGACTGGAATTTGTGGGTTGGTCACTCGCACACTAGCAAGGCTTTTGTGGATTTATTGGATGATTGTTTTCTAAATCAGCATGTTCGTGAGGCAACAAGAGGGAGCAATACTCTTGATCTGATTATCAGTAGTGATTCTTCATGCATTAAGAACCTGCAGATAAATGAACCACTAGGTGGCAGTGATCACAGTGTGTTGAAGTGGGATTTACTCAAGGAGGTAACTACCATCAGAGGTAAAGGGAAGGGTTTTTGTTTTCGTAAAGGCGACTATGATGGTCTGAGACAGTATTTAAATTCTATACAGTGGGACCAACTGATGATGTTACCAACGGCAAACTCAAAATGGGAAGCATTCAAGGAACTAATCTTGGTGGCTACCAGGCTTTACATACCAACTAAGAAATATTGTTCAAGGTTTAGGCCTAAATGGTTGTCAGATGGACTAATGAGACATGTGGCAGAGAAGAAAAATGCATGGGATACATACAAATTAATGGGTGACATGGAAGCCTATGATAGATATAAGTTGGTCTGTAACCAAGTCACAAAGGAGATTAGGCAGGCAAAGGCAGACTACGAAAAATCCTTGGCAAAGGATGCAAAGAAAAACAGAAAGGAGTTCTTTACATACTTGAACTCGAGAAGGAAAGGGATGAATCAGATTGGTCCACTGGATATTGATGGTTCAACAGTTGAGGATCCTGCTCAGGTGGCTAACAATCTAAACGAATATTTTGCATCTACATTCACGCATGAGGAGTTATTCAGGAAGGAGAATGATGTAGGTAAAGTAAACATTGGCAGTGAGCTGGATGATTTTGTAATAACTGAGAGGAAAGTGGAGGAGAGATTGTTGAGGATAAACATAAAAAAGGCACCTGGGGTGGATGGGATCTATCCAGTTATATTAAAGGAGGCAGCAAAGGAAGTATGCAAACCCCTAGCCATAATTATGAGAGCTTCTTTGGACTCAGGGGAGGTACCCATAGACTGGAGATGTGCAAATGTAACCCCAATTCACAAAGGAGGATCAAAGGCTGACACAAGTAATTATAGACCTGTTAGTTTAACTTCTGTTCCAGGTAAGTTAATGGAGGCACTGGTTAAAGAAGCACTGCAGGATCATCTAGACAAGAATTCAGTTATAGCTCAGACGCAGCATGGTTTTGTTAAGGGCAGGTTTTGCCTGACCAATTTGATTGGATACTATGATGTAGTCACAAAAGAACTGGATGCAGGGAATAACTTTGATATTATATATTTGGATCTTAGAAAGGCTTTTGATACTGTTGCACATGGAAGACTGCTGCACAAATTGGAGCAGTGTGGCATTGGAGGCAAATTGCTGCTATGGATAAGGGGATGGTTGAGTGGCAGAAGACAGAGAGTGGTAATCAATGGACACTGCTCAACGTGGACTAATGTTATTAGTGGAGTTCCTCAAGGTTCAGTGTTGGGTCCATTGTTGTTTTCGGTGTTTATGAATGATATTGATGATGGGATATCAAGTTTAATGTCTAAGTTTGCAGATGATACAAAGGTTGGCAGGGTCGTTAAGGACACTACTGACGCTATGCTGCTGCAACAGGATCTGGAAAGGTTGAACAGATGGGCTGAGAGGTGGCAAATGAAGTTTAACATTGACAAATGTAAAGTACTACATATGGGTAACAGTAACCCCAGAGCAATGTATCAACTCTGCGGTACTACACTGACAGTGGTGGAGAATGAAAAGGACCTGGGGGTAATTGTGCAGGCAGATATGAAGTTCTCTGAGCAGTGCAGACGAGCTGCAAGAGTAGCTCATGGTGTCTTGTCAATGATATACAGGAATTTTTCTAGCAGGGATAAGGAGGTGATTATTCCCTTGTATAAGGCAATGGTTAGGCCACATCTTGAGTACTGTATTCAGGTCTGGAGGCCTCATTTCAAGAAGGATGTAGAGCTGCTGGAACGGGTACAGAGAAGGGCAACAAGATTAGTAAATGGAACAAAGGGTTGCTCTTACGAAGAAAGGCTTAAGTTTTGCAAATTACAGAGTCTGGAGACTAGGCACCGGCGAGGTGATCTGATAGAGGTGTATAAGGCTTTGAATGGTTTGAGCATGCTCAATGCCAATGGGATTCTTCATCTTTCTCAGAATAATCACCTCAGAGGGCATAAATTCAAATTGAGGAAGGACGGATGTCGGATAGATGTGCGGAAATTTGCCTTTGGCCAGCGGGTGGTTGGTTGGTGGAACCGACTTCCATCACTTGTTGTTGAAGTTGATAGCCTAAACAAATTTAAAGCTCAACTGGACAGGTATTTCGAACGAATGGAGGGGTGAAATGGGAGAGGGTTTTTTTTTTTTTTTTTGGCTGATGCTGAATAAGCTTGCTTTCTTGCATCATATGCCTCTACTAATGCTAATGCTAAAGCTTGCTTTCTTGCATCAAATGCCTCTACTAATGCTAATGCTAATGCTAATCCTCCATATTTGGTGGTCATGGGCTCAAACCCCGGTCTAATCAAGAAGCATGTGCTACGCACTGCTGCTCCTGCTCACCTGGCTACAGAGGCACCTGTGAACACTGGAAGGAAGGGTATGAATCACATTGGTCCACTTGATATCAATAGTTCAACTGTTGATGATCCTACTCAGGTTGCTAACAAGCTCTTTGGTATTTTGCATCTACATTCACACATGAGGAATTCTTTAGAGGTGGGGATGCTAGAAATTTATTAAAAATTTAACAGTGAAATAAATGGTTTTGTAATAACTAAGAATAAAGTGGAAAAGAAATTATTGAAGCTAAACATAAAGAGGACACCCAGAGTTGATGGAATGTATTCAATTATACATTCATAATCATAAGAGCATCCTTAGATTTAGGGGAGATTCCTGTAGATTGTTGATATAAAAATGTACCCCCATTTCACAAAAGGGAAATCAAAGGATGAAGTGAGTAATCATAGACCTGTAAGCTTGATTTCAATTCCAGGGAAAATAATGAGTCACTGGTTAAAGAAGCAGTGCAGGACTATCTAAACATGAATACAATTATATAGTAATTCTAGCATGGATTTGTTAAGGGTTTGTCGAAGACCAATCTGATTGGACACTACAATACAGTAACAAAGGAACTCAATGCAAAAAAAGTAATTTTGACATCATCTACTTAGATTTCAGAAAAGCTTTTCACACTGTTGCACATAAAAGGCTGCTGTACAAATTGAGGAAATGTAGCATTAGGGATAAGTTAAGAAATATCAGGTTTAATGTCTAAGTTTGCAGATGATACAAAGGTTGGAGAATGGTTAATTACAGTAATCAGGGTATACTACTGCAACAAGAAGTGACTTCCATAGCCAAGTGGTCAGGAGCGGGATTGCAGTAGCACACGCTCTTTGAGTAGACCGGGGGTTCAAGCCCCTGACTGCTAAATACGGTCAATCTGCCAACCCACACTGGACCAGGGTGGCAGATTATGGTCTATTTCCCTCAACATGAATTGTTGAGAAGCCTTCCATCCTGCTGTGGGTTGATAATGGCTGCATTTTACCTTTTTTTTTTTTTACTGCAACAAGATCTAGAAAAATTAGGCAGATAGGCTAAGAAGTGGTAAATAAAGTTTAACATTGACAAATGCAAGGTACTGCATATGTTTGTTTGTTTGTTTGTTTGTTATTTGGTTTTTAGGAGCATTAGCAACTAAGGCCATATTGCTCCGAGAAATGCGGTGGTCATTCCCTGACCTTTCCTCATCCTCCGTATTTGGTGGTGACGGGCTCGAACCCCGGTCTAATCAAGAAGCGTGTGCTACACACTGCTGCTCCTTCCCACCTGGCTACGGAGGTGCCTTACTGCATATGGATAGCAGTAACACCATGAATAACATATCAACTGTGTGGTATAACACTGACAGTAGCAGAGAGTGAAAAAGATCTGTGGGTAATTGTGCAGCCAGACATAAAAAAGTTTCCTGAGTAGTGCAGATAATCTTCCAGGACAGCTCATGGTGTTTTGTCAGTGATATACAAAAGTTTTGCCAGAGGGATAAGGAAATTATTATCCTGTTGTGTAAGGCAATAGTTAGGTCACATCTTGAGTACTTGATTTGTTGGGAACAAGTGCAGAAAAGTGTAAATGAGATTAGTGAGTAGAACAAATTACTCTTACCAAGAAATGCTTCAGTTCTGCAAATTTCAGCATTTATAGTAGACACTTGCAAGGATATCTGATTGAGATGTTTAAAGCTTTGAATGGATTGAATAAACTAAATGCTGAGCATCTTAGCCCTTGCTGAGGTAACACATGAGGGGGGCATAAATTTAAATTGAGGAAGGATGGTTGCAAGAACTTAAGAAAAAACAGTACTATTAAATACTACTATTAAAACAATGTACTTTATACTTGAAAAAGTAATATGTTATCTGACATGGAACAAATATTTAAATTCTTTTAAGATCCTAGCATGCATTTTAATTGTCAACAAATAACTATATGGCTTTCTCAATCATCCATTTGGTCAACTTATGTTTAAAAAAAATAAAATTCATTTATTTTTTTATAGTGGAAATGTAATGAGTAGTAACCCCAAAAAATTTCATTAAGGTATGCACAACATTTGATCTGCATTTTGGTATGAAGCATTAACAAATGCCAGCTCTCTATTCAGACAGAAATTAATCCAGAAACCAATGGGGAAGCTGGATAATATATATGATAATCACTCCGGAACTAGCTGATTTGCTTTACAAGACTTATCTTGATCATAGGCATATATTTGTAAACTTTTATGACAAAAATAATCAGGGTGAAAAAAAGAAATGTACATTATTAAAGCTTCTGAACTGTGTGGCACTTCATAACACAAAATGATACAATTTCATATACAATAGTCAGCTCTCACATTTGACACACTTTCAGATGGAAAAACTCAAATTTCTAGTCAGAGAAGCCTGGAATGATTTGGTTTATGTTAACGGTCAAAGTAGGTAATGTTAAATAAATTTCTATATACCTGACTGATGAATCCAATAACATTTCCACGCAACCATGGTAAATCCAAGTCTTTAAGGTTAAAACCATCAATAAAAATACTGCCTGAAGAAATATCATAGAATCTTTCTAGTAAGAAAGCAACAGTGGATTTCCCTGAAGAAAATATAATCATATATATCAATAAAATAAAGTAAAAAATTCTCCTACATAAAATAAACTTCACTGAACTATACTGTATTTACAAAACTGTACTTAAACAAAACTATATTTTATTTATGATTACAAAAACTTTATGATTAAGATGTATCATCTAAATCAGTGCTGCTCAAAATGAGCGATATCGCCCAGTGGGGGGGGGCGTTTGAATTATCCATGGGAGCGTTAGGCATAAAAGGGGGCGATAGGCATGAAAGGAGGCGATAGGGGGGCGATAGGCATGAAAGGAGGTGACAGGGGGTGGATGGAGCACCATCAATGATTGGCTATTACAAGGGCTTTATGGCTTATTTAAAAAATGCTGTGCCAAATATTATTAGTTCATTGTGTCATTCACCGTCAGCATTTAGTTGCGAAAAAACTTGGTGATCAGCTGCACAATTCTCTACAAACTGTTATTACTGCTATAAACAAAATTAAAGCACATTCTTTGAGTGATCATATATTTCAAAAGCTTTGTGATCAAAACAGCGAAGATTCTGAACGATTGCTACTTCACTCCGAGGTTCAGTGGCTGTCAAAAGGCAACTGTCTCAACAGATTTTATGAATTCTTTGATACTGTTGTCAGGTATTTTGAAGATAGGAACAATGACCTTAGTAATGATCTCAAGAAAATGAAAACTGATATTGCTTATCTTGCAGATTTATTTACTAGATTCAACTCAATGAACTTATATTTACAAGGACAAGATGTAACTCTTATTAAGGCAAAAACTCAAATTTCAGCATTTATTTCAAAATTAAAGCTTTTTATACGCAACATAGGGTGATGTGAATTGTATCAATTTCCAAATCTGTTGGAAATAAAGAAAAAATAAAAAATAGCTGATGAAACTCTACTAACTTTTTGTAATCAACTAGAAATGTTGCACAGAGATATGCAGGAAAGGTTCGAAAATCACCTTAATTTGAAAATTCCAGATTGGGTTATAAATCCTTTTTTAAATAATGATGATGGTGAATGTTTTGTAGAAGAAGAATTGATTGAGTTACAAAATGAAGTTGAACTGAAGCTAAAATTTCAAAATTCATATCGGGAATTTTGGTTACAAAAGAAAATCTCTGACCATTATCCTGCATTGTGGGGAATTGTAAAAAAATTACTTATGTCTTTTCCAACATATCTAGTTGAAACCGGTTTCAGTGCTGTATCTCAATTGTTGCCACGTTTAACAACATCTAGAAATTGTCTAGATGTTGTTAAACGTGGCGATTTACGACTTCTACTTACAGATATTAAACCCAATATTGATAAGCTAATAAATCTCTGCCAAGCTCATCCATCGCATTAAATATTAAAATATAATTAACTATTTCCATTAATATCATGACTTATTTATGTAATTAACTTTTAATTTTTATGACTTAATTTAAGTGACTATAACTGACTTTATTTATGTAGTTGTAATTTTTTACGAAGAAGGAATAAAGTACAGTGAATAGTTTTCTTTATAATTCACACACATACATGCAGGGCTGCATTTACGTTTTTGGAGGCAAACAGACAAATATTAATTTCAGTTATTTAGCTTCACTTTATATTGGTGGGCTAAAAAAAAGCCCTGGTGAGGGCTTTTTTTAGGGGGGGGGTGATCCAATAAAGTTGGAGAAGCACTGATCTAAATTATTTTATATTTAGATAATACAAATTTGCCTCATTCTGTATGGAACATCAAGCAAACTTAGCTTCCTATTTAGTGCATTTACCTCATATTGTGGAAACACTCCAGCATGAGATGTCTTGGTATTGCACTACTCTGAACAATGCACTTCCCCAATGGAGAAGAATATTGCTGTTTTATTTAAAGTGTCTACCACTACAAAGACCCAGATTTCCATCCTTTTTTGGATATCACTGATGGGCAGGCAGGCACAGTGAAGACCTGAACAACCCAATGACAGGAAATATGCACAATATGCGAGATGCATATTGGTATGAAAGTTAAATAGTATGTTCATTACAACTATCTGACAAGTCAATTTACATTAAAATAAGTAAAATAAAATAATTGCAAGTCATTGAATAGTGAACAGAAAGAAATATGACTTAAAAAGCTATATCTAGTGGTATTCATAATAATTGTTGCACTTGCCATGTTCAAATTTTCACTACTGAAAAAATCTGCCCAAACCTTTTTTGGTTGCCTGATATCACAAAATACAGCACAGCAGCCTCAGGAAAATTTAAGACAAGTGAACCACTAGCAGCCAACACTATCTGTAATCATCATGAAAAATGGTCATTCACTTCAGCCAGAAATTTTTTTTAATTCCAAATCATGGCCAATGAAATTTCTTTATTATAAATAAATTTTTAATATTTTTTTCCTAGCTATTTTGTTTATGTTCACTTTCCCAGCTATTTTGTTTATGTTCTATCGATATAGAATGTTTCATTTTTAAATAGTTATTATTTTTTAAATTCTTAATTATGTCATCACAATGAAAGCTTTTAAGTCAGATTTTAGGAGTTTCCAGTTACAGTTTATAACGAGATTTGCATTCTGGTCAATAGTACTACAGTCAGTCTTCATATAACATGTATTTACACTACACGAATTCGATCATGCATGATTTATAAATAGGAAAACGATGTCACATATAACATGAACTGAATTTGCTTATGCACGATTCCCCTTGGTGTTTCATGAAAGGGGAAATTCATTTCACATAATAACGTAAAAACCCACACAATTCCAGCTATCGGTATTATCGCAAATGCAATTAGATCGAGTTTATCCATAGCGAATGGTCAGGAGCGGGAGTGCAGTAGCACACGCCGAACTGCTAAAAACAGTCAATCTGCCAACCCACACTGGATCTGCGTGGCAGATTATGGTCCATTTCTCTCAGCATGAATTGTTGAGGAGACTTCCATCCTGCAGTAGGTTGATAATGGCTGCAGTTTACCTTTTTTTTTTTTTTTTTACTACCCATTTAACAGATTCCACTGGCAAGAACCCCCAATAAACCAGAAACTTCAAATTGTTTTTATTGTATGGTAGTGACCTCCAGAAAATGTGCTTTAGTAAAACATAAGCATGTAAAATGTGAGCACAGTGTGTTTCCACCTTTACTGCATTGTATATTCAGTTTCTACACGGGTTTCTACTGAGTTGTTTATTCAGTTGCTACTCTTGAGCACTGTGCTATTTATGTGTATCAAGTTTGTCTCCTCATTTTTGTTCTTTTTATATTTGTGCTCTATTCCCAAAAAATTAGTAAAATACTTGAAAAAAGTGTGAAAAGGAAGCATCCTGGTGAAGATACTACAAGTTCAGAGAGAAAAATAAAAGGAATATCGATTGAAGAAAAATAAAGAAATTGTGAAACGCTTTCAGCGGAATGACAGAACATGTGATATTGTGTGTGCTACAGGCCTAAATGAGGCAACGCTGAGAACAATTAGAAAGAATGCAGAAAAAATAAAAGCAACTTTTATAGCAAGAACAACTCAAAGTGTAACAAAATCAACTAGATCAAGACACAAAGAATTGGAAGAAATGGAACGTCTGTTATCTGTTTGGATAGAAGATCAAACAAAGAAGAGATCAGGAACAAGTTTGCTTATGATAAAAGCAAAAGCATTGGCAATATCTGAAGATCTCAGAAATATAAAGCTGAAAATCCTTAAGAAGTGCCTTCCTTTACTGCCAGTAGTGGCTGGTTTAATTATTTCAGGAAACGTCACACTTTCCATAACATGAAATTATCAGGAGAAGCTGCGAGTGCAGATGAAGAAGCAGCAAAGGAATTTCTGCTGATACTGAAAAAACTAGTTGAAGAAGCGGGCTATACATCGGACCAAATTTTAAACTCTGATGAAACTGGACTGTATTGGAAAAAAATGCCATCACAAACATATATCTCAAGAGAGGAAGCACAAGCTCCAGGCTTCAAGGCTGCTAAGGATAGATTGACTGTTATGTTAGGAGCAAATGCAAGTGGTGACTTGAAACTGAAGCCTGTTGTTATTTATCATGCAGCCAATCCACGAGCATTAAAAGGATTGTAAGGCCTACCCTGGGTGTTTACTTTAGGAACAGCAGAAGCAGGTGGATGACAGGGCAGATCTTCACTGATCTTCTACTAGATGTGTTTTGAAGCTACTGCAAAAAGAAAAATTTGGATTTTAATTGTTTGGACAATGCACTAAGTCACCCTCCAACCCTTGCTGAACTGTCACCAAACATCAAAATCCTGGTTTTATCTCCATAAGGGAAACATCTCTTATCCAGCCATTTGACAAAGGAGTAATTGCTGCTTTTAAGCACTATTACACAAGATGCACATTTAAGATGTTGATAGCAGCAACAGAGGGCAAAAATGCACCAACAGTTAGACTTCTGGAAGCAATTCAACATAAAGAATGCAATTTACATAATTGTGGAGGCTTGGAACAAAGTGACAAAAGAATGTTTACATGTGTTGGTGTTTGGCAGCCTCTTTTACCAGATTTTATTCGTGATTTTAAAGGCTTTGTTCCTGTAAATGAGCTTCCTAAATTCAAAGCACATTGTGCTGCCCTCGCAAAGCAGGTTGGCTTTGAGGAATTGGAGGAAGAAGATTTAGAAAAGTTGCTTCAGTCTCATGAAGAAGAACTTTCAACTGAAGAACTGCAACAACTTGTTGCTGGAGGGCAGGTGGAAGGCGAGGAAGACAACGAAGATGAAAGCCTGAAATCCACCATAAAACAGCTTTCTACTTCAGAGTTTTCAGTTTTAAATTCATTTGAAAAAAAGTATGCAATGGCTAGAAGATAACAATTACAATGCAGAAGGATGCAGAAGAGCAGCACTTCATACAATTCAATCTGCTTTGGAGCTATATAAGCAGTTGCTTTGTGAAAGAAGGAAGATAGCAAAACAACAGAAACTAGATGTCTTTTTTATGAAAACACCTAAGAAAGAGACAGAAAATGAGCCACAGCCCTGTAGTTCTGGTGTGACCACATTTCGTCCAAAGCTCTCATAAGCATCTCCTCCATCTCCCAGTTCCAATAATGATGACAACCTGCCATGACTTTCCCCATAATTCCGCTGCTTCAACCCTTTCTCACACCCGCAAGCTGTCTTAATTTATTTTTAAGGTAGGAATCTAAATTTAAATGACTAAATTATTAATTTTACATTTTTCAACTGTGTAAATATTTTATTACGATTATTTATTGTGTTTGGTAATGTTTTGGTTACAAATGTGTGTCAATCTTGGGTGGTCGGCAGCTAACCCTATTTTTCCCATAAGGCCTGTTATTTATATTGCACGATTTTGCATTGCACGAGGGTTTCTATGAACACAACTATCATGTTATACAAGGACTGACTGTATATGGATTGTAAAAATAAAATATCACATTCATAAACATAAACTATCCATGCATTTAGTAGCTTACAGTGTAGTAGCATATGGATATTTTACGTTCTTTTTTTTATCTAACCAAATTTCGGGCAATTATCAACAGCTTCCACTAATATTCTTGATTGAAATTTAGTGTTCTTCTCAATAATACTATGCATTCTACAAAAATAAAATATTATATTTACAAACAAAGTAATTATTAGGGGAAAAAAACTATTTCCATAACAAAAGCAACTAGAAAAGGTATTTTTCACTTGAATATTTTTCATGTGATTATTTTTTTTAACTTCTGGCCAACAAAAGTCAGTTTAAAAATTGTAACCATAATAGTAATTTTTAAAAAAACCTCATAACCTAACCAGTCATGCTGAGAGATCATCAGCAGTTAGCATTAGTAAAGGCACATGATGCAAGAAAGCAAACTCATCAGCCAAAAAAAAAAAAAAAAAAAAAAAACCCTTCTTATTTCACCCATCCACTCACTCCAAATGTTTGTCTAGTTTTGTCTTGAATCTATTTAAGCTATCAACTTCTACAACGACAGATGGAAGTTTGTTCCAGCAATCAACCACCCACTGGCTAAAGGCAAACTTCTGCACATCTATCCTACACCTGTCTTTCCTCAATTTGAATTTATGCCCTTTCAGATGATTATTCTGATCAAGAGGAAGAATTTCATCAGCACTGAGCATGTTCAATCCATTCAAGGCTTTATACACCTCAATCAGATCACCTCGCAGGTGCCTAGTCTCCAGACACTGTAATTTGCAAAACTTATGCTTTTCTTCATAAGAGCAACCCTTTGTTCCATTTGCTAATCTTGTTGCCATTCTCTGTACTCGTTTAAAATATAAATGTATATCCTTTGCATGTACTGTAAATATGATTTTGATCACAATATCAGCAGTAAAAGTCTCTAAGTGGATTGTGTTTATAATTCAAGTGGTGAACATCTTGTTTCAAGTCAAAATGAAGAAATTGTTCCCATCTGGATACTCTAAAGTGCCTTTCACTTTTACTATGAATTAGTTTGGACTGGCTTATAAACATGAGTTCCTAAATGGGTGGGATAATCATAATTTGAGTTGTTTCCGCTTTGTTTCAACACTGTAGATCAAAATAAAAACATCCCTCATCACAATAGACTAGTATCTCCTTGCTAGTGCTGTGAATTTGGCTTATATTAGCTTGTTATAAAAATTCCAAAGCAGGTGGTGGTACAGTTTATAATTTGTCACAGCTACCTTGCTTCAAGGTGGTGGAAATGAAAGATGCCTGCCTTTCTGTATACCATAAATTTAATTTGGAGCAGACTATAAATTCCAAAGTTCTAATGCTCATAATTTAAGTGGTAGCTATCTAGTTTCAGATGGAGAATCGAATCCTCCTGCTCCCCACCTCCCGGGCACACCTACTCTATGGACTTCAGTAATAATTGAGTAAAAATAAGCTAAAAGCCTGCATCCTCTCCACTCCCAGTTTTCACTTCATAAAATCATGGAGGGTCTTTGCACAGCTCTGATCCTTTTGTCCTTAATATTTGTTAAGCTTAAGGGCAAAAGTAAGAAAATGCAAGAAAATACTACCAGGCCAAATGTAAAAAAATACTGTAGTATTTTCTTCTATAAAAAAAAAAAAATCAGAAAATCTGATCATGTGAACACTTTATCTACCTTTCAAGTAGAAAGGTAGAAAAATGTTGACATGATCAAATTTCCTATACTTTATATATGTGAATTCTCTTGTTTACATACAAAGAAGATAAAATGAATTCTTTTATAAATATTTCAAAGAACAGTAGTATTTTCTTCCACAGAAACAAATCATTCTTGTTGCCCATTTGCCCTTGTTGCCCATAAAAATGATTCACCTCTTATTGACATGTTTGTATGCATTAAAGGATCATAGCATTTGTATTTTATGAAGAAACTTTTCATATTTTGTGAAATATATTCTTTAAATCATGTTGTTGAAATGCAACAGGCATTTCAAAGTTTAGTGGCCTTTTGTATCATTGTTTCCTTAATACATGAAATGTTGTATGCTGTTCCTGTTTTCTTCTTTTTTGCTGTGACAGACAATACCCATCTTAATCTTCGTCAAAGTACAAGTCGCTTCAAACTTTTGAACAATCTGTTTATTACTGCCCTGCTTTACTTTAATCAAATTTCATGAAAAATTCATGCTGCACCTAAATCACACTAGCATTTTCATAAAATAATTTCACTATAAATGTGTTTTCTTTATAATAAGCCATTTTGCAAGTACTGTTTCTGGAAGCAACTGGGATAGAACAGTTCCTCTGGTGTGTTACATTCTATGACACTAAATTACTTATATTATGTAATGTAGGCACAGCAGCAGCTTAGGCTATATTGTGCCATACATAATATGCCTGTAAACTGCATGTATTCTAGTCAATTTGCTGTTTGCTGGATGAAAATACCAAGTTTCCAGGAGAAAAAAAAAAAAAAAACACCCTATGCTTTCCTGCGACTGACTAACTCAGCCACATTGTAAAAAAGGCCCATAAAAATTCCTCATGTTGTTGATGGAATTTAAACTCAGGTCTTTTCCACCCAGTATGGGGATGATGGTGATCATACCAACTATGCAACCCACAAGGGCCTAAAATCACTTTTTTATGTTAATATGTTTAGGGGATATATTAAATTAAGTTGGGACATTTTTTTTTCTTAATAACCTATAATTCTTTTATAGCAAATTGATGTCATCCTGTTTAATAATCAAATGAATAGAAATGAAAGTTGTTTATGAAATCATTTCATAAGCTTGTTCAACTCTATTCTATAGTATTTTTTCTGCTCAGAGTTGTACATAATGTAAAAATTTATGTAAAGGAACACCATCAATTATTGTTGTATAATAATTAACAAAAAATATATTTTTAAGAGAAAATAAATATCTTGTAGATTAATTTATAAAATGACATAATTAGCTTAAAAATTTTCTATGGCAAGCAAAAATACAGGAAAAGCTCTAAGCCATTAACTGGGAGAAATTCAAAACTACAGACAAAATATTGTTTAACCTAACATGCACATACACGCACGCACATACACAATGTTGCTTGTTCATTCTGAGTTTTCTAATTATTGTGCAAAACTTTGAATGTTTTCACCTCCTCCTGACAGGCCACAAAGAGCAACCATCTTTCCTGCTGGAAGATGAAGACTGAAATTATCAAGAACTACCTAGAAACAAATTAAACACATGACATGTAATTTATACAAGAACAATTAAATTTAATCTCAGGATAACTATATTTTTTAAGTGCAGTGAATTTATAAACTATTCATTAATCTTTATGATTTTTTTTTGTTATATTAGTGATACTAATAGGTTTATCCATATTTTCATACAAAGACTAACATAAATAAAAAAAACATTAGATGAGAGACTTGGTCGGTATATATGTTAACTTTTATTTCACCAGTGTATATGTATAGAGTGAAATTAATAATAATGAAAAACATATATGCCAATTTCAATAAAACAAAGATAAAATTAAAAATACAAAAGGGGAATTTATTTTTATCAAATAAACTTACATGATTGTCACGTGTTGGATATGAAAATGAAACTCCCTCAAAGCGTATATCTCCCCTCAGTTTATTAGCTGGTATAATTATTCCACTAGTTGGTAATATGGTTGGTTCTAAATTCATATACTGTAATGTAAAATAGCAAACAAAATTGATACAATAATAACCATTCTGGGTTAATTTTCATTTCAGTTAATGAAATAAGTTAATTTAGAAACCAAATATATATTTAGTGCTTCCATAAACCAGATTTTCCATGAATGCATCAGTCTCATATTGTGGAAGCATCCTCAACCATGGTGTTCTGGTATTGCAATATATACTTTAAATGAAAAGCACTACACAAGTGGAGAAGCATAGTGCTATTTATTTTAAATGCATGCCATTATCCAAGAATGTAGTTTGAACTCTGGTTGGGGTCTCTTCAGTGTGTGAGTAAGCATCATATAGTGAAGACTTGATGACTAATGAGAAACTTTCTCACTGGTCATTTGGTCCTTTAAAAATTCTCATAAAAACAAATCAGATGAACTGAAGTCTAGACTTTCTGGTAGCCATAATTCTTTTGACATTAACTGCCCATAAAACCACAGACTAAGGAGGTGTGAGCAGTCGCACTCCCTTGCTAAAATTGTTTTAAGGAATTCATCTGTCATAATACTTCCACAAATATTTAAACAAAGCAACATAATGCTCACTATTGATTGTCTAATTAAAGAAAGGATTGTAGAATTATCTTTTTTGAAACTATATACTGAAAGTTTTGTATCACTGGCATAATTTATCAGTTAAAAACTGAATGATGTGGTGGTTAGTTTAGTATCTGGAAGAGATAGATGGTGTCATCAGCACATTCACCAGAACAATGTGATATAAGGTACAATATGATGTGAAGAATCAAAAGCACGAACAATATATAAGAAGAGCATATGATTGTTAAGGCTTTGTTCCAATTGAATAAAATTCTGTTGATTATGATGCCTATGCATTTGACAGTGGATCCTTTCTTCAGAAATAGATTACACATATTTTCTTTATCAGTATCATCCTGTATAATCTTTTGATAACTATTTATCAAATATTCTTTGGCATTACATAAAGTATGAGATCTAGGACAAATAGTTGGCTGTTTTTATACAAAAATTAAAGATGATATCTATGCTTACAAAAGATACAACTGAAAGCGAGCTTATAAGAAGTTTATGAAAATTGGAAATACAGTCAATACTGTCATGGATATGTCTGATTTTGTGACTAGTCTAAACAATCTTTGGATCTAGTTTATGATTCCATACTTCATATGAATTGGAGAGGGCACATCTGCTTGTGTGAATATTAACATTTATTAAATTCCCAAAGATTGTTTCCTATTGTTTAAAAGATCTGGAATCTACAAATAATTGATAAATCTGGAGAGACTGGATCTTTTTGAAATTACAGTGTGCTACTTGATTGAAAAAGAAACATTTTAAAAAACTAGGCAGTGATGGTTATTTTGGATGTCACTATTCTCAAAATAAGGAGAAGCCATCTGGTTATTCGGAATGCAACAACTTCTATTATTAGACCATTGAGAATAACCCACAGCAGGGTTTGGAACAAGAAAGTTGTAAATGCTCACATTTGAAGAGTAGTAATCTGTTTTGTTGGATTTGTTTGCATTGGAGGTGACTTTGCCTTTTTGGATTGGATTTTAGTAAATATAGCTGTGATTGTTGTTGTTATTTGGTTTTTAGGAGCATTAGCAACTAAGGCCATATTGCTCCGGGGATATGCGGTGGTCATTCCCTGACCTTTCTGCATCCTCCGTATTTGGTGGTCACGGGCTCGAATCCCGGTCTAATCAAGAAGCACGTGCTACACACTGCTGCTCCTGCCCACCTGGTTATGGAGGCTTATGATTGTTCTGGAAGCCAGACATGGTTTGGCACCCAAAACAATCTTATGTTTTGAATACAAAGGATAAGAATTGTAAGTTTTATGAAAATGATGGTTTGGTTAGTTGGTGGTCCTCTTACTCTGAGAAGTAATTCTGTGGCAGCTTAGTTGCTACGAGACACTACCATCTACCATGCATTTAGAAAAATTGGATTAATCATTAATTTTTTAATTTCTTTAATAACAAGTTCACTAAGAGGAACTGTTATTAAAAATTATTCAAAACAATTCCCATTGATGACCAGAGGAATTTCTAAAGTCCTTTTCAATTCCAGGCTGAAGTTAGCCAATCTCAAATGGAGGAAGTGCAGTTCCCTCTGTGAGTTGTTCAGGATTTTTATTTTTCAGCTCACACAGTTTTGAAAATTGTCCCATGAACATACAGTTCTACAGACAAATAAACATTTTATAGATAAGAGTGACAGTCATAATTGCTGTTAATTTTTTTTACTTTGAGATAATTCTGTGAGTGTATGTTGGAAGTTCATACGGTTCAAAAGTCAGCCTTTGAACCATAAGAACTGGTACTGACTGATCAAGAGAATTTTGGATGTGAACTGAGATGACCTCATTGTACTCTTGTCAGTTTAAAACATGCAGCTACAGATAGAGTGGACACAGGCACACTGATACCAGATTTTTGAGAAGTGGAATAAAGGTCACTGGGTCTGATGAATTCTAGTTGTTACATTTGCTGACAACAGGACCAGGGTATGGAAACAGCTGCATGAATCAACGATGCCATCATGCCAGGCATCAACATTATAAGATGGTGGCGGAGGTGCGATAGTGTAGGGTGTTTTCATGGCATATATTAGATCCTAAAACTAGCAGAAGGATCAACATCTAAATGCCACAGCCTATCTAAACATCATTGTCAAACAACTGCGGGTGTATGTTGGAAGTTCTTCCAACATACAATGTCACAAATACATGGATCATTCAGGATGGATGGTTTCAGACACACAAGGGTGACATTACCATACTTCACTGGCTTGCTTGGTCACCAAATCTCAACCTTATTAAATACCTCTGAATTAGGTGTAATGGAAACCATGACAGTGATCTCCCACCATCCAATCTCAGGAAATTACAGGATGCAGTAAAGTATGCATGGATCAGCATTTCTACAGAATGCTTCTGAAACTTTGTGGAGTTCATGTCCCAATAACTTGAAGCAGTTCTGAGGACTAAAGGAGGTGCTACTTGCTATTAGGTCAGAGTACCTAATAAACTAGCCACTCAGAGAATGTCTTTACATGAACTGAATGGCAACTGGAACACAAGCATAAATATTACCTTATTAAGGAATCAATGAACAGTCCCACTCACTTGGTTATTCCACAGCTCTAATTATTAATCTGGAAATAATTGTCTTGAAATCTTGTCTACTACAACAGATGAGTAAATTTTTCTGAGAAAATAATGAAATGAACTTTTTTAGCTTTGAAGCCTACTCACAAAAATTTGGAGGACCCAAATCTGTCATTAAATCATTCAGTTTGTTTTGTATGGATTATTTATTGTTCATGTAAATTTTCATGCTAGGAATCATTGCCATACACATTACATTCAGAATCTGATGATGAAATTGTAATTTTCTGGCAGAAGAAGGAAGGTATAGGAAAATTTTATCATGTCCAATGGTGTTATGGTAAGTGGTACATTCATATATGAAATGTCTTTTTTATTTTTAGTGTCATAATGTTGCACTTTCAATACACAAAAATAGCAATAATCTCTGTGGCTTAAGGTTCCTATCATTCCTAGGAAAAGCAAAAGGCAGTACTTTTTCTATCTTGATTTCATTTTCTCAACAGTTCAACATGTGTCCCAAAATCTGAGTAAAACCCACATTTTATCTTGGTTGGCAAATTTTATCCTGAAATATGCACAGTACAATCTTTTTAACAAATTCTTTATGTTTTCCTTTGTATTTTTAAAGCAAATTTTCCGCAAATATATCACAATGTATCATAAATATGATACATACATACAACAAGGAACTTACACAGCTCCTTGTTGCTATAATGCATTATAATTTACAAAAATAACCACAATTACAGAAATAACCACAATTTTTTCTTGGTACATTTTGTATAAACTAAAACAACATAGAGAATGTCATTTCCTATACTAATGTTGTTGTTGTTATTTGGTTTTTAGGAACATTGGCAACTAAGGCCATATTGCTCCAGGGATATGCGGTGGTCATTCCCTGACCTTTCTGCATCCTCCCTATTTGGTGGTCATGGGCTCGAACTCTGATCTAATCAAGAAGCGTGTGCTATGCACTGCTGCTCCTGCCCACCTGGCTACAGAGGAGCCCTTATACTAATGCCATCTTGCAAGGCACATTTTCAACTTCTGGAAGTTTCTCTGTTCATGATCACACTAGAAAAATCAGTATCTAGTGGTTGTAAACCTTTAATAATAAAATACTAGGGGACTTTGCCTCCTGCTCGCTTTGTTCGCCAATCCCCATGCACACTTTTCTATGTAAAATGTAGAGGTATGACGGAGTAAGTCAAATCTTTTCTACGCAAAAGACACACTTGTCAAAACGCACTGATCAATATCTAATTAGGAAATGACCTATGTAATTATTTACTTGTGCATTTGTAGTGACATAATTGACACACCCACTTGTACCACATGACCCACATCCCTCTTCTCCCATTGGCTACCCCACCATGCGGCATTCTCAAGGTTGAATAAACATCACCATGTAATTATTTACCTGCATTTACATAGATCACTTAGGAAAAGGCATCCGAAAGAGCAGGACTAAAATATTTACAAACTATACAAATATTTAAAATATTTACAAAATACTAACTATTTGCAAATATACAAACTATATAGGGATGATTGGTCCCTTCATCAGCTGATATTAATATACAAAAAACGTTACAATGGAACATCAAATGATGCCGGGCATGGTCAAGATTGGTGAATGTTATGGAGGCAGTTGTCTTTCAATGTGGCAGACATTGGCATGCAACCCGATGTATGCACTCTACATTGTCAACAGCAAGTGCCTGATTCTGCCCAGTAACCCATTTGTGTTCCTTCCATTTAATGTCCAGATATAGTAGAGGTATGATTGTAAATAGTTTAGTATTTTGTAAATATTTAATTTTTTTGTAAATATTTGTACAGTTCTATTATTATTTGGATAATAATAAAATTATACTAACATTATAATGCACTGATCGAAATCTAGTCAAGAAATGACCTATGTAATTATTTACCTGGGCATTTGTAGTGACGTAGTTGCCCAGACCTCTTCTCCCATTGGCTGAAATAAATATCACTAGGAGAAAAACTTTTTTAATGTATAGATAGATACTATATAATTTTTGACTATATTTTATTCAAAAACGTAAAAAAATGACTATGAAATTTTGATAAAATTATGTATGTATGTGATGGACAAAAATGGGTGTTATTTTTTAATTCAGTGTACATAAATAATAGAGGATGCATCCCAAAATCATTTCAGGCCTGTGTAACTACATATGGTGTATGGTAGTAAGTAGGCTTAGCACTTTAAATTTGCCAGACAAGTTATATATACAGCCAAAAAAAATTGAATCTCCTTTGAATTTTTAGTAATATCCCAAGAGTTACAGGTGATTAGACTGGTATCAAGATGGCAGGAGTCTACTGCATAAGTAAAAATACCTTGAATGTCACAGAAGAGAAAATTCACATCTATATTTACTGTAAATATTTTACTATACTTACTTGGAACACTCTAGCACCTGCAGCCATTCCTCTGACAAACTGGCCAAATAATAGGGAAAGCTGAGCTAATGACCTGTTTCAAAAAACAGTTTCAGAAAATTATTTAAATTAACAGGAGATAAAATTTATCTCAATAAATTTAAATTGATAGCTTCAACATTTAATGTTTAGATATTTGATAATGTTTAAATATTCATATTTTATGTATTCACTATTTTTTTTTTATTTCAATGAATTCTAAAAATATGATTATTACCAATGCCAAAATCACCTAATAGAAAATTTTCACTATGAGAAATTGCCAATATTCAGTGATAAATTGCCAATATTATGCAAATTTTAGATAGTGGTGAAGCAGTTCCTTTTTACTTCTGAGTGTACTTCTCTATTTTCCCACTCAAGAAAATCTGACAATTATGGATTGTTCTGCAGCCAAATTCTTCAAATGCAACGTTCTACTAATATATTCTATTAACCTATTCAGTGCTGTTGAATAAATAAGAGGAAATGTATACAATTTTTTTTAAATGCACTACTGACACTGCATAATTTTGCTAATCCGGCCTGTTACAAAGTACTTTCAGGGGTTTGTTGAAATGAATACATTTCAAGCAGTTTATCCAAACTCACAGGTGTTTATTTCACTGCTGCCAGAATGTTTACCAGAGAATTCAAGAACTAAGCCAGCAAGGTAAATATGCAAAACAGGTGAACTAGATAAGCAAATCTTTACATTATCTGTTCCTGCCTAAATCCTTTCCTATCAAGCCACCAAGTACAGTCAGTTCTGCTATAACATGCATTTTCGTAATGTGAATTTCCTCCAAAGCAACTGATATATTAGAGAACACTGTGAGTATAACGCAATTTTCACGTTGGCTCATGCACGATTTTGTCTGCAAGTAACACCAGGTGAATGCAAAACCTGGCAGCAAGCTGAAAGTAGTGACCTGCACAGCAATACATACAAGTTTACAAAGCTTAAAAAATGTCAAACGTCAAATGTGTGAGAGCTATATTTTCCATTTTTTACTGTAGTTGTATTGGTCGGAGACACACTTTTGTCACTCGCTGTATTTGCAAGAGTACACACGATATTGTAGGCCAACTCATGTTTTCAGGAGCTCACATTTTTCTGTTCGAACAGAAATTTTGTAAGGCGTGATAGCATGAGCAAAGGAGCACACTTCTGGAGGTCACTACCTCCAGAAGTGTGCAGTTCCTGGTTTATTGAGCTTTTTTCTGTTAGTGCAATCTAATTATAAATGGGTAGTAAACTCAATCTTACCGCATTTGCTGTAATTCTGTGGGTGTTTAAGTTATTATGGTGAAATGTGTTTCCCTCTCCATGAAATCTTCAATCATAAAAAATACAAATAAATTTTCAGAAT
The DNA here is from genome assembly GCF_048544385.1 of Mastigoproctus giganteus. Classification (NCBI taxonomy): domain Eukaryota; kingdom Metazoa; phylum Arthropoda; class Arachnida; order Uropygi; family Thelyphonidae; genus Mastigoproctus; species Mastigoproctus giganteus. Next base: position 24,068,792 of record NC_143577.1, on the reverse strand, counting down.
CTTCTCTTCATAAACTTGTCTCACTTGTGCAATTGGTACGTCCTGTGTTCATCATTATTGATTGTTTATCTTTTTTACTGTTTTAAATTTTACAATCCAAAAAAAAGAAAAGAAAATGTTAGTGAAGAGAAATATCAATCAAGAAAACTTCATTCCTTATCAAGGTGAAGTGCTATATTTAGTGTAATATTTATTTATTTAGTAGAAATTTAAGGTTTAAACCTGTGTTTTGCAATTTTCTTGGGTTTCTAACTTTTTTTAGTGTGTTACTTACCAGACTTAACATTTTTTTTGAGTGCTCTGCCCCTATCCCTATTTTTCCCATAAGCCCTGTTGTTTTTAATGCATGAAATACCATAACACAGAGATTTTTTAGGAACACATGTACCACATTATAGCAGACTGAGTGTATTCCAAAATGTTGATAGATTACCATCTTTCAGAAGTAGATATTGCAAAGCAGTTAAATGAAACCTACAAAGGGAACATGTTATTCGAATGTGGCATTTCAACAGAGGTATGGAATAACTATGAACGTGTTAGGGATAACTTGCCCCATTCTAACAACGCAAGTGAAGTTTCAGATGATTCCACTCTGCTGTGTGATTTCACCTCTGTTAGAATACTTAACAAGAATTCAAGACACAAGTCTGCAAGGGAAAATTAAAGGAATGGGCTACACAAATTTTGTCGCCTACTTTTACCTTCAGTTTTGCCAACAAGACATTGAGATATGGATGGACTGGGACAGAGCCTGCTGAATTTCTAACGAATGATTATATAAGGAAACTTATAAACAATGATTTTAGACAACTTTTTTTGTATTGCTTCAAGAGTACAGCATGTTTGTGGGAAAAACTACTTAATGTACGCAGTGCACTACATTTTGGCCACATGCAAATAATAATAATTCATGATTTATAACAAAAAAATAGCAAAACAAAAAGCAATGTTTTTTTTTTTTTTTGTGTGAATCAAGAACATTTCTACACATAAGCCACACTGGCTGTTCATTCCTACAACCAGTGCATGGTAAAAACATAATATTCAGTACTTCAGTTTTTAAATTGTGTACAGTGGGACCAACTGATGACGTTACTAAAAGCAAATTCTAAATGGGAAGTATTCAGGAAAGTAATCAAAGAAGCTACAAGGCTTTTCATACCAACAAAGAAATACTGTTTAGGGCTTAGACCTAAATATATGTCAGATGAATTATTGAGACATATGGCAGAGAAGAAAAGTACATGGGATGGATATAAATTATCAGGCAATACAGAAGCCTATGGTAGATATAAATTAGTCCATAATCAAATCACAAAGGAGGTTAGGAAAGCTAAGGTAGATTATGAGAAGTCTCTGACAAAGAATGCAAAGAAAAATAGCAAGGACTTCTATGCTTATATTAACAGTAGAAGTAAGGGATTTGAATCACATTGGGTCACTTGATGTCTATGAATTAACTGTTGATGACCCTGCTCAAGTTGCTGATAAATTGAATATATATTTGGCACATAAATTCACACTCAAAGAATTCTTTAGGGAAGGAGATGCCAGAAGTTTACCAATCTCTAATGAGCAGGTAAATGACTTTGTGATAACTGAAAGGAAAGTGGAGAAGAAATTGTTGTGGATGGACATAAAAAAAGGAATCCGGGGTGGATGGAATCCAATTGTATTAAGGAAGGCAGCAAGCCAAGGAGGTGAGCAAACCCTTAGCCATAATTATGTGAGCATCCTTGGATTCAGGAGAGGACCCTATGTATCAGAGAAGTGCAAATAAAGGGTTTTCCAATAGTAACGCTCGATGTTTGGCAACAGCGCATGACGAAGTCGACAGTCACACAGGTGGTATCTTTGGTAGCCGTATTCAGTTAGTCTCTGCATTTTATTATGGAGCGTTACACGACTGAGCAACGAGTCAAAATTGTAAAAAATTATTATCAAAACTAATGTTCTATTCGTCAAACGTTTCGTGCACTCCGTGCAGTTTATGGTGTCGACGAAAGTCCTTCAGAATCCACAATTCGCCGTTTAATAAACAAATTCGAAGCAACTGGGTCTGTGGCAAATCTGAAAGTGCCTGTACGTCAGCGAAACGCAAGATCCGTTGAAAATATTGCTGCAGTCCGGGAAAGTGTGCGTGAGAATCCGCAACAGTCCATTCCGCGTCGGGCTCAAGAACTTGGCCTGTCTTCGACGACAACTTGGCGAATCCTGCATAAGGACTTAGGGCTTCACCCTTATAAAGTGCAATTAACCCAACAACCAAAGCCCAACGATCATGCGCAGCGGCGTGCATTCGCTGATTGGGCGCTAGAGCAGTTGGAGGTCGATCCTGATTTTGGGAGAAAAATAATGTTTAGTGACGAGGCTCATTTCTGGTTAAGTGGCTTTGTTAACAAGCAAAATTGCTGAATTTGGAGCGACGAAAACCCACGGGAGATTCATGAGGTCCCACTACATTCCGAAAAAGTTACGGTATGGTGTACACTTTGGTCCGGCGGAATAATCGGTCCGTATTTTTTCGAAAACGAAGAAGAAGTGGCACTTACGGTCAACGGTGAGCGATACAGGGCTATGATAAGAGATTTTTTTTGGCCTGCAGTGGATGGAATCGATCTAACAAACATTTGGTTTCAGCAAGACGGTGCTATGTGCCATACAGCACGTGATACAGTAACACTATTGCATGAGAAATTTGAAGGTTCCGTTATATCGAAATGGTGACGTTAATTGGCCACCCAGATCCTGCGACCTAACGCCACTGGATTTTTTTCTCTGGGGCTTTCTAAAATCCAAAGTCTATGCTAACAAACCACGGACGGTTGCCGCCTTAAAGGCCAACATTAGGCGCGTTATTGCTGAAATTGAGCCACTTTTATGCGATAACGTCATCACCAATTGGGTATCCAGGATTAACCAAACCAGACAAAGCCGCGGCGGACATTTATCTGATATAATTTTTAAAACATAATGTTAACACATATACTTCATAATAAAAATAAAAATAGATCACTATCACTCTCACAATTTGTTTTATTGCGTTACAAAAATCGAGCATTACTATTGGAAAGCCCTGTGTATCCCCAATTCATAAAGGGGGATCAAAAGGTGACATAAGCAATTACAGAGCTGTTAGCTTAATGAATGTTAGCTCCAGTGAAAATAATGGAATCTCTGGTTAAAATATTAATGCAAGACCATTTGGACAGGCATGCAATTATACTGCACTCATAGCATAGATTTGTCAAGGATTTGTTTGCACTCACAGCATGGATTTGTCTTGTCTAACCAATCTGATACATACTATGATGAGTGACCAAGGAACTGGTTACAAAAAATAATTTTGACATCATATACTTCAATTTCAGGAAGGCTTTTGACTGCACATAAAAGATTGCTATACAAACTGGAGCAACATGGCATTAAGGGCAAGTTACTGCTATGGATAAAGGGATGGTTAAGTGGAAGAAGATAGAGAGCGGTGATCAGTGGGCACTGCTCTTTATGGCCTAATGTTATTAGTGGAGTTCTCCAGGGTTCAGTGCTGGGTCCATTGTTGTTTTCAGTATTTATCAATAATACTGATGAAAGTATATCAGGCTTAATGTCTAAGTTTGCAGATGATACAAAGGTTGCCAGGGTGGTTAACGACTGTCATCAGGGTGAGCTACTACAAGAAGATCTAGGAAAATTGAGTCGATGAGCTGAAAAATGGCAACTGAAGTTTAACATTAACAAATGCAAGGTACTGCATATGGGTAGCAGTAACCCCAAAGTAACTTATCAATTGTGTGGTACTATACTCGGGGTAGTGGAAAATAAAAAAGACATGGGGTAATTCTGTAGTCAGACATGAAAAATTCTCTGAGCAGTGGAGACATGCTGTCAGGATAGCTCATGGGGTTTTGTCAATGATATACAGAAACTTTGCTAGCAGGGATAAGGAGGTGATTATCCCTTTGTGTAAGCCCATGGTTAGACCGCATGTAGAGTATTGTATATAGATCTGGAGGCCTCACTTTAGGAAGGATGTAGATCTGCTGGAACAGGTACAAAGAAGGGCAACTATATTGTTGAAGGGAACAAAAGGGTGCTCTTACCCAGAAAGACTTCAGTTCTGCAAATTGCAGTATCTTGAAACCAGGCACCTGCAGGGAGATCTGAATGAGGTGTTTAAAGCTTTAATACTCTTGATTTGATTATCAGTAGTGATTCTTCATGCATTAAGAATCTGCAGGTAAATGAACCACTAGGTGGCAGTGATCACAGTGTGCTGAAGTGGGATTTACTCAAAGAGGTAACTACCATTAGGGGTAAAGGGAAGAGTTATTGCTTTCGTAAAGGCGACTACAATGGACTGAGACAGTATTTAAATTCAATACAGTGGGACCAACTGATGATGTTACCAACAGTAAATTCAAAATGGGAAGCATTCAAAGAACTTATCTTGGAAGCTACTAGGCTTTACATTTTTTTTTTTTTTATGTGAACCCCAAGCACGAGAGGTATTAGAACCTATAGTACTTAGTACCGTGCTTGGGTTAGGGTTGAAGGAGAAGAATGGGGGGAGGGAGATGCCGGAAACTTTGCTCTAGAGACTAAACTTGGGTGTCACCACTTCAAGCCTCCAATAAGCAAAGTGGTGGTATTTCACCGGTTGATGAAAGCCATCTACTACCTATAAATACCAACTAAGAAATATTGTTCAAGGTTTAGGCCTAAATGGATGTCAGATGAACTAATGAGACATATGGCAGAGAAGAAAAATGCATGGGATACATACAAATTAACATGTGACACAGAAGCCTATGATAGATACAAGTTGATCTGTAACCAAGTAACAAAGGAGGTTAGGCAGGCGAGGGCAGATTACGAGAAATCTTTGGCAAGGGATGCAAAGAAAAACAGCAAAGAGTTCTTTACTTATGTAAACTCTAGAAGGAAGAAGATGAATCAGATTGGTCCACTTGATATCGATGGGTCAACTGTTGATGATCCTGCTCAGGTAGCTAACAAACTAAATGAATATTTTGCATCGACATTCACACATGAGGAGTTATTCAGCGAAGGGAATCCCAGTGGTGTATTCAACTCTGGCAGTAAGCTAGAGAATCTTGTAATAACTGAGAGTAAAGTGGAGGAGAAATTGTTGAAGATAAATACAAGAAAGGCACCTGGGGTGGATGGGATCTATCCAGTTATATTAAAGGAGGCAGCAAAGGAAGTAAGCAAACCCTTAGCCACAATTATGAGAGCTTCCTTGGACTCAGGGGAAGTACCCATGGACTGGAGATGGTCAAATGTGACCCCAATTCACAAAGGAGAATCAAAGGGCGACACAAGTAATTACAGACCTGTTAGTTTAACTTCTGTTCTGGAAAATTAATGGAGGCACTGGTTAAAGAAGCACTGCAGGATCATCTAGACAAGACTTCAGTTATAGCTTTTGGATACAGCATCGTTTTGATAAGGGGAAGTCTTGCCTGACCAATTTGATTGGATACTATGATGCAGTCACAAAAGAACTGGATGCAGGGAATAACTTTGATATTATATACTTGGATCTTAGAAAGGCTTTTGATACTGTTGCACATGGAAGACTGCTGCACAAATTGGAGTAGTGTGGCATTGGAGGCAAATTGCTGCTATGGATAAAGGGGTGGTTGAGTGGCAGAAGACAGAGAGTGGTAATCAATGGACACTGCTCATCGTGGACTAATGTTATTAGTGGAGTCCCTCAGGGTTCAGTATTGGGTCCATTATTGTTTTCTGTATTTATAAATGATACTGATGATGGTATATCAAGCTTAATGTCCAAGTTTGCAAATGATACGAAGGTTGGCAGGGTTGTCAAGGACACTACTGACACTATGCTACTGCAACAGGATCTGAAAAGGTTGAGCAGATGGGCTGAGAGGTGGCAAATGAAGTTTAACATTGACAAATGTAAAGTACTACATATGGGAAACAGCAACCCCAGAGCAACGTATCAACTCTGTGGTACTACACTGACAGTGGTAGAGAATGAAAGGGACTTGGGGGTGGTTGTGCAGGCAGATATGAAGTTTTCTGAGCAGTGCAGACAGGCTGCAAGAGTAGCTCATGGTGTATTGTCAATGATATATAGGAATTTTTCTAGCAGGGATAAGGAGGTGATTATTCCCTTGTATAAGGCAATGGTCAGGCCACACCTAGAGTACTGTATACAGGTCTGGAGGCCTCATTTCAAGAAGGATGTAGAGATGCTGGAATGAGTACAGAGAAGGGCAACAAGATTGGTGAATGTAACAAAGAGGTGCTCTTACGAAGAAAGGCTTAAGTTTCGCAAATTACAGTGTCTGGAGACTAGGCACCAGCGAGGTGATCTGATAGAGGTGTATAAAGCCTTGAATGGTTTGAGCATGCTCAATGCTGATGGGATTCTTTCTCTTGCTCAGAATAATCACCCGAGCGGGCATAAATTCAAATTGAGGAAAGACAGATGTAGGATAGACGTGAGGAAATTTGCCTTTAGCCAGCGGGTGGTTGGTTGGTGGAACAGACTTCCATCCTTTGTCGTGGAAGTTGATAGCCTAAATAAGTTTAAGGCTCAGCTGGACAGGTATTTCGAACGAACGGAGGGGTGAAATGGGAGTAGTGGTTGGTTTTTTTTTTTGTTTTTTTTTTTTTTGGCTGATGCTGAATACGCTTGCTTTCTTGCATCATATGCCTCTACTAATGCTAATGCTAGATGATCCTGCAGTGCTTCTTTAACCAGTGCCTCCATTAATTTTCCAGGAACAGAAGTTAAACTAACAGGTCTATAATTATTTGTGTCACCCTTTGATCCTCCTTTGTGAATTGGGGAAGTATAGGAGAAGTGCAAATATATCCCCAATTCACAAAGGGGGATCGAAGGGTCACACGAGTAATTACAGACCAGTTAGTTTAACTTCTGTTCCGGGTAAAATAATGGATAAAGATCCATTGAAGGATCATCTAGACAAGACTGCAACAATAATATGACACAGCATGGGTTTGTTAAGGGAAAGTCTTGTCTGACAAATTTGATTGGATATTATGATGTGGTTACAAAGGAACTGCATGCAAAAAATAATTTTGATATCATATACTTGGATTTCAGGAAAACTTTTGACACTGTTGCACATGGAAGACTACAGTACAAATTGGAGCAGAATGGTATTAAGGGTAAGTTGCTACAATGGATAAAAGGATGGCTGAGTGGGATAAGACACACGGTGGTAATCAATGGGTGCTGCTCTTCGTAGACTAATGTTATTAGTGGAGTGCCACAGGGTTTGATATTGGGTCCACTGTTGTTTTATATATTTATCAATGATACTGATGAAGGTATATGAGGCTTAGTGCCAAAATTTGCAGATGATACAAAGGTTGGCAGAGTTGTTAATGACAGTAACAACAGTGTGCTACTGCAACAGGATCTAGAAAATTTGGGAAGATGGGCTGAGAAGTAGCAACTGAAGTTTAACATTGACAAATGCAAAGTACTGCATATGGGTAGAAGTAATCCCAGAGGAATGTACCAACTGTGTGGTACTACACTTAGGGTGGTAGAAAATGAAAAAGACATGGGAGTAATTGTGCAGTCAGATATGAAGTTTTCTGAGCAATGCAGACAGGTTGCTATGTAAGTCAAGAGGTATTGTCAATGATATACAGGAATTTTGCTAGCTGGGAAAAGGAGGTAATTGTCCCTCTGTATAAGGCAATGGTCAGGCCACACCTTGAGTACTGCGTACAGGTCTGGAGGCCTCATTTTAGGAAGGATGCAGATTTGCTTGAGAGTGTATAGAGAATGGCAACAAGATTGGTGAGGGGAATGAATTTATCCTCTTACCAAAAGTTCTGCAAATTGCAGCTGCTGGAGACTAGGCATCTGCGAATGGGTTGGCATTCGCAGATGCCATTGAGACTAGCCATCTGTGAGGCCTTGAATGGGTTGAGCACGCTGAATTCTGATGGGATTCTTCCACTTGTTCAGATTATGAACCTAAGGGGGCATAAATTCAAATTGAGGAAAGGCAGCTGTAGAATAGATGTGCAGAAATTTGCCTTTAGCCAGCGGGTGGTTAATTGCTGGAACAAACTTCCATCTGTTGTTGTGGAAGTTGATAGGTTAAATAAATTAAGGAGGAAAGGAGGATGGACAAACATTTAGAGGGAATGGTTGTGTAAATTTTTTTTTTTTTTTTGGCTGATGCTACATAAGCTCATACACTTTCTTTCTTGCATCACATACCACGATTACTACTACTATGTTACATCTTCCATTGATTCCGCAGTCAACAGATCTCAGCTTACAGAGAATTTTATATATCCTTGAATGTGATATCTATTTTACAGAATCCTCTAATTTTTATCACATCAAAAACTATTCTACAAATAAAAACATGTGAACAGCATTAACATATACTTTATCATTAAAATCAAAATGACATTTCAACAGCAACCACATTTCATGGTCTTCATCAAAGTCTGCTATGTGGTAAATGGTAGCAACAGGTAAGTAAGTCATGATACTTAACACTGCTGCTAAAGCTGGAAGAGAAATATGTGACTGCATTAAGTAGCACCTCCAACACTGAATGAGTTATGAATTGAACATAAATGGTTCCATAACTAAAAATGTTAGAGTATAAATGTGTTCACATTTGGCAGAAGACCCCAATACCACATGATTTATGAAATAAACACAAGTTGTTTCACAACTAAAGTCACATCTTGGCTGATTAATTTTGTATACTTATGCAACAACAAAGATTTTACATTCAGAACTTCTGGTGTTGATCTTGTCTTTTCTTGGAGAAATACTCGTTATCTCTCAACATCACAACAATTTTTGCGATCATGCATATTCTTTCAATGTCAAACCTGATTGTTGAAATATTATAAACCATAAATATCATTTTGGCAAAAGTCAAACTAAAAAATTATTCTGTTAAGGAACTATGAATTCACTATTAATAAGAGTGAGATAAATTTCTATGCACTGCTTCTTTTCAAGAAATGGCAGTGATCAGAATGACTGACTTGGCAGTTGAAGGCAAACAGGCAATTATTTTTTATTGTATTTCTTTTCAAATTTTAATTTTTGAAGATATGTTATAATCTATTTATGAAAAATGAATAAACATATATCATACAGTAAAGCATAAAATAAAAAGGGACATTTTAAAATCAGAATATGTCAGTATTAACTGTAGTTTTAACAAAGCTTTCTCATCATCTGATGATTTAAGTTCAAACATAAAGTAATTATACTCCTTAACAAGCAGTATATCAAAGGTATTACAGTTGGGAGTGCAGTGGTAATTTTTTTTTTTTTTTGTTAATCTTTTCAACAGACCAAACTGCAGTAACCTCAAAGTACTTAAGCAATTTTTGTTCCCAGAATAATTAATAAACTACTCACCTCTGAACTGTTTGAGTTGATACCATAAAAGACATAAGACTTCCTGGTGAGAGCTCACTAGTTGACATCAGGGATCCACCAATTAGCAATACACCTAACACAATTCCTAAAATAAATTGAGATAACTGCTTAATATAAAAAGGGAAAAAATCTAATATACTAACCACTTCCAATGTATTACTCAAAAGTGTAAAAATTAATCACATTACAAAAAAATTATTAATAAAATCTATTTAAATAATAATTTTTGCTGGTAGAGTAAATATCATAAACAAACACAAAAATTATAAATCTATCAACTTTAACACATTTTGATGTCCTAACGCTAGATTTTCTCCAGATTCCTTTGACAATAATCTAATCTTAAACTCAGTCTAACATATATAATTTCATACTACCATCCTGTTAATTCCATATCCAGAAACTCAAAAATAATGCCCTTGCATTACAGTATAGTATGATGATGGAAAAGCAATTTCTTTGGTGACAAATATTTTAATATACTTCTTACTTTAAAATTTAATAAAATTAAAGCGAAATTTATGATTACCATTCAATGCTAGATTAGATAAACCTTGAAATGCGCCAATTCCGATGCCCAAAATACTATTAAGGAACTGCACTCTCTCCACCTCTTTACCATAGAGTCTAGAAAATTGAAAAATATGTTGTCAATAACATAATAAATATAATCAGGGCTGGCAGAATCAGATGCTAAATATCTGTACAGTGCTGGAATTACCATTTTTATAAATGAATAACATAGAAATAATGGGACTATTTGGTATCATAACAGGAACAAGAACATTCAGTGTAATTATATATTTATGCGTTAGGCTTTCAAATCATAAAATATATAAAAGTTGGCTGTGGTCTTGGAGTAGTGTAAGTGTCACATGCTGAACAGCATGCATGTTGTGTATGAATCCACCCACAAAAAAAAATTGTATGGCCCACTAGAGGTCATATATAATACAGTATTTTATATATGTATAATGAGAATGTTAATGTATATAAAATTGTACATATATTTTGTAAGTTTTGTATATAAATGTAATAATTGTGTGTAGAAAATAAATGGAAATGGAATAGAATGGAATATTAACTAAACACTGTTGTATTTTCAACTAACAATGAAGTTATAACCTCCTCTTGTCTGTGCAGACTGTCTTAGAAAGCTTAATATATTTTAATATATAGAGGAGCTTGCATTAATCTTTATTAGTTTACAGAACCCCAGGGGCTCACATCTGGTGAGTATGAGTTTGGCAAACCAAGACTCTTGTTTTCCCCTCCCCTCTCTCAGAGTAACTCAGAAATTTTTTTTTTTTTTTGGCTGGTGCAGCAAAAGCCTTAAGCTTCCTTGCACGATATGGTTAATAATAATAATAACAGACAAGACAATCCCACACAACAAACTGGACCTAACCCTTGTCTACAAGAAGGAAAAGGCTATCTATCTGATTGACATAGCAGTGTACAATGCTAGCAACCTCCAGAAAACCCATGAGGAAAAAATCAGAAAGTACATGAATCTAAGACAGGAGATCAAAGAGATGTGGCATATGTTGCATATGCCATATTACTTGTGGCATATGCAACAAGTAACGACCATCCCGATCACTGTGTCAACCACCAGTATGGTGCCAAAGACCCTACATAACAGCCTAGCAGCAATAGGTCTCCCAGAGAACACCAACAAGGGACTCCAGAAAGTTGTAAGATAAACCTGTAGGATAGTCAGAGAGTTCCTCAACCAACAGTAACACCAGACGTAACAACCACCCTGTGTACTTAGTAGCAATACCCGTCACAGGGTGGAACCCCCCAATCAGGGAGAAAAAATATAAGAGCAACATAATAATAACAATTTCAAAAGGATATATATGTTTTTGTTTGTCTTTGATAATTATGTTGAAAAACAAATGTTGTCCAAGTCAGTTTCCTGCTTTTTATTTCTTTACTTTGCAACTTTTAACTTCCACATTTCATTTTTTTTTCCAATCATTTTTCCAAGTTTATCTGATGGCAAATTGAAAGAAAATCTTTTAAATGATTCATGGATAAACAGATAAGAAAATTAACTTGAAAAGAGCAATATGAAGGAATAATACTACAGTTAAAAATGAAACATGGTAAAGCTTCAAATATTATATGTTCACAACTTATTAGGAAGTGAAAAAGATGTCAATTAAAAAAACAGCACTGAAAATATACTCAATAAAGTGATGATAAAGTACTAGGGAAAGGGTATGTAAAAGGATGGTAGATTACTACTAGCCTCTGAAAAAGGGCTAGCAGATTATGCTATAATGCATAAAAGAAAAACTACAAAATATTAATCTGAAACCAAAACACAGAATTTATGCCAAGAAAATGGTGAATTTTCATAAAGGTTTTCTTTTGTATTAATATCTCATTTTCTTCACTTTAAGTTTTTTTTTCCATTTTATTATGAAAATAAGTGCACAAATTGTTTGGATAAATTAAATAAAATTTAAAAAATAAGGAAAACTGTGTTTTCCTTTTCCCTAATTTGTAAAAAATCTTTACAGGAGACAAAAAAATTGAAAGGGGAAAGGTAACAAATTAAAAGAGAAACTTAGGGAAGGTAACAAATTAAAACAGAAACTTAGGGAGGGTAACATATTAGAACAGACAACTCCACTCTACAAGTTTCAATTTGCATCTACATAATCAATAATCTAAGTAACACATGACAGCTGTATGTTTGCTAAACTTATATAACATTAACAGGGCCTACTAAAATAAAAAACCAAATAAACTTACTCCTCTTCTTTTATCTCCATAGCGAAAGCTTTCACTGTTCGGATGTTTCCAACTGCTTCATCTGCCACTGCAGAGGCTTTCGCTATCTAAAAGAAATCAAAAAAATATATTTAATGTAACACATGCATTACAATTTTTAATAAGAGTTATTCTATCACAGAACATTTTAGTTTTAAAATGTTTATGTAAATCAACAGTCATAATATAGATTAATATCATCATCCTGCAACATTAAAAGTTTGAAGGCATTTTTTCCAATGTGTTATTAATTTTTTCTTATGTGTTATAATACAGCATAGAAACTAAAGTATTCAGCTCACTAGTCTCAAGCATGCAGTCAACTAAAACAAAAATTCATGAAATCAACTGGTCAGTTAAACGCTCTTAGCAAGATATGTCAAGTACTTAAAAATAACCCAAAAATTATTTTTTTCTATTATACATTGAATGAGAATGATATAATGAAAGAGCAAAGCATATGAAATCACTGAGCATCCCAATGAAAGATCAACATCACTAGATAATAAATCATTACAAACGAACATGAATGTTCCTCATTCTCAAAAGTGGTAGGAGGAGGGAAAAAAAAAAACTTCAAACAAGAACAGGCCTTAATTCTGCTTAATTTGTGGATTTTGAGACAAGTTTTTAGACAGACTTAGATGGATTTATGGACCAGAAATCAAGTATCCTACTTGCCTAAGTATGTTTGTTGTCAAGAAGAACCAAGTTCCTGTTTCTGAATAAAGTTATGTTCTAAAGCAGGTATATAAATATATAACATTTTTGTCACTGGTGTTAATTTTATTCCAATATTAACCTATTCGTGAGTGTGATCCAGACTTTTGTAGAGTATGTGTAAATTTTTGTTTTGAAGGTTCCTTCAATGCATTATTAACAAACTACATCTGTATACATACAGATTATATAGAAAATCTACAGGGACATTCTGCCAAATATTAACTGTATTTACAAGTAATAGTAGCTGTTTTTATATTTATGATAGTTTTGTAAACTGGAACAGGTGGGTACAACCTTTCAACAAGGTTTGAGACATGTGGGCTTACACAAGCTGGTATTAATGAAATTCTCCAGAATACAGATCCAAAAGTTGATGGAACTGAATAGAGAAATTCATACATGAATGTTAAGGATATTATAACATAAAAAAAAATGAGAGTTTTTATTTTTATACAATTTTTAATTTTTTTTTTAATTCTGACAATAATCTCACTTTAACAGCTGTAAAGTCAAAATAGGGAAAAAAAACTAATATTTAAAAGCATTTACATACATAGTTTTCCAATTGTTACAAAACTTACAAATTTCTCAAAAAAAAAAAAAAAAAAAACTTACTCCAGTAGCCTACATACTATCCAGAAACTCACTTGCGAAAGGGTTAACGGACACTTTAAACAGCCAGAATCACTGATTATAATTTACCCAAGATGAGGTTGTTAATCTTTTCAACTTTACAACTTCCAGATGAAACAACAGAATTGTTACCCCCAAAACTTCCATAAACATCTTAAAATATCTGGTAAAAGGTTCCGACCATCCTTTCTTCAAGAAATCCATGTTAACCTCACAAAGAATACCTACAATTATACTGCATAGAAACAAAAAATAATTTTGACTTTGGGCTTCACCTGCTCATTAAAGAGTTTTTAAATAACAGCTATCCCAAACACATCATTACACAAGTGATCCATGTTTCTGCTACCCAACAGAAAGAAAGCACCACTTCCTATGCCAGACAATCATCTGTTAGCACATATCCTCACATAACAATTAGCCAAACAAAGTTTTAAACTGGCGTAAAGATCTATGATGAATGATAACTAATTCATCATTGCAAAGATCAATGATGAATTAGTTATCACAAAACTTTCAATTAGGAATGAACACAGCCAATTATGAATCATCGATCACACAAAAACACAGTCAATTATGAAGAAATAATATAGTGTACCATTCTCAGCCAGCTTAGACATGTCCAGTACAATACTTCAACTGTGCAGTGGCTCAACAGAACAGTACACCTCCATAGCTAAGCAACAGGTCCCTTCAAGTATGCAGTCCCTAGAAGCCCACAAGGATATATATATAGTACTGATCATAATTAATGATAGAACAACATTAAACATCATGTTGTCATGTTGTTCTATCATGACAACACTATGTTTAATGATATAGAACAAACATCATGTTGTTCTATCATTAGGTAACATTATCTTGCATAACACAGCTAAAAAATCTCAGCCTTTAAGGAAGACACCATAGTTCACTGTGGGCATAATCAAAACCAATTATTTACTGCAGAATTTTCCATTAATGCTCACCATTTTTGCCCATATGGAATGCTTAAAAAATTTCTCAACACACTGCAGGATGGAAGCCTCCTCAACAATTCATGCTGTGGGAAATGGACCATAATCTGCCACGCTGGTCCAGTGCGAGTTGGCAGATCGACCATATTTAGCAGTCAGGGATTTGAACCCTGGTCTATTCAAAGAGCATGTGCTACTGCACTCCCACTCCTGACCACTTGGCTACGGTGGCCTTATTAAGAGGTATAAGTTATTAATGTATCCAATATATTACTCTTCCCACCAAATTGGTAAATCTAATGTTTCTTAAAATTATTTCTCATCACATGTCATTTCATTTCCCTGATGAAACACAATTTGTGAAAGGTGATTGTTTAGTAAAGAAGTAGAATGTTATTTCAGTGCAATACAAAGAAATAGAAAGTGAAACAAAAAGAGCCTAAGCCCAAGCTCTGTCACTGGAGGAGCAAAAGCTCCAGAGAGTCAAAAGAAAAAAAAAAAAAATCAGTGTTACCTTATTTTCTAAAACTAAAAGTGGTTGTGGGTTTAACCCTTTTTCTCCTTCTTTTGTCTAATTTTACTATGTTCTATGTTATTCAATTTTCTCATGCTTTTACAAAAAACTTGACATTTGTATAACATTCTAATACTCCTTCATATGTTTGTTTCTGCTTTGTGTGTATTTAATTATTTTGTATTTTTATTTTATAAATTTTGCTAAATTAATGGTAAATGAAGTTAATTCAGTTTTAATTCTATCTAGTAATTACTCTAATTATTTATTCTATTATTATCACAGAATCAGGATTTTATTCTGATAATTCCCTTAGATACTGCTTAATTTTGACAATGAACTTCACTTAATATCAATATTTTAAATCACAGGCAAGAGGCCCTCCTAAATAACAAGTTTTTTCCTTATAACATTATCAATTCCATTCATCTTGTTGCTCAGGATGGTTGTTGAAAGAGAAATGATCTGAACTGAGTTCTTGACCATCCATTCTTATTTCTTGATGAACCAGTCTTTACCACGTAAAAACTGAGCTTTCACCACAGCAAATCAAGCAACTCTAGAAATTTTCACTGCATATTTAACTACTTCAAAACATTTAAAATCATCTATTTTTCGAATAGGTAACTTGTGTTTGCTATCTTTTCTCAGTTGACAATATTTCATAATTACTAGCTCTTTTCTGACATGAATTAATTTTATGGATGAAATGAATGAAAACTGCAATAGAATCACCTGAAATCCTGAAACAAACAACAAAACAAAGAGAGATACAAACTGCACCATGTTTTCAATGTCAGTAAATCATGTTACCAAATGATGATCAGGAAATCTTATTGTCACATCTTGGTAATGTAAAATAAAGTGAGAGTAAAAATATATGATACAAATATTTTTACTCTCACTTTATTTTACATTACCAAGATGCGACAATAAGATTTCCTGATCATCATTTGGCAACATGATTTACTGACATTGAAAACATGGTGCAGTTTGTATCTCTCTTTGTTTTGTTGTTTGTTTCAGGATTTCAGGTGATTCTATTGCAGTTTTCATTCATTTCATCCATAAAATTAATTCATGTCAGAAAAGACTTTGTATTAACATATAAAGAGTCAGCCATGAAAAACATTCTTACATGCTTATAAATGGTAAGTAACACAAACATGAAACAATGGTTTATAGCACATTATGCAAGGACCACTTGTATATGTACTGATAAAATTTAAAGGCATAATTTTTCCATGAATATACTGAAAGAAAGTATTCTGTTCATTTTATATGATCTATTCAATTACTTATCTTAAAAAACATCACTTACCTGTGCTTGTGCTGCTTTTGACAATTTTCTTAGAATGGAACCAATCATCTTTCCTGCACCAATAATTCCAGGTACAACAATGATCATAACTACTGTCATTTTTGGTGATATCAAATAGAGAGAAATAAGACTACCAGTCACCTAGCAGTTCAAAATATTTACATGTTAGTTAAATGTTTTAAACAACAATTTAATAATTTTTCTTTCTAAAATTATCTGATATGAAATTTTGTATAAAACCCTATTGAACTGAGTAACATAACCAATTAATTATTTTAAATTATTGTACACCTAAATGCAGAGCTAAAAAGTAATTATAGTGGGGCCCCAACATCCAATGGTAATTTGTTCCACAAAATTCACTGTATGTTGAAACCAAATAGTACATTGATTTCCTGTAATTCGTTCTAAACTCTTGGCAAGCCACCCCAACAACACAAAATAGATATTTCTTACATGTTATACTTGATTTTTACATTAAAAATGAGTGCTTCATAAAAATTATTTAATAAATAGTTATAAAACATCTTAAAATAAATAAAAAATCAATACATTTGCATTTACCTTAGACTTGAAGTGCAGGGCTGATGAAATCAATAGTGATGTAGTGGTGATAGGATTAGATCAGACTTCAGGTGTCTTTTGCTGCTACTGGCAAAGAAACTGTTCAAAGTGGATTTCTGATGACTTTTTTTGTAGCTTCCTGAAGTAAGAAATGACTTCATCTTCCATTTTGCATGAGTTCAGTGTTTTCAATGTTGGGGTGTTTTTTTACCACTTCTCTTAAACGCTCCCAACTAGAAATGACAGTCTTGAACTCTTCAACTTAACTTTTTGGGTGTCCTCTTCCTCTCTAGTGTCCCTCATCATAATTTTCTCCAACTCTTGTAGCTCCTCTGTCATTAGCTCACACCTATGAGCATCAATAAGGTCATCCACATCCTCTTTGTCAACCTCCAGACCCGTTTATTTAACAAGAGTCACAATATCATTTGTCAAAGCACCATCATCTTCAAATCAGTCAAAGTTATGGATGATTAAAGGCCAGATGTTTTTCCAGGCGGAATTTAAGCATCTGGTGGAAGCATCATTCCAAGAACTTACAATTAGCTTCACACAGTCCAGGATGCTTTATTTCGGCCTCCAAAAATCTTTGAGGGCGAGAGCAATTTCAACAGAGGTCACTGCAAAACAACTTGCGAACATTTTCTTGGTATAGATTTTCTTGAAGTTTGCAATCACTTGCTGGTCCATTGGTTGAAGAAGAGGAGTTGTGTTAGGTGGCAAAAATTTGACTTGCACAAAGTCAAATTGTATCTCAGAGATTGGACAAAGTCGGGATCGTAGCCTGGCGCATTAGCCAGCAGGAGCAGTGCCTTCGCAGGAAGCTTATTTTTCTCAAGATAACTCTTCACTGAAGGACAGAAAACTTCAAGTGCACATTCATTGAAGACATATCTTGTAACTCAGACCTTCTTATTGCTGCACCAAAACACTCCCAGCATGCCTTTGTTGACATTTTATTGTTTAAATACTCTGGGGATGTTAGAGTGATACACCAGCAAAGGCTTCAGCTTAAAATCTTCAGAGATATTGGCACCCAATGGGGGAGAGTGAGCCTATCTTCCATAGGCTTATGTCCAGGTAAACTAGCCTCATCCTTAGTGATGAACGTTCTCCTGGGCATTCGCTTCCAGAAGAGGCTGGTTTCATATAATTAATAAAAATACACTCTGCTTACACATTGGACAAGTGCATGAAACAGAAGATAAAAAAAATTGTTTGAAGTATTGTAATGCACGGGAATGTTGTGCTGAACAATAACAAAGATGCTAATTGGTTGAGAATAATCGTATAAATGATGTTCCGCATGCCATAGGCCTAAAAATTTCCACCAATGCATCGTTCCAGCTATATTAGAAAGCCATCAGTTCCTGCAAATATCATCAGTCCTTAAAATAAAAGATCGTATGGAAGGTAAATCAGTTCCTGAGAATATCGGATGTTGATGTCATCAGAAGTCGAGGCCCCACTGTACTTCACAATAATTTGGCCATTTTTTCTCATATTTTTTTTAAATCATACAGAAGGTGAAATTGAATATGAACAAATTAAAATAACATTAAGTAAGCAAACTGTTGTAAATAATTAATCTAAATAATTATTAAAAAATAAATAATTAATAAAAAATAATTAAATAACTAAAGAGATACATTCCAGCTGGGGAATAACATACTAAACGCAGAAATGAACCTATGAACACAGATATGGAATATTCACCAGAAATTATAAAACCTGTTGAGAATAAAAATGTTAAACAATGAAAGTTTAAACCACTAAAGCTTGAACTACAAAGGGTTTATATTTAATTATTATTTATTTTTAATGTGACCCCAAAAGCAAAAGGTTTTCAAAACCTACAGTACTGTATTCTGATATCACAGATTAATGGAAAAGCAGAAGTGCTGGACTTGAAATTCTGCCAGTAAAATATTAAAACCATAAAATGAATAATAAAAGGGAAAAAAATCAAAGTAAAGTTTTAGCATTCCACTGCCCCAACGTAAGTTTAGATAAATTTTAGAATCGTTATCAATGAGATACTCAAGTTGGCATGTGTAGGCAATGGATATATCCTGCTTGTATTTATAACTAAATTATGGTTTTAAGATTTTCTTTCACTTTTCTCACAAATTCTTATAATTTCCAGTAGAATATTCAATATCAGCATTCGTTACATGATGATTCGTTACAACCAACATGCAAGTAATCTATGCACACATAACAGTGCGTGTGGTATTCACCAGCTGATATGAATATGCTGCAAACTGAAAAACCTAGAAAAATCATAAGCTATATATGGGGTGATTCAGGAGGAATAGTAAATATTTTGAAAGGTTATAGTATCAATTATTCTGAGTAAAAAAGTTCATATCAACATGTGTCCAATTCTCAATGGATACAGAGATACAGCTGTTTGAAACTGGCATGCACAAAGCCATTATGAGAGGTATTAAAGAACGATAAATGACTTATTGTTTGTATTTATTGACTTTTTGAATGATACAAAACAAATAATTGACAAATAATCGGAGGCGCCTCCATAGCCAGGTGGGAAGGAGCAGCAGTGCATAGCACACGCTTCTTGATTAGACCGGGGTTCGAGCCCGTCACCACCAAATATGGAGGATGCGGAAAGGTCAGGGAATGACCACCGCATATCCCGGAGCAATATGGCCTTAGTTGCTAATGCTCCTAAAAACCAAAACAACAACAACGACAAATAATCGACAAATTTTTTACAGTTCACAATAAATGTTCGAAAATCCCACCACCAACCTCAATGCGCTTTGCAACTCTTGTGGTAATATGTGTTGTTCTTCTGAGGTCATCTTGGCATTCCTTTTATGAGGGCAGCAGTATCCAAAATGAAAGCAAGCAATTTGTCTCTTGTATTCATCTTTTCTTTGTATACTGCACTTTTCATCCATCCCCACAAACAAAAATCTAATGGAGTGAGGTCTGGAGACCTTGGTGGCCAATGAACGGGACCCACCGCGGCCGATCCATTGTTCAGGGAAAGTTTGATTTAGATATTGTATCACCAAACGGGTATAATGTGGAGGAGCACTGTCATGCTGAAAGTACACACCAATCCTTATTCCCAAGGGAACATCCTCCAATAGTAGTGGAAGTTTGGTTTGCAGAAATTCTAGGTAAATGGGCCCTGTATGACGATTTAGTAACACAACAGGTCCAATCAACCGATTGTCGATGATATTGCACCACACATTTACAGAGAAGTGATGTTGAAAATTTGTTTCTACAGTAGCATGTGGATTTTTGTCTGACCACCCATGAGAGTTACAGGTGTTGTTGATACTGTCACAGGCGAAAGTAGCTTCATCGTTGAACAGTATTAATGGAATTAATCACCGATTAACATTTACCCACCGACAAAATTCCAATTGCTGGGCATCATCTCCTGGTTGAAGGTGTTGCACCTGCTGTACGTGAAATGGATACAAGCCATACTCACGTAATATTCGCCATACTCTGTCTGTGGAAAACCAATATGCATATAATTTCTTCGTGTCCTAATAGTAGGACTAAGTTCTACTAACTGAAGAATGTGTTCTATTTCATCCACATTTTGTTCATTTGCACGTTCAGAAGAAATATGAGTGCTGGGAACTGTACCAGTCTCATGCAGTTTGGTTTAAACACTAGTAAATGCTCTTGAATCCAGTATTATGCAGTTAGGAAGCCACTGACAGTATTCTCTACGAGCAGCAGTAGCAGTTCCACCACAAAAACCATAGACAAATGCCATATCAGCATATTCAGCATGTGTGAAGATGTGGGGCATTCTTAACAACACTTCTAACACCAAATAGCATCAGGTTATAACTGCTTCTTGGTCACATATGATTCAGGGAGCTGTGTGTGCATGCCAGTTTCAAACAGCTGTACCTCCGTATCCATTGGGAATTGGGCACATTTATATGAACTTTTTTACTCAGAATAATCGATACTATAACCTCCCAAAATATTTACTATTCCTCCTAAATACCCCGTATATAGAATTATTAATTTAAAATAATTTTTACCTATATGAAATTTTAGATAGGAAACACAGAGTACATAAGTTAAAAATTACATCTTGATGGTGGGAATTTCACCAAGAGATAATTACAGAGCTGAAATTCCTAATTATAACTTTAATGAAGTAGGACAAGAGGAGAAGGAACTAAATGAATAAAGTTTTATGATCAATAATCCACTTAGAGAAAAGAGGAGAAGGGGGGAGAACACTTACCTAAGCACTAATATCGAGCAATGTAATCAATCATATACAACTTTGGGTTGCCCTTGCTTCAGTCATAATTCTTTGTTTATTTTCCCTCTGTATTAAGCCATTACTCCAACTTCAGTTATCAGGTAAGTGACACCCTGGCATTAGTGGAATTCTAAACTAATGGTTTATTAGTGTCATTTTTTTTTTTTTTTTCTAAGTTATTCAGTATGCGTTTTTTTAAAAAAAAAAAAAACATAGTGAATAAACTGAATAAATCTGACACCCCTGAGGATTGAGAGGTGCTGGATTTTAAAATTTTCCTTTTAGAGAGGTAAACCTAGCAGTTGAATAGTTTTGGTGAAGCACATTTCAACAAATATTAATAACTAACAACTGACTTATTTAAGTATTCAAGCATTTATAATGACTAAAAAGTTCTAGTGGTTATACTTTAAATACATACCTGGTAGGGCATCAGAGAACATCAATGAATGTGCTTCAAAGAAAACATATTTTTGCATTACAGGATAAAAAAAAAAAATTTAACTATTCTTCTTAAGGACTAATTTCAATGATTTATGTGCAATTTTTATCAGTCTTCATTACATTTTGATTTTAATAATGTATTGTGGAAAAATTCAATACATTTTTCAGATGTAATAACAAAGATTGCTAATTTTTGTTTTTGCCACTATTATAACTAATCATGCAGCTGACAAGCTGTATGACTAATTATAATGCTGGTCGTGTGGAATTAAGTCTATTATTTCTGAATGTCAGTAAGTCACTGTTTATGGAAGAGATTAACCATACCTTTTTCCAGCCATTCCCACCCTGGGCATACCCCCACTGCTCTCAACTGTTCTAAAGTGACAGCAAACTGATCATTAGTTCACACAAGTGCTGTATGACTAAACACAGTTGTAATTTGCAAGAGCAGTGTGTGTGTGTTACTGAATAAGCAATAGCACCAAAGGACAGAAATATCATCCCCCCCATTTTTTTTCTTTTTATTTTGAAGTTATTTGAATATTAATATATTCAAAAAACTTCAAATATATGTATAAAATGTATAAAAAATATATGTATGAAAATTCATGAATATGTAGAAATATTTAACAATAACCATAATGTAATCACGTAAATGTTTGAAGTTACCTTGCAGCCATATTCAGTTACTAACATTATACTTTTTTTTGTGCAACTACATAATTCACTATATAAAGTTCACTTCTTATTTTTGTCATTTTCATAAACCTACATTAATGTCATTATAACAGAATGCAACAATGTAGGCAAGCTCCATTTACATTTAGGTGTGTCACAATTTTAGATATTTTGTTTGATCTTTATAGCTCATGACTCAATTTACCTGAGTAAAACTTCTTAAACCTTGTGATATACACATTTTGAATGAGCTCTTAAACTCCTGGACATCACTGGTAAGCCTAAAATAAAAAATTAAACTTAACTGATATCTTAAGAAATAAAAAACTAAGGCTTCAATGAAAGAAGACTACAAAAATCAAACACTATGCATTAAGTCAATATCAAGAATATATTTCATCAAACATTGCAGTGATTGGTTTAAATTTCCTTAAACACAAAAGTTTTAACTATCTCTATATGTAATTTGATACTTTTTAAAATTTTTTAAATTGGAAATAGTTAATACAAAGATATGACTCATAAAAATCAGGAGACAGCTTCGTAAAGGGGGAGATCACTTACTTCACTAATTATTTTTGTGATGTTTTGCTTTTATGCTTTATTTTTATGTTTTTTGTGATTATATCACAGTCAATGTAACTACCTACCCAATATATACTACTACTTCCAATTATCATATTAGCTCATCAGGATGCATAACTTTTGCAAGGAAAAACAGTATAAAATATTCAGATTACTTTCATTTAAAATATGAATACAGGCTCCCAAATAAATGGCCACTTAAGGTGGGGATGTGTTTGTGGCAATTCCACATTAAACAAAAATCTGTGTTCAGCAAGGTACTTTTTTTTTTTGTGCAAACACTACCTTTGTGCAAAATTTGAAATAAAAATATATCAGCACTGTATTTTATAACAAAATTAAAAAAGCAATATGGCATGACAAAAATATATTGTGTAGATATTCTGTTAAGTATGTATATATGTAGCTTAGAAATATATAGCACTTATGGAGCTCCATGTACCCTGTATTAAAATATTAACCCAGGGTGGAACCACTTGGCATTTTTGCTTATTACACAAAATCTGTATATAACACTCAATAAATGGCCACAATCTACTTCACAGAACACTTTCATAAAAAGTCATTATCATACTCCTCCAACAAATTCATGCACTAATTATGTAGTTAAGTGTCCCCTTCATCAATAACTTTGCCATTTAAAGCCATCATGGATGAAAACTCTGTCTCTTGCATTTTCTCAAAATGCAACAAGATCTGACTCCTGCAGTTCATCATCGGTAAAGGACTGATCACAGAAGGTTATCAACACTTCTACATCATTTACACTGCCTCCTTTGATCTCTGCTATGGTTGTCATGTTGCTGATGTGTTCAACTGCATTGGATGGTTCATCTTCAAAACCAATGTTATGCCTTCAAATTCAATGTTATGTTTTGCCTTCATTATGTGTACATTTTTCTGCATAGTGAAGGCACTACCAGTCCCATATGCCTTGACAATATCTTGCACTATTGGAGTCTCACTACATTCTGATAATGTTCTAAAATAGGCCTGTTCAAATTCAAAAACAATATCAACATGCTGATATTGTTTTTGCTGGAAGAAAGCACACTTTTCAATTTTTTTGGTTGTTGGGGATGACAGGTGTTTCCACCTCATACTTTCAGTCTTGTAGTGATGCATCCATGTTTCATATATCCTGTAAAAATTTATCACAGGAATAACTCTTCTTCATCATGATACAAAAAATGCATGAAAATCTACAAATATTTCTGTTTATACTCATCCATGAGAACTCTGAAGACCTACCTTGCACAAAATTTGAGATATTTGAGGATGTCATGTATGATTGATGCTGATGTCTAACCTTCAGTCAACAGCTGAAACAATATCCGCCTGTTTTCTTGAATGAGAGCAATAATTTATCAGCATTGTTTACCACTTTTGAAGTTGTCAGATGGCTTGACAGTTTTCATCAACTACTCTTGTTCTGTGACTTCTAAGCTGTTCCATCCATTCATACACCTTTGACTAATACACTTTTCTCCATAATGTGCTAATATTCTTTTTTAAATCTGGAAGAGTTTCATTCCTTCTAACCACAAAAATCTATTTACAGCAGGTTGTTCACTAATGGTACAGTATAAAGTTGATACAAGCAAGTGCCAACACACCTCAACTTGTTTAACAATGCAAAAGTTATGTGATGTTGGGAGCTGTTGTTATTTGGTTTTTAGGAGCATAAGCAACTAAGGCCATATTGCTCCAGGGATATGCGGTGGTCATTCCCTGACCTTTCCGCATCCTCCATATTTGGTGGTCAGGGACTTGAACCCCGATCTAATCAAGAAGCGTGTGCTATGCACTGCTGCTCTTGCCCACCAGGCTACGGAGATGCCCCATACCTTGGAAGCATGTTTTGATGTGGAATGTTGCTTTTACAAGAAAATTGCCTTTACTTTTTTGATTTACCCTCTTAAAAGAAACTAAAGTAATATATATAAAAGTAAGGGATTCAGTCTGAGCCTCTGAAAAATTAATTAAAAAAGAATTCTCCATGAAACCTTTATTTATTAATTTTTCAAACAATCATTATTATTTCCATAATAATACTTTGTTTAGAATTAAATAAAAATATTTATAAATTCTCAGAAAGAAACTCATTTTTTTTTCTGAGAATTATACTCTTCTGAGTGACCCCTAACCATCACTAATAATTACTAAAAAAATTACTTTCTGAAGATACCAAATAGTCGCCATGATAATCTGAATTATGATTTCTTATAAGGCATAGAAGACTGTATAAACAGCAATATAATAAAATAACAATATAATATAATCCTAACTAATTCACACAAAATTCAAAAAAATAATAAAAAAAACAAGAATACCTTTATATACAAATAAGAATAAATAACTTACCTGCTGATAATTTCGCCAGTCTTATGTACATCAAAAAATGCAATATCTTGTTTCAAAATGGCAGCAAACAGTGACTTTCTCATATTACATGCCATTCTTTCACCAGAAATTGAAAGGGATGAAATGTACAAAACAGTAAATGCACTCTGAAAGAAATGTTTTTTTTTTCATATTTTAAATTTTTATTATCCAAATAATAATAATCAAATAATGCCTGCAGTAAAACACACTAAAGACTTTTCAACCAAAGAAGTTAAAATTTTTTTTAATGTTTTCCTGTGTAAAACATTAATTTTTTTGTTCTTGTCATACTGTCTATAAGACAGTTTATTTATTTTTTCTGTTTAAAATATTCTTACATAATGGTTCTCACATTTAAGACATTTATGTTTTTATAATATTTTACCACTTATCTATCTTGCTACTATCCAATCCAAACTGCTCAAATATGCTCTCATCTAAGCTGTTCACACAACCTACTTTTTCACGCTTTTTATTATAGATTTAACTCGCTGAACATTTTTGCTCAATGAGCTATATTGTAGAAAGAAATGTGCTGAAATCCGTTACTAAAATCCAAAGTTTGTAATTTACACATGCCAAGAGTTACACTTTGCAATAAGAATTATAAAGTTGTTGTATTTACTGGCCCAGACTGTTTACAAAATGAAACCTCCTTGAGATCAGAAAGTAAAATTACTAAAATTTGTAAATTTAGTTGTTATTTAGCAAGATGCAGTATATATTAGCAAGTGAAAATGCTTGCTCACTTGCTAATATATATATTCATGCAAAATGAATAACCGTCATCAGTCAGCAATGGTTTTCGAGTGGTTGTGTTACTGTATACATTTTATAACTGATTAGGCATTCCAAAATATACATTATGCAAAAAGTATTTGTGGAACAGGACCAGAGCATGTCTCCCAGGGGCAAAAGCAGAAGATACTGTATAGCAGATGTCATCATTTAAGGACATGAAAGGTGATATTGTTGTGCACATTTGCATCAATGATATTAAGAGCACCCTAAGAACTTACTTAACAAGTACAGGGAAATGTTGGGAAAAATGTAGAGTTAGGATTAAGTTTGAAAGTATCTACAATTTTACCCAGACACAAATGAGGGAATACATGTTGAAAGTCATGTCAATCAATTCAGCACTGGATTGTAAAAAGCTCATGGGATAAAATTTTACTCAGCACAGTCTGTGCTGAGTAAAATGTTAAAATCTCATGTTAACAGGAGAGACTTTTTACAGGGATAGGATACCCTTAAATAGAAAGCGTAAAAAAATATTTTCTGCTATCAAGGGAGTGTCTCAAGTAGAACTGCAGTCTTGTCTAGATGATCCTGCATTACTTCTTTTACCAGTGACTCCATTATTTTCCTTGGAAAAGAAGTTAAACTAACATGTCTGTAATTACTCATGTCACCCTTTGATCCTCCTTGGAGAATTGGAGATACATTCACACACCTGAATCCAAAGATACTCTCATAATTATGGCTAAGGGTTTGCTAACTTCCTTTGCTGCCTCCCTAATATAATTGGATACATCCCATCCACCCCAAGTGCCTTTCTTATGTTTAACTTCAACAATTTCTCTTCCACTTTCCTCTCAGTTATTACAAAATCATTTAGCTCACTGTTAGAGTTTGATAAACTTCCAGCTTCTGCTTCCCTAAAGAATTATCATGTGTGAACGTAGATGCAACATACTCATTTAGTTTGTCGGCAACCTGAGCAGGATCATCAAGAGTGTGACCATCGATATCGACTGGACCAATTTGATTCATCCCCTTCCTTGTAGTGTTTACATAAGTAAAGAAGTCTTTGCAATTTCACTTGCCTTTGCTTGTCTGACTTCCTTTGTGACTTGATTACAGACTAGTTTATATCTACTATAGGCTTCTGTGTCACCCAATAATTTACATGCATTCCATGCACTCTTCTTCTCTTCCATGAGTTTCATCATTTCATCTGACATCCCTTTAGGCTTATACTTTGAAGAGTACTTCCTCAAGAAGAGTGTGCTACACACTACTGCTCCTGCCCACCTGGCTACGGAGGTGCCACATCCCTCTTCTCCCATTGGCTACCCCACCACACGACATTCTCAAGGTCAAATAAATATCACTATGTAATTATTTACCTGTGTTTACACAGGTCACTAAGGAAAAGGCCTTTTGCTTTGGGTTCCATAATGCATGAGGAATATTGTTACATCCAAAAAAGCAGGACTAAAATATTTACAAACTATACAAATATTTAAAATATTTACAAAATACTAAACTATTTACAAATATACAAACTATATTGGGATGATGAGTCCCTTCATCAGCTGACATTAACATACAAAAAACGTTACAATGGAACATCAAATGATGCCGGGCATGGTCATGTATTAGACAGTGAAGCATAATTTATTGAATTCATGTTTTATAATTACATTATGTAAACTGATAATATAGTCCCTAAAGAGCATAAGAAGAAAATTTCAATTAAAATTAAACAAAAAATGTGGTGATTATTTCCAAAAGTGTCCGAGGTCTTTGAACAAATATTAAAATAAAAATTACTAGTTTTTGCCAGGGGAAGGAGGGAATTTTATTCCACCAGGGTGAAACTCACCCTGGTCACCCTCCTGGAATCAACATTGAGTGTGGCATTAAGAGTAAGTTGATAACTTTTGTCACTAGCACTTAGTTCTTGAACAAATAAGTTGCCATCTCGTTATGATTGTCACTATTATATGTACATATGGTAATATACACAGAGCTGCATGACTTTTCAAGAAACTTCTTGGTCACAGCAGTATGGAGTTACTGTATTTGTATTTATACTTTATTCTGTATACAAGGAAGTGCACTATTATATCAGTTATGTAACACACAGTGACAGATAAATTATAATCAAAAAACAAAATTAGAAAGCATATTACCTGAGCCAGATACAAATATAACAGACATAAGCCAGGCTTTCTAACAGAATCTAGAAAGTTCACTTCTGTTTCTCCACTGCAGAACCTTGTTATTATATTTACCATATCACCTAATAACATAGGAATTTTTATATTTAAAGCAGCTACTACTAGGGCACTCTGAAAGTTAAGAAAATATATATTTTATACATATTATTTCATTTCTTTTTCTTATTTAAGATTTATTAAAAAGACTATCATTATATCAAATTAATAAACAGTACAGTAATTACTTGTTGATATTTATTCGCAAAGGATTAAATATCAGTTTTTTAACATTTTCTGATTAATATTTTGTGTTCCAATTTCAGGCTGGGCACAAGATTGTAAAATTCTATTTTCAGTCCAATGTCACGTCCAGCACCACCATCAGCATTTCTGATTATGGAATTTGTTTTCCAGCTGTACTGGTCCAATTATTGCATCTATTTACATTTCACTGAAATAATCTGAAAAGCTAAATCCATGTTTATTGCTGTTCATATTCAATTATTAAATTGAAGCAGCATTGTTTTTTTCAAGTCCTCCTTCAGTTGGATATTGTTGGTGCCAAGAACATTGGCATTTGCAATTATATTTGTTTTCCCCTATACTGACTCAATCATTGTATTGAGATCTAGTTATACTTCAACATAAAGAAACTGAAAGACTAAATCTATGTTTATATTCAATTGTTAAAAGCAGGCAGTGGGTTTTTTTTTTTTTTTTTTTTGAAGTCCAAATGTCTCAACCAGCAGCATTTCCAATTATAAAATTTGGTTTTCTTGAATACTCCGTAGTAGACTGGTCAGGAGCGGGAGTGCAGTAGCACACACTCTTTGAGTAGACCAGGGTTCAAGCTCCTGATTCCAAATACGGTTGATCTGCTAACCTGCACTAGACCAGCGTGGCAGATTATGGCCCATTTTCCTCAACATGAATTGTTGAGGAGGCTTCCATCCTGCAGTGGGTTGATAATGGCTGCAGTTTACTTCTTCATTTTTAAAATTTTTATAAACAATCTGAAAAACTTAATTGATGTTTATATTCAATAGTTAATGGCAGAAGACAGTATTTTTTTTAATGTCCACAAGTCAAATGTGGAAACCAGCATGACTTTTAGCATTTTTTATTTTAAAATCTGTTTTCCCACTATACTGAGATCCATTTATACTTCATATCTTAAAAACTAAGTGAATGTTTATTGATGTTTATATTCAATTGGTAATGGCAGACAGCATTTTTTTTTTTTTTTTCCCAGTGCAGAAGTCACAAAGTAACTCATACTTTGTGTTAGAATGAAATATTTACACATAACACCAAGATCTAGTAAAGGGACTTCTGATGGAAAAATTGAGAAACTGTTAGACCTTTCTGAAGAAACTAGGGGGGGAGGAAACTTTTATAAATAAGATAGTTTCCAACAGATACATATGGTGTAATTGGGTTTAGGTTTCATTAAATGAACTAAAGGAGATTTTTGGAGTTATTATATCAATGTGGCACTAAATTAAAAATCTGATATAAAGAAATAGTAGTAGTAGAAGTGGCAAATAATACAAGAGAGCACCAGCCAAACAAAAAAAAAAAAAAAAAAAAACACATACTTCACTCATCCTTACCCTCCAAGAATTTTTCTAGTTCTTTGAATTTATTCAAACCATCTACTTTTGCAAAATCAGATGAAAGCCTATTCAAAAACCAACCACTTCCTGGCTGGAAGCAAACTTCCACACATCTATTTGCAACCATCCTTCTCCAACTTGAAATTATGCCCCCCTCATGTGTATAGTTTCAGTAAGATGAAGAATGCCATCCATATTCAGCTTACTCAATCCATTCAAGCCTTAACCACATCAATCAGATCACCCTAAAGGTGCCTAGTCTCCAGACACTGCAATTTGCAGAACTGAAGCCTTTCTAGGTAAAAGCACCCTTTTTTTTCCCTTCACCATCTGGTTGCCTTTTCTGCACCAGTTCCAGCATTCCTGAAGTGAGGCCTCCAGACCTGTATACAATACTCTAGATGTGGTCTAACCATGGCCTTGTACAAAGGGATAATCACCTCCTTATCCCTACTAGCAAATTTTCTGTATTTCATTGACAAAACCCCATAAGCTTTCCTGGCAGCATGTCTGCACTGCTCAGAGAATTTCATATCTTACTGCACAATTACCCCACCCCTTTTTTATTTTGTTGTTTGTTGTTATTTGGTTTTTAGGAGCATTAGCAACTAAGGCCATATTGCTCCGGGATATGCGGTGGTCATTCCTTGACCTTTCCGCATACTCCGTATTTGGTGGTGACGGGCTCGAACCCCGGTCTAATCAAGAAGCATGTGCTACGCACTGCTGCTCCTTCCACCTGGCTACGGAGGCGCCCTTTTTCATTTTGTATTACCATGAATGTAATTCCACACAGTTTATAAGTTACTCTGAAATTACTGCTACCCATATTCAGTACCTTGCATTTGTCAATGTTAAACTTCAATTGCTAATTCTCTGCCCATCAACCTAATAGTTCTAAATCTTCTTGCAGTAGCATGCCATCATTACTGTCGTTAACCACCCTGCCAACCTTTGTATCATCTGCAAACTTTGATATTAAGCCTAATATACCTCCATAAATATCATTAATAAATACTGAAAATAACAATGGGTCCAGCACTGAACCATGGAGGCCTTTCACTGATAACAATAGTTCACAAAGAGGGCACCACTGATACCACACTTTATCTTCTTCCACTTAACCATCCCTTTATCCATAGCAGTAACTTGCCCACAATACCACACTGCTCCAGTGTACACAGCAATCTTTTATGTGCAACAGTATCAAAAGCCTTCTTGAAATCTAAGTATATGATACCAAAATTATTTTTTGCATTTAGCTCCTTTGTTCCTGCATCATAATATTGAATCAAATTGGTCAGACAGTATCACCCCTTGACAAACCCATGCTGTGACTGAAGTATAACTGCACTCCTGTCTAGATAAACTTTCAGTACTTCTTTAACCAGTGATTCCATCATTTTCCCTGGAACAGAAGTTCTGTAATTACTCATATCACTCTTTGATCCCTTTTGTGAATTGGGATACATTCTCACATCTCCAGTCCATGTGGTGGCTTCCCCTGAATCCAAGGATGCTCTCATAATTATGGCTAAGGGTCTGCTTACCTCCTTTGATGCCTCCCTAGAAACAGGATAGATCCCATCCACCCTAAAGGTGCCTTTCTTACATTTAACTTCAGCAATTTCTCTTCCACTTTCCTTGCATTTATTACAAAATTTTAACTCCCTGGTACAGTTTGATAAACTTCTGGCATCCACCCCCTTAAAGAATTCCTCACATGTGAATATAGATGCAAAGTATTTATTCAGCTTGTCAGCAGTTCATGGACTCATAGATACGAAGTGAACCTACGTGATTCATCCTCTTCCTTAGAATGTTTACATAAGAAAAGAAGTCTTTGCTATTTTTTCTTGCATTCTTTGCCAAAGATTTCTCACTCATAATCTGCCTTAGCTTACCTAACATCCTTTGTGACTTGATTGCAGACTAGTTTATATCTACCTTACACTTCCGCATTACCTGATAATTTATGTGTCCCACACATTTTTATTCTCTGCAACAAGTTTCATTAGTTCGTCTGAAATCCATTTAGGTCTAAGCCTTGAATGGTATTTCTTAGTTGGTATGAAAAGCCTAGTATCTATGATTATTATTATTATCTTCTGATTATTTCTGTGATTATTATTATCTTCTATAATTTTTCTATGATTATTATTATCTTCTATGATTTTTCTATGATTATTTTCTTGAATGGTTCCCATTTAGAATTTGCTGATGGTAACATCATCAGTTGGTCCCACCCTATAGAATTCAAAAACTGTCTCAGACCACTGTAGCTGCCTTTAGGAAAGCAAAAACCCTTCCCTTTACCCTTGATGGTATTTACATCTTTAAGTAAACTAGTCAACTGCCACCTAGTGGTTCTTTATCTGCAGATTTTTAATGCATGAATAATTACTGCTAATAATCAGATCAAGAGTATTACTCCCTTGTTGCCTCTCTAAAATGCTGCTGTAGAAAACAGTTACTCAATAAATCCATATTAAAGGGTGAGGAAAA
The DNA here is from genome assembly GCF_048544385.1 of Mastigoproctus giganteus. Classification (NCBI taxonomy): domain Eukaryota; kingdom Metazoa; phylum Arthropoda; class Arachnida; order Uropygi; family Thelyphonidae; genus Mastigoproctus; species Mastigoproctus giganteus. The sequence continues at coordinate 24,036,394 of NC_143577.1, read as the reverse complement.
TTTGGCATGGGAATCAAAATTACACAAAAATAAAAGTTATAACGTTCAGAGTATAAAAAAAATAACCAAAAATTGATGCAAGTTAGGAATTTTGTGTTTACATGAGTGATCTTTAATGAAGATGGAAAATTAGATGTGGAAAAAAATACAATATAAAAATTAAAATAATAAAAAGAGAACAGATACATGCTAGAGAAGGGCTAATTAGCAGTTACCATTGATTTATATATGAGAATATATGGCTAATGCATTAAAATAATATAGATACTATTTTATGCATAATAATACTATTTAGTCTTTGCATTATATAGCGTATTTTGTAAGTAATAGCTTGATTAAAATTCAATTTCCATAACTCAGGATTCATTTAGAAATGGAACTTTCCTGTATATGTCATTTTAGTATATTTGCATTTATGTTGATTTAGTCTTAATACTAGTACTGTACTTTCATTTAAAAGAAATAGATGATTGCAACAAACAGAGAAATTATCAGTGACTATACTGTAGTTATGTTAAGTTTAATTTACCTAGAACTTAAAAAATATATATATACTTACTGCAAAAGCTAATAACAGGTACCATACTTCAGGCCACAACAGCTGTAGAAAATTATCCCAATCAAAAACTGCTTCTTTGTGAGATTTTTCTATTCCACCAATATCTCCAACCAGCCTGCTGTGTTCTTTACGTTGGCATATAACATGTTTGGTGCAAAGATTCACAACGGAACATCCTGTTATGATCTGAACAGTAATTTTAAAGTGTCGGCATAAAGAGAGAGACTTCTGAGCTTTTCTCTGACTAAATGGTGACTTTATTGATTGAACAAAGCATTTATATATATAAAAAATATTGTCTTTCTTTTGAAAATGATCCTCCAATCTGTATTTCACAAAACTAAAAAACAAGAAATAAGCAATGCTTTATTTTCAAATAGTTTTCCATAAAGGACAATACAATATAAGTAAATAATAATACAATAATAAAAAACTCAAGGTTTAATCAGTATTACTGTAAGTCTCAGTTTACTTAATATTATAATGATAACAGTCTCATTAGGGCTTATCAAATAATTTTATAATGTTCATGGATAGAAAAATGGTAAGTCTATACACTATTTTGCCAAATGTATTGGGACACTATAAAAGAACACTGTTCTGACGCTAGATCAGCTAATGCAACCGAAAGTGATGTAGACTTCCATTCTATCTCTGAAGGGCACTCCTTCAACCTGACCAACCCAGAATCATTGCCAAAGTTCCCTATCCAATCATTCCCAATAACAGAAACAGGAAAAGTGTCATCATTCCTCACTCCCAACACTGGTTGACCCTATTTCCTGGCTATAGAACAACTTGAAGTTTGATAACTTCAGTTTGATTCTGGTCACTAGCATTTTTCTTTCTTTCTTATTTTTATTATTTGATTATTTTAATAATAAAAATAACAGTTTATGGGAATCATTCAATTACACTACTCTGCATTTAGAAAACTTCAGTGAATTGTTTTCTAAATGCAGAGTAGAGTAATTGAATGATTCCCATAAACTATTAAAAATATATATAAATAAAAAATAAATGCCAGTGATCAGAATCAAACAAACTGATGTTATCAAACTTCAGTTGTTCGCTGATTTATGTCACAAGACCCCTCTCTCTCTCTCTCTCTCTCTCTCTCTCTCTCTCTCTCTCTCTCTCTCTCTCTCTCTCTCTCTCTCTCTCTCTCTCTCTCTCTCTCTCTCTCTCTCTCTGTGTGTGTGTTCCCCTTGCATTGGGCACATTTCCAATTATACTTTTCCATTCGATTATCAAAAATTCACAACTGATTATTTCAACTTTATGACCTCTCAATTGTGCTCACCACTGGTTCTTGATTGTGATGTCTTTGGGGCTTACCAGGTCCAGTGCACGATGTGTGAGATGGTATATCAGGGAGAGACAGGGCATTATATTAATGACAGTATGAAGGAACAAAACGACATCATTAGGGAAGTCAAATCTGATCGTTTGGCCATTAACCATGCATGTGTGTGTGTGTGTGTGTGTGTGTGTGTGTGTGTGTGTGTGTGTGTGTGTGTGTGTGTGTGTGTGTGTGTGTGTCGTGGGGGGGGGGGAGCTGTTCAATAATAATAATAAAAAAATTCTTTAATCACAAAATTGTACAAGGATACGATTCCCACTACAAACAACCAGATAAATCTAACAATTAACTGGAGACATTATATTAAATACATAGAAAACTATGTAGAATATATAGGAAATACATAGAAACTGCTAAGACCTTATTTCCACCAACATAAAGCTAATATAATCAAATTTGAATTATAGCTAATTACATTTTGAACTAGTCCTGAAATAATGATTATACAGTAGAGTACACTCTAGATATAACATGCTAGAACGATTGAGACAGTCTAGACATATTTCAGTGGGAGTTGATATTAGTTCTGATGATTTTCCAGCCCACAATTTACCAGATGTATGTTGATGAAGTCGTGAACAGTAGAGCTCAGATTAAGTGCCATTATGAGCTTCCAAGAATATGCCAAGTGGGATGTAGCTGAGATTTTTGCAGAGCTCTAATTTTGATGTCATATAGGATAGGTGATCCCAACTGTTGGCCCACTTTAGGACCCAGAATTCTAGACTCCAAAGTGTCTTCATACTGGAGAGAGAGGACTGGCGGACCAAACTTCAATACCATAACAGATGATAGAGTTGAAGTAATAGAGGAGAGATTTTCTGACTGTTTCCTTATTATGATCTACACAGATTGAATTTCACGCCCCAGAAAGCCTGTAATGCTCTTAAATGCATTTGCTGGATTTGTTCCTTATATGTTAGATTTTCATCCAGTATCACCACCCCTAAAAATTTTATGGAATGAGCAGCAACAAGAACATGTCCCACAATGGGGCATGTTCTTGTTGCTGGATTCAGGTCTACTTGTGCTCTAGGCGAGAAGATGATGTATTTCGATTTTCCAGGGTTTAGTTCAAGCGCAAAATAGGTGGCGTATTCACAGAAAGAGGACAGATACTTGTCAAAGATAACAGAATTCAATAATTCTTTTACCAGGTCTGGTGAATGTTAGAAGGGCTTGGTAGATACCATACAATATCATCGGCACAGGCCATAATGCAAGTATCTCATTCATTAGAGGTATAAAAATTGCCAAAAAAAGCAGTGCCGACAACAATTCACCTTGGGGTATACTGAATTCCACCTGTTTAGTGGGTGCCTCCGTAGCCAGGTGGACGGGAGCAGCAGTGCGTAGCACACGCTTCTTGATTAGACAGGGATTCGAGCCCGTGACCACCAAATACGGAGGTTGCAGAAAGGGTCAGGGAATGAACAAACAAACCTGTTTAGTGATGCAGTTTGTTATGTTGTTTGTTATTTGGTTTTTAGGAGCATTAGTAATTAAGGCCATATTGCTCCGGGGATATGCGGTGGTCATTCCCTGACCTTTCCGCATCCTCCGTATTTGGTGGTCACAGGCTCGAACCCCGGTCTAATCAAGAAGCGTGTGCTATGCACTGCTGCTCCTGCCCACCTGGCTACGGAGGCACCTAGAGACACCTGTGAAACCGTAGTAGTTCTCCATGAGAGAAATAAGCTGCACTGAGTCAAAGGCTGCTTTCAGATTCAGGAAAACAGCATGAAGAACAGAGCCTTATTCCCAAGCCTGAAGGGTTTTCAAATTTAGAACCTGTAGATGTGTTATTTGTGACCTTTGTGAGAGTGCATAATGTATATGCTGAGGTCTCTGGGAAAGGATCTGATTAGTAACCACTTTGAACATGCACTTCTCTAGGAATTAGAGAAAAGGGAAGGAAATAGAAATTGGCCTGTAGTCAGCAGATGAGGCCAGGTTTTGCACCTTTGGAACTGGGATGACTCTGTAATTCAGGCAAGTGACTGGGACAGCATCTTACACCCCCTGTTGTAAGATGCTGTTGTACAACTTCGTCAGCTCATTGCTGATGAAGTAGGAAGCAATTTTAAGGTAAAACATGAGAATTGAGTCACTTCCCATTGTTTTCTTATCATACAGGGCGTTGATGGCTTTGATTAGCTCCTCTTTACAAAGTGATACATTGCTTAGGTTAATTACGCCATAATGGGCACTGTTCTTCCCACGTAATGGGAAGCCTGCTGCTCCACTGTCTGTTTTGAAGAACTGCATTACATGATTGCGCCATTTTTCTGTTGACCAGATGTGACTGGTCAACCAGGATCACTGGTCACAGGCAATCCTCTTCTCCATAAAAGAGATGATTGCCTGTGCTTCTTGGATTTCTGGAAGGTGCTTCTGGCTAGTGCATAAGCCGATTATGATCTTTCTGTAAAGTAAAGTGCAGCCATTATCAACCCACTGCAGGATGGAAGCCTCCTCAACAATTCATGTTGAGGGAAACGGACCATAATCTGCCACGCTGGTCCAGTGCGGGTTGGCAGATCGACCGTATTCAGCAGTCAGGGGCTTGAACCCCGGTCTACTCAAAGAGCGTGTGCTACTGCACTCCCGCTCCTGACCACTCGGCTACGGAGGCTTTCTGAGGATCCCTTAAATTGGTTCATTAGGATGCTGGACAACCATGGCTTCATGTGTAGGCAGATGATACATACTCTTAACATGGCCACTCTAGCAATGAAAGACAATCATCTCTGAAACCAAAATGCAGCTTCCTCTATATCAATTTCACAGAGAGTTTCCAGGGGTAGAACCTAACGAGGTCTATTGACATTTCAATTTTTACATATTTTGGATCACAGACAGCCTTCCTGATCTTTTTAATTGGGTTTGATTGGTTACAGCATTCTTTTGACACAAGGATAAGAGATGTTTCAATCAGCCTGTGGTCAGAGGGAAATACTGAATTAGAACTGATTACCACTTCAACACTCCTCGCTGGAAAAGATTCTCTGTAATGTGGCTTCTCCACGAAAGGGAGGAGGATATAAATGCAATGAATGCTGAGATTTGACAGATCAAAAATTAACCCACCAAGGAGCTTCAAACTGCAGCTAGCAGGGACAAGTTGAAGTCTTTCAAAATTATCATTCTCTGGTTGCACTTGATCGAAATCAAGAGCCAAGCAGAGAAATTAGTAATGCATTGATCTGCAACAGGTGGGGGTAAGTAAACTGCACATACTAGCAACTGGAATCCACCAAATAGGTAGCAGCCAAGAACAATACATCCTGAAGCCTGCTTACTGTATATTTATCTTCAATATAATTTAATTCTTTTATCCTGTATACACTCTTAGCCATTACAAATACACAATTCACACCCAGTGAATTGAGTCATTTTATTAATTAATGCTGAACATAGTGGACCCCAAAGCATACAAACATATAGGTAAAACTTGTATGTTTGTAAAAACATATAAACAAATGCAGCAGATACATTAAAAAATGCATAAATAATGCAATGCAGTATAGACACTGGTGATTTTCATCAGCAGGCTTTGGGGCTAGTATATATTATACCATAAGAGTCAATGCAATGAAACTGACTTTAGAACTATGATTCCATATACTATACTGTTTTATGAAAATCAAAGGCTTCTTTTTTAATTTTACATTAAAATTCATTATTTTTAATAAATATATTAAAAATATATTTATTATAATAAATAAAATTTTTATCATTTATTACAGTAATAAATAATAAATTATTGTTATTATTATTTATTATTATATTTCATTTTTCCCCATAAAACGGATCTACTTTAAATTGTTATTGCTGTGATTCTAAATTTTCATTCAATCATGAAAACTACATCAATATAATTATTCTTTCATTGATGTGTTTATCGTTATTATTAACTATGTGTTTTCACCATGCTTCTATGCTTGAGTGTTATGGGTTGTGTACCTTGTGGATGAGGAATTTGTATTTAAATAACTTACTTGAGCACTGTCCAATTTTTACTTATAGGCTTGGTAGCAGATAGATACCACTGCTTATTAACTATTCTTGTTAACAGAAGATTTGCCATGCTTCACCTAGAGAAAACAAAATTTGATATTAATTTAAAAGATCAGAGAAAATTCAAGTTTATGAGAACAAATATTTTGTACACTATTAGTTAGGCCAAATGATACAAGAAAGCAGACCTTTTTCTGCATCAGCCAAAAAATAAATAAAAATAAAATAATAAAATAAAACAGAATATTCATACTATTCCCACTCCCAAAAGGTAATCATCCAATTCTTCCTTGAATCTACCCAGACTCACTGTCTCTGCCACGTTGGGAGGCAACTTATTCCAGTGTCTCAACACCTACTGCCTATTAGGCGAGTTTAAATTTATAAATCAGTAAAAACAAAAATTTCATTATATAGGAGGCAACTTATTGTGTAGCAAGGCAACTAGTAATTTTCATTTTGCAATGTCACTTGGACAAATGGCCATAAAACTGTGGTCGGCTAAGAAGAGATAAGATACAGGAGAACAAGTTGAGTCAGTTGGTGGGCATATCCTCTGCCATTCCTATTTGATGTTGCTGGAATTGGAATTCTGATGACTTTATGAAGTTTCTTCTTTTCTGGGGTTTCTTTATGGCTAGAATTCTTGGCTGGTTGCATCAAAGGTGTGGCTGTTTGTAATGGAGTGGAAGGTCACACTATTTCCCCCATATCTAGTCCCTGCAATAGCCAACCACAGATCTCTCTCTTACCTTGCCTCCTTCTGCTCTTTCTCACTCCCACATATTTTACACTATAGCTTTCTCCAATAACTGTAATCCTCCCCTACCTTAGATCCCACCAATGACACAGGCATATTCTCCAAGAGTCATCTCTAGCTCTGTCTCCTCAGAAGAAGCTTTCAGGATCATGAAATCTGCCAAATTAACTTTAAGGAATTCTCTCTTCACAAAACAGTCACTAGAAGAGCTAACCCATTAACCTAATAACCAAAAGTCATTGGCAAGTGCTGCAACCAACAAATTTTCACAGAGGGAAATAACTTTTTTAGTTATTCTCTCAGCTGCTCCTTTTCAATTTTCTTTTCAGTATCTTATAGAACATATGCCTGTATTAATCCAAGCAATTTGATTAATTGATACCATGATACTAATTCATAGATAGAGTTACCATCTCTTCCTATTCAAATCCAGGAACAAAAATAGCCATAACTTAAAGAATATGGAAAATAAAAATATATCATTCCTTTTAAATTAAATATATGGTATTATAAATTAATACTGATAAAATAATAATCATTATTAAATTATATGGAATTACAAGGACTATCCTGTTCTCTCACTTTTTTTTCATTGCCAGCAGATTTAAGCATCTTAATTAATAGTAGTATTAATAGTGGAAAATGCAATTATTTTTAATATTATATATTAAGCATTTTAATATATATATATACTAAGCATTTTATATATATATATATAAAATGCTTAGGTATGCTGCCCAAATTTTCCAACTGCTAATTGTTGCCAGCACCCTTTCATATGGTTCACCTCACATGACCACCATACCTGGCATTCTTTATTAATTTTTGTACTGAAGTCGAACATTTTTCGACTGAAGAAAGGCAAGCTATGCCTGAAAGCTATTGATGTATGTTTATTTTATTATTATTATTATTATATTTTTTATCTGTCTTCAATTTTAATAAACCGTTCTAGGTTTTAAGAAAGTATAAAAATGGCTAAACGGTGTGTAAGAACTTTGAGAAAATTTAAAAGAAGAGGAGGAGAGATCTAATAGACTGAAACGAGACTGTGACTACAAAGACAGACAGAAAACACAGAAGAAAGAGAAGCAAGATTGGAAATGAGAAGATGAGCAAAACACCATAGGATTAATCAAATAGAAGTACCAGATGCGAATAATCAACAAGCTGTAATTAATTTGGAAGAACATGACATAGGAAATGTGTTACAACTGTGAGTATTGCAATGCAAGATATTGGGGGTCATGAGTTAAACACATCAAATAAATACACTAAATGCTGTCATGATGGAATGGTTTTACTTGACCCACTGTCTGAGACGCCTATTCTATTACAAGAGCTGCTTACAGGGAATACACATGAAGCAAATACCTACAGAGAACATATAAAAGGTAAAGTGCAGCCATTATCAACCCACTGCAGGATGGAAGCCTCCTCAACAATTCATGTTGAGGGAAATGGACCATAATCTGCCACGCTGGTCCAGTGCGGATTGGCAGATCGACCGTATTCAGCAGTTAGGGGCTTGAACCCCGGTCTACTCAAAGAGCGTGTGCTACTGCACTCCCGCTCCTGCCCACAACTCAGCAATGCCGTTTGCATCAATGGGCACAGATATTAAATCACCATGGAAATGGTCCATACTGTTTTAGAATTCACGGCCATATTTATTATTTGGCCTCACCATTATATCCAAACAAGGCAAACAAGCCAGGATATGGACAACTTTATATTTTTGATTCTGCTAAAGCAACAACAAAACAGCTTGAAAAACAATCAAACCAAAGGTGTATAGCCGAAGTAATGCAATTGGACGAGATGCCGACAAGTTAATCCATTTACTGAATCATATAAAAAAATGCATCAAATAACCCAGGCCAATCCAACAATGAATGTGTGCATGGCATTTATAGAAGACCTGGACTAAGAGACTGAAACGAGACTCTGCGACTACAAAGACAGACAGAAAACACAGAAGAAAGAGAAGCAAGATTGGAAATGAGAAGATGGGCAAAACACCATAGGATTAATCAAATAGAAGTATCAGATGCGAATAATCAACAAGCTGTAATTAATTTGGAAGAGCATGACATAGGAAATAAGAGACGATATAATGCACCTACATCCAAAACGGAGGTTGCTGCAATATTTGTTGGAGAAGACTGGGAACCACCTGCAAAAAAAAGCCATATGCATATATCCCATAGGTGACTGCTGTAGAATTATATCACCACTAAACAAGAATGGTGAAGACTGAAGGATCTAGATTAAACTATTTATGCCATAATCAGAAAGATGGCATGTGTTATGCTGGGTACATCTAATTAGTATTAATAGTGGCAAATGATGAAAAAAATCAATTTACACAGTATCAGTCAAAAAAAACGAAACTTCCCACACCAGTCCATCCCTTCCAATAGTTTGTCTAGTTCTTCAATGAATTTATTCAAACTACCCATTCCACAACACCAGATGAAAGTTTGCTACAATAATCAACTGCCCAGTGGCCAAAGGCAAACTTCCACACAACTATCTTGCAACCATCCTTCCTTGATTTTAATTGATGCCAACTCATGTTATGTAGTCTGAGCAAAAGGAAGAATGCCATCATCAACAATGAGCTCGTTCAATCCATTCAGAGCCCTAAACAGCTCAATAAAATAATATTGCAGGTGCATAGTCTCCATACTGAAATTTGTAAAACTGAAGCCTTTATTGGTAAGAGCATCCTTTTGTTTACCTCACAATTTCATTGCCCTTCTCTGCACCTATTCCAGAAGATCCACATACCTTCTAAAATGAGGTGTCCATACCTGTATGCAATACTCAAAGTGTGGCCTAATCACTGCCTTATACAAAGGGATAAATACTTCTTTATCCCTGGTGGCAAAATTCCTGTATATCATTGACAAAACTGCATGAACTGTCTTGGCAGGCTGTCTGCACTTCTCAGAGAACTTCATATCTGACTGCACAATAACCCCCCCCCCCGGTCTTTTTCATTATCCACTACCCTGAGTGCAGTACCACACAGTTGATATGTTAATCTGGTATTACTGCTATACCCATATGCAGTAACTAGCATTTGTCAATGTTAAACTTCAACTGCAATTTCTCAGCCCATCTGCCTAATTTTTCCAGATCTTTTTGCAGACGCATACCTTGCTTACTGTTGTTAACCACTGATAACCACTCTGTCTTCTCCCATTCAACTATGCCCTTATCCATAGCAGTAACTTACCCTTAATGCCACACTGCTCCAATTTATAAATTATATAGCAGTCTTTTATGTGCAAAAGTATTAAAAGCGTTATTGAAATATAAGTATATGATGTCAAAATTATTTTTTGCATCCAGTTCCTTTGTTACTGCATACTATCCAGTTAGATTGGTCAGACAAGATTGCACTTAACAAATCCATGCTGCAAATACAATATAACTGCACTCCTGCCCAGGTGGTCCTGCATTACTTCTTTAACCAGTGACTCCATTATTTCTCTGGAACAGAAGTTAAACTAACAGGTCTGCAATTACTCATGTCATCCTTTGATCCCCCCTTGTGAATTGAAACATTTGCATATCCATTTTCATACCTCCTTTCTTGCCTCACTCAATATAATTGGACAGATCCCATCCACACCAGATGCTTTTTTCATGTTTAGCTTCAACAATTGCTCTTCCACTTTCCTCTCAATTATCACAAAATCATTTAGCTCCCTGTTAGAATTTGATAAACTTCTAGTGTTCCCTTCCCTAAAAAATTCCTCATGTGTGAATGCAGATGCAAAATACCTATTCAGTTTGTCAGCAACCTGAGCAGGATCATCAACAGTTAAACTATATATATCAAGTGGACTAATGTGATTCATCCCCTTCATTCTACTGTTTACAAAAGTAAAGAAAGCTGATGTTTTTCTTTACATCCTTTGCCAAAGACTTCTCTTAATCTAATTAAGCTTGCCTGACCCAAGGCAAGCTGAGGCAGATTATATTATACTGTGTAGTAAAAGCCTGTGGCTTCCTTGCACTATATGGCAAATACTATTACTATTAACATTCTTAGCATTTGTGTTACCTGATAAATTATATACATCCATGCATTTTTCTTAACTGCTACAAGACTCATCAGTTCATCTGACATCTATTTAGGCTGGAAATGTATCTCTTAGTTGGTATAAAAAGTCTAGTAGCGTCTGTGATTACCTCCCTGAATTTGTCCCATTTAGAAATTTCTGTTAGTAACATCATCATCAATAGATCCCACTGCATAGAATATAAAAGCTCTCTGAGACCACTGTAGTCATCTTTACAAAAGCAAAAGCCTTCTCTTTACTCTTGACGGTAGCTATATCTTTAAGTAAAATCACAAATTAATACACTGTGATCACTGCCACATAGCGGTTCTTTTATCTACAGATTCTTAATGCATGAAGAATTGCTCCGATAATCAGATAAAGAGTACTGCTTTCTCTTGCTGCCTCTTTGGCATGCTGTTGAGTAAACAGTTATCCAATAAATCCACAAGTCTTGCTTGCTAATGTGTGAGTGACCACCCACAACTTCCAATCAATATCCAGAAAGTTAAAACCCCCCATTACAAGGTATTCTGATTTACTGGCCCAATCTACTTGTCTATGTAGCTATTTTTTATACTCATCACAGTCATCAGGTCTATAACCACACCTAATCTTTTGTTTTCCCAGTGCTTCTGCATCCCTTCTGTCTGAGTGATACCACATCTCTAATATCCCTACAATGTTCACATTTTATGACTTAACCAGTACTTCAAATTCATTTACAATGCTCCTAACATTAGTGTATATGCAAGCATACATGCACCTAACATTAGTGTATATGCAAGCATACATGCACCTATCCTTAGTTACCCTAACACATCCCATATATTTTCTCGTTCCATGAGGATCCCCCCCCCCAAGCAGGCCTTGAAATCCCCAAAATCTTGCTTTCCAGGCTGTTGCATGTTCCAATAGCAGCAGTGCAAGAGTCACTTACCACCCACCTAACATTACCTCAATTAGTAACAGCAAATATTCTTGCAAATAATCTCTCCTCTTAACAAATACAAACTATGCTGAGAAAAATTGTACTCCCTGAGCCTCCTTGAACAGTTTTGCAAGATCCATATACTGAGTGACAAGGCTCTCACCATATTCTCCCTCCTATGTTTATTGTGTCTGGACAGAATTGTAGACACTTTCAAATTTAATCCTAACTTGTGAAAATGACATCTCCATAAGATTAATCTGCCATTCATTTAAAAGATGAGACAATCGCTGTTGTTGTTGCTATGTTTTTAGCTCAATCAGTGACTTACAACATATTGTATCATGTGTATTATGTCTATACAAGTCGTTCACAAGCTAATTTGCATATTCTATAGGCCAAAAAACCTGAAATATTAAAAACCGTATTCCCTCTGGTTTAAATTATCTAATTACAACCCCATTTGAAGATGCCTTTAGAAACTAGCATTAGTAAAGGCATACAATGCAAGTAAGCAAGCTTATGCAGCATCAGCCAAAAAAATGCTCCGATTTTACCCCTCCATTCGTTCCAAATACCTGTCCAGCTCAAATTTATTTATACTATCAACTTCCACAACAAAAGATGGAAGTCTGTTCCACCAATCAACTACCCACTGGCTAAAGGCAAACTTCCACACATCTATCCTACAACTGTCTTTCCTCAATTTGAATTTATGCCCTCTCAAGGTGATTATTCTGAGCAAGAGGAAGAATCCCATCAACATTGAGCATTCTCAAACCATTCAAGGCTTTATACACCTCTATCAGATCACCTCGCTGGTGCCTAGTCTCCAGACACTGTAATCTGCAAAACTTAAGCCTTTCTTCTTAAGAGCAACCCTTTGTTCCATTCACTAATCTTGTTGCCCTTCTCTATACTCGTTCCAACAGCTCTACATCCTTCTTAAAATGAGGCCTCCATACCTGTATACAGTACTCAAGGTGTGGCCTAACCATCACCTTATACAAGGGGATAATCACCTCCTTATCCCTGCTAGAAAAATTCCTGTATATCATTGACAAGACACCATGAGCTACTCTTGTAGACCGTCTGCACTGCTCAGAAAACTTCATATCTGCCTGCACAATTACCCCCAGGTTCTTTTCATTCTCTACCACTGTCAGTGTAGTACCACAGAGTTGATACGTTCTTCTGGGGTTACTGCTTCCCATATGTAGTACTTTACATTTGTCAATGTTAAACTTCATTTTCCACCTCTCAAGCCCATCTGCTCAACTTTTCTAGATCCTGTTGCAGCAGCGTACTGTCATTAACAATGGACTCAACACTGAACCCTAAGGGACCCCACTAATAACATTAGTCCACAAAGAGCAGTGTCCACTGATTACCACTCTGTCTTCTCCCACTCAACCATCCCTTTATCCATAGCAGCAATTTGCCTCCAATGCTGCACTGCTCCAATTTGTGCAGCAGCCTTCCATGTGCAACAATATCAAAAGCCTTTCTAAGATCCAAATATACGATATCAAAGTTATTCCCTGCATCCAGTTGCTTTGTGACCACATCACAGTATCCAATCAAATTGGTCAGACAAGACTTCCCCTTAAAAAATCCATGCTGTGTCCAAGCTATAATTCCTCCTCCTCCAGTCTACAATTGAACTCTAACACAGACTCTTCAAATGAATATCAATAAAACACTATACTGTCATGGAGGACAGATGAGACATGTAATAACATTGCAGTTATGTCTAAGTTTGTTCTCCTAAGAATTAAAACTATTTTCATTAACAAAGCAATATAAATCTGAATGTATGTAAAGTGAATATGTCACTGCTGACCATTTTAAGAGAGAGAGAGAGAGAGAGAGAGAGAGAGAAAGAGAGAGAGAGTGCTAGTAGTGTGTGCAGAATATTAACCCAGAAAGAGAGCAATTTATAGTCACCTTTCCAGAAACACATTCTAAAATTATAAAATCTGGAAATTTTTATTTTAATGGAAAATTCAATAAAATCTGTAAAAAATAATTTTCAAGGAGAGGCAGTCAATTCTGGTAACCCAGAATTGACTGCCTCTTAAAATTTATATTTATATACTAAATATACCCTTGAAATTTATATACTACATAATGTCTGGTAACCCAGACATTATGTAGTATATAAATAGACCTTTGTAAATGTTATTTTTCCACTGATGTCCTTTCCAGAGAAGGGCTGCAACATTCAGTTATACTTGCAGTTATAATATATTAATAAAATTTATATTATTAATATAACTAATGTAATTTATAACATAATATAATTAAAATTATATTATATTATATTATAAAATTAATATTTTGGTAAATACACCAGAAGATTAATTTTAAATTTTACAAGATTAATTGGAAGAGCACATCAACCATATGCAATCACACACTTCAAGGAATACAAAAAAAAGTCAGTAAATAGCATTAAACCAGAATATTATTTTAATGGCTGAATGATGGCACTTCTAATAGCAACATAGTTTCATAATATGTACAATTCATTTTGCTTGTGTGATGGCAATGAACACACTGGGAACTCAGATCCTGTCTGACTCCAAAACTTGCCCTGAATAGTCTTCCAGGTCCTAGCACTGCAATGAGTTACATATATTTCACATCATCAATTATGATAAATGATTGGTGTGCAGAATGCGCTCCAACCATTTTTCACAAAAAAAAAAACCATTCTCAAGTTCTAATCTGAACCATTTTATTTGCACAATTCCTACAAATTATAATCAAAATATGATCTAACTGACAAAAGAGTACTTGATTGTGCATAGTTCTCAATTTTCTTGTAGTCCTCAATAACCATGTTACACCCAAAAGAAAACAGTGACTAGTGAGCTACCAGTGTGGGATGTGTTGGTTTGGACCTCACCCAATGTTCCAGTTCTTGCCATTGGTATTCCAAAGGACTGAAATTTGAAATCTGCTAGCCATTCTGTCTTTTGTACATTCACATCCATGAAACATTCACAAACAGTGCCAGCAGAATGCCTGTAGCATTATCCTGTCAAATAAACCTAGGTCTGTACCAAAGAACTGCCACATCATTTGTCCAAAATGTTAAGGTGAGCATCAGCATTCATGGTTCCCCACACACCACCATCATGGTATGGCCTAGTATACTAAATGTCTTAGGCCATACCACAATACTGCACCATAACCCTACCTCCTCCAAACTTCACTGTTGGCACAATGCACTTCAGCAACAAGCATTCTCCAGGAATTCTCCACATCCCTTCAACTCAAAGGCTTTCGATCATGTTTGGCATAAAGGTCTTCTAAACAAGTTTCCATCTTATTGTTTGCCAACTGTTTTTTGTAATTGGTTATCCAGTTTTCTCTCTGACTGCTCACTGAGGGTGATGGTAGATGGCTCTCTGTCTTCTAACTTCTCCACTAATGCTGGTGTTCCCCAAGGTTCAGTTCTTTCCCCCCACTCTTTTCCTCTTGTATAATAATGACCTTCTACCATTGATCAAAAATCCTAACCATAGTTTTGCAGATGATAGCACATTGCATTCCACTTTCCAGTTTGAGAAACCTTGACCTGCTCAATCAGCTTCAACTTCTCGAATATCCACTACCAATTCCTTAAATGCCAATCTCCGGGTAATTCTCCAGTGGGGCAAAGACAACTTAGTTGATTTTAATCCTTCTAAAACTCAGTCCTGTCTTATATCTCGCAAAAAGGATTCTTCTGCTCCAATGCTTATCTTTGGTGACACTCCGATTTCTAGACAAGATGATATCTCTTTTAGGATTACCCTGACTTCTAATCTCTCTCTTGGCATAAGTACATTCCAAATATTGCTTCCTCTGGATCTAAAAAACTTGGTTTTCTCTTTCGCTCTTGGGCATTACTTTTCTTCCAAACAGCTATTCACTCTGTACAAATCTCAAATCCGCCCTACCATGGAATATTATTCTCACATCTGGGGCAGTGCCCCCAAAACCTCTCTCAGGCTTCTAGATTCCATTCAGAAGAGGGTAGTTGGTTAATTAATGACTCATCTCTAACAGAGTTTCTCCACTCTCTATCTCATAGACGTACTGTTTCTGCTGCATGCCTTTTCTACAGATATTTCCATGGGCACTGTTCTTCTGAATTGGCTTCTATAATTCCCGCTCTCTCTTTCAAAACAGTCCAAACATGTGCCGCCACCAGCCAACATCCATTTTCTGTCCAACTTCAAACTCACAGAACCAACTTTTCATCTTCCTCATTTATTCATTCAACTGCTGTTTTCTGGAACAACTTTCCTTCATATGTATATCCTGAAAATTACAGTCTACAGAAGTTCAAGTCTAATGCCAACAAATATCTTCTTTCGCCTTCTCAACCTCCAACCCAAGCTTGGTACTAAGTACTATAGGTTCTAATACCTCTTGTGTTTGGGGTTAAAAAAAAAAAAAAAAAAAAAACCTGCTTATCTGACTGGAATAGGATGTAATGAGATTCATCAGAAACAATGCCAGAGAACCAATTTCCACTTTTCTATGGCCTACTTAGAGACTAATAGAACTGAATATCATACTACCCTTCCATGTACCATCTGTTCAGATGGAGCAAGCCTCCATGGTCTTTCCATGTATTGGTGGATGGTAGTGGTGCTGTCACTCTTCCATTTTTTGATAACACTGATGTTTGAATTTGGTTGGCATAGGCTCTCAGCAATATGAGATCCAACAATAACACCCTTCTTGAAATCAGTCAATTTGGCTCTATGTAGCACGATCTGAACAACTAACTTGTACTAATTTTGTTCATGCACCTTCCTTATATACTGGTTTAAGTCACTTTTTTTATCCAGAAAGGTTGAATGGACTCTGAAACCAGAGGTATCTGGATACTTTTTGGAGAGTGATGTACCATTATATTCCATACAGACTACTCTACAAATGCTTGTGTAAAGGAGATAGGAATTTAGTCACCCTAAATTCCTATCTCCTCCACTTATAACAGTTAACATCTGCTTATTAAAGGATGTTGCCCTCATAGTATTTGGTTCTACATAAAATACAAAAACTGCATATAGCAGATCGGAAACATATCTCTTAAACCTCTTAAACTGCAATTTTTGAGGTATTTTCTAAGTTAATTGATTTCAAGCTGTGGCAATGAGCCATCTCAGGGTTGGTTCTCATTTTCCCTCCTCACAAATAGAAAAATCAAACTTTGCACACTGTAAATAAATAAATTTTCTATTTATACTCTGGGACAACCACACAGGCAGAGGAGTTCACAAGATACAGAGAACATGAGAAAGAGCACTGCATTTAGCAGTCACGGGCTTGAACCCTGGTCACTGAAAGCATGTGTACTTATGCACCCCAGTGCCTGACCACTTGGCTACAGTGGCCATGGTACTTAAATTAAAAATAAATATTGTATTTATATGAATATTGTACACCCCTGAATAAGATATACAGGCCAGTTTTTGCAAAAAAAAAAAAAGAAAACAATTAAAATCTTCTTTTTAGAATGATGCAACAGAAGTTTTTTACAATTAGTGTGATATATAAAATTACTATACACTAATGTTTCCCAATCTTTAACCTTAGTAGCCTTTTCAGGCACTCTTTGACTAGCATTTACCTAGCTATCTTATGTTTTTGTTTAGTATTAGCACCAAGAAAGCTAAGATCATAAGGCATTAGTGTAAAATAGATGCAATTTACTATGTCTGTAATCTGCATGTATTCTGTTGTCAGTTTGCTTACTTGATGGATGAAAAACTAATTTTCAGTTGCAAAGAATCCCCACCCAAGACTGGCTATCTCGGCCACAATATAGTTTACCTGACCATTTTTATATATATTGTACATGTTTTAGCCTTTCCAGGATCACCTCAATATTTATTCTAAGAACTTAATCTTGCTGTGGTCTGGTGGTTAATGCACATGGCCACAAGGAGATTGTTTTGAGCACATACATTTTTGAGAAAAAATGCACAGCATGTTGGTAATGCTGAAAACCCTGGCTGTCCTTTATAATGAATTCAGTATGTTTACAGTGAAATTGAATATGTAAACTCCTCTGGCCTTGACCATATCAGGAATATCTTTTTATTCCTGATATAGTCTTTTTGGCATTTGTATATGATAAACTTGGTATCATAAACTAAAAAACAAACTCATAGATACGTTACAAATTGCTTTTTATTTCTAAAATATGTAGTACGAAGGGATTGTAACAAAAGATTTTTATACAACCAAATAAGCATGCATTATCATAAGTCTGTGTTGACAGGAGTTTTTTTTGTTTTGTGTTTTTTTTTTTTTTTGGCTGATGCTGTATAAGCTTGATGCCTCTAATAATGCTAATGCTAATAAGTTATGGGACATGCAATGCAAATATTTATCTATAGATCCATCTTGCAGGCCTAATATTATGAGGACCTGCAAAAACTTAATCTGCTTCTTATTAGAGAACTTGTTTTCATTCCCTCAATGTACAAAATACAGCGAGGCACTGAATGCATGAACACTGCACAGCAAAGTGACATGCAACCACAGGCAGACCACACATGCACATTCACACTCTGTGGACAAGTGACCCACTCACTCATACAAAGGAGGGACCAAAAAATACATTTTGGAAACCATTATGGAATGCTCACAAAACATTGGAATAATAAGTGGTCTATGTAGGTTGGGACTGCTATACATAGTTGCTTTTCATTACTAGTTCTTATAACTTTTTTTTTATGTCTAAGAATAAATAAGCATTCACTCTGTAGCCAAGTGGTCAGCCACGAGAGTACATAAATAGACAGCCTTCAGTGACTGAGGTTCAAGCCTGTGACTGCTAAATACGATGCTGTTTCTTGTATTTTCACTACCTTGTGAACTCATCCAACAGTGTGGTTGTTCGAGAGTATAAAAACAGAAAATTTATTTTATTTTTTAAATAAATATAAAATCAAGTGTTCTTTGTGGAGGACTATAAGAAAAAACAAACACAACGGAAAATAATGTTCATAGCTCATTGTGAGCCATATGAATCACTATACATAATGATTGCTACTGCTTTTTCTTTTTGCCAACCTGTTAAATCTGCTACAGTGTGCATAAGGGAGCAAGAGAAAGAGATCATATCTTGCAGGAACTGAGACCTGTTATCAGTGATGTCAAAGGAACCTATGACAATAAATATCAAAGGCTGGTTTACACTCTAGGGTACAAACTTTATTTAAAAAAAAAAAAAAATAGTTTTCCACTACACCAAACCAAGTACCTATACAAGCTCGGTAGTTATGCTAAAAAGAATATGTATTATGACAGTTTATGACAGTTTTATTAGAATAATAGTATTTCAAATTGCAATAAAACTACTTTAATGTACTGTAATAAAGTTAGTTTTATTACAATAATACTATGTCTAATATATTTATAACCCCAGGGGCTCACATCTGGTATTTGGTGAGTATGGGCTTGGCACACCCAGGGTCCTGAGCTGGATATCATCATTCTTCTCTTTCTTGGTGATTCCCTTCTATTTCTGTCTGACCCCCTCTCTCTTTCTCTCTGGGGTAACTCAGAAATTTTTTTTTTTTTGTCTGGTGCAGCAAAAGCCTCAGGCTTCCTTGCATCATATGGCTAATTATAATAATAAAAATAATAATACAGGTTAATGCAAAAGCATCATTTTAACGTAGCCATCTACCAAAGTAGTTAAATTAATTAAATTGGCATCGTTTTGGTTATATCTCATATTGTGAATACCTTCACAATGAGTTGCCATGGTATTGTACTACCTCGAATAAGTAACACTTCACCAGTGGAGAAGACTACCGTCACTTATTCTCAGCGGATACCACCACCCAGATGGCACCGTTTCAAAGCTTGTTGGCTTCCCCTGGTGTTCCAATAGTGACAACCCAGTTATGAAGTATAACTTCACAATATGACAGATGTTAAGAGATGTTTTTATTGCAATAAAATTTAATTTATTTCAGTACATTATAGTATTCTATTCCAATTTGCAATACTATTATTCTAATGAAACTGTCATAGTACATATTATTTTTAGCATAACTACCAAGCTTGTACAGGTAATTGGTTTGGTGTAGTGGAAAACTACTTTTTTTTTAAAAATAAAGTTTGTACCTTAGAGATGTTGTTGCACTAACTTATATGTTAGTCATTCTACCTCACTGCATGAAGCCTTTGCCCTTAAATATTTTATAGTCTATATCACTGCACGCCATCAGGCATCTCTCATATTGTGAAGTTATACTTCATAACTGGGTTGTCACTAGTGCAACACCAAGGTACTTGCCCACCCACTGAGGAGAAGCAAACAAGCTTTGAAACGGTGCTGTCTGGGTGGTGGTATCCACTGAGAATAAGTAACAGTATTCTCCACTGGTGAAGTGTTACTTATTCGAGGTAGTACAATACCATGGCAACTCATTTGAAGGTATTCACAATATGAGATATAACCAAAACGATGCCAATTTAATTAATTGTTTGTTTGTTACTTGGTTTTTAGGAGCATTAGCAACTAAGGCCATATTGCTCCGGGGATATGTGGTGGTCATTCCCTGACCTTTCCGCATCCTTCGTATTTGGTGGTCACGGGCTCGAACCCCGGTCTAATCAAGAAGCGTGTGCTATGCACTGCTGCTCCTGCCCAAGGAGACGCCCACTTTAATTAATTAATTTAACTACTTTGGTAGATGGCTACGTTAAAATGATGCTTTTGCACTAACCTATAACCCGAGAGGCTCACATCTGGTGAATATGGCCTTGGCACACCCAGGGTCCTGAGCTGGATATCATCATTCTTCTCTTTCTTGGTGATTCCCTTCTACTTCTCTCTCTCTCTCCAGGATAATTCATAAAAATTTTTTTTTCTTGGCTGGTGGAGCATAAGTCTCGGGCTTCTTTGCACCATAAGGCTAATAACAATAATAATGTTAGTCATTCTACCTCGTAGCATGAGGCCTTTGCCCTTAAATGTTTTATACTATGTTAGTCTCATTGCAATACAACTAACATGGTGTTTATTGTTATAAATAATTACAATTTTTACTGTAATAAAAACAAATAGATTTAATTATATTTTCCAAATAATAAATTAAAAAGATCCCTCCTCTTATTAGATGAACAAAGATAGGTAAACTACAGATCATGCAACGCCGAAATAGCTAGAATTCGTTTACAAATACAATAACTTTTAATAGGTTAGCGAAAACAATATTAAGTAATCTAGTTTCAGCCATAAAGGATCATAATTAAAGCACAATAAATAACACCAAAAAAAAAAAAAATCACGAGAAACAAATTTCGCTCGTTGTAATAAGAAAAATAATGAAAAAGTGCACCGAAGACAAGTACTACATTACAAACGTATTACGCGCTACATAACTAAAATGCTGTCAACCAATAAACTAGATAAAAAGCAAAACATACAACACAACCAATATAATAACACCCAGCTGATCAAAACATCTACATGCTATAAGCCACGTATCCACCATTTAAAAATGGTGTTTTTAATGGAAAAAAAAAATTAATAGTAAAGGTGAAGTAAATAAAAACAAGATGTTTCAAATAATCGTTAATATTTTGCAACTATGTGTCACATGACTCATCTTTGCATGATAAGCTAAAAAACGCCAATTACAAAATAAGTAAGAGGCGAAAGTAGCTAAATGCTATTTTCGTACCACCCCAAGTTGCACTTTTTCCCAACAAGGTTTCAGTCCTATGAGTAGGCTAAATAAAGTAATACGAACCGCAAGAAACGAGAAAAATAAATAAACTAATTTTTTTTATTATGTTCATAAAAAATGGTATAACTATTAAAAATAAGCACACACGGTAAATTTAAAAAGTGATATTTAGTGAACAGGGCCATGTCAATACTATATATGAGCAAAGAAAATGGAATCCTCCACTACTCGAAACGTCTTGAAAACACTACTTTCAATTTGTAGCCACACAGTATGCTAAAAAGATCCCATTGATATTACAAATATCAGTGGGATCTCTTTACATCCTTTATTATGCATATTTTTAGAAACATTTTTAAAAATACGCACCGCATTTTGACCGGGCGCAAATTTACAAACGATCTGATGTTTTTTTTTTTTTTTTTCGGGGACATCAACGACTAAGGATACATTGCTCCGTGCATACCCCCTGTAAAAAAGTGTATTCCATGGTCGATTTTCTGTTTCTTGGGCGAAAAACCCGAGTTTCCGGGAGAACAAATCATGCTACCCTCTGCTGAGGGTAGCATGGTTTTTCGTCGGGCCCTGTTCAAGATTTACTTGAGGGGCCTTGTGCAAAATTTAAGTGTGGTGTGTTTTTTGTAAGTCTTTTTTTTTTTAATTTTTCAAATTTTGCAGTAATTAAGAGATAATTACATAATTTTATATTATACTGAACAAAAATTTTAAATATGAATAATATTTAATACATTAACCAACAATATTGTTTTGACCATGTGAACGCGAGGCCCTGTTCGACAGAACCAGTTGAACATGCTTGTGGCCGGCACTGCTGCAAACTAGACTATTTTGAAAGATTTTTGGAACTGCACAAACTATTTTGTGAATGCAAATAAAAGCGTTTGGAAACGGCCAAATATTTTTATGATTACGTATCTGTGTAATTTTTTTTTAAGACACCTTACTCTCCATCAAACAGTTCATGTAATCATCACGTGCTCAACAATGCGCCGCACAGTAGCGTTCATCGGTCCACGCTCAACAACTAGTCCATTTTCGCCATCACAGAGCGCACATCTAGTGATTTTGTCGTTCATTTAATTTATTCTTATTTTGCACTGAATCCTTTATCTTGAGCAATCCCAAGATGAGAGAATACCAGTCGGGCCATTCCTCCAGAGCATTAGCATTAGCATTAGCATTAGTAGAGGCACATGATGCAAGAAAGCAAGCTTATTCAGCATCAGCCAAAAAAAAAAAAAAAAAAAAAAACCCCACTCCCATTTCACCCCTCCGTTCGTTCGAAATACCTGTCCAGTTGAGCTTTAAATTTGTTTAGGCTATAAACTTCAACAACAAGTGATGGAAGTCGGTTCCACCAACCAACCACCCGCTGGCCAAAGGCAAATTTTCGCACATCTATCCGACATCCGTCCTTCCTCAATTTGAATTTATGCCCTCTGAGGTGATTATTCTGAGCAAGATGAAGAATCCCATTGGCATTGAGCATGCTCAAACCATTCAAAGCCTTATACACCTCTATCAGATCACCTCGCCGGTGCCTAGTCTCCAGACTCTGTAATTTGCAAAACTTAAGCCTTTCTTCGTAAGAGCAACCCTTTGTTCCATTCACTAATCTTGTTGCCCTTCTCTGTACCCGTTCCAGCAGCTCTACATCCTTCTTGAAATGAGGCCTCCGGACCTGTATACAGTACTCAAGATGTGGCCTAACCATTGCCTTATACAAGGGAATAATCACCTCCTTATCCCTGCTAGAAAAATTCCTGTATATCATTGACAAGACACCATGAGCTACTCTTGCACCTCGTCTGCACTGCTCAGAGAACTTCATATCTGCCTGCACAATTACCCCCAGGTCCTTTTCATTCTCCACCACTGTCAGTGTAGTACCCCAGAGTTGATACGTTGCTCTGGGGTTACTGTTTCCCATATGTAGTACTTTACATTTGTCAATGTTAAACTTCATTTGCCACCTCTCAGCCTATCTGTTCAACCTTTCCAGATCCTGTTGCAGCAGCATAGCGTCAGTGGTGTCCTTAACAACCCTGCCAACCTTTGTATCATCTGCAAACTTGGACATTAAACTTGATATCCCATCATCAATATCATTCATAAACACCGAAAACAACAACGGACCCAACACTGAACCCTGAGGAACTCCACTAATAACATTAGTCCACGTTGAGCAGTGTCCATTGATTACCACTCTCTGTCTTCTGCCACTCAACCATCCCCTTATCCATAGCAGCAATTTGCCTCCAATGCCACACTGCTCCAATTTGTGCAGCAGTCTTCCATGTGCAACAGTATCAAAAGCCTTTCTAAGATCCAAATATATAATATCAAAGTTATTCCCTGCATCCAGTTCTTTTGTGACTACATCATAGTATCCAATCAAATTGGTCAGGCAAGACCTGCCCTTAACAAAAACATGCTGCGTCTGAGCTATAACTGAATTCTTGTCTAGATGATCCTGCAGTGCTTCTTTAACCAGTGCCTCCATTAACTTACCTGGAACAGAAGTTAAACTAACAGGTCTATAATTACTTGTGTCAGCCTTTGATCCTCCTTTGTGAATTGGGGTTACATTTGCACATCTCCAGTCTATGGGTACCTCCCCTGAGTCCAAAGAGCAAGAGAGTTAAGAAATTAATTGAAGTAAGTTAGTATAATATAGTTAGTTGAGCAGAAGAAGATGGAGCAGAGAGGCACACTTTTGTACAGTTGCCAACGGTGCAGAAAAATATCTGGTTTAAGCGTTCTAATTCTCACTGACACGACCATACCAAGATATACTGCCCTGTCATTTTTATCCGGACACCTGTCTTTAGACAAAAAAGAGCTATCATTCATTGTGTCATTTAATATTTTGTACTGAAACCTTTTGCTTTTATGACGGCCTTCAATCTTCGCGGCATACTCTCAACCAGCTTTTTATAAATGTCAGGTGATAGGTTCCACCATTTCAATTTTAACGCAGCCAACAGTTCGCCGTGTTCTTTGAGCGATCTAGACGTGAACACACACACACGTCGATCCAATACATCCCAAAGATACTCTATAGGGTTCAGATCAGCACACTGGGCTGAGCCAAACCAACAAATGAGCCACATACCATGACATTGTTTCCACCAAACTTCATTGTTGGGAGGATACAATCAGGAAGAAACTGTTCCTCTGGCATTCGCCACACCCAGGAACGGCCATGAGACTGGTAGAGTACGAATCGCGACTCGTCTGTTCATAGGACTGTTTTCCACTGCTCTAAAGTCCAAGATTCGCGCTCCATGATACACCATGACAATCGGCGTCTAGCGTTTGTTGAGGTGATCAATTCTGTTGAACTGTTGAGGTAATTCTATTGAACGTGTCATCTTGCATGTCTACTTTTGCAAGTGCCTGTTCGTAGCCCAGTGCGCATATTTATAGCAGGTTCTATGACGTGTTGCATAGAACCGGTTTCCCCATCCATAGAGGGGTGTCCGGATATTAATGGTAGGGCAGTTTATATGCAAACGGGGCATTAAGGATAGATAGTCAACTTTCACAAAATGTTTGCAGCGTCTCACTTGACAATTTGGCAAAATGTTCATTTCTTTTGTATGTCTTAAGGGACGATCTTATATTTTGCGAATATGAATAAATTGCATCGAGTATTTTTGTAAGGAGGTAGTGATATTTCTGGAACAGCTGACTGACTGATGTGTTGGGAGCCAAAGATCGGCGAAGTACAATGCATTCTGTGTGTAGCTACTGCAAACCGCGCTGAGGCATTGACTGTGGCAGGCTACGGGGGCTACACTGTGAATTTCTCATTTGCGGGCCTCTCCTTATGCAAATTTCTGTGAACTAAGCTAAATGTAATAACACTTGTGTGCAGTTAGGTTACGGAAATTGGCTAAAATTATGAAACGAAAATAAACTGGAGTTGGCAAAAACGTGTAGCTATCTGTAGCTCACTGCACAAGAATTCACCTTGTAGCCACCGCAAACTGCGCTGCGGCAATGCCCGTAGTGTGCCCGCAATTTTTTAGTGCGCTGCGGTGGCTACAGTACTTAGTCGAAAGGTCTCCTATGGCAGTCTATTTACCTAGGTAACCGGTGGCAGTGCTGAAGTCGCTTTTCTACTACCATGGTAGTCTATGGGATTTGACTATCTATATTAATCTGGCAGTATAAACTATTTGTTCATTGTATTAAATTAGTTAAGCACGGCCCTGTAAACCCTTCAAAACATTCATTCGAAGGTACGACTGAAACTATAATGCTTGCACTATCAGCTATTTATATGAATGACAACCATTTGTAAAGACTGTACGTTTTATTTTTTTTATAAAAACAACAAAGAAAAAGTATTAAAATCAACAGTACTTCGTACTGCATGAGTCGAAAGGACAGAATATACTTGTTGAAAAAGAGATTAAATATCTGTAGATTGTAATTTTTGTGAAATAAACTGGTGTGAAAAACTTAAGGACCAACACAATTTCGAAAGGTTACAACCACAAAATCAAACGAAACAGCCTGTGGCTATTTACATAACTATGACCGTTCAGTAGAAAGCTGGTGCACATCCAAAAATTTAAAACGTGATGAGAGGGCTCACATAAACAGACAAAAGCATCAGTTCAGCAGTTAAGTGCAAATTACCGAATGGGGAGCAGGATTGTTACAGACGTTCGACTGGTTTCATAGAGTGTTACAGACGATCGATTGGTTTCATAGAATAGTAGTAGTAGTAATAGTGGCATGTGATGCAAGAAAGCAAGTGTATGAGCTTATGCAGCATCAGCCAAAAAAAAAAAATCACACCATTCCCTCCAAATGCCTGTCCAGTTCCTCCTTAAATTTATTCAACCTATCAACTTCCACAACGACAGATGGAAGTTTGTTCCAGCAATTAACCACCCGCTGGCTAAAGGCAAATTTCCGCAGATCTATTCTACATCTGTCCTTTCTTAATTTGAATTTATGCCCCCTAAGGTTCGTAATCTGAACAAGTGGTAGGATCCCATCAGAATTCAGCGTGCTCAACCCATTCATGGCCTGATAAACCTCAATCAGATCACCGCGCAGGTGCCTAGTCTCCAGCCACTGCAATTTGCAGAACTTAAGCCTCTTTTGGCAAGAGGATCCCTTCATTCCCCTCACCAATCTTGTTGCCCTTCTCTGTACACGCTCAAGTAAATCTACATCCTTCCTAAAATGAGGCCTCTAGACCTGTTCGCAGTACTCAAGGCGTGGTCTTACCATTGCCTTATTCACAGGGATAATCACCTCCTTTTCCCTGCTAGCAAAATTCCTATATATCATTGATAAAACCTCATGACCTGCTCTGGCAGCCTGTCTGCATTGCTCAGAAAACTTCATATCTGCCTGCACAATTACTCCCAGGTCTTTTCCATTTTCTACCACCTTAAGTGTAGTACCACACAGTTGGTACGTTTCTCTGGGGTTACTTCTACCCATATGCCCTTTGACCCTCCTTTGTGAATTGGGGTCTCACTTGAACATCTCCAGTCCATGGGTACTTCCCCTGAGTCCAAGGAAGCTCTCATAATTATGGCTAAGGGTTTGCTTACTTCCTTTGCTGCCTCCTTTAATATAACTGGATAGATCCCATCCATCCCAGGTGTCTTTCTTATGTTTATCTTCAACAATTTCTCCTCCACTTTCCTCTCAGTCATTGCAAAATCATCTAGCTCACTGCCAGAGTTTAATTCACCTCTGGCATTCCCCTCCCTGAATAACTCCTCATGTGTGAATGTATAGGCAAAATACTCATTTAGTTTGTTAGCTACCTGGGCAGGATCATCAACAGTTGAACCATCGATATCAAGTGGACCAATCTGATTCATCTCTTTCCTCCTAGAGTTTACATAATTAAAGAACTCTTTACTGTTTTTCTTTCCATCCTTTGCCAAAGATTTCTCTTAATCTGTCTTTGCTTGCCTAACCTCCTTTGTGATTTGACTGCAAACCAGCTTATATCTGTCATTGGCTTCCGAGTCACCTGTTAATTTATATGTATCCCATGCATTTTTTTTCTCTGCCACATGTCTAATTAGTTCATCTGACATCCATTTAGGCCTAAACCTGGAACACTATTTCTTAGTTGGTATGAAAAGCCTAGTAGCTTTCAACATTAATTCTTTGAATGCTTCCCATTTTGAATTTGCTGTTGGTAGCATCATTTGGTCCCACCGTGTACTGAGATACTGAGCTCTGCGCACCTGCGCTAACTGGGGTTATTCGCCCACTGGTTATCATTTTTATAATCTCAATTTTAATTTTTTATTAAAGTGTACCAGAAATGTAAATTAAATAAGTCATATTTTTTAATTGAAAAAAAAAAATTTCAATATTTTACGGGAGGGTGCAATTTTTCATTCTTCCTTCAATTACTAAAATAGCTCGGCACGGCCCTGCATGGGACAATACCCGATGACTTGTTCTGGCAGCCTGTCTGCACTGTTCTGAAACTATCATATCTGACTGCACAATTACTTCCAGGTCTTTTTCATTTTCTAAAACCCTAAGTATAGTACCACACATTTCTCTTGGGTTACTTCTACCTATATTCAGTACTTTGCATTTGTCAATGTTAAACTGCAGTTACCACTTCTAAACCCATCTGCCCAACAACTTTTCTAGATCCTGTTGCAGTAACACACTGCCATTACTGTCATTAACAACCCTGCCCACCTTTGTATCATCTGCAAATTTCGATATTAAGCCTGATATACCTTCATCAATATCATTGATAAATATATTAAACAACAGTGGGCCCAACACAGAACCCTGGGGGACTCCACTAATAACATTAATTCACGAAGAGCAGGGTCCATTGATTAGCATTCCCTGTCTTCTCCCACTCAACCACCATTTCATCCATTGTAGCAACTTGCCCTTAATACCATTCTGCTCCAATTTGTGCAGTAGTCTTCCATGCGCAACGGTGTCAAAAGTTTTCCTGAAATCCAAGTATATGACATCAAAATTATATTTTGCATCCAGTTCCTTTGTAACCACATCATAATATCCAATCAAATTTGTCAGACAAGACTTTCCCTTAACAAACCTATGCTCTGCCTGCATTATTACTGCAGCCTTGTCTAGATGGTCCTGCAATGCATCTTTATTCAGTGACTCCACTATTTTTTTTCCCGGAGCAGAAGTTAAACTAATTGGTCTGTAATTACTTGTGACACCCATAGATCCCTCTTTGTGAATTGATGTTTGTGAATTGAAAGGGTTTGCTAACTTTCTGTATTGTCTCCTTTAATATAACTGGATAGATCACATCCACCCTCGATGGCTTTCTTAGGTTTAACTTCAACAATTTCTCCTCCACTTTGCTCTCAGTATTTACGAAATCATTAAGCACCATGTTAGAGTTTGATAAATTTCTGACACTCTCCTACCTCAATAATTCCTAATGTTTGAATATAGATGCAAAATACTTATTCAGATTGTCAACTATCCGAGCAGGATCAACAACAATCGAACCATTGATATCAAGTTTCTTTAATTTCTATAACTAAAGAAGTTCTTGCTGATTTTCTTAGGATCCTTTGCCAAAGATTTCTTGTAATCTGCCTTCGCTTGCGTGATCTGATGTTCTTCGCTTCAAACTATGCATTAACAATCTTTGCCTTCTGATATTATAACTATATTGGACAGTGTATGGGCCACTTCTATAAATTTGTCGCAATATAGGGGCCACAGAATTATGCAAAATATTCTGGACAGTTCATTACATGCAGAATTCATGGTTTAGTGCCCTTAACTCATTCACTATTCTATCCAAAAGTGCCTCTAGCCTGACACCTCGTCTTCCAAACTTCACTGTTAGTAATCATAGTAGTAATGGAATCATGTAATGCAAGAAAGCAAACGTACGAGCTTATGTAGCATCAGCCAAAAAAAAAAAAAAAAAAAACAATTTCACACATCCATTCCCTCTAAAAATTGGTACAGTTCCTCCTTTAATTTATTTCAGGTATCAACTTCCACAACAGCAGATGGAAGGTTGTTCCACAATCAGATTGTGGCTACAATTTGCAGAACTTAAGTCTTTCTTGGTAGGAAAACCCTTTCGTTCTCCTCACCAATCTTGTTGTCCTTCTCTGTACACGCTCAAGCAACTCAACATCCTTCCTAAAATTAGGCCTCCAGACCTGTACGCAGTACTCAAGGCGCGGCCTGACCGTTTCCTTATACAAAGGGATAATCACTTCCTTTTCCTTACTAGCAAAATTCCTGTATATCATTGGCAATACCATATGACTTGCTCTGGCAACCTGTCGGCATTCTGGTAGTAAGTGTTAGGGTTACCTAACATAATAGTTTGTTTTTTTACGGTAAGTTATTACATATACCCATGTGTATTGTCTCTGTAAATTGGGTGTTTTCTCTTGTCGATTTGCTTGTTTTGCTGGATGAAAACCCCCAGTTTCTGAGGGAAAAAACCTTGCTATCTATCCTGAAACCGACTAACTCAGCAGCGGAGTGAAAAAAAAAAAAAAAAAGCCCATAAGAGTTCCTCGCGTCATCGACGGGATTCGAACCCGGGCCTTTTCCACTCGGTGTGGGGAAGACGGTGGTGTCGACACTACTGTGCTATCCGCGCAGACAATAAGTCAATAAGTATTCTACAAATTATTATATTAGGGTCACCCGTAAATGATTATATCTACCCATTTATTTATTTTTACTGTAAATTGCGTGTGTTCTCTAGTCGTTTTTTCTGTTTTGCTGAACCAAAAAAATCCAGTTTCTGGGG
Source organism: Mastigoproctus giganteus (assembly GCF_048544385.1). Taxonomy (NCBI): domain Eukaryota; kingdom Metazoa; phylum Arthropoda; class Arachnida; order Uropygi; family Thelyphonidae; genus Mastigoproctus; species Mastigoproctus giganteus. Next base: position 24,006,160 of record NC_143577.1, on the reverse strand, counting down.
GGAAAAAACCTTGCTATCTATGCCTGAGACAGTAAGTGTTCTACAAGCATCTTCCAGGATGCAGAATTACTGTATCAAATTGGCAGTCGGGACAACATAGTCTCAGGTTGTAAGCCTTCTTCCATACGCGCACATGTCCATCACACTGAAAGAGTTGTGATGTATGTCACAACTCATAGGTTAGCTTGTGGCTGTACGTTGTCCTCTTGTGTAGCACAGTGGTTAAAATCATCATCTTCCTCCTGGATTCGAAACCCAAGACTTTTCCACATGGTTACAAAGAATTTTTTCCCCTACCGAGGTTAAAAAAACTTTTCTCCCTCTTCACCTTCCTCCAGAAAAGCGAACTTTTTCTCCGGAGAAAGAAGTAATTTTTTGTAAACTTTTAGTAACGATGGAAACCATGGCACATGCACGATTTACCGACAATATAAGATTGGAGTTTGAGCTACTTCCTCGGTTAACTTGAAACAGTTTTGTGTGTGGACTGATATTCTCTTGAGCAGGAATTCTCAAACTAGGCCACGAGGTACCTACAGGTTTTTTTTAAATTTTGCCTCAGGTTTTAAATTTAATTATTTTTAGTTTATTCCTAAATAAATTCAACGCTTTATTTTATACAGTGGTAATCTTCTACCATTGTTTTAAATGATAAAAATGTAATTATTAAAAGTAGTGATATATTTATTTTTTTTTTTCAACTGAAATGAATAATTTAACCCAAATGAAATTATGTTTTATTCGTTGGGGGGGGGGGAGAAATCGCGATATTTCAAAGTTCGAGTAGCCCTGCCCTATAGTCTGATAGCGAGATGAAATAAACTGCTGTCTCAAGGCGTTGCAGCTCCTGTCAGTCAGATATTTTTGTTGCCCCTCCCTGTTACGTGAAATGGTGTCAGTAGTACTGTACTCGTTTTGTAATCCCCACTGTAAGAGAAAAGGTTTCAATTAATACTGGCCCTCATACTACATTTGAGAGCTGCCATGGATGACACTGCTTCCGTCTCGACAAGGCCCTGTTGACTTGTGTAGATTTGGTATAATTTACATTAACTAGATAATGTATATATATTTTTTGTATACGTTATCTAAATAATTTAAATTATCCTAGACAATACTTTACAATTTAACCCCAGAGGCTCATCTGGTGAGTATGGGCTTGGCACACCCTGGGTCCTGAGCTGGATACCATCATTCTTTTCTTTTTCTCTTTCTTGGTGATTCCCTTCTATTTCGAACTCCCTCTCTCTCTTAGGTTAACTCAGAATATATATATATATATATATATATATATATATTTTTTTTTTTTTTGGCTAGTGCAACATAAGCCTCAGGTTTCCTTGCACCATATGGCTAATAATAATAAAAAATTACTTTGAGTTTTAGATTTTCTAATATTTATTATATATTTTTCATTTTGTCACTGTAAGTATCCATCATTTTTAAATTAAAAAATTGTATATGTTCTGTGTTGTACGATAATGTAGATAAATAAAATAAAAGTAGATTATTAAACTGACTATTTAACTGTTACAAATTAGCATATTTTTAATTTACCCCCCTTCCCCTACTTTTAAAAAGCATTTTGGCAACGCCCATGCATGCGAAAGAGTTACTGACATGGAAGACTGCGTGGTATCAAAACAAGGCCATACGTAAGATAACAGGACTGGATGTCTAACAATACACTTATTGTTAATATGGATGAAAGTTTCGCAATCGCTTTGCGCTTTGCGTAATACTTGTAATAAAAAAGTTGTCATTTTTTTTTTTGTCATAAGTGATTACGACAAATTACATCCAATTAAAATATTATATCAACAAATACAAATAGGCCTATTGTACAGTTAATTAAACCAATGTAGCGAATAATTACAATCAGCACTGGCTTGAAGTTTCATTTTGGTAAATGCAGAACTAGCATCAGGCAGGTGCAGCTGTACTGAGCCTTTCACTTTCAGCGGTTTTGCGCTTACATACGAATTCACTCGCAATCTGATTTACTTCCATTAATGTAATGCAAATCAGCACTTCTTGAGTGACAACAACGGTATATACCAACAGGTCAACCCCAGGGGCTCACATCTGGTGAGATTGGGCTTAGCACAACCAGGGTCCTTAGCTGGATATAATCTTTCTTTATTATTATTATTGTTAGCCATATGGTGCAAGGAAGCCTGAGGCTTATGCTGCACCAGCCAAAAAAAAAAAAAAAATTCCGAATTACCCAAAGAGAGAGAGAAAGAAGTATAAGGGAACCAAGAAAGAGAAGAATGATAATATCCAGTTCAGGACCTTGGGTGTGCCAAGCCATACTCACCAGATGTGAGCCCCTGGTGATTCCCTTCTACTTCTCTCTTTCTCTTAGGGTAATTCAGATTTTTTTTTTTTTTTTTCTAGTTGGATTAATATTAGCATTAATCGTGGCAAATGATGTAAGGGAGTGAATTTATACAGTCAGCAACAACAAAAAAAAAAAAAAAACTACCCACCTCACCTGTCCATCCGCTCTAAGAATTTGTCTAGTGTTGCATTAAATTTTGTCAACCTATCCATTTCTACAATACTAGATAAAATATGATTCCAACAATCAATAACTGGCTGAAAGCAAATATCCTTTTTCAGCTTAAGAGTTTCTGTCCTCTTACGTTCTTGTTGTAGGAGCTTCAGTGACTAAGGCTATATTGTTCCGTGTATATTGTATGTAAATTGCGTGTATTCCGAGACCGATTTTCTGTTTTGCTAGACGAAAAACCGAGTTTCCGGGAGAAAACCCATGCTACTATCGCCTGAGACCGACTAACTCAGCCATGTTGTGAAATGGCCCATAAAAATTTCTCCTGTCATCGACTGGACTCGAACTCAAACTTTTTCCACCCGATGTTGAGAAAACGGTAAAAGCTGTATCAGTGTTGTTTGCAATCAACACAAAGAACGATATGCATTGATATTCAATAGGTTTTTTAATTTTTTTGTCCAGTGAGTGCAAGTGCTAGGAACAAGGAATTGGAAGTAAAAATCCTTATTTATTATTATATAATGAATTTTGGTGTGACTTGATTTTCAGCTCTAGTATGAGGCACGATTTTCGTTTAAATTAAAATTAAAATAAAAAAAAAACACTATATTAACAGCCACAAAAACAACGCTACACTACCTCCAGGTTACGTGACAGTAGAGCGTACTCTATAAATTTATATAGATTATTTATATACTATTTATATATCAATAATTTATAAATGCATATAAATTTACTTTATGTATTATGTTCGTAATTTTTTAACATTAGGGAATGTCTGAATGAATCTGAAAATGCATATATGATGTGAACGACACGTTGGACAGGATAGTGAAAACTAATGCTAAATCTTTGCGGATGGACATTCTTGGTGTCTGTATTTGCTTAATATTTATTTAATATTTTTGGAAATTTTTATTTGTTTTGTTTTGCTGCTCTAGTCTGAGGCATGCTTTCAACTTTCGCGGTAGCACAATTCATGTAATCATCATCCTTCTTACACCGAGTAGAAATAACTCGAGTTCGAATCCTATTAATAACTCAAGCAGTTTTTATCGGCTCTTTTCACAACGTGGCTGAGTTGGTCAGTCGCAAGCGAGGTTGGTATTGATTTTTCCTCCTATAAACTCGTTTTTTTTTCGTCCAGCAAACAGACAAATCGATCTCAGAACACGCGGTTTACAGACATATCGTATGTGACGCAATTTTGTCGAAGTCGCTGATGAGCTTAAAACTACAAATAACAATAGCATGATTTCCATTTAGATTTAAACTAAAACAATGCTAAAAGAAAAGAAAGTACAATTAAGTTATAAATGACGTTCGTATTGTTATAAATTTAATGTTCATTATTTGTAACTCCTATGGAATTACAAAAAAGAATATTAAACAGATGCACCGATGACCCAAAACATTATGACCACCTACATTATATGACGTTGGTCCTTCACGTGCAGCCAGAACAGCTCGTATACGGCAACGCTTCAAGATTTCTAAATGTATCTTGTGGTATCTGGTACCAACACGTAACCAGCAGATCCTTTAACTCCTGTAAGGTCCGTGGTTGAGGCGCCGCAGATCAGAGTTGCTGTTCCAATACAAACCACAGATGCTCAACGGGATTGATGTCTGGGGAATTTGGAGGCCAGGGCAATACCTGGAAGCCTTCCTCATGTTCCGGGAACCAGTTTAAAACAATCCGGACGGTGTGGCATGGTGTATTATCCTGCTGAAAGACAGCACCGCCAGAGGGGAAAGACCGTTGCCATGAAAGAGTGTACCTGGTCAGCAATGATTTTTAGCTAAAGTGTAAAGTTTTTTCAGTATCTAACGGCACCAGGGGTTTCCCCCATTTCCGCGTTGCTTTCACTGTGGGTGTGCCAGTTCACTGGAAAGGCCAGAGATTTAAAAGTGTATGAATCTTGGAATGTGTGGTGTCATGTACCGTTGTTCTTCTGGCCATTCAGCTGCTGGACCCCATGCTGAGGCCCAACGTTGCTTGCCCCACTTTCGTCCCATGGAGGCAGACCAGGTATCTATCAGTTTAAGTTTACTCTGTCAGGTTCTGCCACTAATATCCTGAGATTTCAGTGGCTAGGACCTAAAAAAAAAAAAGTTCTGTTGTTCTTCTGACCATTTAGCCGTTGAGCCTCTAGTGGGACCCACTGTAGCCCACACTTTGCCATAAGGAGGCAGGTCAGGCACCCAATAGATTTTTTAAGTACTCTGGTAGGCTCTGCCACCTAGTTTCCGAAGAACCTATATTAAAATTAAAAAAAAAAAAGGATACATTGCGGTGAAATTACAGCCGAACTTGGGTATAGATTTAAGTGTAAGGGGTTAAATTTTGGGTTAATTCAATTAAGTTACTTTATGGGCATACTCGGTAAGCTAAGTTTGAGTAGGGAAGAAAGACTGAAGGCTGGAGAAAACAGATAGAGATAAGGGGACGATAGGGAAGGCGTCCCAGTAAAGATCAATGGCGACCGGACCCACCAGGAGAAGAGGGGGAAGCAAGGGAGGAGATGGATTTCCTTCTCCCCCCCCTCCCTACTAGGAGATGTGGATCTAAAGAAACCGGGTCAGGGCACTCGATTTAGATCGCCAAATGGCCGAAGGTCAGATTCAGGGTGTGGTTCCCAACACCCTGGCTGGGGCACTAGAAGGTCATTCCATATGTTGGTATTTCTCATGATTCAGTTGTATTTACAGTTTTTCAATTTGCTAGTTTGGTTTTAGTGGGGAATCTTGCACTGCTACTCGGCGCATTGTGGGTAGTCAGTTCTGGTCCATCAGACATGAGGCTGATTTAGGACATATCAGTCATCAGTGTGCCGTCGCCATAGGCATCCTCTTTGTTCATTGCCTTCTCTATTTAGTAGCGTCAAGTTTAGGGAAGTCATTTCTGGGTGTTCAGTCAGTAAGGATTTGTTGATAGGGGCACCACTCCTTTAAGTAGTTTCCTTGCTGCTCTTTTCTTGTTCATTTGGTGCGGGTGTCTACTACTTAAGATTTGTAGTATTTTGGTTTATTGTAGGGTTTAGGCGCATTAGCAACTTAGGCCATATTGCGCCATATACATTATATACACACACTGGGAGAAAAACCTGAGTTTCCTGGGACCGACTAAAAACCACGATACCCTTGCGTGAAACAACTAACTCAACTTGTGAAAAAAGTCCATAGAATTCCTCATGTCATCGACGGGATTCGAATTGGGATCTTTTCCTCTAGTGTGGAGAGGATAGTAATTCTACTAACTGTGCCACTTGTGAAGAATAGTCTCGCTATTGCTCATTGCTTACACATAGCAAATAGCCCACACACTTCTTGGCAAAGGATGGTTTTCTTATAGCAAAATTAATACTAGATTCTAGTCTTGAGAGATTTTTCTAGTTTATTTGCAATGAATAAGGTAGCTAGCTAATTTATTACAAAAACATTTACTTCGCTATTGTAAGATAAATTTGAAATTAAAGACGGATAGGCAGGCCTATGCCTGATTTAAATGTTATGGACAAGCAATATTGTACGGTTGAAGGCTTTTTTTATATTTTGTTATTAATAGATGAAATAATTTTTATTTCATTTCATATTTGGGTTACCAGAGAGAAAGAGAGAACAAACTCATCTACATATGCTTGATATGTCAGTATGTTCTCTGCTTGGTTTTCCTGCTTTTCTGGATGAAAACATCCTTGCTATCGTCGCCTGACAACAACTCAGCCAACGTCATTGTCAGGATTAGAACCTAGACATTTTCAGCGTAGTGTGGGGAAGGCAGTGCTTAAAACCACCTCGCTACCATCGCTCCTACAGGATTATATTCTAAAATGCCATATTATTGTAGGGTTTTAGTCGCCCAGCGAATTGCTTATACTTGCTTATATCTGTACGAGTCGAATTGCATGCAGGGCCGGCTAAAAAAACTTGGAACACCTTATAGGGAACTATATTCCCTTCGCCTGTGATTGAAGATGACTTTGGAGATTCCTCTAGTCATAGACAGGAATCAAATTTGGTGCGACAGGTGGTTTAGCGACTTGTCATTCCAAACGAGTTATGCAGGACTCCTAAATGCTCTAAGACTAGTCATATCCGTATTTTGTCTATCATTATTTTCAATAATGATATGGAACCTCGTCGCATTTTAGGCAAAAGCCCCAAGTTGCGTAGTGAGTTAACATACTTACAACAGTCTTCTCCTGTGGCGAAGAGTAACTTATTCGAGGTAGTGCAATATCATGGCAACTTGTTGTGAAGGTATTCACAATATGAAATATACATAATGATGCCAATCTTATAACTATTTAGTAGTTAGCTGCGAGCAGATCTGATGCATTTGCAATAATCTGTAAGCAAGATATTGAACCTTTGTGCTGCACTTCAAGCACTTTCGATTTATTTCCATTCTTTCTGTATATTCAGCACAATCCGAAACTTGCATATGCTATCGATTTACAATTATGAAAGATTTGGACTTGAGGATTTTTTCGGAAAATATATGAAAAATTTCCTGCTTTTCGCGCTTTTTATCGTTATAATTGCAAAATGGCAGAGTTTTTCCAATAAAAACGTGTTTATGATTATTAAAAACTTTATTTTAAAAATTAGCAACAACAACAACAAAGAACCTTTAGCATTTAGACGCAAATCTTTACTTCAATAATCTGCTTCTGTTTTTTTAAATTCTTTAGCTGGCTTAAAGCTTCACCATCGGCCTGTTTTGGCTTTCTAAAATGAAACAAAATCCTTTAAACATTTTTTTTGGAAGGAATTAAACACTTAAACATCCACACGTTGATAAATCTGAACTATGCGAATTTTTGGGCATCTCTCAAATGGTTGGGTTGGCAACGTGTGGCCTTGTGTATTACGATGGCGGATACAGCAGGGAGGCGATCAACCTTCTAAAGATAGAATAATTTGTAATAAATAGTGTCCTTTATGATATTAAATTCGAGCTTGATTTTGAGTTATTAACGACTACATGTACCATCATTATTATATCTTTTCCCCTAGAAGAATAGTCTTGATCCATTTCTGGTGTATTATTACAGAACACGATAATTCCATCTCTTAGTTGTCCCGCTTGTTTGTGTTCGATGCTGGGACTCAGGTTCCTCAAAATTTCAGCATACTGTTCCGAATTAACATTAGCATTAGTTTTCTTAAAGGAAAATCTAAAAGCAGAAGACAGATTATTTGATGCGGTCTTCTGCTTTTAGAGAAGACCGCATCAAATTTCCTGCGGAGATCTGGGTTCGATAGTTTTTCATCCTTTATGAAACTGCGAATGCTTCTACTGCCTTCAAGAAAGCTTAAGTTCTGATCAAAGTGATGATACCTAGGCCATATTTCTAATTTCTTGTGATTGTCGCCTTTGTCAAATAAAAATTGGATCACGGGACGGTTATCCATTTTGGAAGCACCATTTCTTTGAAATGCCATTCAAAAAATTAGACAGAATCGTAGAGGCGAAACGAAACGAAGCATGGCTTGTTTGAACTTACATATCGATATGTTGTTTCAACTTACGTATCGACTGATTCAGCCCCATTACTTCGTAAATGGGGCTGAATCAGTCGATTTTTTCCTTCCTTTTCCTTCAGCTCTAGGCCCCCGCATGATATCATATAGGGCCTCCTGAAGCTGAAGGCTCCATACACGATCCAACTTCCATAGGCCTAAGGATGTCGATCCACCTGGACCCCCCCCCTCGATCGACCCTCTGAGGTGTGCTCCTGAAATGATGCTCGATCCCTATAAACATCTTTTAATATATTACTTGAAGACAGAACAATGGTCTTCCCCAGGTTACTCCCGTGGAAAATAGCATACAAAATTGTAAGTATCCTATAAATCTGGATTATTTATAAATTAATTTAGTTTCTCTTTTCTTTCTTTTCCAATCTCTAATTTAAGTGGCAAAAATTAAGTAAAAGTACTCAATATATTTGAGCGATAATTATTGTACAGTAAATTTCGATTTCACGTATTTACATACGTAGCGCCACCAAACATCTGTATGTGGAAAACATATGCGACAGGAACTGTTCGACGAATTCGTTAGTTCGAGTGTCTGTGGCTAAAATGGACTCTTCTGTGGATCTAAAGATTATAATTTATTTGTTTGTTACATGGGTCTTTGCTGTCCAGCTTTATTGAAATCTAAATGTGATTGACATAATTAAAGGCAATGTTACTGGAATGTGTTCAGCTTTGACAAGTGAAGTGATTACATCTCCCGTTTCCACGGAAAAGCCAACTGTCTGTGCTTCAGCAAATGACAAAATGAGTTGGGGACTGGAACTCTGGGTAAGTCAGTTGACGTGTGTGTGCTCTTACTATACAGTTTGTTTAAAGAGATGTGTGTTTACAATAGTAAGCAGAGTCATGGTCCAGAAATTGCATAAATCTCCTAGAAATCTATTTCATATATATATATATACACACACACACACACACCACATCAGTACTGTGGATCCTTAGTAGAAAAGTATGTGGTAAGTAATGATTGTAAGAGGGTGCAAAGATTTCTCGATTATAAATCAGAGAGAAAAAAAAAAAAAAAAAGCCGGGGAAATATGTCTTTATATGTATTATTCTATCAACTTATTTGCATTTCACATGGGATAAACAATAAATGAAGAGCCAAAACATCAGGATCAGCATCAGCTTAGTTGTTTATCCATTCTTTATCTAGTATATGTTCGTGAGCACGACATGACACTGCTGTCATGTAATGTGCATGTGTTTTTTTCGCATATCTATTGTTAATTAGCTGTTTATTGTCGAATATTACTAATATTTATCAATATTTGCAAAATTTTGTTGTGAAAGCGTTTTTATTTTTATTGCCTTCTAATTGAGAAATGAACAAAGGAAGTATTACATCATTTGATTTTCGTGATTATGAAACAATGAACCGGGTTGATTACTGAGTTGCTTACACAGAAAATTCAACATATCACAGAAAATGTGATATGTTGAATCTGCAAGAACTTCAGAATAACAGAAAAATAAACAAAAAAATTTGATGTAAGGCATTGTAATTAGAAACTCTTTATATATTTATACTATAAATGTGCATATGGCTTTTGTAACGATTTATCTTTTTGTCGAATTTTTGATCTAAAGGGCATTGGATGGTTCAGATATATTTGAACCGACCTGTGAAATGTTAACGAGCATACCGAAGTTTAAAAAAAAAACAAAAAAAACTGCAGTATTTTGTTTTTTGCAAGTTTTTACTTTTAATGTCTTCAAAACAAGTATTACATCCTTTGATTTTTATACTTGTGAAACAGAAAAAGTAGTACGCAAATTGGCACCAAGACAATATTCTAGGCCTTGAGGAAATGAAACGTGAAGAAAAAAACAAACTTAACTTATTAGATCCAAAACGGTGTAATAATTAGGATGTATGTAATTAAGTTGATTTATTTTTCTTAATTTTCAAAAAAAAATTAAGTGACAGGATGGCCAAAATATTGCCAGAAACAGTAGGAAGAAAAATTCTCTTAAGAATCAACATGGTACTTACTATAGGTGTATGCTTAGTATTCACTTTAAACACAAATGTTTACTGATGGCATGCAAAGTCATGAACTACAGTTTGCATAAATCCCTATTATTTTAATTGTTATTATATAGTGTAATGTAATCCTAAATAAAAAAAATTCCTCATTCATTTCACAATATATGTGGTCTTGGTACTATTCTCAGTAATGGCCATTTTGCTTAGAATCTGCCAAGTCTGACTTATTTTTTTTTCAAAGAAAGATTCAATTATTTGTTCTATGATTATTTACTCTATGAGTTAATTATTTGCTCTATGATTATTTACTCTGAGCTAATTATTTGCTCTATGATTATTTACCCTGAGCTAATTATTTGCTCTATGATTCCTCTATGATTATTTACTCTATGAGCTAATTATTTGCTCTATGATTCCTTTTGCATTAAAGGTGGTAAGTGTGCATGTCTGCTTTGATATTCTCTTTCAATGACTTCCTAATTTGGAATTCCTCTTTTTGAATTTCTTTGATTTAGAATCTCTCATCCTCATTCTGCCGAAATCATCTATTGCCTCTATTGTTCTCCAAGCTAATCACCTAGAAATTTCTGACTTCCTCTCTTTGGGTCCGTTGTTGTTTTCGGTGTTTATGAATGATATTGATGATGGGATATCAAGTTTAATGTCCAAGTTTGCAGATGATACAAAGGTTGGCAGGGTTGTTAAGGACACCACTGATGCTATGCTGCTGCAACAGGATCTGGAAAGGTTGAACAGATGGGCTGAGAGGTGGCAAATGAAGTTTAACATTGACAAATGTAAAGTACTACATATGGGAAACAGTAACCCCAGAGCAACGTATCAACTCTGCGGTACTACACTGACAGTGGTGGAGAATGAAAAGGACCTGGGGGTAATTGTGCAGGCAGATATGAAGTTCTCTGAGCAGTGCAGACGAGCTGCAAGAGTAGCTCATGGTGTCTTGTCAATGATATACAGGAATTTTTCTAGCAGGGATAAGGAGGTGATTATTCCCTTGTATAAGGGAATTGTTAGGCCACATCTTGAGTACTGTATACAGGTCTGGAGGCCTCATTTCAAGAAGGATGTAGAGCTGCTGGAACGGGTACAGAGAAGGGCAACAAGATTAGTGAATGGAACAAAGGGTTGCTCTTACGAAGAAAGGCTTAAGTTTTGCAAATTACATTCTGGAGACTAGGCACCGGCGAGGTGATCTGATAGAGGTGTATAAGGCTTTGAATGGTTTGAGCATGCTCAATGCCAATGGGATTCTTCATCTTACTCAGAATAATCAGCTCAGAGGGCATAAATTCAAATTGAGGAAGGACGGATGTCGGATAGATGTGCGGAAATTTGCCTTTGGCCAGCGGGTGGTTGGTTGGTGGAACCGACGTCCATCACTTGTTGTTGAAATTGATAGCCTAAACAAATTTAAGGCTCAACTGGACAGGTATTTCGAGCGAACGGAGGGGTGAAATGGGAGTGGTGTGTTTTTTTTTTTTTTTTTTTTGGCTGATGCTGAATAAGCTTGCTTTCTTGCATCATATGCCTCTACTAATGCTAATGCTAAATTTTACTTTCTCCAGTCTAACTTTCCTAACAGTGAGCTAATTTTTCTTAGTGATTTTAACATTCACAACATTTTTAGTTTTATAGTTCCACAGACCCAGCTGGGTTGAGCTGCAGAGGCTTTTATGATTACTAATGACTTCTTACAGCTTGTTCATTACCTACCATATAATCCTAACCACACTCAACGATCTGCAATGTTAATAGTCTTCTATGCCGTTTAGGGTATAACTTAGTGATAGTCCTTTCTTCAATGGAGTGCCCCTGCCCTTTTTTTTGCCATTCTCAGCCTTGTATCAGCATTACAAGGATATAAAATGGGTTAATCCACATGATTTCTGTTCCTCTTTTCTTGGTTGGATTATTATTTTAAATTTTCAAATCCCAACGTTTGCTCAGATTGTGTTAGAAATTATTGTTGTAGGGATTTACTTAAACTCGACCTTTACTTACTCGACCTTTACTTAAACCATTTTTTTCTAACAAATTCACTAAGGCAGTGTAAGGTAAAAGTGTAGCATATCACAATTGTCTTATATCCAAATCTCCATCTTCATTTTCTGCTTACACTAAAGCTCACAACAATTGTAGGACAGTTATTAATCAATCCAAACTTCATTTTGAACAGGCTAAGAGCAGAAAACTTGCTTCTTGGCCAAATGGTAGTCATGCATTCTGATCTTTTCCCAAAGCTATTGGCCACAACTTCTGTCCATCTATGCTTTCACCCCTCTTACAGAAGAACCTGATGGTTCTTCTGTTACATCCTCAGCTAAAGATAGAGCTGATTTGATACTGTTTTTTTTCTAACTCTTTTATCAACATTCATATAAATTTGCCCACACCCAATACACTCCACTTACTGCCTCCCATGGTCTTCTATGAGAAGGATGTTAGAAGAATTCTGAAGTCTTGATGACAAGGAAGCTCCAGATCAAAACCTAAGCTTATGCGCTTGCCCTTTTGTATTTCCTTTTTACACTTTCTTATTTTTCATTAGGGTTTTTCCCTTCTGCTTGGAAATTTTTCTCATATTCAGTCAGTTCTTAAAAAGGGTGATGATCCCTTCCCTTCCAATTATTATCCCATTGCACTTACCTGTTCTTTCAATAATAATGGAGAAATCTACCCATTGCCTACTCTTAAACTATCTTGAAGCCTTCCATCTGATCAGTGGTGTCCAGATTCTGTCAGTGTTGATTCATTTGTGATATATTGGCTTATGTTGTTCATCTTGGAACAAATTGAATGGAAATGTTTCTAAGGTATTTATCATTACCAGTGGCAATTGATGCAAGAAAGCAAGCTTATACAGCATCAGCCAAAAAAACCTCACAAAATCTCCTATTTTAACTATGATTCTCTCTAATAGTTTATCTAGTTCTTCCTTTAATTTATTTAAACTATTAACTTCCACAACAGATGGAAGTTTGTTCCAGCAGTCAACCACCTGTTGGCTAAAGGCAAACTTCTGCACATCAATTCTGCAACTGGACTTCTTCAATTTGATTTTGTGCCTCCTCTTGTGTGGTCTGAGTAAGAGGAAGAATCCCATCAGCATTGAACTTCCTCAATCCATTCAAAGCCATAGACACCTCAATCAAATCACTTCACAGGTGCCTAGCTCCAGACACTGCAATTTGCAGAGAACTGAAGCCTTTCTTGGTAAGGCACCCCTCTGTTCCACTCACTAATCTTGTTGTCCTTCTCTGTACTCATTTCAGCAGCTCCACATCCTTCTAAAATGAGGCCTCCAGACCTGTATGCACTACCCAAGATGTGTCTTGACCATTGTCTTATACAGTGGGATAAACACCTCCTTATCCCTGCTTGCAAAGTTCCTGTATATCATTGACAAAACCCCATGAGCTGCCCTGGCAGCCTGTCTGCATTGCTCAGAGACTTCATATATGACTGCACAGTTACTCCCAGGACTTTTTTATTTTCCACTACCCTAAGTGTAGTACCACACAGTTTGTATGTTACTCTGGGGTTACTGCTAGCAGTGTAGCTTGCATTTATCAATGTTAAACTTCAATTGCCATTTCTCAGGCCATCTGCCTAAATTTTCTAGATCCTGTTCAGTAGCATACTGTCATTAACCACCCTGCCAACTTTGTATCATCTGCAAACTTGGACATTAGGCCTGATATGTTCATCAATATCATTGACAAATATAGAAAACAACGAGCTCAACACTGAACCATGGGGGTGGGGCCTCCACTAATAACATTAGTCCATGAAGAGCAATGTCCACTCTCTCTTCTCCCACTAAACCATCCCTTTATGAATAGCAGCAACTTGCCCTTAATGCCATACTGCTCCAATTTGCACAGTCTTTTATGTGCAACACTAACAAAAGCTTTCCTGAAATTCAAATATGTGATATCAGAATTATATTTTGCATCCAGTTCTTTTGTGACCATATAGTAACCAATCAAATTGGTCAAACAAGATTTCTCCTTAACAAATCCATGCTGTGTTTTTAGTATAATTGTATTCCTGTTCAGATTGTCTTGCATTACTTCTTTAACCAGTGGATCCATTATTTTCCCTGGAACAGATAAGCTGACAGGTCTGTAATTACTCATGTTACCTTTTGATCCCACTCTATGAATTGGGGATACATTTGTACATCTCCAGTCCATGGGGACCTCCCATTAATCCAAGGATGTTCTCATAATTTTGGCTAAGGGTTTGCTTACTTCCTCCCTTAATATAACTGGATAGATTCCATCCACCCTCAGGTGACTTTCTCTTCCACTTTCCTCTCTGTTATTACAAAATCATTTAATTCCCTGTTAGTGTGATAAACTTGTGGCATCCCAATTTCCTAGAGAAATCCTCATATGTGAATTGACAAAATACTCATTCAGTGTGTCAGCAACCTGAGCAGGATTGTGAACCGTCGAACCATCAATATCAAGAAACCAATCTGATTCATCCCCTACCTTCTAGAGTTAAAGAAGGCTTTAATGTTTTTCCTTCCATCCTTTCCAAAGATTTCTCATAATCTGTCTTTGCTTGCCTAACCTCTTCTGTGACTTGATTACACACTAGTTTATATCTACTATATTCTTCTGTGTTGCCTGATAATTTCTATGCATTCCATGCACTTTTCTTCTCTACCACAAGTTTCATCAGTTCATCTGACATTTCATCATATCAGAGATATTTGGTCTTTCATGCGAGCATCCATATTATGGATTACTGACTTTTTTTGCAATAGGATATCCAGTTTTCTCTGTGACCGCTCAATTCAGTTAATGGTAGATGACTCTATCTTCTAATTTATCTACTAATGCTGATTTTACTCAAAGTGATATGGGCTATGTTGAGGCAGTGCTAGGAAAATTGAGAGTTTGGTCAGGGATAGTCTGATTAATAGTTAATGGCAGTCATGAGCAGAAGTGAAATTTATTCTTGTAGTGGGATAGGTAGCAGCCTGAAAAGCAGTTTGTGTGGGGCGGATTACATGGTCTGCTGGGGGGGGGGGGGATCCAGACTGGGACACAAATATATGGGCTATGTTAGGGTTACTAAGAGGCACACAACCATCAAAACTACCAGACCCTAGGGACTTAAATTGCCGACTAATGCCAACCAACTGATAGAATACGATCCTTGTCCTGTTGGATGTGTTATATTTAGCGACTGAAAGACTTCACCCATTTTTTTTTTTTTTTTTCTGCCTGTACTCTTCCCTGGCTCCAAGACCACCCCTGGAGCCTGAGCAGCAATAGCACCCTACTACTATCCTTTCTTCTCTGTCTAGTGCAGAATATGGTACCCTCATGCAGGATGGAAACAACTTTTTTTTTTTTTTTTTTTTCCACACTCTGTTGCTAGAACCCTGGTCATCACTTCTGGGGTGTGGGATAAAAAAAAAATATATATATATATATATTATTTTTTTTTTACTTCAAAAATTATTTATTTATTTTATTTTTTTCTTTCATACTCTGCTCTGGGCTGGAGCTCCCTAAGCCAGGCCAGCAAACCCCCACCTCTCTCTCTCTCTCTCTCTCTCTCTCTCTCTCTCTCTCTCTCTTTTTTTTCCTCTAATATTTATCCTGGATTGGGGCTTCCCTGAGCTGGGGGAGCCCTCTTCCTCTCTTCTCCTTCCCCCTTCTTCACTTTGCACTTATTTTCTTTTCCTCCCTGGGGAACAAGTTTCCCAGGGAGGAGGGTAAGCAGATAGTAGGAAAAGCCTTGCCTTCCTGCAGCTGGAAGTAGTTGTCCAGGTGATCACTGCTTTTAGGTAGCCAAAAGGCCACAACACTACACTACAGAACACACATGCAAACTCATAGACAAAGACAAATTTTTTCGGGTTCGAGCCCGTCACCACCAAATACGGAGAATGCGGAAAGGTCAGGGAATGACCACCGCATATTCTCGGAGCAATATGGCCTTAGTTGCTAATGCTCCTAAAAACCAAACAAACAAACAAACAAATTTTTTCTGTTCTATGACTATCTCCCATGCGGGATGAAAAACTTTTTTTTCCTCTCTCTCTTACCATCCTCTTACACTGTCCCGTTCAACCGGCATGGGACTCCGGTCCTGTGTGGGATGAACACTTTTTTTTTTTTTACTACATGACATACACTGGCCTTACCTTGACAGAGTCTATAAAAACTGAACAGAGCAATCAGGCGGAGATGAATTTTTGTTCTAGGAGCCACCCATACAAAAACACAAATACAGTTATACATTAGTGCTAGTAGCATAGCTAATAAATCTGAAGTATTGGTTAAGTCACTGAATGTAGACATTATGCAGATATCAGAAACATGCCACTTAGATATGGGATGCAGAATTCAAATACAGTTCTCTCTCCTGTTTTTTCATCTTGTATATTAATGATTTTCTTATTCTATGCATAGCATATTATGTTCCACCTTCCCTTTTGAGAAACCTTTTCCAAAACAAACAGCTTCAACTTTTCAAATATCCACCACCAGTTCTGTAAATCCAACCACAAAGAAATTTTCAGTTGAGGTGAAGAATTGAGGTTAAGTTTACTTAACTTAACTTCAATCCTTCTAGTCCCCAGCAGCTTTCACTCCCTCTTACGGCAGCAAGAGGATCAGAGTGGAAGCAGAGGGTGCTAAGAATCTCTGGGTACGACCAGGCTGCCATGCACGGAAACTGAACTTGGCCTGTTACAACGTAAGATTGCTCATCGGTGAAGACAGGATATTAGAGCTGGAAAAGGAACTAGAAAATGTGAATTGGAATATCATCGGTTTGGCTGAAACAAGAAGAAGAAATTAATCACTTATAAGTTTATCAAGTGGAAATCTGCTATACACCAATGGAAACAGTGAAAGGAGTGAAGGTAGAGTTGGGTTTCTGGTCCATAAAGATTTTAAAAACAACATTTTGGAATTCAAAAGTACATCACCAAGGGTGTCAGGACTAATACTCAAGATTTCTAAGAGGTACAAGCTAAAGATTATAATGATTTATGCACCAACATCGAGCCATGATGATGAAGAGGTTGAAGAAATGTACACCGAAATTGAGAGTCTTCTAGATGAGCAGAAAACCCACTACACTATTATTATGGGGGACTTCAATGCCAAGATTGGAAAAAGGCAAAACAGCGCAGAAAGAGGAACTATAGGAAATTTTGGAATTGGTGAAAGAAATAAAAGAGGTGAAAGACTTGTGGAATTTGCAGAATCTCAAGAACTGTCAGTAATGAACACTTTTTTCAAGAAAAGGGTGAACAGAAAGTGGACATGGAAGAGTCCAAATGGATTAACAACTAATGAAATCGACTTCATCCTCACTAACAGAAGATATATTGTGAATGATGTTACTGCCTGAATAAGGTAAATGTTGGAAGTGATCACAGAATGGTAAGATGTACACTTGATATAGATGTAGGAAAGGAAAGGAAAAAACTGACTTGAGTAAATAATACAAAGGTCTTTGAGATAACAGGGGAGGAGAAAAAGCAGTACGTACTGGAACTTAAGAACCAGTTTGAGATTCTGCAGACTGCTCAGGACCAAGATATCGATGAGGAAATTACAACTTTCTGAAAGTGATAAAGCCCAAGAAACCTATAGGGAAAAAAAAATCCAAAGAAGAAAAAATTAGTCAAGAAACACTTGTCATGATGAACCGAAGACGACAAATGAAGAGCAAGAAAAACACTGACAGGGAGAAAATTGAGTATACTGAGTTATGCAAAGCCATTAGAAAGAGACTCAGAGAGGACATAAGAAGATTTAACACAAGAAAAGTAGAACAAGCATTAAGGGAAAACAAAGGATTTAAATCAGCAGCCATGAGCAGTAATACAGAAAGACAAATGATACTGAAACTGAAGAATAGCGGTGGTGTACTTATAAACAGCAGAGAAGGCATAATTCAAATAGCAGAAGACTACTATAGAGAATTATACAAGGAGCGAGAGAATGACGCCAGCAGTGGGGAAGATGGATTGCAAAGTAGCTACACATACGACATACCCGATATTCTTCCTGATGAGGTAGAACATGCATTGAAGAAAATGAAGAATCAGAAAGCCCCGGGGGGAAGATGAAGTTACTGTAGAGTTGTTAAAATTGGGAGCAAGAGACATAACACAAAAACTGGCAAGGCTCTTCACAAACTGCATTAGAAAAGGTGTGACGCCTAAGCAGTGGAATAATGCAATCATAGTTTTGCTGCATAAGAAAGGAGATAAATCAGAAATTGGAAATTTTAGACCAATTAGCTTGTTATCCCACATCTACAAGTTGTTCACAAGGGTCATTACTAACAGATTAGAAAGAATACTTGACGAGAATCAACCGAAAGAGCAAGCTGGCTTTAGAACAGGATTCTCAACTATGGATCACCTTCATGTAATATCACAGCTAATGGAGAAAGCAAATGAATATAAAACACCATTATGCCTGGCATTTGTGGATTATGAAAAGGCATTTGACTCCATACAGCATAAGGCAATGTTTCGGGCACTGGAAAGACAAGGCATAGATACCTCGCATATTATGATTTTGAAGAAAATATATGAGAGTGCTACCTCCTTTATTAGACTAGACAAAGACAGTAGGAAATTTAAAATTGAGAAAGGAGTTTGACAAGAAGACACAATATCTCCGAAGCGGTTTACTGCTGCCCTTGAGTAAGCTTTCAGAAGATTAGACTGGTTGCAGAAAGGAGTCAATGTGAACGGAGAGTACCTAAACCATTTACGATTTGCAGATGACATTGTGGTCATAAGCCACGATCCCAAAGAATTAGAGGAAAATCTTAATCAGTTATACACAGTTAGTAAGGATTTTGGACTTAAGATGAATATGGCTAAAACAAAAGTAATGATGAACAAGTATGTCACAAAAAGGGAAATAATGATTGAAAGAGCAGTAATTGAAAAGGTGGAGTCATATACTTATCTGGGACAAGTTATTAGCTGTAATAATGATAAATGGCTGGAAGTTAAGAGAAGAATAAATTTTGGATGGATAGCATTGAGGAAATATAGTCACATACTGAAGAGCAATATCCCAGTTTGTCTGAAACGTAAAATAATGAACCAATGTATACTCCCCACCATGACTTATGGAAGTGAAACTTGGGCACTCACCAAAAGAATGGAATAGAAGCTGAGAACTACACAGCGAAGAATGGAACGAATTATATTGGGAATCAGACTGTTAGATAAGAAGAGAAACACATGGATTAGGCAGCAAACTCAAGTAAAGGAATTCTTATCAAAACTAAAGAACTAAAATGGTCTTGGGCAGGACACATAGCTCGAAGACATGATGACAGATGGACTAAGAAAATAACAGAATGGTACCCAAGAGGAGCTATAAGAAAACCTGGAAGACAAAGGCGGAGATGGACAGATGAAATTCATGAGTTTTTGGGTAGTAAATGGATGGCCAGTGCTCAAAACAGAAGGAAGTGGAAAGTTGCTGGAGAGGCCTTCATCCTGCAGTGGATTGAAAATGGCTGATGATGATGATGATCTCCACAAAATTTCTGCACTTTGTTTCTGTTGTCATGTTTTTCTCTAAGTATATCCGTGAGCACTGTTTTCAAATTGGCATCTGTAATCCCCCCCTTTCCAAACCAGTCCGAATACATGCTTTAGCTAGTTAGCATCTATCCCATGCCTAACTGCGAACTCAGAACTAGAACTAGCTTTTCCTCTTTTCATCCCCTCTACTTAAGTACTCTGGAATATTATTCTTTCCTCCACATGTATTTCCTGAAAATTACAATTAAGAAATCCATCTAATGTCAACAGATATCCTTCTTTTTAGCCTTCAACCTGTTATCAGCTGTGAATATTATAGATTCTAATACCATTCATGTTTGGGGTTTTAAGAATATAAAAAAAAAAAAAAAATGACATTAAGCACTTATATCAGTTTTATCAATAATATATTATGAACTATTTCAATTTTAACCTATTTTCATCTTGCATATCATTACTTGCATTATGCATCCTTAATACATTTATCTGCAAAAAAGTAAAAAATAATAAAAAATAAAATATAATTTATCTGCAAAAAATAAAATAAAAACTATCCTGAATATTTTAATGACTAGTAGAAAAATGTAGTGTGTTTCTAGAAAGAATATCAAATTTCTTTAAAAAAAATATTTAATGAAAATGTTGTGAGTGGAACAATTTTTGAAAATATAAGTTACTGATGGCATTCTAGAACACTATTTTAGCAATAAATAGACTCATACACCAACCATGAAAATATAAGTATTTTACTGTAACTAAAATATTTACAAATAAAATAAAATAAATATTTACAAAAACTTCTATTATATTAAACTAAATTATGTACATTGTAAAAAACATTAAAACTACGATGAAATCCTTGCGATAAAATACACTAAAATAAACCAGATTAAAAGCGATATAAATGATAAAAATCTGGAGCTTTCGGAAGCATCGACTTCCTTCCTCAGCAGTAACAAAACTTCCTGCAGCACGTCCTTATATAACAGGCTCACGGTACTTATACACGTGATTCAGTCGGTGCATGGTCTGAACTGGAAGCGGAAACAGCTCGGGAACATGTCAAGCAGAACCGTTCATCCGTACTTAGGATGATAGTTTCAAACAGAGGATGCATATGCATACCTCTGTCTCTATTCATAATATTGTGGTCGGATGAACAGATTCGTAGGCTCTCGAGCCATTTACGATTCCAGAACCCATGCGCTCGATCCACAATAACCGCATCCTCTGGGGAGATTTGATGCTGCTTCTCCCAAAAATGTTCGGCCACAGCAGACTTATTGTAATCAGCGGTTTTTATAGCATTTGCATGTTCCCCCCAGACGATCTTTGAGCCGTCGTTTTGTCTCTCCCACATAACATTCCCCACAATCTGGGCATTTTATCCTGTATACTACTCCACTACTCAGGTCCTTTGCTATTGGGTCTTTTACCTGAGACAACACTGTGTGCAACCTCCGCCCGGGAAGCTGCACACAGCATGTTTTATAACCCCGCAAAACTCTAGCAAGATGCTCAGTAAGGCCCGGATAGTAAGGAATGTATGCGGTAGCCACAGGAACAAACGGTTCCTGACAGTTGGACTCTATTCCTCTACTAAATCTGTCTATGATCCTCTGGGGGTATCTGCATTTTCTACTAGACAGATTTAGTAGAGGAATAGAGTCCAGCCGTCAGGAACCGTTTGTTCCTGTGGCTACCGCATACATTCCTTACTATCCAGGCCTTCCTGAGCATCTTGCTAGAATTTTGCGAGGTTATAAAACACGCTGTGTGCACATTCCCGGGCAGAGGTTGCACACACAGGTAAAAGACCCAATAGCAAAGGACCTCAGTAGTGGAGTAGTATACAGGATAAAATGCCCGGATTGTGGGGAATGTTATGTGGTCGAGACAAAACGACGGCTTGTCTGGGGGAACATGCAAATGCTATAAAAACCTCTGATTACAATAAGTCTGCTGTGGCCAAACATTTTTGGGAGAAGCAGCACCAAATCTCCCCAGAGGATGCGGTTATTGTGGATCGAGCGCATTGGGTTCTGGAACTGTAAATGGCTCGAGTGCCTACGAATCTGTTCATCCGACCACAATATTATGAATAGGGACAGAGGTATACGTATGCATCTTCTGTTTGAAACTATCATCCTAAGTACGGATGAACGGTTTTGCTTGACACATTCCTGAGCTGTTTTTGCTTTCAGTTCAGACCATGCGCCGACTGAACCATGTGTATAAGTACCGTGAGCCTGTTATATAAGGACGTGCTGCAGGACGTTTTGTTACTGCTGAGGAAGGAAGCCGATGCTTCCGAAAGCTCCAGATTTTTATTGTTTTTATCACTTTTAATCCAGTGTATTTTATCACAAGGATTTCATCATAGTTTTAATGTTTTTTACAATGTACATAATTTAATTTAATATAATAGCAGTTTTTGTAAATATTTATTTTATTTTGTTTGTAAATATTTTAGTTACAGTAAAATACTTATATTTTCATGGTTGGTGTATGAGTCTATTTATTGCTAAAATATGAATTTGCCCAACCTCAGAGGCCTTTTTCAGGATATTCTAGAACACTTTTACCCAGTCTGTCTGTTCTTTCTTTCTTATTCTGTACTTGCTATAATCAGTAGTAGTAGTAATAGAGTAGTGGCATGTGATGCAAGAAAGCAAGTGTATGAGCTTATGCAGCATTAGCCAAAAAAAAAAAAAAAAATCACACCATTCCCTCCAAATGCCTGTCCAGTTCCTCCTTAAATTTATTCAACCTATCAACTTCCACAACGACAGATGGAAGTTTGTTCCAGCAATTAACCACCCGCTGGCTAAAGGCAAATTTCCGAACATCTATTCTACATCTGTCTTTCCTCAATTTGAATTTATGCCCCCTTAGGTTCGTAATCTGAACAAGTGGAAGGATGCCATCAGAATTCAGCATGCTCAACCCATTCAAGGCCTCATACACCTCAATCAGATCACTGCGCAGGTGCCTAGTCTCCAGCCACTGCAATTTGCAGAACTTAAGCCTCTCTTGGTAAGAGGATCCCTTCATTCCCCTCACCAATCTTGTTGCCCTTCTCTGTACACGCTCAAGCAAATCTACATCCTTCCTAAAATGAGGCCTCCAGACCTGTATGCAGTACTCAAGGCACGGCCTGACCATTGCCTTATACAGAGGGACAATCACCTCCTTTTCCCTGCTAGCAAAATTCCTATATATCATTGACAAAACCCCATGACCTGCCCTGGCAGCCTGTCTGTATTGCTCAGAAAAATTATCTGTAATTCTTTTAAGAAATTAGACAGATTTTACTCTACTAAAGTTGAATGTTTAGATTTCCACGTGTTAAACATCTCTATTCCCATTAATTTTCATATTTTTACCCATAATACATATTGATACTAACCATTTATTTCTGCCTTAATCTTTTATCTTTATTTTTATTTTCACTTTTTATCTTTGCATGCCATCTTTACTAATACCATTTGTTTTCATTTTTTTAATAATTTATTTAATTTAATCTAATAATTTAATCAGTTATTTTATATTAGCTTATCTTCTTTACCCTTGTTTCCTATCACTATTATATATACTTTGGCCTATGCCTCTATATATGAGAGAGAGAGAGAGGTGGAATTTATTAGATTCACTAAGCTGTATTGATCAAAAATCAGATTTCTTAGTCAATCTCAAATCTAACTGTATTAAAATTAGATTTTCCTATGTTGAATGGATATAGCACTGCACTTAATTTTAATACAGTACTTCAAAAATTGCAGCTCAGTGGTAAAAACAGAATGGCTAAAGGAGGGAGAAAAACAACAAACAGCTCAAAGTCACTCACTGTACTATGGCAGTAAAGATGTAGTGAGTGACTTTGAGCTGCATGTTTTTCTGCTTTCTATAGTTAGTAACTTGGATCTGTTATTAAAACTTAATTTTTTATATTTGACACCAAATCAGTATACAGACTAGCTCTGGTTTAGGGACAAAATCAGTTCTAATATAGTGTATTTAATATAAAGATGTAATAAGTGTATCATAGAACAGTATCATTCAAATAATCATATCAAGTGAGAATGAATGTTTTTTTTTTTTTTTTTTTTTTTTTAATAAGCATAATGTCCTAATGCCTTGTCTGTGTTTCTATAAATGCATGTTGCTATTTTAATAGTATTAAGGTTAATGCAGTGCTAGGTTGATTGATGGTGAGGGTGGAGAAATGGGGTAGCTAATTGCAGTATCTGATCTGGGGCATCTATTGCTGTACAAGATGAGATAAAAACTAAGATCAAGCTTTTAAAGATATGGTGTAAAAAAACTAGTTATGTTAAAGCACTGTTTTCCTTTACTCTTTCTTTCAGTTATATAATTTTGAGTGCATTTGTCTTCACTCTAGTAATTAAATATTTTACTAAAACTAATGCAGCCTACAAATCTGTACTCTGCGACATGGTATTGACATAGTACTAAATAATCCAGTTATCACTGTATGTTGACAAATATTTAGCCTCTAGGAACCACACAGTAAAGCAATATAGGCTAAATATTTGTGTCAACACAGTGATAATTTGCTGATGCTGTTGAGGCAGGGTTAGGAAAATTGATAGTTTGGTCGGGGATAGTCTGACTAATAGTTAATGGCAGGTCACAAGCAGAGGTAAAATTGATTCTTGTAGTGGGATAGGTAGCAGCCTGGAAAGCAGTGTGCGTGCCGAGATTACAAGGGCTGCTAGGGGGGGGGATCCAGATTGGGACAGACAAATATATGGGCTTTGTTGCGGTTACTAAGAACACACACACACACACACACACACACACACACACACACACACACACACACACACACACACACACACACACACACACACACTTATACATCAGTGCTAGTAGTATCGGTTAAGTCCTAAATGGAGACATTATATGGATATCAGAAACATGCCTCTTAGACATATGGGGTGCAGAATTTGAATACAGTGAATACATCGTGTAAAGGACATACATGACCGTTGGGGGTTGTGCTCTTGGTTAAGAAGCACATTGAATCTAAGGCAGTTTAGCTAGTTTATTTGGTTGTCCATGTAATTGTTAGGTCTGCTTGGTGTGAAAAAATAAAAATGAGAGGTGGAGTGTGTTATGGGCAAAATTACCATGATGAGTTTAATGAACATCTATACAGACAAATGGAATGGGCCAGTAAATCAGAATGTCATTTCATGGGGATTTTAACTTTCCAGATATTGACTGGAACTTGTGGATTTGTCACTTACACTATATCAGAACATTTCTGGATTAATAAATCCAGTAGGATGACTGTGTCTACACCAGAGAGGCAGAGAAAGCAATACTCTTGATCTGAATATTAGGTGTCTCTTCATGCATTCAGAATCTTTGGATAAAGAAACTACTAGACAGCAGTATGCATTGATGTGGGATTTATTTAAAGATATACACTAATCTTAATGGTTAAAGGGAAAAAATATTGCTTTTGAAAAGATGTTAAAGAAAAAATGCCTAAGACCACCACAGTGGTCTAAGATATTTTTAAAATTCTTTTAAGTTGGATGGGTCAATGACTAAAAATTCTAAGTGGAAAGTATTCAGGGAAGTAATCTTTGAAGCTACTGAGCTTTTTATGCCAACCTAAGAGAGATTATTCAAGGTTTAGATCAAAATGGATATCAGATGAACTGATGAGACTAGTTTCAGAGAGAAGTGCATGGGATGAATATAAATTATCAGGTGCCAGAGAAAGTTACATAAGTGTAAACTAGTCAGCAGGCAAGCTAAGGTAGATGAAGAGAAGTCTTTGGCAAAGATCTAATGTCAAAGTTTGATGATGATACATAGTAGACAAGATTATTGACAGTATCTGGTATGCTACTCCAAGAGGACCTGCATAAATTAGGAAGATGAGCTGAAAAATGGCAACCGAGAGTTAATATCGACAAATGCAGGGTACTGCATTTGTGTATACATAATCTCAGACTTAAATACTAATAGACTGGGTCTCACACTCAAGGTAGTGGTACACGAAAAAACCTAGGGATAATTGTAGGTCAGTGCAACATGAAGTTCTTTAAGCAGTGCAGACAGGTTTCAAGGATAGTTCATTGGGTACTGTAAGTAATATACAGGAATTTTACAACCAGGGATAAGGAAGTAATTATCTTGTTGTATAAGGCAATGGTTTGGTGGCTGCATCTTGAGTACTGCATACAGGTTTGGAAGCCTCATTTTAGGAACGATATGGGCCTGTTCAAATGGATGCAAAGAAGAGCAATAAGATTAGGTAGGGGACACAAAAGGGCACTGTTATCGAGAAAGACAAGTTCTGTAAATTGCACTGTCTGGAAACTAGGCACTTGCAAAGAGACTCAAATGATTGAAGTGAATTGAGTAAACTAAATGCTGATGACATCTTCACTCTTTCTCAGATGACATAAGGGGACTTGAATTTAAATTGAAAAATGTGAAAAAACTTACTTTCTGCCATGGAACAAATTGACTGTAGCAACAAACTTGCATATGTTATTGTGGGAATGGGGTAATGTAAATAAATTCAATAAAGTATTAGACAGTTTATTAGAGGGGATGTATAAATGATATGTGTAAGTTTTGCTTTGTGTATAACCTTTGCTTCCTTGCACCTTCTGTTATTATGAATACTAATACTACTACATTAATTATTTCACTACTATTAATAATGAGTTTATGAAAGAGCACCCTCAGTTATGCATAGATCAGGGATGTCAAACTGAGAGGTGCATGTGGGCCATATAAACTGTTTACTGGAGTCAGTAGGCTACATAAACTTTTCTTGGGGGGGGGGGGGGTGCTGTGTGCACACTACTGCAGTGTGCACACAGCACACCAGGTAGAAATGAGAGAAAATATGTTCACTATTTACCAGTGCAGTATTTCTTTTATTATATTGATTAGTTTAATAACAATGTTAGCATGTGAAAGTTGGGATGTGATAGTAGTATGACAGATAAAAGCTTGGAAAGCCACCTTAAACTGAGATCTGATATGCTGCCTGTAGTCTGCAAGTTTGACATAGACAATTTGATAGTAGTAGTGACAGATGATGCAAGACAAGCAAGCTTATACAGCATTAGCAAAAAAAAAAAAAAAAAAATTCCAACATCATCTGTCTGCAATTCTAATAATTTGGCTAGTTCTTCATATGATATTGTTTAGTGCAATTGCATCATTACTACATAGTTAAATTTTAAGACAAACCACCAAATTTTGTACATTGGGTACCATTATCTCATAAAAATTCTTCACGAGTTGCCTTCCTCTTATACTTTGAGTAAGCAATACTTCCCCATTAGAGAAGTCTACTGTTGCTACTATGTCTACTGCTACTATGTGGCCTCCATAGCTGTATACAGGTGACTTTTAATGTCACATTCTCAGAAGTGACTTTTAATGTACGACTTTGGTTTGTTTTAAAATTCAATTATATAGTAATGAAGCAGTTGTATTAAACAATATCACAGTTTGAATTTTGCATAGTTTGTGGCCTTTCTGCTATAAATTTATTCAAACTATCCACTTCCATGCACCAGATGGGTCGGCGCCTCCGTAGCCAGGTGGAAAGGAGCAGCAGTGCGTAGCACACGTTTCTTGATTAGACCGGGGTTCGAGCCCATCACCACCAAATACGGAGGATGTGGAAAGGTCAGGGAATGACCACCGCATATCCCGGAGCAATATGGCCTTAGTTGCTAATGCTCCTAAAAACCAAATAACAAACAAACAAACAGCACCAGATGGAAGTTTGTTCCAACAGTAAACTACCTGCTGGCTGAAAAAAAATTCCACACATCTTGCCTTTTATCTGTAACTATCCTTCCTCAGTTTAAATTTATGCCTCTCTCTCATGTATGGTTTGATGAAGAATGCCATTGGTATTCAGTTTACTCAACCGATTCAAAGCCTTAAAAATGTCAATCAGATCTCCTTGCACATGGCTAGTTTCAAGAGGTTGCAATTTGCAGAATTGAAGCCTTTCTTGGTAAGAGTATGGTTTGCTTCCTTCCCTCACCAATCTCATTGCTGTTCTCTGCACCTGTTCCAACAGATCTACATACTTGCTAAAATGTGGCCTCCATAGCTGTATGCAGTACTCAAGATACAGCCTAACCATTGTCTTGTACAGTGGGATAATTATCTCCTTATTCCTGCTGGCAAAATTTCTGTATATCATTGACAAAATCCCATGTGCTGCCCTAACAGTCTGTCTATCCTGTTCTGAGAACTTTGTCTAACTGCACAAATACTCCCAGGCAGACAAGTCATTTCTCATCCTATCTGCTTAATTTTTCTAGATCTTGTTGCAGTTGCTTACCCTAATTACTGTCATTAATTAACTATCCTACCAACCTTTGTATCATCTGCAAATTTAGACATTAAACCTGATATGACTTCATCTATAACATTCATAAATATAGAAAACAATGGGCTCAGCACTGAATCCTGGGGTTCAGTGCTGAGCCCATTGTTGTTTTAGTAACATTGCTCTTCTTGGACTAATGTCCATTAATAACTACTCAACCATTCCTTTACCCATAGCAGCAACTTGTCCTTAATGCCACACTTCTTTAATTTGTATAGCAGTCTTTTACGTTCAGTATAAAAAGATTTTCTGAAAACTTAGTATATGATGTCAAAATTATTTCTTATATCCAGTTTCTTTGTTACTGCATCATAGTATCCAATAAGATTGGTCAGATTACAGGGTGTTTCATAAGTCTCAGGACATTGAGCAAAATACACCTGACCCTGCTACATGTTACTACCACTATTTATTACAATAGTACAACAATATCACATGCTTTAGATATAAATTGTATCAGCATTATGTCTGCCATGGTCACAATGCAAGATAATTCTCCGTGTACGATGTGAAAACCAACTCAGTGTTCTGTGCGTTATTGTTGCAAATCTGTCCTGAATTTGTTGTTTCAGTTCATCAACAGATGCCATGCAACGTTCTGTAGCCCAACTTTGACATACCCCCCCCACAGGGCATTATCACAAGTGGTCAGATCAGCACTGCACACTGGTCACAGAAGTATTGGCAATGATTTGCAAATCCAGTGGTTAGGAAAAATTTGGTTGAGATAATTTCGAAATGCATGATGTGCAGATGCATCCTGCTGAAAATAAAATTTCATGGGCTATTCCATGTCTCTCAAGTGTTCTGGTATGAAGTAATTTCTCAGCACATTCAAATATGAATGCTGGTTGAATGACCCATCAAAAAGTAAGAGCCAATGAGGTGGTGGGCAGATAACACTGCTGAACTCATAACATGTGATGGATGGTGTTGCACTTCTTTCACATAATGTGGAAGAAGTGTAACACCAAAAGTAAACATTGCATGGAGATGAACTAATGAAACACATAATGAAACAGCACACCCATCACTAAACATGATATTTTAGGAATGGTATCAAAATGCTGCAGCAATCTGTCACAAGCCATCAATCTCCTTTTGTGATATTCATCTGATAATTCACAAATGACAGTTGGTTTATATGGTTTAATTTTAAAGTTATGTTTCATTGTGTAATATAATGATGTTTGCAAAACACCCAACATGCAGACTGTTTTGATAATGATATTTTTGGATGGTGCCGGGTCGGGTTTTCAAATCTCTCTTCAAAGTCTTCTTGCACCTGTTTTACTGTCTTGTTTGTGCATGTCCTCTCTTGGTACCACACTGCTGCCCTTTCTTCTATTGTAAATGGACAGGTATCTGTCATATTACCTGAAATGTAAACAGAAACACTAAAAAGCAAGCAAAAAGAAACAATAGATTACCATCAGAATTTGAATAGGTAGGAAAACAGATGATGACCTGAGAACCCCACAAATGCATGCTGTGACTGCCATATCACTTTTAGTCCCACATTATTTCTTTAATCAGCAGCTCCATTATTTTTCCCTGCAACAGAAATCAAGTATTTAGGTTTATAATTATTCAATTTGCCCTTTGATCACCCTTTTTGGATTGGGGATATATTTGCATCATTTACAGCCTCCTGCATAGGAACCTCCTCTAAATCCATGGGTATTCAGGAGAGCTCCTCTATGGACTGTTATCACAAAATTGTTTCGCTCCCTGTAATTTGTTATATTTCTAGCATCTCCATCCCAAAAAATTCTTCATCTGTGAACGTAGCTGCAAATTCAGGTTACAGTACTGACAAACTGTCAGTAACCTGAAATTCTAAGACCAGCTGCAGTATGGTTCTGTAAGGGACTAATGTATGGCAACATGCATGTCATATTGCAGTGGTAGAGCGTAATGAGTTAGTGGCATAGAGTTTTTTTTTTTTTTTTTTTGTAGTTGTGTAAAAAAGGTGGTTTTGTTAAGGTGGATGCAAATATTTTGTGTGAAGCTGCAAAAATGTCACCAGAAGATGAAGCTTATCTAGCATGGTTACAAATTGGATGAGTAGAGGATTGGTATTTGGGTGGTGGAGGCATTATGTGATAGTCATGTGGAGGTGAAAAAGCTATGATTTCTATGCCGACAGTAATGTTGAAAAACAGCCTTTGTATGTATTTCAGAAATGAATAGAATATTATAAGAAATGTATTACTCATACATATTTTGAAAAAGCAACTTTTCCTAGTACTCCAAACAGCTTCACTTCTGGATAACAAATAAAAGTTAAGAACTTTTCAGACATTTCTCATATATAAATGAAACTAAGTTTTGGATGTTCAGGCATTACTCAAGAAAGGAAAGTTAAATTGACACCAAATTTTAGGTACATGTTTTGTTGGTCTTTTTGGAGGTTTCAGTTCCAATTCCATAATCTCCCAGTTACTTGCTTCAGACATATTGTAGTAAAATTGGAAGAGCAGTTCCAGTCCTTTTCAAAATTTCATGGCTTATTTAGAATATTCTGCTGATCTCTATATGAAATTTGTTGTTGATAGTTTTTACTGTATCCTTCCTCCCCCAGATAAACACTTGAGTACAATATAAAAGTTTTAAACCACTGAGGTATGTTATTTGATAATTTAATGCACCTGAAATCTAACAATTGCTGCAATGATAGTATCAGGAAACACTAGAAAAACCTCACCTTGGCTCTCTAGCCAAGGTGAGATTCTTTCATTTTTATGTCAGGTCTGTTGAAAATAGACATCATGTTTATGACTGACTAATTTCTTGCAAATATTGATTAAAAATTAGATGGAATTTTCCAGCTACTGTACGTGTGATAATGAAATTCTTTTTCGCAGTGAGTGTTTTTTGCCAAAGCTGAACATGTAAATGATAATAAATCTCCCACCTTATGTGGGAAAAGATTATACAGATGGCTAGTGCTTATAATGGAATGCAATCAATAGCTAATTGTAATAAGTTGTATTTTCTTGTTTTTCTTCAACCTTTATATTTCAAGATAGCAATGTCTCATTTCTCCTGAGAAATTTAAATTATTTTTTAGAAATCCCCCTTTTCCCAGTTATCAAAACTTCCTCCTCCCTTGGGCAGTGTAAACAAAATGATTTTTTTGCCATTCAATTTTTGAAAGCTTGTGACCCTCTGCTATTAGAGGTTGGGTCAAAAGTCAAGAAACATGTTTTAGGTTTAATTGGAATATGCAGGGAATTCTTGTCCATAGAAATGAAATTGGTGTATTAGTGGCTGAGAAATGAAAAAATGTAATACTGAATTTTTGATCAAAATTATTTCATTTGAACAAGACTTTAAAAAGCACTAATAATATAGAAGTTGGTCAGGACTTTGAAATATCTTTGCTAAACTCAAATTTTTACTGAAACAGTTTAATTTTAACAGATTTTCTGCTATTATTAATATTCCTGTTATAACCTTTTTTTGACTCCCCTGTGAACAATTCTGGTAGTTCCTTCGATATTTATGCATTCACAGCTAGTGCAGCTTCAAGTATTTCATACATCTCTGTGAGCTGTGGTATTCTTAACCCATTTAGAGCCTCTACTATTTTATTTACACTGGATTTGCCAACTGTGTGTTGAAGTGGGTGATGCATGATTCATAAAAGCCTTATGTTTTGATCATAGTCTAAACATCTGAACCCAATCAGATTAATCTAAATAACTGCGGTATGTCTGCATAATGCATGACATTTATGTTTCATGAGTAATCTACATCCTGGTTATGACTGACAAGCAAATGTACACGGTAATCCTCTGTATTAAATCTGGACAAAAAAAAAGTTTTACACCCTGTCCAAAAGACATGAACACCTTTCTGAATTGCAGAAAATTGCAACTTGAAATATTCAAATATTTTGGCCTATAAAGATGATCAGCAGTTAGTCAGAAATTCATTTCAAATGCACATGCCAATTAAAGAGCACACAAAATAAGGTAACAGAGCTTCAGAGAGTAATGATAGTGGACAGCTCTGTGTGCTCAGAATCATGTGGAAAATGTTTGTTTTCTAAGAATTAAACATTGCCAAGTATGAATTGGCAGATACTGAGCCAGGAAATGATAAAATATGTATAAAATAATGACTGACAAGTACTTAAGTGCCTCGATGTCTGGTTACATCATGCTTAGAGCATGATGTAACCAGCTTAGAGCTGTGCTTCAAGTCATTGTCTTGTTGTAATATAAAATTTCTCCCATAAGTTGAAGTCCAGAGGATAGTTCATTATGTTCAAAAATGTATTTATAGCCTTCTTTTCTTAAAATTCCTTCAGTTCTGATGATGTCACTCACTCTAGGTAAAAAAAAAACAGAAGCAGTCTCATATCGTGATGGAACCACCACAGTGATTAACTGTATGCACTAAACATAAACTCATTTCACATGAACTCTATGCTTGGATCCAAAAATTTCAAATTTGGATTCATCAGCCCACAGTATGTTTTTCCACTCATGTTGATGGCTCTTAGCCCAAGCCAGCTGTTTATTTTAATTTTCCAGTTTTAATAAGGGTTTTTGGATCGCTTCACCACCATCAAGTCCTGCTTGTTTAAGACTAAATTTTGCAATGGATGTAGACATGGGAGCTTCTCTGTTCTCATTGAATTCAGCTCAATTTCTGGTGCAATAAGTCATCAATTGCATTTAGGAATCAGTGCTATGGTCTTATCTTGTGCATTGTTACGTGTTCATTCTGATTGCAAATTGTCCATTAAACTGCCAGTCTCCTGGAGGAATCATTGAATGGTAACTTTTACTCCTTTAAACTAAACTCCTAGTGTTTTGCCAGTGCTTCTGATGGAATATATTTCTTTATACAGTTATAATAGCTCTTATTTTTTCAATGCCCAGTTCCTTATTTCTTGCCATGTTTATCATGAAAGATGCAAAACTTACCAAACACTTTCTTAATGACAGATGTTTGATTTTATAAGTTGCAGCTCTTATTCAATTTATATTATTGTAAAACACTCCAGAATCATCCGAAATCTTCTATAATATTGAAACAATGTTGTAATATCATCTACAATGTTCCACCACATTCAGGAGTCTTCCACGCCTGTCTGGAATATTCTCGAATATGCTAGAAGTTTCTTAAATATTATTTTAAGATTTTTGATTTTACATAATAGGAAGTTATGTATAAAAATCAAATTGGAAATAAAATATAGGACCTATGTTAATAAAAACTGGCAAACAAGTTGGTCCTATTTTAATAAAAACTGGCAAACAAGTTGGTCCTATTTTAATAAAAACTTTGAAATTTAAGAAAAATTAAATGGAACCAAAAGTTGATTCCAAACTCTTAGCCACAAATATATGTGCATGTTAAGTGTAATGCCATCTTTTGTGTGGCATTTCCCTATTACTGTAGCTTTGATTTCAGATTTGGTATTGTGCACAGATGCGATGAAACTGTTTTTTGCCTTTGTTACTCTTAATGCATCTTCCTATAATGTTAAAATTAGTGCCAAATTCCAATAATTCTAGTTTAATGGCAAGGAAAACCTGTGTTTCCACATGTAGAGAGCTGAATGCAATTTTCATTGATCAGCTGCATCCTATAAGCCTTTCATGGCAAAAACAAATTTGTGCCATCAACAAAATCTGGACTGTGAATCAATTATAAATTGGTCCTTTTGGGAAATGCCTGCAGAACACCATTTCCTGGGTGTGTTGTTCACTTGTAAAGTTGGAAGGAGGTTGTGCCCTGGTTTGGGAGTGTTTCTCATGGTATGGACTAGGTGCACTGGTTGCATTGTATGGAACTATGAATGCCATATCCTACATTGATAATCGAGCACAAAAAATGTAGATTTTTTTGTGCCCTGCATTATGGTAATTTTATGCAAATGCCCTTAGATCTTCCAATATGATAATGTTCCATATCACAAAGCATGAATTATAATTATGTGATTTGAAAATAACTACAACAGAACATTGTAGTGGCTAGCAGAAAGTATGATCTCAACCAAATTGAACATCTTTGAGATAGACTGGGATGCAGAATTATTATTGGCAACATGATTCAAAGAAGCAAATTAGTATTAGTAGTGGCAAATGATGCAAGAAAGCAAGCAAAAAAAAAACAAAAAAAAACACACTTCTCCCATCCCTACTCTCCAGTTTGTCTAGTTCTTCCTTGAATTTATTCAAATCGTCCACTTCCACAACAGATGGAAGCCTGTTCCAACAATGATCAGCCACCCACTGGCTGAAGGCAAACTGCACATCTATCCTGCAACCATCCTTCCTCAACTTAAATTTATGCTCCTTGTGTGTAGTCTGAGCAAGAGAAATAATGCCATTCATGTTCAGTTTACTCAATCTATTCAAGGCCTTAAACACCTCAAACAGATTACCCTGCAGTTGCCTAGTCCACCAATTGGTTACCCTTCTGTGCATCTGTTCCAGCAGATCGACATCTTTCCTAAAGTGAGGCCTCCAGACCTGTATACCGTACTCAAGATATGGCCATGTACAAAGGGATAATCACTTCCTTATCCCTGCTAGCAGTTTCTGTATATCATTGACAGAACCCCATGAGCTGTTCTGGCAGCTTGTGTGCACTGCTCAGAGAATTTCATATCTGCTTGCAAAATTATCTCCTGGTCTTTTTCATTTTCCACTACCCTGAGTGTAGTACCTTACAGTTGATAAGTTACTCTGGGATTACTGCTACCCATATACAGTACCAAGCATTTGCCAATGTCAAACTTCAACTGGCATTTCTCAGCCCATTGACCCAATTATCCCAAATCTTGTTGCACTAGCTTACTCTGATTAATGTGGTAAACCACCCTGCCAACCTTTGTATCATCTGCAGACTTTGACATTAAGCCTGATATACCTCAATCATTATTAGCATTAATAAATATTGAAAACAACAATGGGTCCAGCACTGAACCCTGTGGGACTAATAACATTAGTTCACAAAGAGCAGTGTCTGTTTATAACCATTCTGTCTTCTTCCACTTAACCATTGCCGACTGGGCTAGCCGGGTGGGTAAAGTGCCTGCCTGGCAACCCAAAGGTCGCGGGTTTGAATCCTGCCTCAGGCTTGGATCAAAGTACTGAAAAAACCTTGGGAGGTGCATTATGGCCACAGAAGCCGATGTGCCAACAACTACCAAAAAAAAAAAAAAAAAACTTAACCATCTCTTTATCCATAGCAGTAACTTACCCTTAATGCCACATTTCTCCAGTTTATACCAGTAGTCTTTTATGTGCAATAGTATCAGAAGCCTTCCTGAAATCCAAGTATATAATATCAAATTATTTTTTGCATTCAGTTCCTTGCTCTCTGCATCACAATAATATATCAAATTGGAAGTATGTCAATTAGGACAAGGCCAGGGTAGTAATCTTCGTTAGTCAATTTGTAAATGTTTTAAATGAAAAGTGATGCTTGATACCTTCAACTTTCTGTCAGAAATTAATAGAAAGCCTTCCACAATGCTGGAATCAATTATTATGTCAAAGGTGCACTAGCATTAATTTTTTTGGTTAAATACATATTGTACACATATGAGGACTTTGCGATTTTTTGTATAGGTGGCTATTAGTAGACAACTGCAATAGCTTTTGTCAGACTTTTCCAGTACAAAATGATCCTTGAATGAACCCTCATACAACTTAATGTATTAATGTTCAGCATTAATGGTGTCTCTTCTCATCGAATAAATATTGATACATGATAACTTCAAGGTTTAATGTAGTTAAAGAAGATTACTGTACTGTCACTCTCCTTTATCCTTATTGGCACCTTCCCATCCCAAACGAATGTGGATGTCTAAGTAAGCTGCCTGCATGCCCAGTAAGGTGCGACAATCTCATGATTCCTTCATAATGCTATGAAGCGACCAGTTCTTTTAATTCCTCCCCCCCCCCCAACTAACCAGTTTCAGCTTTCTTGCTATCGATTTGATGCCCCTCTCATTTCCCTTGCTTTTGCAGCTCCCTTCTTCCGTTTCGTTCATTAACAACGAACTTCGAAATTGATTTAATATGTAAATAGCGTATTTCGCTAAGTTAACGCCGCTAAAATCTCAAGACCAACAAGAAGAAATATAAATAAATGATCTCGATCTCTTATTGATAATATAAATTAATCGGATTTTTTTTTTTTTTTTTTATATATATATATAATTTCGTTTTGTGAATTCTTGTCGATGATGTTTCATTTCATTTGAGTTAGCTGCAGTGGATTTGTAAACTTGAACTTGCATAACAAGATTTTGTGAACATTGTCTGCCTTGTGTAAAGTTATTCATCTCCTGGCGTGCCACATTTACGTTAACGTAGAAGTGGCCTGTAGAGCGTTAAATGGAGCCTCCAAAGGAGGACTGATGAAGCGTTTAGTCTTTGCTGTTATTAGCACGGATACAATTACAGTTCTCCAGAAACGTGCATTTTTAATTATGTAATTATTTATGGCATTATGTAATTTATCCAGTAAGAAGAGCAGTTAATGGGTGCAGTGCAATCAGTTGCTCTTTACAGATGTGGTTTATATTTAGGCTGATCTTACTCTGCTTGCGCACGGTAAACCATAAGGAAAAAGTTGGAATGTGACCAGACATCCGGATCGTACGAATTGCGAGAATAAGTAATATGACCTTGAATGAACCCAAAGTAATAACTGGCCGCAAGCTACGTGCTGACTCAGTTACTGAGCTAAGAGCGTTGTTCTGATAGCTTATGGTCCCTGATGTATTTTTATTTTGGTTTCCCATGATCGAATATGTTCGGCTGTGTTTAAGCCGGAAGTTTGAATATAATTTTCTATAGTTATTCATTTAAATCTTCCAACATATTATCGATTGATGTACCTTTAAAAATTCGGAAAACCTAAAATATTATCAATTAATGTACCTTATTTCTTCTTGATGACTTAATTTTTCTGTTATTTCGACCCATCTTAGTATGTTTAGTGTGTGGTTAAACTTTAGAAGAATAGGACGTTTGTTAGAACATTGTATCATAATATCACATAAAGCAGTGTTTTACACACACCCTGTTTTGGAATCATAATCACAGCATACGCATTTAAGATTCCTAATACATGCATCTGTTGTGGATTTATTCGAATGGAAAATGATCTGTTGATGACGTGTCGCTGGTAACCGCAATCAGATGCCAGACTGACTATGTCACACTGCTAGTAGACTTTCTCGAAATACTGTCACTGCCCTTTGTACATGCGCCTCGCTGCGCAAATTCACTGTCTGTGTCAAGAATATACTGTACCTCCGTGAGACAAGAGTGTTAGCTTATAATCAGAGGATGTCAACGAGAGTTGCCATTCAGGTCAGACTACGTTGTGTCACCAACGTGTCAGGACTTAAGGTTGTTCCCAGTGTGCCCCATGAAATGATGGGTGGCAGATATCAATATAGACAATAAATCGTTAAGGTTGTTTATCATTCCAGTAGTACTTAATTAAGGAAATGTACATTAATTTGAAGATGACCTTTATATTATTATTATTAGCCATATGGTGTGCAAGGAAGCCTGAGGCTTATGCTGCACCAGCCAAAAAAAAAAATAATAATAATAAAAATAATAATTCTGAATTACCCGGAGGGAGAGAGAAGTAAAAGGGAATCACCAAGAAAGAGAAGAATGATGATATCCAGCTCAGGACCCTGGGTGTGCCAAGCCCAAACTCACCAGATGTGAGCCCCTGGGTTATAAACAGCAATACAAGGTGCAAAATGTCACTTACGGTAGGAAGTGGTGGCAAATGTCATATTGGTGAACATTGAGCCATGTTTCTTGCACCTATGATGTGATTTGAGCAACAGTAGCAGGAGCTGAGGTCAGTGAACGTTAACGCGCAGGCCAAAAAAACATGTTAACTTCACGTAGGAACTATCACGATGATAGAGCTATGTGTTGGCGGTCACTGTCTTGCTGGAAAATAGCTTTTGAGATTGTATAGAAAGGGCAAAAATGTTGGTCGTAGAATGATTTCGTTAATGTGTTATCAATAACTACCAGAGGTGAATGGTACTTGTGATAGCTACCATACTATGATACCTGGCGTTGGCCCGTTACGTCGTTCTCTAATGCAAACTGGATCTCTGCCCCTGGCGTGTATCGAAAAAACGCATAAGACTTTTACTGAATCAGAAACAGAAACGTGATTCGTAACGACGACACAATACCATCCTTCCCCAAGCATCTCTCATCGTACACCATTACAGACGATGAGGCGTCAGGAATGCAGCCCACTTGTTGCAATCGGTTGCCAAATTGCCCGCCATCCTTGTCTGCAGACGCAGACAAGGAATATCTGTTTCCTGTCACTAGTTAGCGGATGCATCGATTCTCCCGTTCTGACATTCTTCTGATGCTACCAGAGTCCTGTCGAATGGTCCAAGTACCTTCCTGTATCCATTGTTACCCCTAGCATCTAACCTTTCGGGTATCACGATCAACACGAACGGCGATTTTCCATTTTGACCATCCAGTTTCTGACAACCCAGCGATTCGACCATTTGCAAAGTCCGTCATCTACATAACGTTACCTTAAACTTGTTAATGGCTTCGCGCACACTCAGATATTTATTTCCTTACCATTTTCTTTGCCTGCTAACAGGCAAGTTACTTAATGTTCTACTGCGACGATGAGCTTTTTTTTTTTTTTTTTATGAGAACCCCAAACACGAAAGGTATCAAAACCTATAGTACTTAGTACCGTGCATGGGTTCGTTTATGCCCATGTACATCACAGTTATTCATGTAAATTTTCAGGTAAATCTGCCATTTCATTTCAGCTCAGGAAAATTCATTATCGATCTATGTTAGCGCCAGTTTGAAGAAATAGGGAGATTAGTAATTATGGGGATGAAAAAAAAATAATAATTTTTAATTGATTGTTCATGTATTTTACCCGAACTAGTCAATCTCTGATTATATATAAAATATCTGCAAACCAGGATTGCGCATAAGATACCTATTTAATTTTAAAAGACAAAAAGACGTCTATCTTGAAATAAATATGAAACATTTCGTTATATATTTCAAACGGAATTTTATATCCTAATAATTCAAAGCAGTCTGAAGTTTAACTTCCCTCTGCTAAAAATGCAATGGTATGGACGCAGAAGAATAGAACTTTTTAAACCCATAGAAACTGTGTGTCAATTTTATCACCCGTCCTTGACTTACTTTAAGGAATTAAGTGAAGTGTATCTTCGGTTTTATGTGAATTGTAACAGGGACAGCCGAATTCCTTAAACGAAATTCGTTCGCAGAGTGTTCCAGTTGGTATTTGAAAACCAAATGAGAAATGTTCCGATGAAAAACAAGTTTGGGAGCGAAAGCAGGAATGTCTGTAGTGCTGGAAACAATCAGAAATGTGAAAAATTCGGCAATAGTTTATTCAGATAAATTATTCCGTTTTGTGATTTAATAAATATCATCGTTATGTTGTTTAGTGGAAGCCGCGGTGGCCTTAGTTCTATAAATGATGAATAAAGAAAGTATAAACACGGGTACAGAAAGCGCCCGTTTTTTGAAAACGGCATGAAGTCACGATGTGTGATATGGAAGGAAAGCGTAAGTGATATTTGAGATTGCGATGACTTTACTGAGTGGAAAATAGTTTTAAAGCAATGATCGTAAAGATAGGTTGAATAATAAATCTTATCTTCAGACCATATTGAAAATACGTGTGTAGTGGTGATTTAATGGGCGATAGTGGCGAGATTTATGTGTCATATATCTTGAAACAAGTTTCGTCTGAACCACATTTGGAAGATTTGCAGAAATTCAGTATTGCATTACCGTCAGATTAGTGAAAAGAAAGAAATAATACACTAAATAGCATATCCAGTAACATTTGCGGATATGGCGAAATATAAACTCTCTTCCCACTCAGCTTGGCTAAATTTAAAATATGGTGACCGGGTGCTAGCGATTGGTAATGAAGTACCAGGCACAAAATATTAGTTTAAAGAAGTCTTAGGGAGAGGGAAAAATATACAAAAAAAAAAAAAAAAACACGGGACAACGAAAACTTCTCCATGTTTAGGTAATATGCTCTCTAAAAATGAAGCAAAAATTTATAAAAGAGAGAAAATATGGTGTAATATATCATAAAATAATTAAGAAGAATTTCACGAAATCGGATATTTTATTGAGCCCCCCCCCCTCCTAATATTATTTTGATGTTATTTACATCCAAATGGTTTCGTCCATCTGACTAATAAAAATTGACAGGACGAGGTAGTATTCTAAACATATTTTAATGTAGTGTTAAAACTGTATTTCAGAAAAAGCATCCATTCCATAAATTTGAATTTAATAGTAATAGAAGCATGCGATGCAAGAAAGCAAACGTATGAGCTTGCTTTCTTTGTCTTTCTCCATGCTGAAATTGTAGCATCAGCCAAAAAAAAAAAAAAAAAACACGGGACAATGAAAACTTCTCCATGTTTAGGTAATATGCTCTCTAAAAATGAAGCAAAAATTTATAAAAGAGAGAAAATATGGTGTAATATATCATAAAATAATTAAGAAGAATTTCACGAAATCGGATATTTTATTGAGCTCCCCCCCTTCCTAATATTATTTTGATGTTATTTACATCCAAATGGTTTCGTCCATCTGACTAATAAACATTGACAGGACGAGGTAGTATTCTAAACATATTTTAATGTAGTGTTAAAACTGTATTTCAGAAAAAGCATCCATTCCATAAATTTGAATTTAACAGTAATAGAAGCATGCGATGCAAGAAAGCAAACGTATGAGCTTGCTTTCTTTGTCTTTCTCCATGCTGAAATTGTAGCATCAGCCAAAAAAAAAAAAAAAAAAAAAACTGACCAAACTGACTCGACAGTGCAATGTTGTGACATAATCACTGGGAAAGCAAAAATAAGAGTAGGAGAGTGTTATAAGCCTAATGACTCGAATCGGTACAACGCACAATTGTACAGAGAAATAGAGTGGGCTAGTAAATCAAAATGTCTTATAATGGGGGATTTTAACTTCCCAGATATTTACTGGAACTTGTGGATTTGTCACTCGCACACTAGCAAGATTTTTTTGTGGATTTATTGGAAGATTGTTTTCTGCAGCAACATGTTCGAGAAGCAACCAGAGAGGATAATACTCTTGATCTAGTTATCAGCAGTGATCATTCGTGTATTAAGAATTTGCAGATAAAGGAACCACTAGGTGGCAGTGATCACAGTGTACTGATGTGGGATTTACTTAAAGATATAATTACCATCAGGGGTAGTGGGAAGTGTGTTTGCTTCTGTAAAGGTGACTAGAGTGGTCTCAGACAGTTTTTAAATTCTGTTCAGTGGGACCAACTGATGTTACAACAGCAAATTCTAAGTTGGAAGCATTCAAGGAATTAATTGTGGAAGCTACTAGACTTTTCATACCTATTAAGAAATATTGTTCAAGGTTTAGGCCTAAATGATTGTCAAATGAACTAATGAGACTCGTGGTAGAGAAGAAAAATGCATGGGATGCATATAAATTATCAGGCGACACAGAAGCCGATGGCAGATATAAGCTAGTCTGTAAAAGTCACAAAGGAGATTGGGCAAGTGAAGGCAGATTACGAGAAATCTTTGGCAAAGGATTCTAAGAAAAATAGCAAGGATTTCTTTACTTATATAAACTCTAAAAGGAAGGGATGAATCGAATTGGTCCACTCAGATAGCAAACGAACTGAATGAGTATTTTGCATCTACATTCACCCATGGGGAGTTATTAAGGAAGGAAAATGCTATCAATTTTTAACAGGGTGCTTAATGATTTGTAATAATTGAGAGCAAAGTGGAGGAGAAATTGTTGAAGTTAAACATAAGAAAGGCACCTGGGGTGGATGGGATCTATCCAGTTATATTAAAGGAGGCGGCAAAGGAACTAAGCAAACCCTTAGCCATAATTATGAGAGCATTCTTGGACTCAGGGGAAGTCCACACGAACTGGAGATATGAAAATGTATCCCCAATTCACAAAGGGGAATCGAAGGGTGACACGAGTAATTACAGACCAGTTAGTTTAACTTTTGTTCCGGGTAAAATAACGGAGGCACTGGTTAAAGATGCATTGCAGGATTATCTAATGAAGGACATTTTCTGGACATTCACAAATGATTTTAAACATATCAAATATTCCTCATTAAATGGTATAATTTCTTCACTCTGAATTTGTAGTGTTTAAATTTTGCAAGAACATAAGGGAACAAATTTATCCTCAGTGCGTAATTTAAACAGTTTGATGCATGTAACTCAACCTCTGTTATGCAATTTTCGAAACATTTTATTTTTATAATTGCTTATTGAATATGCCAAGAAAATTATGCATAGCTTAGAATTGTTGTTATTTGGTTTTTAGGAGCAATAGCAACTAAGGCCATATTGCTCCGGGGATATGCGGTGGTCATTCCCTGACCTTTCCTCATCCTCCGTATTTGGTGGTCACAGGCTCGAACTCCGGTCTAATCAAGAAGCATGTGCTACGCACTGCTGCTCCTGCCCACCTGGCTACGGGGGCGCCAATAGCTTAGAAGTACGCTTTGTTTTAAAGGTGAATGAGAAAAATTTACAATAATTTTCAGCGGCTTTTCTTCCGCAAGTAAAAGTGCCTCCAAATTTTTAATACCCTTGCGATCGGTTGCTATAAACTTAATCAGAGTCTTCTAAAGAACAAAATTCAGAAAATTTCGACTAAGTTCGACA
Source organism: Mastigoproctus giganteus (assembly GCF_048544385.1). NCBI lineage: Eukaryota > Metazoa > Arthropoda > Arachnida > Uropygi > Thelyphonidae > Mastigoproctus > Mastigoproctus giganteus. The sequence continues at coordinate 23,963,360 of NC_143577.1, read as the reverse complement.
AACTAGTAATGAAAATAGTATCTCATCCTTGAACAAGATCAATGGCAATTGCAAAACGGATTGCTTGTCCACATGAAGTTCCTGCTTTTAGCTCAACAGAGGATGCTCTGCAAGACAGATGGACGGCTTCTAGATAGAAGAGAAATATATCCAGCTGCTATCCTTATTTTCTTAGAATCATCGCCACCAATTGCTTTTTTTTTTTTTTTTTCATTATGTTTATGGTGGGGAAAAAACCACTGGAAATTCGAATGCATTTTATAAAGTCGTTTTTCGTACACCTTGCGTGAGATCGAAAATGAATTCCTTCAAATGGAAATGATAAAATGCGCTATGTAAACTATTACGTTTAAAATTTGGAAATTCAGATATTTATGAATCCTGAAAGGAAATTTTCGGGACACTAGGACAAAACATTGACAACATATAGCAGGGTGACCCTTAATTGATTACAGGTTAGAGCACATTCGTAATTAATTATGGTGTCCGAATGCCAAGACAAATTTCGGCAGTATATAAGTTGATTTCTATTTTTTGCCTTAAATTCTTGCGTTATCATATAAGTTGACCCCTCCTCCCTTCTTTTACAGCCGTCCTTTACGTCTTGCTAAGTGGTTATTAAAGTACAGTCTGTATTAAAATCACATTAATAGCATCAAAAGAAGTAGGAATAGGCTGAATTCCAGCAGGGAAGGTCCCAGGTAGAAGGCTGAAGGGACCGTAGTCCCCTCCTTATGATCAGTTTACTTTTTTGTTTCAGCTATATCTGTTCATTTATGTACATTTGTGTTTACATTATTTTATTGCACAGTAAACTGTAAAGAAAGCGGTAAACATATATAATATCCCTTATGCAGAAGACAAACCCGGAGGTATAGGTGACTGCGTGTGATCGCCCATATTAATGTTGTATGGCAGAGGTGGACAACCAGTTTTAAATGGTGGGCCAAATAAAATGTCTGTGAGGTACTCGCGGCCAATCGTGGAAAGCTTTTTTTTTTTAGCTTAAAAAAGCTTTCCACGATTTTTATTAAAATGGTGTATAATGAAAATATTGTCATAAACAGTTTTATATTATTTATTATAATATTTATACATACTCGTACATATAATTAATTGGCCCACCATTTAAAACTGGTTGTCCACCTCTGGTTGTCCACACAATAAGAAAAACCAAAACAAACTGAAGATAAAATTACAATTATAATAACAAAATACAAATACTGTACAATTTCAGTAACAAAAATTGCAATATTTTATTTTTATAATATTTGATGAGAGATTTGATGCTGTTTTTTTTTTTTTTTTTTTTTATCAGTGGATCTATATTTGTCATAGTAGTGCGCAGAGTATTTTCTAAATTTACGTCAGAAATTCGAGACCTGTACTTGGATTTTATAAATATCATTTTTGAAAAAAAATTGTTCACATCTGTATGTGTTTCCAAATTATGACAGAATTTTCTTTGCATTATCCATCACCTGTCTAGTTCGCTTTAAACACTGCACTCCCAGAGAATTTCAGAAAGTGGTTTTACTGTAAAGGTTGAAAATCAACTTTTCAGAATTTCCCTGTATAGTTGGGTTATAATCACACAAATAGTTCCTTGTTAGCAGAGGTATAGCTATTCAAGTTAACGATTTCACACGCTTCCTCTTTTCGTCACCGTATCTCTTATTTCGTAGAGAGTACGTGCATCTTTGCATGAGATCTGATCTACTTCTGTTCGAATTGCACACTCGGAAAGTATACAATTCATTTATAACGTGTTCATTATGACGCTGACTCATCTTCCCTTTTATCTGAGCTGCACTTCCATGTTCCTCAATTCTCCGTCCGCCTAAATAATAGTATTCCGCATTGCAACACTGGCTTTCTGTACCACGATCCCATTATTTTAATACTTAGTTCAGCTAATCAATCTAACGTCGAAGTGCTCCCCTTCTCCATTTGCATCGAAGGTGACCAGAAAAAAATTTAAGAGAATTGTTACATATTAAATGTGTTGACAGTGATTGTTATCTTTTATCAATTTGAAGGTTTCATCACTTTGCTACTCCTTATCGTGTTTTTTTTTTCTCCTTTTCTTTTCTTTATTGACTGGTGTTACATTGTTTTGTCATGTTTATGTATATGATGTAATGGAATAAAGAAAATATGGATCTGCAACCTTCCGACAGTCTGAATAGTCCCAAATCGTCGAATATATATTTGTTTCACTTAATGTGCACCAATAAGCACTGATTTTATGCAGAGGAGACCTTTTCTGCTAGTCAACATTGATACAAATTTTACAGCTGCTTTATTATTATTATTATTATTATTTTTTTTTCAATGAAAAAGTTGCTTCCTGTTTTTTAGACTAAACAATTTATTTTTCGAATACCTTTTTAAATCCTCATTTTACCCCCGATTCGCGAGAAAAAATAAATACCTCCATCTTACTCAATGTCAAGAGTGCATGATAAATCAGAAAATCATCCTTTAATAAGCATTTGTGATGAAATTCCGCACTAGCAAGTTCTGTTGCATTTTTAAAATAATAAAAATAGTGCTATATGGGCGTATTGGAATTATATGGAGTTAGGAGGACTGTTCTGTCTCCTTTCATAGTTTTTTTTTTTTTCCTTTTTTTTTGCGACAAGCAGAATTTAAAGTGTTTGATTAATTAGTTAATGCAGTAGTCTTAATGGCCATAGCCGAATAAACTTTACTTTCGGAATTGCAGTGGAGAAAGATAATAGGAGGCTCAATGTCACTCACTCATCTTCCCACTCCATGTTAACGCTATAGAAGAGTAGCCATAGTGAGTGATATTGAGCCACTTGTTGTTTTTCCTCCCAACTGTAGTTGGAAAATTAACCTGAAGTAATATAATAAAAGTAGTCCAAAAGTCGTCTTAATGCTCACAGCCTGTGAGCATTAAGACTATTGCATTAACTAAGCTGTTTAAATCCTGCTGGCCAGGATATCCCAACTCCATAGAATTTCAGTATGGTCAAATAGTGTTAGTTGTTTTATAATTTTGAAAATGTAGCAGAAATTTCTAGCAAATGTTCCGATTTACACTGTCGTTGGGGAAGACGATATTATTTATACCCCATTAATCGGGATTCAGAGGGAATTTGAAAATAAATTTTTAACATTTTTAGACAACGAACGATGCAAAACGACCCAAAAAAAATACGGTTGATTAGACAGATTTTAATGTTAGAAATCGTAAAATTCTATCCGTAAACATTATACGGATTTTGATTCGTTATGGTGAAAATTCACGAGAAACAGCATAAAATGTCTCTCAGTAAAATCCCCTAAAATCAGAACTAAGTGATTTAACAGCGTTATAGTGAAATATCCTGTATATTATCCTACCAAAAAAAGCATTTGGACACCCTCTCCCATCAGTGTATTGAACGAGATGCATGCAAGGCAAGGAACAAGTTTGAAAATTTGTAGGCAGTAGCAGAATGAGTCGCGATATGGAACTTGGTAAGTTTCCAAAGGCTTAATAATCGGATACCACATCAGCAGTTTGTTTTTGCTTGCGACAACCTCGCAAAGCCAACCTTAGCTGATGTCGTAAAATGATGGAAGAGCAAGGGGTGATGCTAGTGTTCTCAAATGGTCAGGTAGGCAAAAAAAAAAAAAAAAAAAACACTGATAGGATCGCCAATTTCTGAAGAAAATAGTGAAAATGAACCGAACATCGTCCTTAAAAAGACTTGCACTGGAACTCCAGATGTTCACGGAATTGCCTGTTAATTGCATCTACGGTCCGTAGGAAGTTGCATGCCATGGAATTCCGTGACCAAGCTATTGCCCACCAGGCTCTCACCATACCAAATGGACGCCAGACGTGGTTTGCAGAGGCCTAATTTGCAGAGTTTGCAGAGGCCACAGAACAGTAGAAACATGTCCTCTGGAGCGTTACAATCTTCAGCTCAGTCGGTAAACTATGGAGTGCCTCAACCCCAGTGTATTGTGCCCACAACGAAGTTCGTAGGAGGCAGTGTAATAGTGTAGATCTGCTTCTCATTTTTCAGACTCGGGCCGTTGGTTATAGTGCCAAACGCCATCGATTGCGAGTCGTACGCTGATGTCTTGGACAATTCTGTGTTGCTTGCCTTCTGGCAGTTCTGTGAAAATGAATCCTCCATTTTCCAGTACAGTGATGCCCCATCACATGCAGAGAGCAGCGTAAAAATTATCTGAGCAAAAAAAAAAAAAAATCCAACAACGAGTCTGGCGAGTCCAGATTACAGACCTGAATCCGAACTCCTTTGGGATGATCTGAAATGCCGGATCAGGTCATGGTCAGTATGGCTTGAAGAGAACTAATATATATATATTTTTTTTTATTTATTTTTATTTTTAATGTCATGCTGACATGCAGTAACGGTTCGATTATGATTTTTATTATGGCGTGCAGAGCACAGTGAAACAGTAAATTTATCCTGAGTTCTTTAAGCAATAAAGGAAACAGGTCTGAAGTATTCTCTAAGTTCGAACAGGATTTGTGGAATTTTCTAGCTGTTGTTTAAGATTGTGCTAACTGAAAATGTATTCGCATTCATTGGAATACAGTATGTTGAATAGTGATCCACTACGCTACGCTACACTTTGCGAAGCGTGAGGTGTAAGTTCTAACAAGTGTTTTTTTTTTTTTTATTTAAAATAACGTTTATGGTGTGCACGACCACTCCTGTGACCGCTGAAGGTCAAACTGAAGATGATTGCATACTGTAATTGTATCTGTGGCCGCATCCACACCATCCGTTGATTGAGCGACATCTAAGGCGTCACGTACTACGTACATGTAACGAAATTTCATTGTCCTTTGAAAAACGCCATAAGGAGATACCAGGGCTGAGTTTTAAATTTTATTACCAAAAGGCATTTAGTTAAGAAACTTTAAGTGGAAAACCACTATTTTCCACTTAAAAAAAAAAAAAATTAGCGGTATTTATTTATTTTTAATCTAACCCACGAACATACAAAATGGTAGCAAGTCACCTCTGAAGCAAATGTAATCACTGCAGTATGCAAATGAACAAATTACGTAGATGCTAAAATGCGTTACTTTAAACTGCGACTTTTAAAACTGTGCTATTAATGCTATAAAAGTATGTAAGCCCATTGATTATAATCGTGCAGTCTTTCTTGATATTTTATTAGTGGACTTATTAATGAAATATTTCTTAAATCCACTGAAAGGGCAAAGAAAAATAGTCTGAAACATATTCTGTTACTTAAAATTATTAAAATTTACGTACACGTTAGTGCAATAGCATCATTTCTGTACGTAGCCAACTACTTATGTAGTTGGCTACGTACAGAACTTAAATGATGTATGGCATCATTTAAGTACTGTATATCTCATATTGTGAATAATACGTTCACAGCGAGTTACCATGATATGCACTACCTCGATAATAAGTAACACTTCACTATAGGAGAAGGCTATTGTTACTTATTCACGGCGGATACCACAACGGCACCGTTTCGGAGCTTATTGGCTCCTCATCGGTGGTTGTCATCATTGCAACTCATCCCTGGTGTTGCAGTGATGACAACCCAGTTGCGAAGTATAACTCCGCAATATGAGAGATGCCCGCTGCTGTATGGTAATTTAGATTACAACGTAATTTAGGCTAGAGCCTCAAGTTACGAAATCAGTTAACTTACGTATAAGTTAGTGCAATAGCAAGTTAGTGCCATGCTATTAAATCTGATGCGTTGAAGCTTTGGAAGATTTAGAGACTGGCATCAAAATTGGAGGAGTGAAGATAAACAACCTTCGTTATGCAGATGATACTAATTTGCAATTCATCTTAAAGAAACTGAGATGAGAGTATGTGAAGCAAGTAAGGAAAAGGATTGTTTCTGAATGTGTAAAACTGAAATTATGGTGATAATCTTGGTTCGAGTAAAGTGAAGGTTAATGGGCAAGATATCGATGAATTTGATTACTTAGGGTCAAGAAGAAATAAAAATAGTGACTGCTCAAACGATGTAAAGAGACGACATGCAATTGCTAAAAACGTTGGTCACTGATCAGACAAAATTATGGAGAGATCAAGATCTGTCCCTAAAGACGAAACTGGGAATCATTGATTCGTTAATTTTTCCAGTTGCCACTTATGGATGTGAAGAATGGAATCAAGAAAGATTTGACAGAAGAAAATTGAGGCATTTGAAATGTGGTGTTACAGGAGAATACTGCGTATTTCTTACTTGGATCGGAGAACAAATCAGTGGGTATTGAATAAAATTGGCAGGCCTAAAATTCGTCTTCGTAGCATCAACAAAAGAAAACTCAAGTTTTTTGGACATAGTAAGAAGGGAAAACCTTCTGTTGAAGAATATAATGGAAGAAAAAATCTAGGGAAAGCGGTGCAGAGGAAGACCTCTAACTAGGTGGAAGGATGTGATCAGTGAACTTCTGGTCATGACACTTGGCGATGCCGCTCGTAGAGCACATGATCAATGCAGTTGTAGGAATTTGTTGGTGGCCACAACAACTCAGGGAGCTATGTGACTGGAAGAACTCAGGGAGCTATGTGACTGGAAGAAGAAGCGATGCTGTTGCATTAACTTGTACATAAGTTAACTTCTTTCGGAACGTGAGGCTCTAGTCCTAATTACATTGTAATCTAAATTACCTTACACCATCAGGCATCTCTCATATTGTGGAGTTATACTTCGCAACTGGGTTGTCATCATTGCAACACCGTGGTACCTACCTGCCCACTTACCGATGAGGAGCCATTAAGTGGGTAGTATCCGTCGAGAACAAGTAACAATAGTCTTCCCCTGTGGTGAAGCGTTACTTATTAGAGGTAGTGCAATATCATGGTAACTCGTTGTGAAGGTATTCACAATATGAGATATACGAGTATTTAAATGATCCCAGTTCGTAACTATTTAAATAGTTGGCTACGTACAGAAGTGATGCTATTGACTTGTAAGTTAACTTCTTTCGTAACCCTAGACTTTAGCCCTAAATTACGTTGTAATGGGTCCTAATATTAAATTCAACGAAACAAAGTGTCTGTCTCTATATAGTGCTTTCCCGCATTATTAACATTCCCTTTAGAGACTTATCGGTAACACCTTTTCAAAAATCGATAACTAAATGAATAAAATAAAATAAACGTTTAGCAGACTATATTTGGAAGCCCACTGCGGGGGAACAGCGACCTAAACTAACAGGAAACGTAATAAATATACAAATATTATATTATGAATAGTATATGAAAGTAGTTTATGAAAATTGTCTAGTTTGTACCTTTTACGTTTACCTACCTGGTAATGGTGGAAATTAAATTTTTTTGTTTTTTTTTTGTTCAGAATATTTACCTGAAAACTATTTTAGTGTCACCATCTAATTATAGATTTTATATTATTATTTATCAGCCGTCTTTGATAGACTATATTTCTGCTCGCCCATGCTCTTCGACTATATCTGTCAATAGCTGTTGCCATACGAAACAAATGCTTGTTATACTATCAGCGCATTTAATATTTATTAATGCGCTTAATTATAAAAGAATTTTATTTTTTAACTGTGTTACGTATGAAAAACGTCTGTCTCGTGTAACAGGCCATGCGGCACATTTTAAAACAAACAGGATATGTTGGTCATCCTTGTGACAATTTGTTTTGGCGTTCTGTGATGTAGAGAGATACCGAGTGAAGTTTCTTTTAGGTGCTTTATAAGAAAAGGAAGTAGCCGATTATAAAGTTATCGACTCTGAGTAACTATAAATTAAACGTTAAATAAGTGCCTTACTTCTACATCTGTGACAAACGAAAATTGCTTTTGTTAGATTAAATATAGTTTTCTTTTGTCACTTTGAAGTTCTTTCACTTCAAAACGACCTTGGGTTAGTTTATTCATTCGGGATCGTATGCCTTTCATGCTTCCTGTTAGTTTAGGCAGCTACTTCCTCCGCATTAGTGCACTTCAAATGCATGTCTGTGAAGTCTTTCTAGACATATGATGATAAAATTACTTCAAGACGTGCCATTCTTATTTCTATAATTTAGGTCCGTGGCAATGACTGGCATATTACTCCAATTTGCACGAATTAGAGGATTTAATAAGAGTATTTAATTATTTATTAATCTTGATCTTGAAAAGAGCCTCTTTTTGTGTAGGTTGGGCAATAATATATGTAAGGCAATATATGTAATTGTACCACGTTCAGTGGGTGACATTGAAAGTGGTAGAATTAACTGCGACAAGCCGATGAAATACCCGTATGTATAAGAAACACTAGAATTGAAAAATAATCTTTTAAAAAATGAAACTCGAGGAAGTAGTCTTGAATACTTGAAGAACATCGAGGAGTGTACCATTTCGTTTATAATCGTTAGTTTTATTGTTATTAAAATGTTTTCGAATGAGCGCTCACGTAACTTTTTGGCCCATTTAACTTCTGGAATTCATTTTAAGACTCTAGACAAGATTAAGTAAGTTTCTGACATCAGCAGACTGTAACGTCTTCTGCCATGTATGGAGTTATTGAAACACGCAAGGGTCCTGTTTCTCCCCCCCCCTCCCCCAATCGGATGCACACAAATATTATGCCGCGTTCGTTCATTTTTGCTCAATGTTTACAGTCCCTTGGACACTGTAAAATATAATTTTTTTATATTGTATTTGTATAGAGTACATTATTAGTATTCGCAGTACATTATTAGTTTTTCTTTGTTCTGACTAAAATCTTTTGCTTAAGCGGCGTTGGTATATATTCTGCCCCACTCCTTTTTTTTTTTTTTTTCGTTATTGTTATACCCACCTCACTTCGGCAGTATGTAAGGTGAACGCCCATTTCAATTAGGAAATGTCACGGATGCCGACTGTTTCCGATTCTGATATCAAAAACTTCATATTAGCTTTTAGCTTATTATGCCTACTATCCACTGTTAGTAGCTATTGTAAAATTATTAACTAATCGGCCCAAACAAATAATGTACTGTACTTACGTCAAAAAATGACGTCACAGTTCACTAATCATGATGTCTTCTGAACCGTGTGGACTTTGATGCATGAGTTAGTTCGAAAGATACTAGTCACTTTTCATTTTTCGAAAGTGTTTTTATCCACTTTGTAAAAATGGAAAGTGGACTTTGATATCACTATGTTTGGCAGTTTTTTCACCAAATACCTTTTGTGTTTACACCCAATTTCAGCCCAGATTGAGAGTATATGCAAATCTGGTCTGAATTGGCCATTCGGTTGGGGATATTTTTATTTATTGAAATTTCCATATTGAAACAAGATGGCAGTTACTCAAAATTTGAGCACTGTTCACTTTATGGCTCTTGTGTGTGTACAGAAAGATCCAAGCAAAATTTTCAGTACATGTTGTTTGAGGGGTGGTGGCAGCTTTTCTTAACCATTTTAATAACACGGTCCACTTTTAAACTAATCAAGGTGTATGTATGCCTTGATTAGTTTAAAAGTGGGTCCTGTTCCACTTTTTTGGGGATAACTTCAGTTTCTTCGTGGCTTATCGGCTGAGAAATACCTCCCTGGACATCCTGAGGGCTATTCTTGCTTTTACAGTAGAAGCCGCTTTTGTGATTACTTCAGGACTCTTTTTTTTTTTTTTTTGGTAGTTGTTGGCGCATAGGCTTCTGTGGCCATAATGCACCTCCCAAGGTTTTTGCAGTACTTTGATCCAAGCCCGAGGCGGGAATCGAACCCGCGACCTTTGGGTTGCCAGGCAGGCACTTTACCCACCCGGTCGGCTCAGCCAGAGTGAAAACAGTAACCGATGGAACAAGAATGCAGCTATTCAGCGTTTTTTATTGATGCAGAACTGAAATATGTACATAAAAAGGTGGAAGTGGACAAAAAGAAAACATGAGAATCGAGCTAATTTAATCGCAGGGGCTCATATTTGTTGAGTATGGGCTTGGCACACCCAGGGTCTTGAGCTGGATATTATCATTCCTCTCTTTTCTTTCCTTTCTTGGTGATTCTCTCTCTCTCTCTCTCTCTCTCTCTCTCTCTCTCTCTCTCTCTCTCTCTCTCTCTCTCTCTCTCTCTCACAGAGTGCTCGGGAATTTTTATTTGTCTGGTGCAGCATAAGCCTTAGGCTTCCTTGCACCATATGGTTAATAATATGAAATTTTACTTTGATTATTCATATTTATTCGAGAAAGTCACCAATAAAAAAGAAACTTGTCATAATGTTTCTGTAAATCCATGCAAATCATTAACAACAGTGAAAAAATATTAAAATCAAGAAAATGTTAATGAAGAAGAAGAACTATACAGAAGGCACATTGCTGTACACAGCACCCTTCACGGCTACTAGCCAGTGGTTTACATAAAAGGAACAACACAACATAATAAACAAAGGTGAGGGGAAAAAAAAACCCAGCATTATGACTAAAAAAAAAGTTTGAACACTGGAGTGATGGATAGGCCCTCGGATTTGGTTTTAATGGCGCATCAGCAGCTAGGGCTATAGGCCCTCTGTAGCAGGTTCTAATGTCCTGTGATGTAGTCCTGAGAAGGAAGTCGATGGAGTAGGTTTTGCCTATATTTCTTATCGACTGCAAACAGATTTTGTAGAAGTCGTCGTCCAAGGAGTGTATGCACTGCAGCATTTGTGCGTGTAAGAACCAACGGATCTTACACGTGATGCTCTGCCTAAAACAGCCAGACTGGTATCAGTACAGAAACAATACAACAAAACAATAATTCACGGAGTAACGACACCAACAACCAATACGAACTCTAAGAAGCAAAATCAGTAACTAGCCACATAACATGTCGGACTTCAAGAACAAATTGGAATGTCACTTCCACTGCACTTGCATAACTGCGATAAAGCTAAAAGGTGATATCATAAACCGAAGAGCTGTTACAATGAATTGCTTTTTTTTTTTACCGTGTATTCATATTCGTCAGATCGGGACTTAATAAAAGTGATAACATTATCCGTGATTACAATAAGCGTCTTGCACTCTCTTTTTATAGCATTCTGAAAATATCGATGAACTGACCTAACGCGAAGATGCTCTGTCTTTCATTGATTTAGCAGATCTGACTGCCTCTCGTTTGCTTTTCATTTGTTGGGCCGATATCAAGCAGGGAGAGCAAGTTTTTTTCCCTGAGTTATTCCTTGTTTTTCATTCCGCACACCAGGCAGATCGGCTCGTGAACACTAGTATACACTAGTGCACACGCAATACACAATGGCCTAAATATGGTATAAGTCGCCGATGCTTCAAAAAATAAAGAAAAATAAAAAAAAAAGCACCTTTTGTGATATTGATATGTAAGAGCAAGTCTGCATTCCGTTACGATTGCATTTGGTGAAAATACCAATATCAGTACATGTATATAGGTTGTTCCAATTAAAAGGCTCCAAAGTCTGTCTCGCTTAATTTTAGATTTAGTCGATTTGTCGTCTGGAAATTTTTATTATTTGGGGTGCGATATTTGAATTTGTTGTTAAACGTGGATTAATTATTGCTGTTTTAGATTTTAAAATTTTTGAATGAAAATTTTACCTTATCAACTTATTTTTTTCTCAGTGGAAAAATTGTTCCCCGTCTTTGGTTCACTCTGAAATTGTAATCGCTGTACTTCTGAAATGAACGTAAACCAGTTTTTGTTTGAAGAAAAAACAAAACAGACACAACGATTGTATATGATGTTTTCTCTTCATTACAATCGCCTTTGGCAGTTTGTGTCGCATCTCCGCACGCTACGACTGTTGTGTTTTGTTATTATTTTTATTTATTTTTTTCTTCTTCAAATAAAATAGCCTAGGCTCTTTTCGGAAATACAGCGATGATGGTTTTAGACTAAACCGAAGGCGTGGAAAACTTTCCGACTAGGGAAATTAGCTGGAATTCTGCTTTTGGTTAGTTGCTTATTCCTGTTTACATAGCTACATTTTATTTATTTATTATTAACCTATAATATACACAACGGGCGTATGCCCAGTTAAAGTGTATAACAGAACAGAAAATACACGAAGATGCAAAGATTGTACATTAACATGTAAGTAAATAAAAGTGCATACTATTTAAACACAACTTTAACCAAACTGTCAACCAGCCAACTTGTTCCAGATAGTACTGTGAAACTGTTTCCTGTCCACAGCCATATCCATATCATATCATACTTGTTCACAAAAGCCGTAGTTCTTTTAAAGAACGAGTTCTTGGATATCTCTAACCTTGAGTTACTGATGTGGAATGTCGTCTTCTGTCTAGTAGCCACCGCTGGAACTTGAAGATCAATATGGCATAAAAGATCAGGCAGGTAGGTTGAACCAGTGAACATATGGTACAACGGTTTTAGATCGAGAACAGTTCGCCGAGTTTCCAAAGATTAAAGCTTGAAGTAAGAGCAGAGATTCGGGTAGAAAATTCGGTGGTAAAACATGGGATTACGTCTGGAAAGATAGTGGATGAATTTTATTTGTAGTGATTCAGTTTGCTGTATCAAATATGTATAGTGCATGTTCCATATAGGAGCAGCAAATTCTAGTATAGGGAGTACAGTTGCGTTGAATAAAAGAACTGAGGATCTTTGAATCTATGTCTGCTGTTCGCTGATGAGGCACGTTTTAATAGTGATGGCGACAACTCCATATGACGAGGCAGAAACTTCCATTTGCGAGTTCATGAGAATCAAAACTGAACAGCGGAAGTAACTTCCAAATTCGTTTTTCTGTAAACATATGATGTGATACCCTTGGCGACCAGCTCTTTGGACCTTGCATCTTCCTGCAACACCTGGCAGGTAACATCTATGCCACATTTTTCAAAATGAACTGCCGGCCCTCTTAGAGAGTGCTGATAGTTCATCTGCAAACAAATGAAAAATATGGTGTATGAGCGCAAGGAAGAAAGCGATTGAATTTGATATATATATATATATATATATATATTTTTTTTTTTTGTTTTGTTTTGTTTTTGTTTTATTTGTGAAAACCTTGGTTCCTGTTCATCGCAACTTCATACTCCGACTGCGATACATAAACGTGGCGGACACGTTGAACATGTTTCCATTGGAAGTAATTAATGTTTATAGTACTCTTAAATTTTGGGTTGTTAGTATTTTAAGTTCAGGACAGTAGCAGTAGTACTATATTTTACCGTCATTTCGGTATTTCATTATCAGTACAGTATGTACATTTTAGAATTAAAATAATATATATGTATTATTTATGCATTGGTTGTAGATCCCACTCGGAGGTCACTCACAGGTGTGGGAGAGTCTGTAAAGACCAAGAAAGTGAGGGAACAGCTGAAGCAGTATTGATTTGATGGGCTTAACATCTGACTTGACGGACGAAGAAAGGGAGGCTATAGACTCTTAGATGCTTTCCCTCTACCAAGCTGCTGTGGTTGAGGACATTGTGATACTTAAGTGCCTTACCTAGCACACCAGTCAAGGCGAGGTCATCCTCGTTTTCTAGTCGTAGCAAGGCCTTTCGATCAAAAGAGAAAGCGGAATTGAAGCCTAGTGTTCTGTTCTCCCCTCCCCCTCTCAAGAGGAGAGTGAGGACTAGAAGTAGATAAGCAGTTTTGTTCATACAAAAGACCACGGAAACATGTAGCATAGTGAAAAACAACGGCTTTGAAAAATTCACAGTCACGCACAAAGTTTTTTTTTTTTTTTTATTTTTTTTATGGTAACGGTAAAGTTCCTACAGCAGTAATGAACAATGTTTTAGAATTATGGGATATACTAGATAGACTGTCGCCAGAAATTTTTGTAGGAAAAAAACCAAAAAAAAAAAAAAAACAAAAGTTCTTTGCGATAGATTGGATATTAGAAGTGCGGAAGTTAGAAAGACAAGCGAAGAAGAGAAGGGGGGAAAAATCTTTCTTTTGTGAAAGAAAGGATTTTTCCCCAAGGGTGGAAAAGCGGTCCCTGTTAAAGATTATTTTTGAAGTGCTCTAAGCGGTTTCCAGTGACTCGGATTCAGGGCCGTACTTAAGAACAGGCATATGAGGCGCTAGCCTCGGGCCTCACCATAGAAGGGGGGACCTTCCATGGCCTCTGTAATTTCAATTTTTTAAAGCGATTTCTTTTTTTTAACGCCCTGATCTAAACTAGAACCCACTTGTATCTACTATGTAAACAGAGACAGATGAAATTTATTGAAAGTGTGAATGGCTCATTTCTGTGAAAGAACAGATTAATTTCCAGAATAAAGAAAAATCACTCTCCTAATTCAACAGTAGAGCACAGGTTGACTACGGCGTATTATCCACGTTGGGAATATGCCTCAATCTTTTCCACTGGCTATGAACACAAGAAAGCAGTTGACCAGCGCGACTACAGTATGTGGGAGTCGGTTGTAAATGTGTTACGGTCACGGTAAATTGTGGAATATCCCTACAGCAGCAGCAGCAGCAGCTCTATTGCCTAAAGGCCAGAGGTGCGAACAATGCGCGACACAGAGTTTAGTTATTATTATTATCAATTTATTTTTCTGTTGAGGAGAAGCCCCTGGGACAGCCATTGGCTAGAAGGGTGTGAGTTACATTCTAAGGTGTGAAGCGTACCCCCATGAGTAAAAGGTTATAAAGTCCCTGGGACGTTCACCATGAAAGGTTGATTACAAAATTTTGAAATACATGTGTAATTATGATTTTATATTAGAATACTGTATTTAGAATAACGAGAAGGTATAGTTAAAAGGGATCAAAATTAAATGCAGTTTTGTGCCGAGTGGCTGTGCACGAGACGATAGGAGTCGGCAAAGACTTGCAACCTGTAGGCGTTACAGAGCTTTTCCGGTTCAATTCTTAGTTCATTGAAGAGTTCTATCTTATTTGCTGACAAAAAAGCGACTTAGGCTGTCCAGGTTTTTTAAGTTGCTTTGAAGAGTCTTGTTTTAGTAATACTGGGAGCGTTTGTAATCTTCCTGTTAGTAGTTGGGCTAATGTGAAAATGTTTCTTCTATTAATTGTCTGTTTCCAGGGAGGAATACTGAGATTAGAAAGTAGGATGGCTGTAGAGATAGTAAATGGGTGGTTCGAGGTCCTATTCAGTCATCTGAAGAGCCAGTATTCAATACTTAGGAAAGCCTTCAGGTTGCTCGGTGGGGACAGAGGACAAAATCTGTGAAGCATGTAGTGGGATGGGAAGTATATATTTCAAGATATACTTTTTAACAAGATCTAGGTTTCTAATGCCGATTAACTCCTGTTTGGCAGCCCAGAGCGCTGCATATATTTTTGCTTTGATGTAACTCCTCTGACCGTTTGGTCGTCCCGGAGTATAAACAGAAAATTTATTTATTTATTTATAATCAGTGTCCGGAGAATATTAGTCCCTTATTCCATTTTAGGCCAAGGTGTATGTGCGAACTTCGAATCCGCTTACCAGCATAGAGATATTGTTCCTGCTCGTTTTCTATGTAGTTCAGTACTGTTCTTCATATTTCGCAGTATTACAACGTTTGTGTTTAAACAGATCGGTAAAAATCATTGTTGTTTTTTTTTCTGATTATATTTATATATGCAAGTTTTTTTTTTTTTGCTTTGTTTTTTCTTGGACTCTAGTATCTTTAAAAGGGGCCCCGCAAGAACTTAGCGCCTCGGGCCCCGAGAAGTGTAAGTACGGTCCTTCTCTGATTCATATCGTCTAATACTCTGTTACCAGTTATGGTTGAGGTGTATGAGCCTCTTTTTAGTCAAAGATTTATGTGCAGATATAGTGAAAGGAATTTGTTATTAGTTTGGCTTTTAAAGAAGGGAAATCTTCTGAAGACTTATTTATAGAATTATGAAATACGTGAAAGAGTGTCAGGGAAGATATGGTTTCGGATAGGGATTTCAAAGATCCATTTTGTTTTGTGTAAGGAATTCTGGAAAGAATTCGTCTAGCAGAGTGCTCAAGTAATATACAGTATGCTATTTTCAGGAGTCGCTTATTCAGTGAAGTCGCTACTGGTAATTTTTCTAGGACTGAAGTAGTATGATCCTCGCTTATTATATTCAAAAGGACATCATGACAGTTTATTCCACGTTCTGCCCCCTTTTAATGCAGTTATTTCCTCAACCCATTTCGAAAGTTGGAAGTATTTTCCTGATCCTGCAATTTCTGAAATTCATGGCTTCAAGGGTTGTTTCGGATTAGGGTCGACGCATTTAAGGCCAGGAGACGTTGGTGTATCTTGTTTATAAGTTAGGTATTCCTAGATCATTTTGCTTGTATATATACCTAAATCAAACCTTCAATTTTCTGTTACAGGCAGGGCTGACGCTAGGGGTTCGCAGGAGAGCACTTGACGCGGGCGCTGCTAGATTCACTACATATATACACTGGTGTTCAAAGAAAGTGCATCACCCCTTAAAATTGTAATTGTCCTCTGAATAACGTAAGTATATGGAAATATTTCTTACAGATTGCATCAGACAAGATTGACACGCGTAGGTGATGACGTAATATTGCATCAACTGTTACTTTCAGATATATACGCATGCTCTGCAAGAGTTGCATTCATTCCTTGCTTGTGTCAGGATGGCGAGTTACGTGCAGTTGACGCCACGAAAAAAAGAATGCTATTGTTGCTTTACGTGAGGAGGGATGTTCTTCCCGTCATATTGCTTATAGAGTGTCTTATAGTCAGTCGACAGTGAATAGATTTCTTTCCAAACTCAAGAATACTGATTCTGCTGATAAGAAAAAAGGAACCGGGCACAAACGAGTCTCTGCGCCAAAACAGGACCGCGGTTTGAAACGCTTATGCCTTAAAAACTGTAAAGCTTCTTCGTCTGAGCTGAAAAGAGAATGGGAAGAACATACAGGAGTGGTAGCAAGTGCAGTAACAGTCAGAAGACGCCTCTTCAAAAATGGACTAGTAGCCCGACGTCCTAAGAAGAAGCCCCTCCTCACACAAAAAATGAAAAAGGCCCGATTAATTTGGTGTAAGGAGCATGTCAAATGGACCCCCGAGCAGTTGATGTCAGTTATTTTCTCGGATGAGAAGAAATTCAACCTGCATGGCTCTGATGGGAGACAAACGATTCGCCGTAGACGTGGTGTAGAATACCATCCAGACTTTATGGTGTCTACAGTGAAATTCCTTAACCAGCCAGATGATATGGGGGTGCATTTCGTATCACGGAGTAGGTCACCTGCAGTTTATAAAAGGTTCCGTAAGTGCCAATGGATACCTGGCTATATTGGAAGGCAAATTGCTGCCAATCATTAGAGACCATTTCAACCTGCCAAGTAACTGCATCTTTCAGGACGACTCTGCTCCTTGTCATCGGGCGAAAAGTGTAAGTAGGCACTTCTGTAGTTACTTTAGCTTAATTTCTGCATTAGAGGTTCGACAGTAATGTGTTTCCATTTGTTACAGGTGAAAAAAATGGTTGGAAGAACGGTCCATTACAACTCTTAAGTGGCCAGGAAACAGCCCGGACCTGAATCCTATAGAGAACTGTTGGCATCGTGTGGAATCTGTAGTTGCCAGAAAGAAACCAAAGACCAGGAAGGTCTTTCGTGTTTGGAAACACAAACTATCAGTTGATTATCATCAGAAATTGATCTTGTCAATGCCTCGACGGTGTGCTGCTGTCATTAGGGCCAGAGGTGGTTCAACTAAATATTAGTTTGCACCTAGTGAACTTTTCATTCATTTTGTTTCCATTTAAAATGATAAACTTGAAGCAAACTGAGGGCTTTTGATAACATTTCAGCCATAATTGTCGTGTTTACCAAAACTGTTGTATAAAGGTGGCAAATGCTCAATTTGGAATTTTTTGAGAGCACCTGTCAAATATTATTTAGCTTTGCCTTAATTATTAATCTAAAATACTAAGAGCTGAAAATCTCCCTTTTCTTAATTATAATAATAAATATGAGTTACTTCAATATCCAAATAGGAGATCTTCTTTTTTCAATTTCCGGGATAAAATCATATAAATTAAAATTATATTAAATTAAAAACACCGAATTTAAATAAATAAATAACCTAAAATACCTCGATATGCTCATACTTCCCGTACGTGAACCCTCCAAGCACCGGAACCCAGACATCAGATAACCCACGTGCTAAAGAAGACTGTGCACATTTCCGTCAAAAATAAACCTTATTTTAAAATGCGTAATCTTCTATTATTAAAACCCAAATCTCCTTCGAAGGGACCAAACTTATGAATAAGAATAATAATACTGTATTACTATCCTTCTGGTGAAAACGTCTCGCAGACGAAAAGTTTGGTCCCTTCGAAGGAGATTTGGGTTTTAATAATAGAAGATTACGCATTTTAAAATAAGGTTTATTTTTGACGGAAATGTGCTCAGTCTTCTTTAGTACGTGGGTTATCTGATGTCTGGGGCTGGTTGATGTCGGCGTGTTCCGGTGCTTGGAGGGTTCACGTAAGGAAAGTGTGAGCATATCGAGGTATTTTAGATTATTTATTTATTTAATGTAATTTTAATTTATCTGATTTTATCCTGGAAATTGAAAAAAGATCTCCTATTTGGATATTGAGGTAACTCTCAGTAGCCGAGTGGTCAGGAGCGGCAGTGCAGTAGCACACGCTCTTTGAGTAGACCTGGGTTCAAGCCTCTGACTGCTGATACGGTCGATCTGCCAACCCGCACTGGACCAGCGTGGCAGATTATGGTCCATTTCCCTCAGCATGAATTGTTGAGGAGGCTTCCATCCTGCAGTGGATTGATAATGGCTGCACTTTACCTTTTATTAATAAATATCTTTTGTTTATATTTCTGTTTGTGAAGCTAGTCATTAATGTAACATACCATCGCGAAAAAGGGTTAGAAATATGAAATTCGTAGGTGATGCACTTTCTATGAATACCGGTGTATATATATGCGTTATGATACGATATGAATTAGGCGGCGTTACAGGGCCGCTGTCGCCAGGATTCTAGGTTATTATGGATCTTGACTAAACCGCCCTTGATAAATCTCCTCGCGACAGCGAGAGTTCTCTACCCTCTGACTTCTTTGAGATGTGAGATCAAGTGAGTCAGATGTTTGGTGGATTGCTTTTTAAAGGGACAATACTATTATTTCCTTGCAATCTTCTGTTATTCCTTTTTGCTACGTTTGCCCCAGGTCCTAATTTGTCATGGCTTCTGAATTTGTCCACAATAGTTCTTTGACCTCGTCCCCATTAGCTTCATCGAATGCAGCCCTTCTTCATCTTGGGATATTCATTAGAAGCTCAACGCTTTACCGCATGTAGTTCAATTTTTGAGTTAACTTTTCATGCTTTTTTTTTTTTTTTTTTTGTGCAGTGAAAATTAGGTTTCTTTGGTGTTTTTCACTCATATTGCGATGGCACTGAAACTTTAAAGCAGTTTACGAAGCTCATAAACATATAATGCACAGTATAATTTTCGTTGCAAGAAAAATTATGCATTAGAAAAAACTAAATGATGCTGCAGCTTGTGGAGTGGTGTTTATTCATATGCGAGCACAGTTACTTCAGTCAGGCGAGGTGCAAACGCACCAGTGGTATTTGATTCGGCCAGCTTTGATCTTAAGACATCGATGGCGTTGGAATAGTGGTGTTATTTGGATAGTAGTTTCCGACATTCGGCGTCCGAAATCAAGTCGTTATTTGGAAGGATTTTTCCCACCCGGAAGAGGAGGGATTATGTTTTGAGTTTGGCTTGGTGGAAAATGGGTGGGTTTTTCCCCCCCCCCCTTTTCCACCAAAATTTAGCAATAAACTTCGAGGCGGATCCAAGCATAGATTTGTGCCAGAACCAGTAAATTCATATTTGGATCCTGGCAGATTTCTCGAATTGATTGGGCTTGGTATCTTCGCCGATTCTGTTAATTAACAGTAAACTGAGACTAACGCTAATCGCTTTAATGGGATCAACAAATCAACCAAAATACTGTAATATAGTAAGCTCTTCCAAGCCTGTAGCCGCACAGTTCTTTATAAATGGATGTAAGCTTCATTTGTCTTAATTAAAATTCCATGGTGTAACCCTTTCAACTTCCATTAGATCAAGAAGCTGCAGCGCAAATTGGAGTGCAGAGGAGTAGTGGTTTCGCCCGGTGTATGGAAAGGGTTGCGACATACCATAATAAATCAAACACTCAAGTTATGTTAATTTAGGGAATTCTAGAATTGTCGATTTTTGTTTTGCTCAAAGGGGTTGCCAGAAAATAAAGGTTGAGAAACACTAGTTTAGATTAAGGGGACTTTTCTCTTCTCCACCTAATTTTTTGGTAGGCTACTGAGGAAGAATTTTTCCGTAGATTTTAAAAAAGTGGGTATTTGAACTGTTTAATCTATAACCTGCTTCAGTTGGATATTTGGAAACGTCTAAGTTGTGGTTTGTCTCCTTTCCGAAAATGTAAAGGAACTATCTGTTTATTTACTTGTGGACTAAAGCGATAGGTGCGGGGGGGGTTGCTTTTTTGGGAAATAGGAGCTGGTGATAAGTAACTCCCCTCTTCTCCCTTAATTTTCAGTAACCGTCATTCTTGAGTCCCGTCGATGACGTTAGGAATTGTTACTGGGCTTTTTCACAACGTGGTTGAGTTAGTCGATCTCAGGCGAGGGTTGTATGGTTCATCTCCCCAGAAACTCGAGTTTGTCTTCAAGAAAAAGAAAATCAAGTCAGAAGCAGAAGGGAATCATCAAGAAAGAGAAGGATGATGACATCCAGCTCAGGACCCTGGGAGTGCCAAGCCTATACTCACCAGATGTGAGCCCCGGGGGTTAGTAAATAACTCATGATTTATAAAAATAAAAAAGTAAAAAGCAACGATTTTCACGCACAAACCGACCCTTTCGGTTTCTTCGCATCGTCATATTGCCCATTCATTCCTCCAATCACTGTACTGCAGCAAAAAAAAAAAAAAAAAAAAAAAAGTGGAGGGTGGGGGTTAATTTCCTAAGATGTCTGTTGATTTGATTTTAATAAAATTTGGGAAGGCCCCACAAAATGTTGCAAAAGAGCCAAATATAAAATTTCATGAAAATCCATCCACAAAAGTCGAGTTCGTCCATATATGCATATGGACGAACAAAGAAGTAATAATTCCGGATTTTTATTGGATATGTATATTCATCCGATTTTAATGAAAAATCGGACGAATATACATATCTTTCTAAAAGAGCCAAATACAGTACATAAAAAATTTATGAAACCCATGCATTAGGAGTAAAGTTAATACACGCGGACGGACATGGTGAAGACAATAAGCCCTAAAAACTAATACATAAAATAAGAATGACTAAACTTGTGTAATCGGAAATATCAGTTTTTCGGCGAAAAATTACCGCACCTATCTCCAAACCAGCTTACGTAAATGATTTCACTACAGAAATTGTTCCTGGTTCTTTCTATCAGTAGTTTACAACACACCTATTACATCTGAATGTTACAAAAGCGTAATAAAACTGTTGCGTGTTTATTACCAGATGTCTATGTGATGAGAAAAAAGAAACAACATCCGTAGTTAACTTGCCAAATGGAGATGTTAGGATAATTAATGTGATGAATACGGTATTTTCCTAGCCATTTCAGCTAAGACAGCTATGGAGCCTCCCTATAACTATCGCATGATTGCAAAATAAATCAATATAAAAACCACAGACATGACCCGCAAAATCTCATTACTATCTTTCAAAACATTGATTTCTCGATCTTGTGCTTTGTAGTAATAGGTTAACGGTTAACCCATTAAATCTTTTAATGTATATTTACGATTAGTAAAAATACAGGGACCAACATTAGCTATACGAGGAATGAAAAGCTTGTGTCTCCAAGTTCGTAGGTCAGGTAAATGTAACTTGCCAGTAGGTCCACGAAATTTGATTTTTCATAGGGCGCAGTGTCCGATATGTATAGGTATGTTCAGGGTTTAACGGCTCCTGGGATTTCTCCCATCTCTGTGTATCGAGTAACAGTACCCTGTCAAAGCTAGAAATTTTAAAAGTGTATGGATCATGTGATATGTAGTGTGTTGTGCCCATTGTTCATACGGTATATTAGCCGCCGGGCCCCTGGTGGGACCCGACGTTACCATACCCAGCCACGGGGAGGCCGACCGGGTGTACCATTAAGACAAATCTACTCTGGCAGGTCCTGCCATCTACTTTCCTGAGATTTCAGTGGCTAGGACCTAAGAAGTAAAAGATGAACGCGGTCTATTCTGCCAATAACTTTAGAAATTTCTCTAGATGGGGTTATGCGCTGGAAATATCAAGCTTTGAGGCCTAATATGTCAGACAAGACTTTTGGTGTTAATTAAATTTGGACGTGTGGAGCAGACGCGGTGTGAAAGAAGGGTAGGGAGACTGAAGGGGGCATCGAAAAATCTTTCTGCCTGGGCGCGGAAATACGTTGGTCCGGGTCTGATAGGGCGTAATGCAAAAATCAAAACGAAAAATATGTGGCGTACATTATTTTTTGAAGATTGTTTAATTACCATTGTTTTCTGCTACCAAGATACTTGTAAGATATTGCCGTAGAAAATATATTTGAAACCGTTTTCCAAGATAGCTACTCAGTTCATGTTTTGCTCACTGCAATATCGATGTTTTTCTAGAAATAATGAAAAATGCAGATATGTATAACAGTAATCAGAACTGATTCCACTATCTGCCGCGATGGCGAATCTGTGTGGCCCGTCTTCCGAATCTGGCGGTTTTTGTTTATAATGTGGCCGGCTGGTTTAAAAACAGTAAAACAGATCGGAGAAACCCCTTAAGTTTCAAAGTACAGTAATTCACGTATCACTTAAAATTACATGGCCTACTGTGCGTTTCCTTAACCCGAGAACATTTAGTGACTAGTCACAATGAACAGATAGTGATTAGTCACCATCTTTTCGCATAGGTAGTGTGCTCTCACTTGGCCGTATTTCTTATCGAAATATGTCCACCTTTTTTTGTTTTGTCTGTTCATTATAAGCAACGTCACGTGATTATTTTTCTCTATAGGACATAAGCGCAACTTTACGTTCTGTGGAAAGTTAAAATATTATTGTGGGGGGGGGGTGCGGCGGCAAGTTTGTGACGTCATTTTTCCGGCTTTGTGTTCCTCTCTTCAACCTTTTGTTTTGGGGGGAGGTTACGTCCATATCTCATGCACAGCGACCCTGTTTCTTCAATCTTCGCGGTGAATTCCTTGATACTATTCTGAGTTTGAATTTCTGTTCAGATCGAAGAAATTTTTTCATCCTAATTGCAGTTAGCTGAGCTCAAGCAAAGATATAGTCCTCTCAGGAGAACACACTCGCAAGTGATTAGCGTTGTTCTGCAACGGAACGGTTCATTTCTCTAGTAGGTGGTTATGTTTTGAGGATGTGTGTTTTCCCACAAACATCTGTTCAAAATTATTTCTAATTTCGAAGAAGTTTAAACTGGATTGTAGGGAGTTTTCGTTTAATCAGTAAATTGTTAATACTGGAATAAGTTACTTTCGTGGGCTATCGGCCTACACCATCGACCAACGGAGGATGGTGTAGGCTTGATAGCTTGGAGAAAATCAGAGATCAGCTAGATCAAGCTCAAGTACCTACGTGATGAGGGTTGTTTATTTTATTTTATATTAATAAGATAATACTTTATTCTTACTTTTTTAAATTTATCTTTTTCTGCTTCTTTGAAATAGCCCTCTTTGATGTCATTAAAGTCTATTTGTTTCAAGAGTTCACTTTCGATACACATTGGAATCAAGCTACATTATGCGACCTTGCAACAGGGCTTAGAGGTCTTAGTTGTTTTATTATTATTTTTTTTTTATAATGTTCACTTTAGAAAATATTCTTTCCTGGTAGCAGTTAGCGGTATAAATTTGAGGTGAGTGAGTAAAGCAACTTCAGTAATCATGACTTTAAAAGTTGTTTCCTTCGCTGGTTATTTTCATTAAGACATTACTACTGATTAATACATTGCAATACTGCCATCGTGTTTCGGAACTTCTGACAGTCTCTTAGTTACATGCACAACTTCTCTCGATGATATGATCAGAATGTCCAGGAAAGAAAGGCAATATATTTGCTGCTTTGTCATATGACTGCCCCCACGCATTTGATATTTATATCAAGTTCTTTTTAAATAAGGTAATTAAAGGGCTCGTGAGTGCCTTCCCTCTGTGACTCTCTAAAAGTAGGAATCTTGCATACCTCTGTCTACCTGGCGTGCAGTACCTTAAAATGTGCAGTCAAATCACTACAGATAGAAAAATATTTAGCTTCTTTGATCTCTTTTCCATTATTACATAACAGTGTGTCGCCTATTATCAATGTCTTCTTAAGATTGTTGAAAATAAATACAAAAAGCCTTCTTCTGCCTTTGTTATCATAAGTGGTAATGTGTTTTAGAGTGCCTAAAAAACTTGCCATTCTGGTTGGAAGTTAGCAGTAATCGCATCACGAAATACCAATCCACGTTCTGCTAAAACTATCACTGCAAGGTTCTTTGGAGAACGTTGCGTTAACATTCCTGTTCTTTATGAAACTAAATTTGAAGCATAACTGCCAGTCCAGGTTCCGCCTTGTGCACAAATCAATATTGCATTTTTGCGACAGGAGCTTGTTTTCATATACAGAGAAATTACTAGTACAGTACATGCATTCTTCCGGTCACTGAAACCATTGTGGGCAAGCGTTGAATTCGAATTTGACTTGAACCGACAAATGAAGCAATATACATTACCAGTGACTTGTGAAATACAGTGGGCCACTCGCATAGAATTTCCTTTCCAGAAGAAAAGAGTCTGTGTAGTGACGAATACGAGTCGATGTATTTTCTGTGAGAAGTGCGTACTTATCGTCTTTGTTTTGACATTTACATGGACCTGTTTGAATCCAGTATTCATACATTTCTTCAGAAATATCTCTTCACAGTTCACTGCCATTTCTGAGCTTACATTTACTAGGATTGAAGACTCAACAATCACCTGAATCATAATAAGATGATAAATGAGTATCTTGTGACATGTCTCTAAGTTTTGCACTATGATTTTCAATTTCAACTTAATTTTTTATTTACTATCATTGAATCGATACAGTAAAAGTTGTTCTGCATGCTCTTCTTAGTTTATTTCTGATTTATGGTTAACATTTTTACTAAACCCCAAATCGAATAACATGTGACTGTTTCTTATAAAAGTGTACTGTAATCATAATACCAAATTAAACAAGCTATTGAGGGCTACTTTATTCTGAGCCATACTGTACTATCATTTTATCTTCTATTAGTGGAAAATACTCAGGGGCCTTTATAAATATGTGGGATCTAGATACAATATCCATACACGGGTCCCAAACAAAACCGTATATATAGACTCCTGCAGAGTCAGTACAGAGGAAAATTTTCATTGACGCATTTTTTCTTAGCTTCCTATAATCAGCGTGTTTTTAAGAAATGCGTTTGAATAACGTAAGGCGTTATTCTGACTCAATTCTTATAGCGTGATATTCCATAGCGCGTACTTTATTTTCTTATTTTATTTATCTATTTTCTTATAGCGCATACCTTATAGCGTAATATTCAATATTGTAAGTGTTGTCGTTGATTTAGCATAGTAGTTATTAATCCCTCCCCACCCCTTTAAGTAAACTTTAAAATACCACCGACAATTCTTAATTTTTGCTGAAAAGGAAAACTCATAAATTTACAAGGAAAAGCGAAAATTGAATTATTTATAGCAATTGTTTAAATGTCATACATGTAACTGCACGCAATGCCATTAAGTTAGTTGCTCAACAGAAAAGCTTTTTCTGTTGCTGTGTTTATCGGAGAGGTTCCAGTTTCTTTTCCCCATTCGCGTATGATCATGTCCCAGTAGTGATACCATCAACTTTTTTTTTTGTTTTATTTTTAATGAAACTCCAAACACGAAAAGTATTAGAATCTCTAGTACCGTACCTGGGTTTGAAGGTTGAGGAGACAGGAGATACTTGTTTGAGATTAGACTTGAATTTCTGAAGATTGTAATTTTCAGGAAATACATTTGAAGAAAGGTCGTCCCAAAAAGCTGAAGTTGAAGGGATGAATGAGGAAGAAGAAAAGCTAGTTCTGTGAGTTTGAAGTTGGAGAGTAAATGGACGTTGACTGGTTGCAGCACGTGTATGGACTGGTTTGGAAGACAGAGAGGGAATTACAAAAGCCAATTCACAATGGCTAGTGCCCATGGAAGTATCTGTAGAAGAAAGCATGCAGCAGAAACAGAACGTCTATGAGACAGAGTGAAGAGACTTTGTAAGAGATGGGTCATTAATTAACCTGACTGCCCTCTTTTGAATGGAACCTAGGAGCCTGAAAGAGGTTTTGGGGGAACCACCCAAGATGTGGAAACAATACTCCATGGTAGTGCGATTTGACAATTGTACATAGTGAGTATTTGCTTAGAAGAAAAGTAACGCCGAAAGAGGGAAAACCCAGTATTTTTGATGCACAATAAGCAATATTTGTGATGTACTGATGCCAAAAGATATTAGAAGTCAGGAAAATCCCCGATAGATATGCCATATTACCTAGAAATCTGAGCGTCATCAAAGATAGGCACAGTAGCAGTAATTGATATTGGAACCGGGACCACGTATATTTGTGAAATGAATAAGGAGGTTTTTGGAAAGTTTAGATGTTTTCGCAGTTAAGTTTGTTCTATTAGTTTGACTGTTCATGATGTATTCAGTAGTAAAGTAAAAGAAAGTGAGAATGTTATATAAAGTAATGAAATTTTAGAATATGGCCATACACAGAGCAAATATATACCTAGCTCCTTGACACGACGCGGTCTCGACAATGCCCCCCGCATACACACAACTCGGACTCTCTCCAATTACTGTATCAGAGTAGAGGTAGTGAGATTATACGCTAGCTGATCTGGATACCTCCTAGAGAGTTACCAATGGGTTCGTTCCGGTTGACTATCTATCTATCGGCCGGCCTTTGTTTAGAGGTATAGTTTCGAAATGTAAATTTGATGAAAGAAATGGTGATTTCCAGAACTTTGCTCAGGAGAATAAACCATGGGTTTTACTACTTGAAGCCTTCAGTATTGTAAGCAAAGTGGTGATATTGCACCAGTTGATGAGAGTCATCTACTGCTTAGCGTATTGTCTGGTAATACAGAGGGGCAGTATTCCTCTAAGCAGGGATCAAGGTGATCCCTGCTTATGTTGGTTTACCGGTGAAATACCACCACTTTGCTTATTGGAGGCTTGAAGTGGTGAAACCCATGTTTAGTCTCTAGAGCAAAGTTTCCGGCATCCCCCTCCCCCATACTTCTCCTTCAACCCATGCACGGTACTAAGTACTATAGGTTTTGATACCTTTCGTGTTGGGGTTTTCATAAAAAAAAAAAAAAAAAAAAAACTCGCACATGGGCAAGTCATGAAATGTGCATGTTAGCAAACCCAGGATTACTAACAGTTCCACCGTCGTGAAGGTGCAAACAGAGGATTTGGTTTTCGCAGAATGAACCGACTTCACTGAAATTCGATCTTCTTGATTCACGAATGTTACCTGAATGTTAATTCCATCAGCGTTTTCGACTGTCGGGTAGCAAACCCTAGCTTTTCATACCTGAGAGAATGCCTGTGGCGCCTCCGTAGCCAGGTGGGAAGGAGCAGCAGTGCGTAGCACACGCTTCTTGATTAGACCGGGGTTCGAGCCCGTCACCACCAAATACGGAGGATGCGGAAAGGTCAAGGGAATGACCACCGCATATTCCCGGAGCAATATGGCCTTAGTTGCTAATGCTCCTAAAATCCAAATAACAAACAAACAAACAGAATGCCTGTGACAAGCAAGGACCAAATGTGGCCTGGCAGTAAAATCTAATATAAAATTAAGGAACGTAGCTACATGTAAAAATATTGGGATTGATTAGAGCAAAGTTTGTAATAATTTCAGAAAAAAAAATTATGATTTTTTTTTAGAAGTTTTTATGTTTGATAACAGAGATCTGTCACCCCGAGGCCTGTCACAGAAATTCTCTCAGGTATGACAAGCTAGGGCTTGTTACTTAAGAGTGTAAAACCACTGATGGAACTGTTATTCAGGTCACACTTGAGTCGAGTGGACTCGAGTGTGACCTGAATGCGTATGTGAAATTAAACTAGCAGGTCTGTAATTACTCGTGTCACCCCTTGATCCCCCTTTGTGAATTGGGGATACCATCACCACTCCAGTCCACAGGAACTTTGCGTAAATAAGGCTCTTGCGTTAATAAGCAATAGGTAAAAATGTTAAAGTAGTGTAATAATTTTCTTATGAGTAAGCCAGTTATTCACATCGTTAAGTGTTAAGCTGCGTTATCTAGCTATACATAGTAATATAGCTACATAATGCCCCAAAGCCTTTGTATACAGTGTGCCTTGAAACTTTTGTTCTCATGACCATTGAAAGCTTGTGAGAAGTCTTGGCTAGACTTCTCACAAGGATAACAACTAAGATAGTTGTTATCCTTATATGTTGTAATGCTAGACCGATACTGAATTTGCCTTCCAGACACCTCTCCTGATGTTACCATAACTTTAAAATTAGTATTCTTGATGAGTTTAAGGTTCTGATCGCCTCAGCTTGCAGTTGGCCTGTCATCATCCTGCCAGTAGCCATTCGTCGCTTCGAATCGTCCAAACATTGCATTCTACAGAAGGTGAAAACATAATCGAATTAATTCTGTACCGTGTTCTGTTATTAATGCCTAAGTGGTACTGATGTAGTGCTCGCTTTTACAGCCTGCCTGTTTTTCACATTCCCAAGCTTGAAATCTTATTTTGATGTTTATACATTATATCGTATTAAATCACATCATAATGTCAAATTTGATATAAAAAATTATATATGTAAAATAATGTTTGTAACTTTTTTTTTTTTTTTTTTGGACAGTGGTGTAGTAAGGGTTTCGCATAACTGTAATGGATTAACTTAAAAAAGCGATTGTCAGAAATAAATGCGTGTGCAAAATAAAATTATTTTTTAAACAAATTGTGCAAGTGTAAATGCTAAGTGCACCTCGAAGCTTTTGGCTTCTGGTGGAGGTTTTCCAAAGTCCCACTTTGGAAAACCTCCAAAGTGGGACTTTGGAAAACTTTCAATCAAATTGCTCTGTAAGGAGCAATTTGATTGAAACTTGCTGTCGAGCCTTGGGCTACATGCTATAGGGTAGGTTAAACCAAGGAGGTGAGAATTAAGAGATGAAACGTCGCTTCAAAGTTGAACCCGACTGGCGAAAATCACTCTGGGTTTGCTGAAGTCAAAACATAGTTCTTCAGTATTATTTTATGCCCTGACTTCCAAAGAAACTTCCAGAAGTTATTTGTTACAGGTAAAATAGATTTCGGAAATGAGTGGTGGTAGTACATTAAACTTAATCGACTTTAGAATTATAAATTCAATAAAGAAAAAGTAGGAAATAATACACACATAGCAGCCTTTTCTGAATTGTAATATTCAATAGATTTACTCAAGTATTTTGAATTAGAATTAAACTACTTAATTTAGATTAATTTTTGTAATGAACTATTTTTTTTTATCACGCGGATAATTTGACCTAATTTATACTAAACTTGTTAAAAAGGTGACGTTGTGAGTTAGAGCTTAATGTGAGGGAGCATTATTCTTGATATAACTATTATTTGTACGATTATTTATATATATAGGATTAAAAAATTAGCATAGAGATGATTTTTAATTTAACGAGCTGTGTTTTTATAGTGTTAATAGATTTCATATTTGTGAAATCATGTTCTGAGGACACAGAACGCGATTCCAAAAAAAAAATAAAAAATAAATAACAAAAAACCGATTCCTCATTTCCTTAATTTCTTTAAGGCTGTGTATTGATTGTGACGGTTTGCTGTGTCTAACGTGGCTTGTTTCAAGCACCGATGAAGGAGTTTTATTCACACTATATTAATAATCCGAACCGAAAAATAGTTCCTAATGGGATCTTTAATTTTAAGCTAGCTGGGTTACTATGTTGGCGGCAAATGACGAGAAACGTATGTATATACATTTAACTTCTGTTATTTTAATGTTGAAGTTTCTAATTCTCGAATGCGACAGACCATATAGGAAATGACGTAGCCAGGGCCGGATTTCCCATTAGGCACTACGACAGTTTTAGGGCCTACGAAGGAAGGAAGGAAAAAAATAATGCAACTATAAAACTTCAACATTGTACTTGAAATTAAAAAAAAATCTACAATATCGTCAATATCTAGATTACTTGTAACATTTCTTAACATTACAAAAGTTTCTAGCTTCTCATTGTAGCAAAATCTTTAATAAAGTCCTCGAAGTCCATATGACGAGCAATATCGTTATCGATACATAGAAGTGCCAACGACAATTAGCGATCTTGGCTTATAGTTGAGCGTACACAGTTCTTGATCTGCTTAAATTTCGAAAATGAGTGCTCTCCTTCAGCATTCGATCCAATTATGGATAGATCAATTCTTAAAGCTATGTGTACGTTTGGGAAACTAGTAATCAGTTTATCTTTTATTTGTGCCTTTATTAATTTTGCCACAGACCTTTTGTCCTTGTATAGCGCCGGAAACAATAACAATTCATCAACGAAGTCTGCTTGTAAGTCGGAGGAGTAGGTGTTAAATGCTGTGGCTTTGGATCGAATTTCTTCTTTTAACATAAGATTTATCTATAAGAAAACTGAAGGTATCATGCATTGTACTGTATGCAGCACGTAGTTTTGTCATTTCTGTGATTAGTACGTCTACAATACGATAAAAAAAACCTTGAATTCAAAATGTATCTTTTGCACTTAGTTCTGCTGTACCAATTCGAATCTCTGGGTTTCATTAAACGGTTTCTTCCTTTTCCACTTTCGGTCTTCATATTGTCTGTAATCAGAATTTTGAACGAATTATTTTGCCATTTTTTCAAACTCATCAAATTTGTCTTCGTCTCGAACATCAATCAAGTAATCCAGAGGGGAATCATATAATTTCACAATTACGCATAACTGAATTCCATGTTCTTGAATTGCTTTATTCACTCTATCTATGTTTTTTAGATATTCCCAGATGACAGTCATTAATGCTATTTCTAACCTGTTCCATTTATTTATCAAAGCTTTTCCTTCATGAACCACTGTTGATATTTGTTCTTCACATTCTGAGACATCGAGTGCTGCACGAATTTTACTGTAATTTTTTTTTAATGATCTCGCAGCATCATAACATGATGACCATTTTGTGTCTGAGATTTTTGACCGAGATTATATTCTCCATCGTACTCAATTTAGACCATCTTTGTGGTGAAGCTTCAGAGAATGTGTAGAGCGACTGTAAAATGCCAAAAAAATTAACGTCTGCCAAATGCTTTCTGAAGATGTGGTCCCTACTAAATTAAGACTGTGTGAAGCACATGGAACCCATACTGCTATTTTGTTGACTTCCTTGAATCTGGCTTGGACTCCAGAATACATCCCACTAATATTAGCAGCGTTGTCATATGACTGAGATCTGCAATTTTCTATATCTATTCCATGTTTATTAAGAACAGATGCTACCTTGTCAAAAAGATATTTTGCATCATGCTTTTCAATGGGAACAAACATCAAGAAATGCTCATGTACTTCGCCATCTTTTGATACATAACGAGTAATGACCGACAACTGATCTGTGTGACATATCAGGAGTTGAATCTATGCTGATGCCGTAATATTTGGCTTCTTTAATTTCGGATGTGATGTGTATCAACACTTTTGACCCAATAAATTGATAAATTCTTCGTATGTGGTTGAAGACAGGCACGAAACATTTCCACTTCCTGGATTTCCATATTTTCTTATATGCTCTTTTAGAAAAGGATCAAACTCAGAAGATCAATACACCAATGGCAGTTTTCATTGTTAGGATTGTTGTGTTGCTCATTATCACCACGAAAAGCTATACCTCTTTCTGCCAAAAAAATTTTACTACGGCAACTACCCTTCTTAAAACTTCAGTCCAGTATTTAGTTGCTTTTTCCTTCTCGATTTGCAATTTTGTGTCAATCCAGATAGAATTTTGGAACTGCAACATATTAGATATAGAAGTGAAATTGTTCTTGATTTTTCATGCGTTGTGATTCTTGCATGTGCATTTTTTCAGTCGTTGAATCCAGTTTGAAATTGATTACATATTTTATTAGGTCCGTTTTTAAATAACATACACACATAACAATACGCTTTTCCAGTAGATTCTGAGAATATTAGCCAGTCTCTTTTAACAACCTCGCCATTTTCCTATAAAACGATTCTTTTCTTGCATATCTTACTTTTTCGCCAAATTTTTCAGACGTTGATTTCAAATTGCACTCTGAAGACGGCACACTTTGGGCAACGTAATGAATGAGATCAGCATTTATTTTCCATTTAGCTGGATCAGTGTTGAAATCTGATAGTGAAACAGTAACAGATGTTTTTTGGGTACTTATGTCATTCACAGGCTCTGATTCATCCTTATTTGCAATTACATCAGTTGTCAGGTCGACACTACGGAATCTGCTTGGTCTGATTCTAATTCTATATCAACTTGACCTTTATTTGTTCCTTCTTCAGTAGTCCTATGAATGCCATCACTGAAATCTTTAGATTGAGAAAGAGTAGGCTTATTGCAGGAGTGGTTTGGAACATTTATATATTTCGGCATTGAATTTTTAATTTCACCCAAATCTTTTTCTTCTTTATTTTTTCATAACCAGATTTGTGTTTACACGTATATCCGTCAGACATTTTAAATCACATCAAACAGTTAACACAATAAATTATTCTAGAATCAGAATATAAAAAAATTGAAATACAGCTAACAGTCTTCTTTTAAAATTCGCACTATTTAAAATGTCACACCACAAACTTATTCCACTATTTACTACCACTCTCTTTACGAATAACACACATGTACATATTTGTGAGTACAACTGTTTTGAACAGGAAAATGCATATTTAACTCTACAAAACATGTTAGTTTAGCAAGATAAGCATGAGACAAGTCATACACGTTCATGTGCTGATGATCTGCTCATACTTGCATTACATCAAAAGATCTAATTCGCAGTCAGTGTGTTAATACAGTATAACTTACTATAAGAAATATTTTACTCCTCTTTTTCCCACTTCTCAAAATAAAAGTGCCTAGGGTCTACAAACATTAAAATCCTGCCCTGGACGTAGCACATAGATTACCCATAGATTAAATTTCATAATTAACCACTCCTTTACCACTTGCTCAATACAGAGTTATTTATTAAGTTCTTTTGACCTAATTACATTAAACTTGTTACAAAGATGACGTTTCAGGATTCATACCGGGTTCCAGAGTGTGCCCAAATGTTATTCTTGTAGATAAAGCATGTCAACATGCGGGTCGCCAAAGGGGCTCACATCTGGTGAGTATAGGTATCACACTCAGGGTCCTGAGTTGGATATCATCATTCTTCTCTTTCTTGGTGATTCTCTCTCACTCTCTCAGGGTGGCTCAGGAATTTTTTTTTTGGCTGGTGCAGCATAAGCCTCAGGCTTCCTTGCACCATATAGCTAATAATAATAATAATGAAAGTAGTAGTACCATGTCATGTGCTTCCCGATGTGATCCAAATTCATACCCATTGAGTTGAAGAGCTGTTTAGGATTTTCTAATTTAGGATCAAGTGGGATTGCTACAGACCCAATCGTTAGTAAGAGTGATTAGTCTGTGCCCTCTTCATTCAAATTATTGTTCCAGTTGTCTTTAATTAATTGAAGAGGAGCGCTGCGTGATTATTCATCATATGAGAAATAATCAGTCACACTAATATATCACGTGATAAATTAAGTGTTTTTATTGAAATGTAGCAATTAAATTGAAAACACCTCGATACCAACACTTAAACAAATTTGGCGATATTTCGGGAATGTACTGTTTCCCATTATCAGGACTATAGAGATGTTAGAATAATAATTCAAGTTAGAAGTTACAGTAAATAACGTCTGTGTTACAACGAACAGATATCTAAAGTTAGTATTTGACTAAAGTTAGATAAAGATTTGGCATTTTTAGTTGTCATGCGAAGCAATGAATGAATTAAATTTCTAACTGCAGCGTAAAAACAAACTTATAACATAAATATATGATAACATAAAAGCTTTTCAAACAAAACTTCGGCTTTGGGAAATTCAATTAAAATAGTAACTTGGTTCATTTTAAAACTTGCAAATGGTTTAGTTTGCATTATTTACAGCGATACTGTATTATTTTTCGAATAAGGTTGGATCGTTGCGAAATGAGTTTGAAATTAGATTTCGCGCTTTGCGAAACATTTTCAATGTGCCATTTAATTTCGATGTGGGATAAAGATCTACAAATGGAGCTCATCGCGATTCTGTTCCAAGAGAAAAATTTAATGACGGTGGAGTTCCAAACTTTTGTTCCCAAAGATACACTGCTCGACAAAATTAACAGAACACGTAAAAAACTTGGTGTAACTCGTGCAGCTTGCGATGAAGCTGGACAAAATTTATTATGGCGGTGTACCATAGAATAAGGATGAAATGAAGAGACAGCGAGAAACTTCGGACAGGTAATAGGAACATTTATAGGGGTTGTATAATAATTACCAAAAAAAAAAAAAAAAAAAAAGGTCATATTACAGAGGTTGATACAAGATGCTCGAAAATATGGTCACATAATATCAGTACTGGGTATGATCCCCTCCAACGGCAAAACAGGCCTGATAGCAGTGAAATATGCTCGATATAAGTGTGTCTATAAGATTCTGTAGCAACAAATGCCATTATTCCACCAGCCCAGACGACTTCGCTCAGAAAGTGACCGAGGAGTCGGCTGTGGACGTGCAATGTGACGCCGCCCAAGGGTGTCCCACAAATGTTCGATCGGATTAAGTCTGGTGATCTGGCAAAGGTATAATGAGAGTGGAAGTAATCTACAAACCAGAAGAATATGACGAGAGTGTTTACATGCTGGTGGAAAGGGCAAGCAAGCGCGATTGTCTTATTATGGATGACTTCAATCTGCCCCATATTATTTGGAATAAGTGGGAAGGAAACTCACCTTGGGGAAACACTTTTGTAAATAAACTGGATTATTATTTGTACCAGAGATGTGAGATAATAGAGGTGAGGATATTCTTGACCTCATCATTACTTACGAATTAAATGACATCACAGGGCTTAAAATACAAGAATATAATTCCATATAATTCCTTATGTGCTGTGATGTAACAACTGAAAATTAAGCTACTCTATACTTATGATCTAATACAAGAATCATTGGCAGATAGCGATCATGCAGTCATCAGTTGGAAGGTGAAGAAATATGTTGAGGTAGTTAACAGGTAAAGGCACTGGTTTTAATTTCAGAAGAGGGGACTTTTAAGTTTTAGTGCTATATGGCATTTGTTAATTGACTGGATTGCAGAGTAAGGGCAAATACACTTGAATTAGAAATTCCTTTAAAGCAAAAATCAATCACAGAAGCCATGAACGCATACATACCATTGAGAAAATATTGCAGGAGGAGGATCCCGAAATGGATGAATGTAGAGCTGGCCAGGCAAATAAAGCAGAAAAAAAGAGCATGGGACAGTTACAGAGCGATGAATAGTACTGAAGCCTACAACAGCTACAAGTTGATTTGTAATAGCACCACGCATAAAGTTACAGAAGCCAAGGCTGTGTATGAGAAAGCACTGACCAAGAGAGCAAAGAATGGGGACAAGGAATTTTTCATGTATGTGAATGCAAGGAAGAAAAAAGCGAATCAGATCGGACCTTTGCGCACCGGGTGTGGCGAAGTCTTGGACAACCCAGCTGATGTTGCAAGTGGACAGGTATTTTAATTATCATTATTATTATTAATAGCCATGTGGTGCAAGGAAGCCCTGAGGCTTATGCTGCACCAGGAAAAAAAAAAATTCCCGAGTTACCCTAAGAGAGAGTCAAAAGTAGAAGGGAATTACCAAGAAAGAGAAGAATGATGATATCCAGCTCAGGGCCCTGGGTGTGTCAAGCCCATACTCGCCAGATGTGAGCCCCCGGGGTCATCTTATCTTTAATGAAGAAAGACCCTTCATGCTGAGAAGACGCTTTGCAAATGAGGCCGAGTCATATGAAATTAGTAATTTCGAAAGTACGGATGACTGTTTATTATAAAAACTTTGGAGCTTCAAGACAAGTAAGGCTCTTGGAGTTGATGGCATATACTCATTAATTTTGAGGGAGACTGCCAAGGAGTGTATTGAACCATTGAAGCTAACTATATGAGGGCATCTTTGGACTCGGGAGAGATTCCTGGATTGGATGAGTGCCAACGTATCACTAATATATAAAGGTGGTTCTGAGAGAGAGAGAGAGAAAGAAAGAAAGAAAAGCTGGTAACTATAGATTGGTTAGTGTGACTTTAGTGGCAGGGAAAATCTTAGACACAATGATTATGAGAGCAGTACATGGACATCTAGATAGATATGACATTCTGAATAACAGAAAACATGGTTTTGTTAAGAGAAAACCATGTTTAACTAACTTTGTAAGCTATTTTGACACAGTTACTCATGAGCTGGATGTAGGGCACAATTTTCACATAGTTTATTTGGATTTTAGCAAGGCATTTTACTCAGTCCCTCGTGAGAGGTTATTATATAAGACACGTTGGGATTACGGGAAAAATTCTAAGGATTGCTGGGTAACAGTAGGACAGAAATCAGAGGGTTGTGATTAATGAATATTCTTCAGACTGGTGTAAAGTCAGAAGTGGGGTCGTCCCCCAGGCATCGGTTTTTGGACCACTGCTGTTTCTGAATTTCATAAACGACATCGACGATGGGATAAAAGGCCTGATATCAAAATTTGCAGACTATGTAAAGATTGGTAGAGTAGTTAATGATGAGTACCAAGCAGCGCTCCTTCAAGATGAATTGAACAGGCTACAAGAATGGTCAGAAAAGTGACAGCTATGTTTTAATGCAGCAAAATGCAAGGTCACTTGGGGGAACAGCAAACCCAAAATAAATTATACACTTGGTGGGGTTGAATTAAAAAAGTAGAGGAAGAAAGGAATCTGGAAGTTATAATACTGGAAGATATGAAGTTTTTTTGAGCAGTGTAAACAGGCAGCCAGGAAAGCCCATGATGTTCTATCGAACATTATCCTGTAGATATATGTAGGTCATAGTCTCACTGTATAATGCAATTGTAAGACCACATTTGGAACACTGCGTTCAAGTATGGATATCCCATCTGGGAAAAAAAAAAAAAAAAGACATAGAGCTTCTTGAAAGGATTCAAAGACAGGCAACTCGCACGGTGATATCGGCAAATGGGCGACTGTATGAGGAAAGACTCCGATTATGTGGGCTACAGAGCTTGGCAACTAGGCACCTCAGAAGCGATCTGATTGAGGTTTATATGGCTCTGAGAGGGGATAGTAAAATGAACGAAGGCGGAATTTTCACTTATAGAGAATTCCAAAACTCGTGGGCATAAATTCAAATTACAGGGGAAGATATTTAGACTAGATTGCAGGAAGTTTTCTTTTAGCCAGCGAATCGTTGATCTCTGGAGCAGGTTGCGTTCACAGGTAGTTGAGGCTAACAGTTTGAATAAATTCAAAGGTCAACAACCTTTGTGTGGAGGGAAGCAAATAATTTGTGTTTTCTTATTTGCTCTTTTTTTTTTTTTTTCCAGCTAGTGCAGCAAAGACTCCGATTTCTGGCTTTCTTATACTGTATGGCCATTACTATCGTGCTGCCCACAGTAGTCGGATTTCTTCCCACTCTTATGTGCAGTGGCGTTGTTTTACATGAAAAGAAAATCTGGGCCAACCGTACCCCTAAAAAGTCGCACATAGGGTCGAGGATCTGTTTGTGGTACTCCTGTCAAAAACATGGAGAGGGGTACAGTGCCGTTGATCAATATTCCGTCCCACACGAGAACACCGCCTCCACCGTAAGTGTCTCTTTCTATGATGTTGGGGGGATGGTATCGCATTCCTTGTTGTCTCTAGAATCTGTCCTAGGGACTCATGAGAGTCCCTAGGACAGATTCTAGAGACAACTAAAACGGGACTCATGAGAGAACATAACTGAAGCCCATTTGACAGGGCTCCAATCCTGCCATGAACATGAACTGGTGCCATTTTGGAGTTAATGGGATACAGACCAGTGATTTATAATTCAAGTGCACTCTACGTTTCTTTGCGTAGAGTCCACTTGAATTAAGCTTTCTTGACATAGTCTGGTTGGAAATGTTTTCACCTGTGGCTGCAGCAACTTTAAGAGACAGTTGATGGTAGGACATTATAGGGTTCCGTCTTGCTGTTAGAGCCAGATAGCGGGCTGTTCTGGTTGACGTGCCCTCGGGCGACCTTGGCCAGTCCTCCTTGTAATGGTTACTGTCTCCTGAAACTGCTTCCATACTGCCAAGACGACACCGCGAGACACATTAAGCTAATGTGCCAACCTCCGCCTGCCCGTCTTCAAGTCGTCCAACGCCCCCGCCATCACAAAGAATCATCTCTAAATCACGATAACTAGGAATGAATAATTTTCATAATATGCCGCTCTGTAATGTGGTAGATCGATTTCTGTTGTTTATGGGAATTTGCATTCAAGGGTGCCTATTATATCAAACATTCACCTTCGGCGACACTGTTCACAATGTCACTTTTCATGATAAAACGTTATATTCTGTTAATTTTGTCGAGCAGTGTAGTTCGGTTTGCGGGTAAAATTATATGCCATGTTTGGCAGCGCATATTTATTCGACCCCCCCCCCCGGTTATGAAAAGAAACAATACATCGAAGAGATGATTGACAGATGCACACGTAATGAAAGTTGTATCTGCAGGAAATATTTCGCCTGACATCAGCAAGTTAAAAGTAGAAACAAAATGTACCAAGTTTCTGGGAAGAAAACTTATTAGTGATTTAAGTTTTTTAGAATGCAGTTAAATTTTTTTTGTTGAATTTTGTATTTATAAAAATAAACTCCCTTGTTAAATTTGGACCACGAATTGATTTTTTAATCCATTGATCGACATTAATGTATTGCTAATTTATACTTACATACATTATGCTTCAGTAAAACTACAAATATAGTTATAAAATAGCAATGTTTTTAAAAAAAAACAAAAAACAAACGCGACCTATCAATGCAGCTGGCATGCATTAGTGCAGGGGTTTCCAAACTTTTATACCTCACGCACCACTCATATAATATTTCATGCCCCTTCCAGAACAAGTATAGTCAACCAGATTTGATATAAAATTTAGCTGAGTGTACATACTTCTATAAATTAATATAGACTTCAATAAATTTAATTAAATTATGTTACCCAAGCAAAGAATTTAAAAAAACGGACAAAAGTGTGTACATATTTCATGAAAATAAGTGCTACATACAAAAACACGCCCCTTTTGGAGGGCCAAAAAAAAAACTGAGTGCCCTCGGGGGCTGTCCCACACTTTGTGAACCTGCACAATAGCGAGCTGGACAAACCAGCTGTTATCTCATATACTCGTGAGATAAACGACAGATGACAGTAGTATTTCGAGAGCTTGATAAGTACAATAGGTGTTAATACCTTTTGTGTTTGGGTTTTTTATTGAAAAAAAAAAAAAAAATCACCACTTTTGAAGTTCATTGTGCATTCATTCATCTTGGTGATTTAGAAGCAGTCTTTTGTTTAGAACCAAAACTTTGGTTCTAAACAAAACTGATTTTTGTCAGTGGCGTGCAGCTGATTTCTGTTAGTGGTGATTGGATTTTAACTGGTTTGCTGAGGGGAAAGTGTTTTCAGTGCGGACTACATAGACCATATGGGAACTGTAACTACATATTTTGATAACTCTTAACGCTTTTCTGATTTCTCAGTGGAAAAGTAAAGTAGAGGAGGGGAGTGATAAACAAAAGAGGAATGTTATTGTATAGACAAACGTGTACTGCCAACCAAATAGCTTGCCATTCCAGTTGCCCACAAGCCTTCAGGAAAGACACATGACACCTACCATAACCCCAGGGGCTCATATCTGGTGAATATGGGCATGGCACACCCAGGGTCCTGAGCTGGATATCATCATTCTTCTCTTGGTGATTTCCCCTTCTACTTCTAACTCTCTCTCTCAGGGTAATTCAGAATTTTTTTTATTTTGGCTGGTGCAGCATAAAAAAAAAACCCGTTTTGTTTACATACGTCATTTTGTTTATTTAACGTGAACCTAACATTATTCATGCGTACGAATTCCAAATCTTGATATTAAGATTGTGAATTAAAAACTTTAAAAATTACTTTGAAATTTATTCCCTTAGTGTTCAATTACTTTGGCCTGGTTGCTGTTGATTTGAATAATTTCTGACATTTGACTATTGTAATTTTGATAAATTACTTTAAAGTACCTTCGATTAGTATTCTCTTATTATTTATTTTTTAAAATATTCAGAACAAAACAAAACCGTTATGCCATATTGGGAACATGTTCCTGATAGGGCTACTGGCCACGAGGCCTTATATATATACATCAGGCACCCCTCTTTCTCTCTCTCTATTATCCCCCCCCCTTAGCATTTAGGAAAGGGTTTTAAAAACCAGTAAATAATAATTAGACCTTATTGGCAGTTACGGTATATTTGAAGACGAAACACTAAGATTGACGTAGTCGGATTTATGATTAAATAACTGGACATGAAGGATGTTGTAATAATCAAGCGGTAAGAAGGATGAGATGTTGGCAAGCCAACAAAAAAAAAAAGTTGACATCAAATTAGATGGAAGGTCACGGCGCAGATCAAGTACCACAGGCTTTACAATTACACCGGCTAAACTACATGTAAATTACATAAAGAGGCCATTCATAATTTATTTGACAGCAGAATTCAAGTACAGTACTCTGTTACGTAAGTCTAGAAGTTACCGCATATTGCTATGCATTGTTTTTTTTTTTTTTTTTTTTTTTTTTAGCGTAATGAGATTCATACCATATTAGTTATGAGACAATCCTTGCTTGGTGCATGCATTTCCTAAAGGCGTGGGGAATGGTGTGTGGAATAATAAACATCACTATATTAGGATCGTTTTCTGCTGGTAGTTGGCTTTGATGCAGACATTGTTAATTAAGGTTTAAAATAACTGTGAACTTATAAATTTTAAAACACTTGAACAACTGAAAAACATTACGTTTGCGAAGGTTTAAGAAAAAATATAACGCTTTTTAATATTACTGACCAGGACCGTTATTATGGTTATACGAGTATACACATGCGTGTAAATTTAAAAGTGCGCCCATTTATTTGTTTAAAAAAATATATTAGGAACATTAATTTTGCCGCTTGAGTATGGATCACGCAATCGCTACTACTTTGAACGGCCCCGTAATTGACACGGAAATACGATATTGTGGAACAAATTTCGAAGCAAAATTCCAAACTCAAGTTGCCCCTGCTTATTTTGCAAATCGTTCTCTGATGAAGAACTTACAATATTTTTGAATGGTTAACGTTAGGTAGCAAAGTAGAACTATTATTATTATTATTAGCCATATGGTGCAAGTTTATGCTGCACCAGCCAAAAAAAAAAAAAAAAAAAATCAAATCCCAAGTTACCTGGAGAGAGAGAGAGAGGTAGAAAGGAATCACCAAGAAAGAGAAGAATGATGATATCCAGCTCGGGACCCTGGGTACGCCAAGCCCGTACTCACCAGATGTGAGCCCCTGGAGATAAATTTTCCGATTAATGTGAATGGCTAGTTTTATTTGAATGTTTATCACTATGGTAAAACAATTTGAAGAATGTGAATGTATGGCAGGCGATCTGAAAAATGTTAAACTTTTATTGGGAGCAATATAATTTTCCTCGAATTAAGTAATAACAAGGTTATTGTTCTCCGGCTTTTTTTTTGGTGGCGGAGAATATGTGACCACTTTTGCATGATTTGCCAATAAATTAAGTGTGTTGAGAGGTGATTTTATTTGTTAAAGGACAAATAAAATCAGGTTAAGATAACATATTCCCAGGACAGCTTGGGAATATGTTATCTTAACCTGATTTCATGGTCATTTTTTTAAAGAAACATTTGGATGATTTGGAAGGTATCCGTAGGTGACTATGCTATTTGTAATTCGGTAATATGATTTCCATCCATTGCTCACTAATCATTGGATCAAATCCAATGTTATTCAGGGTTAACGAATGGGATTATGCATCTAAGTAATAGGCAAGTCTTGTGTCAGACTATCAGTGAACAGATATTGAAAAGATAAATTGCGAGTTAGCTTGACAAATTTCCTAACCTACACTAAAACTGACTAAAGCAGATATTTGGGCAGATTGAGAAGATAAAAGAAAAGCCACCTGTTTCACTACTGAAGCACTGCAGGAACATCTAGACAAGAATTCAGTTATAGCTCAGACGCAGCATGGTTTTGTTAAGGGCAGGTCTTGCCTGAACAATTTGATTGGATACTATGATGTAGTCACAAAAGAACTGGATGCAGGGAATAACTTTGATATTATATATTTGGATCTTAGAAAGGCTTTTGATACTGTTGCACATGGAAGACTGCTGCACAAATTGGAGCAGTGTGGCATTGGAGGCAAATTGCTGCTATGGATAAGGGGATGGTTGAGTGGCAGAAGACAGAGAGTGGTAATCAATGGACACTGCTCAACGTGGACTAATGTTATTAGTGGAGTTCCTCAAGGTTCAGTGTTGGGTCCGTTGTTGTTTTCGGTGTTTATGAATGATATTGATGATGGGATATCAAGTTTAATGTCCAAGTTTGCAGATGATACAAAGGTTGGCAGGGTCGTTAAGGACACTACTGACGCTATGCTGCTGCAACAGGA
This sequence comes from Mastigoproctus giganteus, assembly GCF_048544385.1. NCBI lineage: Eukaryota > Metazoa > Arthropoda > Arachnida > Uropygi > Thelyphonidae > Mastigoproctus > Mastigoproctus giganteus. Next base: position 23,920,561 of record NC_143577.1, on the reverse strand, counting down.
TCTGGAAAGGTTGAACAGATGGGCTGAGAGGTGGCAAATGAAGTTTAACATTGACAAATGTAAAGTACTACATATGGGAAACAGTAACCCCAGAGCAACGTATCAACTCTGGGGTACTACACTGACAGTGGTGGAGAATGAAAAGGACCTGGGGGTAATTGTGCAGGCAGATATGAAGTTCTCTGAGCAGTGCAGACGAGGTGCAAGAGTAGCTCATGGTGTCTTGTCAATGATATACAGGAATTTTTCTAGCAGGGATAAGGAGGTGATTATTCCCTTGTATAAGGCAATGGTTAGGCCACATCTTGAGTACTGTATACAGGTCTGGAGGCCTCATTTCAAGAAGGATGTAGAGCTGCTGGAACGGGTACAGAGAAGGGCAACAAGATTAGTGAATGGAACAAAGGGTTGCTCTTACGAAGAAAGGCTTAAGTTTTGCAAATTACAGAGTCTGGAGACTAGGCACCGGCGAGGTGATCTGATAGAGGTGTATAAGGCTTTGAATGGTTTGAGCATGCTCAATGCCAATGGGATTCTTCATCTTGCTCAGAATAATCACCTCAGAGGGCATAAATTCAAATTGAGGAAGGACGGATGTCGGATAGATGTGCGGAAATTTGCCTTTGGCCAGCGGGTGGTTGGTTGGTGGAACCGACTTCCATCACTTGTTGTTGAAGTTGATAGCCTAAACAAATTTAAAGCTCAACTGGACAGGTATTTCGAACGAACGGAGGGGTGAAATGGGAGTGGAGTTTTTTTTTTTTTTTTTGGCTGATGCTGAATAAGCTTGCTTTCTTGCATCATATGCCTCTACTAATGCTAATGAATAATATATGCTCAGTAATCACAGAATTATGACCATCTACCTAATACCATGTTGGGCTACTGTTCCCATGGATAACAGCTGCTATTCACCTAGGCATTGACTCCAGTAGATATCTGAAGATGTCCATAGGGATCTGCAGTCATGTTGCTTGCAAGGCCTTGCACAGTGTTGGAATAGATGATGGTTGTGTGTCCATACACCTCACTTTCCATAGGTGTTCAATTGGATTGGGGTCAGGTGAATTTGGAAGCCAACCAAGATGGGTTATATCTTCACTGTGTTCCTCAAACCACTCATGCACAGTGCAGGCCCAATGACACCATGCATTATCATCTTGGAAGATCTCGTTTCTGTCTGGGAAAAAATGCAACATGGCAGGGTGCACATGATCTCCTAAGAGCTGTCCTAGGTCCACCAAGGGTCCTAGTTCTTGCCAGCAAAATGTGCTCCATATTAAGCAACCACTGTCACCTTCCTGGACAGTGGGCACCATGCACAGTGGGTTCATGTGCTCATGTTGCTTGTGCCACACAAAGGCATCAGTCGGCGTGTTGCACCAGCTATTTGGACTCATTCAACCAGCTCACTCATATCCGGTCCTCCAGTATCCAACCAGCATGTTGTCGATACCACAGCATTCACCGTTGATGATAATCAGTGGTGAGGAGAGGGTGTTTCTTGGGTTATCTGCTGTGGAACCCCATATATCTGAGTGTGCGATGTATTGTCATTTGGATTCTTACATTCCCCATATTGAATTGTGATGTCAACTGTCACACAGTGACTTTCCTTTGAGCCCGTACAACATGCTGCACTCTTCGCTCACCATGAACATCCACCTTGCATAATCCCTTTCATTCTGTTGGTGGGAGATGGTTTTACCCATCTGACACCATTCTTTGTACACCTTAAGGGCCCGTGGACACAGTTGCTCATGGACACCACAGGCCATGAGCAACTGACAAGACATCATGCCATTTTCGACATGGAAGCACCGAATGCATGAGCTCCCACAATCATCATGCCTTTTGAAACTATGTGATATCTTTACTATGTCCCATAACTGATACTTTATTGACTTTGCACAACCAGATGCAAATTACCACTGCTCTAGTGTAGGAAGCTGTGTGGTTTTTTATACTGGAAGTATATAAAAGTGTATATAAAAAGTATATAAAGTGTGTGAGTGTATATAAAAATGTATATGTTGAATAGAATAACAAGACAGTGGAAACAATAAGGCAAAAAAATGGAAAAGAGATGACAGAAGAATGGGGAAGTAATCTAGTGCAGTCAAAGGGTAAATGCTAAACATATGCACAGGATGGACAATAAAGTGAGAAAAATAAATGAGGGAGACAGTGATAGAAGGGATATAGAAGATAACAAAAAATATGTATAATAAGAGATATAAATAATTACAAAATTGATAAAATAATTACCAATATCAAAGGCCAGGATTGCAGAAAAATTTTTGTTTGCAATCATGGCCTTTGACAACTGATGAGAGGCCGATTTTGGTAAGTTAGCATTAGTTGAGGAATATGATTCAAGAAAGCAAGCCTATACAGCATTGGCCAAAAAAAAAAAAAAAAACCCCTTCCCATTTCGCCCATCCTGTCACTCCAAATGTTTGTCTAGTTCAGCCTTAAATTTATTTAAGCTATCAACTTCCACAACAACAGATGGAAGTCTGTTCCAGCAATCAACTACCCACTGGCTAAAGGCAAAAAAATAAGGATATGTGGCAACATCCTTATATATATTCTATAAAATATAAAATGTATATATAAACTCAGAGACAAGCCATACATGTATGTTATTTAGTGAAGTATTTTTTTTTAGCGAAAATATTATTATATCTTTTGGGTATGGGGATTATTCCTCCATGTCCTTTAAAAATCAGAGAGGTGAACAAACCTTTAATGTGGAAACATTTTTGAAATTATCAGTGCTGCCTTTTTTGAACAGTTACCTAACAACCTTATGGGATTAGGGTTAATTCCCATCTCCACACCCTTGTTTAAAAATCAGAATGTGACTGAATAGTTAATGTGCGTAATTTATAAAATAAAATAAATAAATTTTCTGTTTATACTCCAGGATGACCATACTGTCAGAGGAGTTCATAAGGTAAGAGAGAATACACAAGAAACAGCACTGTATTTTGCGGTCACGGCACTTTAACAGCACTGTATTTAGCGGTCAGCAGCCTGGAAAGCAAGGTAATGGGAATTTCCAGGACTTCTGGGAGTCATAGTGGAACAAGTAAATACATGGGCTGTGTTAGGTAACTAAGAGTAGAAACAGGTGCATGTATACTTGCATGTACACCAATGCTAGGAGTATAGTTAATAAATTCGATGAGCTTGAAGTGCTAGTCAAGACATCAAAGGCAGATATTGTTGGGATATCAGAGATATGGTGTCACACAGGCATAAGCAGTGCAGAACTGGAATTTGGGGAGTACAATGTGTACAGAAAGGATAGACAGGAAGGGAGGAGGGGGTTATGCTGTTAGTTAAGAAACACATAAAATCTAAGGAAGTGCATCCAATTGATGTGGGTGGACAATGCAATGTTGAGTCTGTTTGGTGTGACATAAGCACTGGGAAAGGAAAAATGAGAGTAGGTGTGTGTTATATAGGCTTTATGAGTATAATGAGCAATTGTGCAGAGAAATAGAGTGGGCCAGTAAATTAGAGTGTCTTATAATGGGGGATTTTAATTTCCCTGGTATTGACTGGAATTTGTGGGTTGGTCACTCACACACTAGCAAGGCTTTTGTGGATTTATTGGATGATTGTTTTCTACAGCAGCATGTTCGGGAGGCAACTAGAGGGAGTAATATTCTTGATCTGTTTATCAGTAGTGATTCTTCATGCATCAAGAATCTTCAGATAAGGAACCACTAGGTGGCAGTGATCACAGTGTGCTGAAGTGGGATTTACTCAAAGAGGTAACTACCATCAAGGGTAAAGGGAAGGGTTTTTGCTTTCATAAAGGTGACTATGGTGGTCTGAGACAGACAGTATTTATTGTCTCTGTGAGTATACGACATATGAAAAAAGTATTGCTGTACATAAAAAAATTCCTCACTTTGCAAAAGAGGTGGATCAAAGAATGAAGTGAGTAATTATAGACGAATAGAGAAAATACTGGAGTCTGGTTAAGGAAAAAAATGCAGGACCATCTAGAGAGGAATGCAGTTATATGGCAATAAATAACTGTGGGTTTTTTAAGTGGCAATCTTGTGACTAATCTGAATGTGTACTATAATATAGTAACAAAGTAAATGAATGCAAAAAATTATTTTAACATTATATACTTAGATTTCAGGAAAGCTTTTGATATTGGTCCACATAAATGACTGGTTTACAAATTGGAGCAGTGTGGCATTAGGAGCAAGTCACTGCTGTGGATAAAGGGATGGTTGAGTGGGAGAAAACAGAGAGTGTTAATCAGTGGGTGATACTTTGGTTGGACCATTGTCATTAGTGGAGTGAACTAGGTTGGACTCAGTGTTGGACCCATTGCTGTTTTTAATATTTAGTAATGATATTGTTCATTTCATATCGGCCTTAATGTCTGAGCCTATACTGTTTCAGATGATACAAAGGTGATTGGCAGAGCGGTTCATGATAGTAATCAGGGTATACTACTGCAAGAAGATCTGAAAAATTAGGCAGTTGGGTTGGGAAGTAACAACTGAAGTTTAACATTGACAAATGCAAGGTACTACATATAGGTATCAGTAACACCAAGAATAATATACCAAGCATGCTACCACACTCAAGGTAGTAGAGAATGGAAAAGACTGTGGTAACTGTGCAGTCAGATATGAAGTTCTCTGAGCATTGCAGACAGGCTGCTAGGACAGCTGATGGAGTTCATAAGGTAAGAGTACATTAATACATGGTAATTTTTCCAACAGGAACAAGGAGATGATTATCACGTTGTATAAGACAATGATTAGGATGCATCTTGCATAGTGCATACAGTTCTAGAAGCCCCATTTTAATAATTAGCATTAACACTAGTAGAGGCATATGATGCAAGAAAGCAAGCTTATACAGCATCAGCCAAAAAAAAAAAAAAAAAAACCCTACGACACCTCCCATATGCCCCCTCAGGTGTGTAATCTGAGCAAGAGCAAGAATTCCATCAGCATCAAGCATGCTTAAAACATTCAAGGCCTTATACACCTCAATCAGATCACTTTGCAAGTGTCTAGTCTCCAGATGCTGAAATTTGCAGAACTTAAGACTTTCTTGGTAAAGGCAACCCTTTGTTCCCTTCACCAATCTCATAGCCCTTCTCTCTACTTGGTCCATCAGCTCTACATCCTTCCTGAAATGAGGCCTCCAGACTTGTATGCAGTATTCAAGATGTGGCCCAGCCATTGCATTATACAATAGGATAATCACCTCCTTATCCCTGCTAGCAAAATTCCTCTGTATCATTGACAAGACCCCATGAGCTGCTCTGGCAGCCTGTGTGCACTGTTCAGAAAACTTCATATCTGACTGCACAATTACCCCAGGTCTCTTTCATTCTCCACTACCCTGAGTGTAGTACCACCCAGTTGGTACATTACTCTGTGGGTTACTGCTACCCATATGCAATAATTTGCATTTGCCAATGTTAAACTTCAGTTGCTACTTCTCAGCCCAGATGCCCAACTTTTCTAGGTTCTGTTGCAGTAGCCTACTGTCATTACTGTCATTTACAACCCTGCCAATCTTTGTATCATTTGCAAACTTGGACATCATTGATAAATATAGAAACAACAATGGGCCCGACACCAAACCCTGAGGGACTCCACTATTAACATTACTCCATGAAGAGTAGTGTCCATTGATTACCACTCTCTGCCTTCTCCCACTCAACCATCCCTTTATCCATAGCAGCAACTTGTCCTTGATGCCTTACTGCTCCAATTTGTACAGATACTGTTCCATGTGCAACAGTATCAGCTTTCCTGAAATCAAAGTATATGATATCAAAATTATTTTTTGCATCTAGTGTGACCACATCATAGTATCCCATCAGATTGGTCAGACAAGTCTTCCCCTTAACAAACCCATGCTGTGTCTGAATCCTAACTGCAGTCTTATCTAGATGATCCTGCAGTGCTCCTTCACCAGTGACTCCATTACTTTCCCTGGAAAAAGTTAAACTAACAGGTGTGTAATTATTCATGTCACCCTTGATCCCCCTTTATGAATTGTTGCACATCTCCAGTCCGTAGGGACCTCCCTTGAGTCCAACGATGCTCTCATAATTATGGCTAAGAGTTTGCTAACTTCTTTTACCACCTCCTTTAATATAACTGGACAAGTCCCATCCATCTCAGCTGCCTTTCTTATGTTATTGATCTGTTGGACTGAGTACAGTAATGAGCAACAAGATTAGTCAAGAATACAAAAAGGGTGCTCTTACTAAGAAAGACTTCATATGTATATTGCATCATCTGAAAACTAGGTATTTGTGGCACGATTTGATTGAGGTGTTTAAAGCTAAATGAGTTAAGACAATGCACAAGGGGCACAAATTGAGGAAGGACGATTGCAGGATAGTTATGGAGATAATTGCTTTCATCTAGTGGATATTTGATTGTTGGAACAAACTTCCATCTGGTGTTGTAGAAGTGGGTAATTTGAATAAATTTAAGGAAGAATTAAACAGATTATTAGAGGGGATGGGCAGGTGATGTGGGAAGTTTTTTTTTTTTTTTTTGGCTGATGCTGTGTAAGCTTGTTTCCTTGCATAATTTACCAATACTAATACTAAATATCTTGTCAAGTTTAGGCAGAACTTATGTTAGTGGTTTTATTTTAATTTTTTCAAACTTTTGCTTTATTAAAATTCTGCTGGTTGCAGAAAATTCATGGTAATCTCAGCATGCTTAAATGTCCTTCCATAGGTAATTTCTGAAATATTCTTTAAAATTAGTTAGTGCAATAGTGTGAAATGAGTTCTGGTGAGTGCCAGTCTAAGCTTTAGTCAATTAATACATGATTTCTTCTTGTACTATTCTTTGGAGGGCATATTTTTTAGTGATAGTTTTGATTTTTGAGTTTTTTCCCTGATTTTTTTTTTTTTTTTTTTTTAATCTGTTTCTCCCTACCTCCCCTTTAATTTCCAAATTTAGATGTCTAATTAAGGTTTAAATAGTTTAAACATTCAAATTCATTGTAAATAGTTAAAAAATGTTTTGAAAATACTATTCTGTGGGCACAGCACCAGCATGTTTCTGGTTTTATTAGATCAGAAGTCAGGAACTGCCAGTCCATGATCCTTTTTTTGTACAGAGTGTTTATATTTTGAATTGTTATACTTGGCTATGAATTCTGATAAAACCAAAAATACAAAAACTTAGAGAAAAAGTATAAGATGGAAAGTTATTAGTCATATGGTGCAAGGAAGCCTGAGGCTTATGCTGCACCAGCCAAAAAAAATTTCTGAATTACCCCGAGAGAGAGAGAATAAGAGGTAGAAGGGAAGGGAATCACCAAGAAAGAGAAGAATGGTGATATCCAGCTTAGGACCCTGGGTGTGCTAAGCCCATACTCACAAGATGTGAGCCCTTGGGGTTTGATAGCATTTGAACAAGTAACAAGATGGAAAGTTGATAGTATTTGATATACTTTAACCAGGCTGGTGATGGAGTGAAGCCATTTTTTTTTTTAAATCTGACATAATTATGGTGGAAATCAAATGTGGATAGCTGATGCCAAAAGATTCTTGATCCTGGATCAGATGATTGTTTTTTATATCCTGATATTTTGACTTAAATGAAATCCTAGCAGATTGTCGATGCATCTCCAGTGTATCACCAAGAGTGAAATGGACAGTTCTGTAAGCTTAATTAATCACTGTGGTAGGGAAAATTATGTAATCCATGATTAAGGATGCACCACCAGATTATCAGGACAAAAAATGGAATTATATAAGAAACACTTCATGCATGAAAAAGGACTGGATGCAAAGAATAAATAATTTTGACATAATATATTTAGATTTTAGTAAGGGCTTTGATATCATCTCAGATAAATGTCTATATACTATTGGTGGGGAGGAACTATGGTGTATAAGAGGTTGGTTAAGTGAAAGGATACAAAGGGCGATTTTAAATGGCTATTGCTATGCCCAGATCAGGGTCCTGAATGGAGTTCCATAGGATTTAGTTGTTTCAGATGTTTGCTAATAACATTGATGAAAGCATAACAGGCTGGATGTCAATGTTTGGGAATGATACAAAGGTTGGAAGGGTGATAAATGATAGTAACCAAGATATCTGCTGCTGCATCAAAGCCATTATAAATTATTCAGTTGGCCTGAAAAATGTCAAATACAGTATTGTTAAATTTAAGTTGTACATTTGGATAATAGTAATCCCAGATTTTATTATTACTTTGAATGCAACAAACTTAAGGCAGTTAATAGTGAAAGGAACTTGGGAGTAATTATGATATTAGACACAAAATTCTCCTGATAACTTTTATAAAATAGAAAAATGAAATTATATTTTAAAATAATTCATAGATATAAAACTCAGTTGAACAAGAATTCTGAATTAATTTCTTGCAGGGATCTTAAAACAAAAATTGACTGGTCCTACATTGTCACCCATTGTATGCTGTCTTTCTCCTGATCATTTTTTTATGAATATAGAATAATTAAATTATATATTAAAAAATATTAACTGATTTTATTTTTCAATTTAGGATCAGTATGATAATTTGGGTTCCCACACACAAAGAGGTATAGAGTTCCTAGAAAAATATGGACAGTTCATCAAAGACAGATGTTCTGTTGAATTTGAATATGCTACAAAATTAAGGTAATTTTTAATTCTGTGTAATCAAGAAAAAATGTTTTTATATAAAAAAATTTTGTTAATCAAATGTATATTATAAAGATTAAGCACATACAGGACAATTTAAATAGTTTTGCAGCTTTGTATGTCTAAGTTTTGTATATTTTGAACATATAACATAACAGGTACTGAATGAAAGCTGTGTTCTTTAAGTTTTTATTAATGAGAGAGAAAGAAAGAGACAAGATTTTGCTGGTAGTTGGTGCACATATATAATATAAACAATAAAATTCAGACTTTTAATGTAGCAAAATGAGTGCAGTCCATTTTTTTATTTGAACAGCAAGTCTGCAGTGCAAAGTTTTGCGTATGATAGGGAAGAACACAGGGAAGTCAAGAGGAATATGGACCCCAGTGCAAAGAGCATGATTCCCCCTAAACCCTCGATCTTTGTATGTGTTTGTGTAGATGCAGAGCTTAAAAAGTTGGGCATAGGAAAACAGTCCCTAGTATACACACTCCATTTATCACTGGCATAGAAGTTGTTCACTACGTGCCAAAAATTTTGAAGACTGTGTGTAAGCTAGATAACCACGTGAGAAGGGGGATACATAGGAAGTTTATTATTATTTATTTTTTTCCCAGTACACCAGAAGCCTAGGGTTTCCTTGCACCATACACTAATACTAATACCAAGTGAAATTTATTATTCGTATTAGTATGAAACTGCAAAGAGCATGATAATTTGTTTTGAAGCTGTAGTTGTAGAAAATTAACATATCAGGTGGATGTTAACTTTGAAGTAGTCCTGCCTGCCATGTGGTGAATTTTAAAAAAACAATTGTAACCTAAAACCATATAACTTGTAAATGCTATAAATCATCATCATATGATAACAAGAGGGAATCTTGTCATTTTGGCAATTTTTGTGTCAGCATTTTGGCACAGATAGATCATGAAAGTTTCATCAGCCATTTCATCATCAGTGACAAGTGTACTCTTCATTTGAATGGACTGACGAATAAAGAAATTATTAGAATCTGGGAAAGTGATAAACTACTTGCTTTGGTTGAGCTTATGTGCAACAGTCTAAGTTGAGTGTGTTTTGTGCACTATCATGTGATGGTTTATATTCCATTTTTCTTTGTGGAATAAACCATCCCTGGAGTTATGTTATGCATTTTGACATGTTAGAAAATTTTCTTCCATTAAAGATGACCCAGGTCATCATTCACAAATTAACAAGATGGTACAATCCACCATAATTTCTGTCTTCATGTCCCGTGAATCTCTGGATGCAGGATTTACAAATTAGGATTAGGTGGTCTTATTCTATGGTTAGCACAATTCCTGCACCTCACACACACACATACCATTGGATTTTTTTATTTCCTCTGGGGCTTTGTTAATGATCAAGTTTATCAGTCATGATTACCAGTAAATTGACATGAATTGAAGAACAGAATCAGATTTGCTACCAGCTGTGTAACATGTGATGTGTAAGAACAGGTGTGGCAGGATGTTGTGTTTTGTTGGGTCATGTACCACATGACAGGTATGGTCACAATGAGATGTTCAAGACCACAGCTTTCATTCCATGCTTGATATACTTTGTTAAATTCAAATTATGCAGTTGTAAAGTATACTTTCGAAATTACTTGTATTGTATGGGAGCATGACTACAAATAAGTAGGGGCTCACATCTGGTGAGTATGGGATTGGCACACCCAGGGTCCTGAGCTGGATATCATCATTCTTCTCTTTCTTGGTGATTCCCTTCTATTTCTGACTCTCTCTCTCTCTCTCTCTCTCTCTCTCAGGGGTAACTCAAATTTTTTTTTGGGCTGGTGCAGCAAAAGCCTCAGGCTTCCTTGAACCATATGGCTAATTATAATAATAATAATAAGTTACCACATTGTACAGGTGCCTCCGTAGCCAGGTAGGCAGGAGCAGCAGTGCATAGCACACACTTCTTGATTAAGCCGGGGTTTGACCCCATGACCACCAAATATGGAGGATGCGGAAAGGCCAGGGAATGACCACCACATATCCCCGGAGCAATATGGCCTTAGTTGCTAATGTTCCTAAAAACCAAATAACAAACAACCACGTTGTACAAGTTCAAAGTTATGCACACCATGTGTTTGAATCCATGTAATGATAAAAAATGCAGTAATATTTTTATAAGCTGTATCTTGTAAACTCTTCTGACCTTGTGTGACTATCCTGGATTATAAATTGAAAATTTATTTATTTATATATTTGTTCATGCAGCAAATTTCTGTTATAATATCGATCAGCAATCTAGTTGTGAATCACTGGCTACTTTTAATTGTTTGGTAATGCTTCTGTAATCGATTGTTTCTGAGTTTTGAGTTTTTCAATAACTAGTAAAAATGGTCACAGTTAACACCATCAGATCCAGAGATAATTATGTGAGTAACGTTTTCCTACATGATGCACTTTTTTACATACTTGTATTCAATTCACATTTTACAAATTTGGTTCGTTCCTCTTCATGCATATCTGTATTTGTGAAAACAGGCATCCATGATCTACCTTGTATTGATTCATGATTTTTTGTAAAAATAAATTTAAGTACTGTTGAATCTGATATTCTCTGTATATCAGATTCAACTGTATTATATATGATTATATTCAACTGTAAGTGTGATTCAGGATTAACTTTGAATCGCAAAGAAAATTACTTGTTACAAGGGTGGTTCAGTAAAGAATCGCCCTCGTCTACTTCCACATATTGCAGAATCATGATATTTTGCGTGTAGCATCATACACATCTCTGTACTAAAGGTATAAAATTTCAGCCCTGTGTCTTAATTTTTGTTTTTTTTTGTTTTTCTCTTTTAGAGCTGAACATGTGACGAAGTAGCATCATAGACAAAGTTGAAGCCAGAGCTGTAATCCGGTATCTGTTCTTGAAGGGAAAATCTCCTAATCCACGAGGAGATGACTGCTGTATATAAGGATGAAACCCCCATCCTGTGGCATTGTGAAGCACTGGCATAGACAGGTTTAAGTGTGGTAGGACATCGGTAGAATCTGAGCCCATTTCAGGTCGTCCCCATTCAGCCATTGATGACAGCACGATCAGAAAAGTGAAATCATTAATCATGGAAGATCGCCGGATATCTGTGTGTGAATTGTCCCAGGAGGTGAAGATTAGTGTGGACTCTGTTTAGACAGTCCTTCATGACCAACTCCCTTTACGAAAATTGAGTGCAAGATGGATTCCCCGATTTATTGACTGATTTCTAGAAGGTTAATCGACAACAGAAATCACAAGAGTTGTGAGCCCTGTGCCAAAAAAATGAGGAAGACTTTTTCTCTCATCTAATCACTCAGGATGAAAGTTGGATACACCATTTCAACCCTGAAAGTAAAAAGCAGTCCATGGAATGGCGACATCATGGTTCTTCCCCCCCCCCCACACACACACAAGAAGGCAAGGGTCCAAACGTCAGCAGGAAAGGTCTTGCTGACAGTGTTTTTGGATGGGAAAGGCGTAATAATGACTGATTACCTGCCAAAAGGTAGAACAATTACAGGTGCCTATTATGCCAACTTACTCGCAAAATTATGGGAGAAAATCAAAACATGTAGGCGTGGCATGCTGTCCAAAGGTCCCCGGTTCACACTTCTGAAATTGCAAAAACACAAGCGGCCACTCGTGCATATGAAATACTGCCCCATCCAGCCTACTGACTCAATCTTACACCATCGGACTTCTTGTTTCCTTCCCTCAAATCATTTCTTCAGGGGACCCACTTCCCCGATGACGAAACATTCATTTCTGCGACAGAGTCATGGTTCAAAGACCAATCTCACCACTTCTACAAAAACGGTATCTGTAGCCTCATCCATTGATGGGAAAAATGTGTAAATCTGCACAGTGGCTATGTAGAGAAGGACTAAAACCTGTGCCAAGAATCAATAGGCTAGCACTTCTGCAGTAGGTTAGGGCGATTTTTTTTATTGAACCACCCTCATATGTTTGCCACGTAAGATAATACTTCTGTAACCAACTTTTTGCAAGGAGCCTTGTGCAATGTTTCTTACTGCAGCAGGTTGGTATGTTAAGTATATGGTTGAGTGCAAGTAGCAGTTCCCCTTATTCACTAAGTAAAATTTAAAAAAAAAAATTAAAATAAAAATGAAATATGGAGTCTTGTGGTCAAGGGTGCAGAATCATCTTGGAGGTAAAATATCCTAAAAAATCACAACACAGCTTTATAAAGGGGAAATCTTGCTTGACCAATATGATAAACCATGCTGACATGGTCATATAGGAGTTAGTAAGAAATAATTTTAATATTATAAAATATAACTTCAGCAAAGAATTTAATGCAGTGTCACATGGAAGGTTGATGTATAAATAGAGCATATTGGGATTACATAAGATCCTGTGTTAGATTGTGGATGGCCAAAGAACAGGAGACAAGAGTTATTGTCAATGGCTACGCTTCGGATTGGTTCACAGTTATAAGTGGGCTCCCTCAAGGTTTACTGCTAGGGCCACTCTTGTTTCTACTTTTCTTTAATAGTATCAACGAGAGAATAAAGGGTATCTTGAAATTTGCATCTAATATGAAGGTTAGGAGGATAGCTAATGATACAAGTCAGGCTGATCTCCTTCAGAATGATTTGACAGGCTTCATAGATGACTACCAAATCACTAATTTTTTGGAAAAATGATAGTTGTTTTATTGCTGCCAAATTTGAGGTTCTACATTTGGAAAACAACAACTTGAGAATAACTTATTTACTGGGGGATAAAGTAGAAGGTTGTAAATAGAGGGTGTTGTGATAAGTCAGGCACTGTTTTGTTCACCTTCTTACACTTGTTATCACGAGCGTAAGAAGGTGAGCAAGACAGTGCATGGTGTCTAATCAGTGATTTATTGTACACTTGCAGAAGGCTACTGTTCTATTATACAAGTCAATGGTGAGATCACATTTGGGATGCTTTGTTTAGATCCTTAGGCCACAGACTCTCACATGTTGGAAAATACAGTACGGGTTACAGAGCTTGGAAACTAGCTACCTTGGGGATAACTTTACAGGCATATAAAGCCCTCAGACATTGGCAGCAAAATAAATGATAGTGAATAGTTTGGAATTAGTTTACTCAAGTAATTTGTATTTATTCCTTCTAGTTTTTGTGTCCTATTTAACAGATACAATCTGTTGTAGTAAACTAGTAGACTGGAACTAGGTAGGACATTTATGCTTTATCAGTCTGTTAGTAATATTTAGTATCTTGTTGCCAATAGTATTGGGAATGTGATACCAGAAGCAAAGCTTATATAGCATCAGCCAAAAAAAAAAAAAAAAACCTCTTAATTTCTCCATTCCTTCCAATAATTTGTCCAAACCTTCCTTAAATTTATTCAAACTACACACCTCCTCAGTATTAGCTGAAAGTTTATTCCAGCAGTGTTTACTCTTTGGCTGAATGCAAATTTACACACATCTATTCTGCAATGTTCCTTTTCCAATTTCAATTTATGCCTCCCTCTTGTGTGCTTCATCTGAGAAAAAGGGTAAAGATGCATTTAACCTCTATTTTATGTTAAATGCATTTAGCTTACTTAACCCCTTTTAAAACCTTATGCACTTCAAATGGGTCATCACGCAGATGCCTAGTTTTTAAAGACTAATTTACAAAACCCCAGTCTCTCCTGGTAAGAATATATTTTTTGTGCCCCCAAATAACTTTGTTGCTCCTCTTCTCTACACCCTTTCTTACGATCTGCATCCTTTCTAAAATGAGGTTTCCCAAACTGTAATGAAGTATTCCAGGTGTGGCCTAACCATATCTTTATACAATAAGATAATCACCCCTTTATCCCTACTGGAAAAGTTCCTGTATATGTCTGTCACTGACAGAATTCCATGGGCTCTTATAGCAGCTTGTTTGTGCTGCTCAGTGAATTTCATGTCGGACTGTACAGTTACCCTCATAATCCCACTAGTGAATTTGCTATTTCTCAAATGGTATGTTATTCTGGGAATACTGCTACCCAAAAGCAATACCTTGCATTTATGTTCTTGTTTATACTCCGGCATGACCACCAGGTCAGTGAAGTTTACAGTAAATCATAAAATCAAATATTAATCGTGTATAGCAGTCACAGGTTTGAACCCAGGTCCACTCAAAGAGCGTGTGCTACTGCACTCACGCTCCTGACCACTCGGCTACGTCATGACTGTTAAACCTGAATTGCCATTATTATGCCCATCTGAGGTTATCTGGCATCTCCCTGTTGAAGTAGAATGCTCTTATAACTGTCATTAACCACTGTACCCACCTTTGTATCAACAGCAGACTTAGATATCAAACTTGAAATATTTACTTCAGTATCGTTAATAAATATTAAAAACAGTAAAGACAACACCAACCCTTGTGGAACCACTGCTCATCACATTGCTCTATCAAGAGCAGTGACCTTTTATAACCACTCTTTGTCTCACACCACTTAATCATCCCTTTATTCATAGTAGTAACTTATCACTAATGCCACATTGCTCCATTTTATGCAACAGTCATGTGTATGGCACAATATTAAAGCCTTTATTAAAGTCTAAGTATATGATGACAGAATTTTTCTTTGTATACAGTTCCTTTTTAATAACTTTGTAGTAGCTAATGAACTTGGTGAGACGTGATCTCCTATTAACAAATCCAAGTTGCGACTGCCTTATATATCTACTCCTATCAAAATGATATTGTATTACTTCTTTAATCCATTATTTTCCCTAGAATAGTGATATTAAATTTACACATTTGTAGGTACCCACTTACACTTCTTTTACTTTGTGGCATAAAATTCATAAATCATAGTTGCTAATTTTTACCACTGGTCCTCAGAATGATATCATACAAGCTTTTATGGGATCATTTTAAAAGAAAACAAAGTTCTTTTATACCACAGAAATTTACAGAATTATTTTTTTTAACAGTGTTGATATATCTGTATATGATATTTATGTAATTTAATAAATAAATATACAAAATATTGCATGTGCACCATTGATTTTCTTAACAGCATAGTATTTGTCATAAGATGTTTTCAGAAAACTTAAAATAAATATATTAAATTTATTTTTTATTGTAAAATAGTACAAATATTGTTTGCTGAACAGAATTTATATTTGTATAATACATATGTTAATGTTTATATTTCAGTCTTATGTTTTCAAATAGTTATGCATACAAGTATGATTTCAAAAGTAACTTAGCAAATAAAAAAATTAAAAAAAAATGCAAAAAAAAAGCTCAAAAAAACTAAACACTTGTAATTACATTAAATTTAAGGTAATAACATTCTTTTTGCATAAATATTAATCAATATAAACAAATTGATCATATGTCCCAGCACTAAATAAACCAGGTTCTGTGGTTGACTTCTTTAAATTCATTAATATTTATAAAATTACTTTCATGTGTATTGTATTAAAATAATACATAACTTAATAATTATAATACCAACTCTTAACACTTGTCAGTACTCATTATAATTTGTCTCTCAATACAATTGGCTTTTCAAAAATATTTTATTGCCAGATTTAAAGATATGGGTTATTATTAATCAATAATTTATTGCAGAATTCTGCAGAGTTTTGTTTTGATCATTTATAATGTTTACACGTAATAATTAAGGTATTGCGCAAAAAATTAGTTATATTCATACAAACGATTAATTTAATATTACTGTGGTAAGCATATCATACCATTTGATTTTTCAAAAGTTGTTTCTTGCCTGTAGTTGAGCATTTTATTAGTCCATCACTTAATGTTAAGGAGTTTTTACTGTTTCCTTATTATTTGCAAAATGAATCTGCATATCCTTGATTATTCTGATAACTAGGGGCAGAGAGTGCATATCATTGAAATAGTGTCACAACTCTTTAGTTACTTAAAAAAAAGGGGGCCATTCTTTAACCCCCTCAATTACTGGAGGCTTTCTTGTCTCCACCTCTTAATTTTGGATACTCATCTGAAACAGTACCTAAGTTTTCTTCTACTCTCTTCTTGAAAAAATGTATAAATAATCTATAAAAAAATATTATCATAAACAGAGTATTAGCCATATACTGTAAGAAAGGAGGCTTTTGCTGCATTACCAAAAAATATAAAATAAGTAAAATAAATAAATAATAATAATAATAATAATAATAAATGCAATAATAATAAAGAATAAAAATAATAAATAAATAAAAAAACAATAAAAATATTAAAAAAATAAGAAATTACACTAATTATGTGATTCCCACCTTGTGGGAATTGTCCAAATATTGTCCAATTATCCAGTTGACCATTGAATTTCTCTAGGCTGTTAGCCTCAACTACCTATGGAGGTTCCAGTAATCAACAACATGCTGTCTAAAAGAAAACTTCCTACAATCCAGTCTAAACCTTGCCCCTGATAATTGAATTTATGGCCCCTACTTATGGAATCATTTATAATAGTGAGAATTTCACCTTCATTCATTTTACTGTTCCCTCTCAGGCCTTACAGATCTCAGTCAGGTGCCTGGTTACCCAGCTCTATGTCCTACGTAATAGAAGTCTTTTCTCATATAGTTGCTCTCTTTTAGATCTCACCATGTGAGTTACCTGCCTTTGGACTCTTTCAAGAAGCTCAGTGTTTTTTTTTTAAGTGAGGTCTCCATATCTCGACATAGTATTCTAAGTGTGGTCTTAAAATAGCCATACACAGAGGGGTTATGAATTCCCTATCTCTGAAGGCTATCATATGATGAATCATCAGTAGGACACCACAATCTTTCCTACCCTCAGAGAACTTCATATCTGCTTGTATCATAACCCCCATGTCTTTCTTCCTCTACTGTTAGTTATTTTGAGATTGCTATTTCCCAAGTGTAAAACCTTGCATTTTGCTACTTAAAGTGTAGCTGCTACTTTTCCAAACATCTCCAAAGCTAAGTCATCCTGAAGAAGCTGCAGTGGCACTGATCATTAGCTACTCTATCTATCTTGATATCATGCCCTCTATCCCCTTGTTGACAGTCTGAAAAAAAAAACTCCCTGCCATAAGATAGTTTTGACTTTTAAGAAGCTGTACTTCTCCTTGTAATTTTTAAGGATTGAAATGTTATTTTTGCAGATGAGATAAACTTATGTCTATAAAAGCAGGATCCTACGAAATCCACAATAAATGCCGAACACCAGACATTAAGTGACTGACCAGTGGACATATGACTAGTTCTTTGTGTATTGCAAATATTGTCTTTATCACCTCTGGTTAGGCAGCATCGTAGTGAAAGGGCAAGTATTACTATCACACTGAGATGAGTAATAAACATTCTATAAAGAAACAAGATTAGACTTATCCAGTTCATGGGATCATATGAGTATTAATAACATCAAACTTAATATACCAGTCTTCAAATTTCACAAATAAGTTCTATATGACTGACATTTCTTCAATAGTTAAACTGCAGAAATGGTCTCACTTGTGCTGACCCTTTGAATATGCCATAAGAAATGGTTTCTTATGCATGTGTTAATAAAGGCACAGAATATTTAAACTATTTTCTCTCCCCTTTCCATTGTTAAATTGGACTTCTGTGGGAGAAAAGTAAGTTTGCTGAATATACTACCACAGAGTCATAAAAACTAAGTTTCCTCATTAGGTTTCATCCAAGAATAGTTGGATGAACATACTCTGTAGACTTGATCTGACTGCAGATAACCATAATCTGTGGCTTTTGATATGAGCCAAATATTTACGAGATCTGAAAATTTTTTTTGTATGTAAAGTTGAAAAAGATAAATTGCTTTCTAGAAGAATTAAATTGTTTTAGATTTAAGTTTGTCATCAGTTATGTATATAATAAAATGCTTATTTTTGTGTGTGTTTTTAAGTTTATTTTCAAAAGCTAAATTCTTTCTCACTTATAGGAGGCTTGTAAAAAACTACCAGCCAAAGAAAAAAGAAGATGAAGATTATCAGTATGTATTTTCATTTGCTTTTTTTTTTTTTTTAACTAATAATAAATATATTCAAAATGAAGTAATTTTTTTATCTATCTGTTAAAACAGATAGATAAAATTACTTTTACCTTTAAAATTGCCTTTGTTAATTAGAAAGGCATATTTTTTAACTTTTTAATATTTTATTGATATTTGTGACAGTTCTGAGCATTTTTTTTTTTTTTAAATGGTTGCTAATTATCATTAAGAACCATTTTTCACACACTCCTTTACATAGGCTAATAGATTAACTAGAGCAGAATGTAGGGTTAAAAGTGATTATTGCCCTGCTTCCATTGGAGCATGAGTTAAAATTAGAAATGCCTTAACACCTGCTTTAAAAAGGTGTTAAGACGTTTCTGATTATCATCATGGTTGGGGCTGCTGGAGAAGTCCTTTCCCCTCATTACCTGTACAGTAAACCCCCGCTATTCGCGGGGGTTACGTTCCTGAGAAATGCCGCGAATACCGAAAACGCGAATACTGAGTTATGGCTCCCATAGTAATAAAGGGGTTCCGTTCCAAAGTATGAAATATATAAGAAAAACTAGTCTAAAATTTTGTCTATGTTGTATTATAGGTACCTTCATGATATGACTATGTACATAGTACATGGTGAAATGCAAGCATATGGCATCGAAATGAAAATAAGAAACAATTTAATATTAAATGTAATATTTATTAGAAATTTCAAACAAATCTTTCAAACTAGCGCCTTTGCTAGCTAAAAAACTTATCCCGGCAGTGCTATCACCAGTTTCACTAAAGTGTTCATAAAGGACTTTTGCCTTTTCACGAATGATGAGTGAACTTAACGGAATTTTATTTTGAGTTTCGTCTTCTATCCACAGATTTAAAGCTTTTCCATTTTTTCTAATTTAACATCACGAGTTACAGAGCAAATTTTTGAAGCAATTAGCACGTTTTCATGGACACTATGGTGGATTTTTTCTTCCGATTTCTTGATTGATTTTATAATGTTTTGCCACTGAGAAGACACTTTCACCATTAGAAATTTTGTCTAATAACTCAATTTTATTCGCCAATGTCATCACCTTTGATAATTTCACATTCACATTTCCCTTGTTATTCGTAGCCATATTTTTGTACGGGTTAGAAAGAACTTGTCCAAATAAAGTCACTTTCTTCCGTTAACACACTCGAAAAAGTCTGTTTTACACTGCAAAATGGTAGATTTATCACTTTTGTAAGCATATCAATTTATAAATTGATAAATTTATTCAATTTTAAAAGCATATAAATTAAAAACAAACGACGAAACCTTCCATGGCAAGCACATAACACATACCGAACAAGGATTAGCGAGAAACATCCACGCTCGCGATTTTGTCACCCCTCTCCCTCCACCCACTGAGTGCTGTTTTGACCGGGAAAGATAATTTTAGCCACGCCCATGTTTTTTTTATGGCGGAAAATGTTCACGGCGCTTTAAAATTCACATTTTTTTTAGGTTTCATTTTATGTTAAATCAGCAACCGCGAATAGCGGGGGTTTATTGTATTTGCTTAATAAATTTAGCTATTTCTTCTTCCAAAAATCTGAGAAGCTTTGAAGAGCTGCTAAATTCTCTTATAATTTTGGTTGTTTCAGCTGTGCATCTGTGATTTTGTTACTCATTTTAATCATTAATTTTTTTATTTATTTATTATTTTGTTATCTTGTCAATACATGATTGGATCTCAAGTGTAATTTGATCAAATTGGTTGAATTAATCATCAGCGTGTTATTACTGAAGTGTCATTTGCCTTAAGTATCTGGTGTCTAGTGCATTGCACCTCTTTTTTAAATTTCCATTTTTTCTCTTCTTCTGAATTTCTCTCTCAAGTTAGTGGCTGGGTTATCACTTACACTTGTGAAATCCAGTTGTTACAAATGAAACAGGAACAGATGTTAGACTATCAGTTCTCCAATG
The DNA here is from genome assembly GCF_048544385.1 of Mastigoproctus giganteus. Lineage (NCBI taxonomy): Eukaryota > Metazoa > Arthropoda > Arachnida > Uropygi > Thelyphonidae > Mastigoproctus > Mastigoproctus giganteus. The sequence continues at coordinate 23,899,962 of NC_143577.1, read as the reverse complement.
ACAAATTTCATTATATGAGGCCTGTTTAGTCTGTCTAGTTTGTCTTATGTATTCATGCACCCATCAATTAGACACTGTTTTAAATTTTTTGTAAGTGATTTGAATCATTTTTTTTTAATACCAGAATGGATTGAGTAAACTGCTGTTGGCATTTAGCTTACTCAGTACAGGCACTCACCTAGTTTAGCAGCATTCATTAATTTTTAATGCATATAATGTAGCCCACAAACAAAAATGTTTTTATATCTTCATTACTAGTTAGCATTATATACACACTTATAGGAATATCAGATTTAAGAATTAATAAATTTTCTACAAAGGTAACACATGCACGTGCGAGCAGTGAATCCAGTGCCATTAAATAATAATTTGAATTTGTTCCCACCACATTATAAAATAGGAACACCACCATTTGTTTGTTTTTTTAATTCAAAGTTGGAGTATTTTAGAGTATTTTTATGCCCTAATTACAAAAATTTTACTAAATGTTTCCTCATGCATCATTTCTTTAAATAAAAAAGAAAATTCTCAATGATTCAGTTTGGGGTGTCAAGCTTGCAGCTATTGGTTATTATAACTGCTTGTTTGGATGGGGGGGGGGATGCACAGGCTAATAGATTAATTAGAGCAGAAAGCTGAGTTATGAAGGTTGAGAAGACGAAAGATATTTGTTGACATTAGACTTTAACTTTGTAGATTGTAATTTTCAGGAAATATATATGAAGGAGGGTTGTTCCAGAAAACAGAAATTGAATGAATAAATGAGGAAGAAGAAAAGTTGGTTCTGTGAGTTCAAAGTTGGACAGAAAAAGAATGTTGACTGGTGGCATGTGTTCGAACTGCTTTGGAAGAGGAAGCAGGAATTATAGAAGCCAATTCAGAACAACAGTGCCCGTGGAAGTATCTATAGAAAAGGCATCGAAATTGAGCTGTCTGTGATGAGTCAGTCAAAAGGTTTCATTACAAAATATCTGATATGGAAAAATGCTACTGGGCAAGGTGGAATCTAAATATACTGGCTAGTTGTTATTCCATATTTGTTACACTGTGCCTCCTACCCATTGATGAGATATTGAAATGGGTTTCGGTAGTGGCACACACTTTAAATAAAACAGCAATATATTTCTCCGTTGAACAGTGCATTTTATTTAAAGTAGTGCAATACCAAAGCAACTTGTGAAGTGCCTCCAATGCATTATATTAATGTGCTAAGTAGCAAACTTAGTTGCTCCAAACTATATACAAAATGAGCCTATATCCTTCATGTATAATGGCATTTTTAATTAAAATAAAACTTTATTCATAAAATTTATTTTATGTGAACCTTTAATTACCTTTCATTGTAAAATTATGGGTGATATAAAGTCAGAATTTTCAATCCCAAATTTAAATTCACAACATTCAAGTTTACTAGAATTGTTTAGGTGAATTTGAATTTAGACTATTCTTGTTAAGTGATAGCAATAAAAATATAGAGCTGAAGTGTAAGAAATGTAATCTTTAGAATTTTTTACACTTTATCTTGCACCTTAATCACATCAGAATTAGTTGTAAGATATGCAATTATTTCCATATATTGTTTACCATGAAATTTTTCTTACTTAAATGTTTACAAAATTTTAGAAAAAATGCAGAGTAATTTCCTTTACAGGTTTTCCTCTTGTAGATCTTTTGTTCAGATGATGAATGAAATTAATGATATGGCTGGACAACATGAACTTATTGGTGAAAACTTAACAGCTCAAGTCGTTAGAGAAATTAGTGTTTTAATAAAAGAATTAAAGGAAGAGAGGAAAAGGGTAAGGGTTTTATTTAGAGTAGGTTTCTTAAAGTCTAATGTATAGTATAATATTTACGGTATTTTTAAGAACATGCAGCTCACCTAAAATTGAAGAAGAAAATACAAGAAAAAATATTGTACTGAATCTCCTGCCTGGTGACTGTTCCAGCATGCAAAAAAAATCTTTTTTATTTTATTTATTTCAGGAATAAAAACAGAAATTCCATATGGTGCTCCTTTAGCAATTTTGGGATATGGTGTATCCCAAATTTGCTGGACTAAAATAAGTGGAATGGAATTTTCTGAACTATGAGAGGAATCATGGAATTGTCTGCACCATGATAAGTAAAATAGCCTCTTCTAGCTAATTATTTTCTGAACATAACTGGTCATGTGTGCCAAGCATTTAAATGACTAAGTGATAATTGTGTACAGAGCATTTTCTTTCCAGTTGATTGTTTTCATTGTTTTCTCTAACAGTTAACCCCTTCATTTAGTTCTCTGTCTTAAAAGCCCTAAGAAGAGAGCCCGGAAAAAGGAAAGTACAGGCGACCCCTGTATAACACGGAACTTCTACAACACGGTTTCCGGGGTTCGAGCCCGTGACCACCAAATACGGAGGGTGCGGAAAGGTCAGGGAATGACCACTGCATATCCACGGAGCGATATGGCCTTAGTTGCTAATGCTCCTAAAAAACAAATAACAAACAAACAACATGGTTTTGCTCTAACACGATTGATAAAGTGCAGCAATCCTTGCATAACACGGTATTTTTGAGCTTTTGTGCCGGGAAAAAACTCTGCTATTATGTTGGATGTAATTTTTGAACATTTCCATTATTTTTTTATGAATCCCCACTTTTGGCTCGCTAATAGTTATGCAAAAAAAAAAAAAATATTGGGAAATCCCCGAGTTAGGTTCTGTGCTATTGAACTAGTGGAAAAATCTAGATTTCAAAGTTTTATTGCCAGGCCATCCAAAAGATTTAAGTCATCCAAACGTTGAAGTAATGTTCCTACCACCTTTTAGCATTAGCAGAGGCATTTGATGCAAGAAAGCAAGCTTATGCAGCATCAGCCAAAAAAAAAAAAAAAAAAAAAGCCCACTTCCACTTCACCCCTCTGTTCGTTCAAAATACCTGTCCAGCTGAGCCTTAAACTTATTTAGGCTATCAACCTCCACCACAAGGGATGGAAGTCTGTTCCACCAACCAACCACCCGCTGGCTAAAGGCAAATTTCCGCACGTCTATCCTACATGTCTTTCCTCAATTTGAATTTATGCCCTCTCAGGTGATTTTTCTGAGCTAGAGGAAGAATCCCATCAGCATTGAGCATGCTTAAACCATTCAAGGCTTTATACACCTCTATCAGATCACCTCGCTGGTGCCTAGTCTCCAGACACTGTAATTTGCAAAACTTAAGCCTTTCTTCGTAAGAGCACCCCTTCATAAGAGCACCTAGTACAACTTCTTTAATTAGATCAAGACATTATATCTACCTTTGAAACTCATTACATTAGAACATCGTTACAATGGAATTTGGAAAAAATATAATTGATGGATGCATGGAAACATTTTTCATTTGTGGACTATGTCGGAATCAAGCTTTATCGCTCAAAAAAGTAAAACTGCCAACATTAAATGCATGTCGGAAAAATATTTGGCCAGAGTCAGTTCATTTAGGAAATATGGTTGAACTGACAGAAAATGAAATCCGTGTGATAGTAGTACTTGTTAAGTCAGTAGGAGGGGAAGATTTTGATGGTATGACTACTGAGGCCCTCTTGGGTAGCACAGTTGGTAGAATTGCCTTCATCTCCACACTGGGTGGAAAAGACCTAAGTTCAAATCCTGTTGATGATAGGAGGAATTTTTATGGGTCTTTTTTACAATGTGGCTGAGTTATTCAGTCTCAAACGAGGGTAGCATGGTTTTTTTCTCCCGGAAACTCGTGTTTTTCATCCAGAAAAATAGAAAATTGACCTCAGAACATGCAATTTGAATACACAGAGCAACATAGCCTTAGTTGCCAATGCTCCTAAAAAAAAAAAAAAGATATGATTACTGAAGATGTTCAAGAATTACTGGTAGAAAAAGAGGCTGACGAAGCGGATTTGGTGGAAATGGCATCTAAGGAAAATCAAATAAATTCAGAAGATGATAGCGCAAATGAAAATTCTGAACTTCAGAATTTTACGCTAAAACATGGAAAGGCATAAAGTTAGCCAAGCAATTAGAATCTTATTTTTGAATTCAGATTCTTCGACTGAAAGGAGCCCAAAGTTCTAAAGGGAGCTTCAAAAATGCTTAGTTCCATACGATGAAATTACAAAGCTCTATCAAGCAAAAGCAAACAAACCCAGATTAATGGTTTTTTAAAGAGAGCAGAAGATACACAAAATCTAGAATGGTGTATTTTTGTCAGTTTTATTAACATTTTGTTAACGAAATGGTGTATTTTTGTTAGCTCTTGGAACGTAACCCTCCTTTTGTACTCGTTCTTAGTCCTGTATAATACGGTTTTGCACCACACGAGATTTTATAAGAACTTAACTACCATGTTATATGAGGGTTACCCGTACCACTTTCTTTTATTTTAATTAGTTAAGGGACACTGCTCCTGCCTCCCTGTGGTAGGGCTGGTAACTTGAGTGGAAATATAATTGAAAAGGACCAAAAGGAGCCAAAATGGAAAACGAAACATATTTGACATTAGGACATTCAGGCTAGAAAACCGTAAACTAGTATGAAAATGAGCAAGACATTACTCAGTCTAGCATTTGAAAAAAGACATATCAACCTGAATATCTTACTTTCTCATCATACAATTCACTAACTAATCAGTCTGTGAGCAAACTTCCCCCCCCCCCCCATTTGTAGATAAAGGCGCCTCTGTAGCCAGGTGGGCAGGAGTGGCAGTGCGTAGCACACGCTTCTTGATTAGACCGGGGTTCGAGCCCGTGACCACCAAATACGGAGGATGCGGAAAGGTCAGGGAATGACCACCACATATTCCCGGAGCAATATGGCCTTAGTTGCTAATGCTCCTAAAAACCAAATAACAAACAAACAAACAAACATTTGTAGATACAATGATATACAGGACCAAGAAAAAACAAATGCCTATTTTAAAAGTGGTGCCATTTCATAGTGGTTGCAGTGAGAGGCACTGCAGTTTGTGTCATGGAGTAGAGTACACTAAAACATTTGGTAAAAGTGGAATGATAGTCTAATAAACATTGGTTTCAAAACAATTTTTTGATTGTTGTGAGTACCCAATATGAATTGCCACTTCAACATCAGAAGAAATTGCAGTGTTCCAAATTTAGAACAATAGCATTTGTATCAGTTAATTATGTTAGTCAAATGTAATTTTGTTATTCACCTTTGAACAAATCAGTGCAGAAGTTTGGTATATAAGTAATTCAAGCAGTTGCTCTTGATATTTTTAAGTTTTTGATCTTGTTTGGCATAATGGCCTTCTGAACAAAATCTTATTGACCTCTAGCTATGTTTTGCAGTTGGGTATCAAGTTTTCTCTCTGACTGCTCACTGGGTTCATAGTAAATGGCTATCTGTCTATTAATTTCTCCAGTAATAGTGTTTCCCCAAGGTTCAGTTCCTTTTCCTCTTGTATATTAATGACCTTCTGCTTACTTGAAATCTTATTCATGGTTTTGCTGATGATAGCACACTTCATTCTGCCTTTCAGTTTGAGAATCCTCACTCTGCACGAACAGCTTCAACCTCTTGAATATTCATCACCAATTCCTTAAATGCTGATCTCCAGGTAATTTTCCAATGGAGGCAAAAAAAAATTTAGTTAAGTCCAATCCTTCTAAAAACTCAAGGAATCATTTTAATTTCTCACTAAAAAGAGTCTACTGCTCCCATGCTCATCTTCAATGACACTCAGATTTCTAGATAAGATCACGTACCTCTATCAGGGATTAATGTGCCTTAGCATAAGCACATCACAAATGTTCTTTTTTTTTATAAACAACCACTCACTCTATACAAACTTCATATTTATCTTATCGTAGAATATTGTTTCCACATGTGCGGTAGCCTCCCCAAAACCTCTTTCTCAAACTTCTAGACTCTACTCAAAAGAGGGCAGCAGGTTAATTATTGACTGCTCTCTTACAAACTCTCTCCACTCTCTTTCTCATACATGTTCAGATTTTCTGAATTGGCAATCTGTAATTGCTCTGCTCTCTTCTAAACCATTCCAAACACATGTCACAACCAGTTTGTATCCATTTCACTTCCAACTCCAAACTCACAGAACCCACTTTTCCTCTTTTCATTTATCCTTTTTTACTTCTGTTTTCTGGAACAATTTCCTTCAATCAAATACTGGCCAAAAAATTAAAAACTTTATTCACTGTCTGGTAGGGCCACCTTTTTCTCAAATTACAGATTATAGACAACATGGCATATATTCTGCTAGGTGTGTGAGGGAACGTAGCTTCAGATTTGATCATTCTTCCATCAGGATATTTGCCAGTTGCTGTATTGTGGTCAGTAGAGAATTGCCAAGCTGAACTGTGCCTTCCAAAATATTCCAGACTTTCTCAAGTGGTTCATATCTGGCTAATTAGATGGCTGTGGTAAATGTTCTTTGAACCATACAGTGTATGGTTATGTTTGTTATAGCTGTGAAAGAATCTATTGCAATTCAAGTAAGAATGAAGACTTGCAGGGTAAAGATACAACAAAAAGGTATTTTTTGGAAGTAACACAACCTTTTATGGGTATGAGTGGACCCAGCTTATACCTACAAAACATACCCCAGCCATGATACCACTTTCAGCCACTTCCTTCTAAGGCGGTGTTTCCCAACATGGGTCCCATGCCCCCACATGGGGGAAATTTGATTGTTCAGGGGGGCAATTCAAAAATTGCTCGTCTAGAGTTTAAAACAACCGCCTACTATGATTTAACTTGTACAAAAGAAGAATTGTTGGTATCTCAATTTGAAATTAGCATTCATTAAATGTTGTACTTTCTATAGAGCCGCACTTGAAAGTTTGGAGTAATATCAACTACAGTTTTCTTGGAGAGTATTGCTTACTATGCCTAGTGAAGGAATAGTACGTACTGTATTGGATGATTGCTTATGGCATGCGCAATGCGCAAGCAAAGTGATTGTCTACTGTAGCCTACCGCAAACTCCGCATGTTATATGAAATAGGTAATTCCTTTCATACAAACGCTCGTTTGGGCGTCACGACTGTACATTTGGATAGGTTTGGTGATCTCAGATTAAAATAAAAAATTACTTTGTCTGCACACAGAATTATTATTAATGAAGAACCGTGATACACAATGGTATGTATTTGTCATATATGTATATTTCTGTGGTCTCAGTAAATAAGCAAATAAGTCCAAAAACTCGAATTTGCAGGAGAGGAAAAATAAACTTCACACTCTCATATAAACATGCATATATTCGAATATACAAATATTTATTACTCACGCTAAAACTACAATAACGAAGATATCTGCATGTCACATAATAGTAAATAATAAATACTTTATTATAGTGCACTTATCTCATTTTTGACAAATTAGACTTATCTGCTTGTTCACAGAGACCACAGATTTAATAGCCCGAATTCAGTAATTTGTGTGATTTATTCATTCAAAAAGCATACTAATAATTAATTTTGATATATTAAAATAAAATTAAATTAACTTTAATGCATAGTTTATTTTTAGTTTTTGATTTATCTTATATTTATTTCTTTCAGTTGCACAGTAAAATGAGTAGTGCAGGTAAAAAAAAAAGTTCGTAAGTATTCAGAGGAATACTTTAAATTTGGTTTCATACCCGCTGTCCACGATGATAGGTCACCTTTTTGTCTTTTATGCCAACAATGCTTGACCAACGAATCAATGAAGCGAGGTCGTCTTTGAGGCGCATTTGAAGGCGAAACATAATGCACACGTAAATTCAGATTTAAATTACTTTCAAACTTTAAAGAAGAATTTTGAAAAAAGAGCAACATTAAAGTCTGTTTATTGCTCATACTGTAACTGTCAATTGTACTCTTGAGGCTAGTTATGAAATTTCTTTACTCATTGCTAAATCTGGGAAAAATCATACCATAGGAGAGAATTTAATCAAACCATCAATATCAGCATTTCTTAAAACAGTTCTGGAAAAAGATGACAAAGATGTGAAAGCTATGCCACTCAGTAACAATACTGTTAGCAGAAGAATAGATGAAATGAGTGAAGATATTGAAATATAACTTGTTGGAAAGCTGAAAACAAGAAAATTCTCGGTGCAAATAGATGATTCAACTTTGAGAGACAGTGAAGCTGTACTGATAACTTATGTAAGATATATTGATAAAGGTAATTTTGCTGAAGAAATGTTATTCTGTAAATCATTAGAGAGCACCACTACCTCCAAAGATATATATAATAAGCTAAAAAATTACTTAGATGACAATAATATACCAATGAAAAATATAACATCTTGTGCTGCAGATGGTGCTCCTAATATGATGAGCAAGAAAAATGGCTGCTTAAAATTGATGAAAGATGAGAATCCAGAAATGCTTCTTGTGCATTGTGTTATTCATAGGGAAAACTTGGTAGCTAAAAATATTTCGCCTGTTCTTAATGAAGTACTAAAATCAGTTATAAAGTATGTCAATGCTATTAAAGCTAATGCCAAATTTGAGCGTCTCTTCAAGCTTTTTTGTGAAGAACAAAATGCAGACCATGTAAGACTTTTACTTCACACTGAAGTAAGGTGGCTCTCGAAAGGGAACTGCTTGAAAAGATTTATGGAACTATTTGGTACTATTAGTGACTTTTTAAGTGACAAACCTGAAATGAAGCATCTGTTAATGGTCGATGGTAAAGCATTTGTGAGTTATTTAGCCTATATCTTTGAAAAACTAAATATATTAAATAAACAACTTCAAGGAACAAATAAAACTCTCGTCGATGCAAAAGTGAAGATATTTGGTTTCATTACATTTATTGAATTATGTCAAAAATATATTTGTAACAAAAATTTTGAACAGTTTCATTGGCTGCAAAAATGTGAAGTGACTGATACCGCTGTACTTGTTATTGTCAATCATCTGAAAATTCTGTCTGCTGATTTAAAAGAAAGGTTTTCTGATTAAAAACAAATTGATTTGGATGATGCAACCAATGTTAGTGGATTTGTCTGATGTATCAATGCAGTACCAAGAAGAACTCTCAGAAATGCAAAATGATGAGTCAGTTAAAACTTTATTCAATATATAAGGAGCGATGGCATGGCTTTGTGATGAAACAGAAATTAAATACCCAAATTCAACCAACTTTGCAAGAGAGCTATTGTTACCTTTTCCATCTTCATATATTTAGCTGAATGTGGATTTAGTGCCATAAATGATTTGTTACTAAAGAAAAGAAATTGCCTGGATATCACAAAATGGGGAGACTTGAGACCGAAGCTGACTAAATTGGAGCCCAATATAAAATCTCTCTCATCAAGCACAAGGGTCTCACTAAATTTAGTGCACTCATCTAGAAGTGACTTCACATGGAATGTTGAAATTATTAAACAATTAAATAATAATTACTAAAAATTAAAATATTATAGAAAAATCTTTCATATAAATTATTTTGTACTTGAATTTTAGTTGTCTATTATATGTTTTGAAAATTTACTTACTGTTTTTTTCTTAATAATTTCCTAATGATTTCTTCCTAAAACCTAAGTCTTGTGTCCTGAACAAGTTGTAATTAGGCTTCATTTAGGGAATAATTCAGTTTTTGAATATAAAAAATATGTATATGTTACATAGGGGGCATCAGAATTTTAGAAAGACTTAGGTGGGGCATGGTAAAAAAAAAAGGTTAGGAAACACCGTTCTAAGGTATTTGTTGGAAGTAACACGGCCTTCTAATGGAATGAGTGGACCCAGTTTGTATCTATAGAATATATCCCATACCATGATACCACTTCCAGCCACATGATTGGTGGATACAAAACAGTCTGGACGCATAGTTTCCCATGGTTCATACTATGCTTTGTTCCTACCATTGGTGCAAAAAAGTGTAAACCAAGACTCATCTGATCACTTGATCTTTTTGCACTGTTCTGCTGTTCTTGGTGGCACTCCAAATGTTTCAATTTTTTACAGAAAGAAGTGGCCTTCATATAGGCACACAACTGCTAAATCCCTACTTTTCAACTCTTGCCACATAGTTCGGTTGCAACTGTGTTTTTTTTGCCTAAATTGAATTTTTCAGTCATTTGCTGCACACTGGACATTCTATTCTGATGCGCAATTCTCTTTAAATTCCTGCAGTCTCATTCTTGGAGTTCTGACTATCTGCCATGTTTCTTCCTTTTAGAGCTGCATTCTTTTGATACCAGTGATTTCCTTTGTTCTCTAAACATAGTAGCTCCTGCCAAGCGTGTTCCAACAATAACACCTTTCAGAAAATTGGAAAGACACCTGTCTTCCCCATGACTGGATCAACTAAGAAGCCCCTGGAAAGCATACAATATTTATCTGATGATACCAAGGAACTTATGATTATACCTTGTGATAAGTTACATTTACATATCATGTATATTGTAAAAGGTTTCTAATTTTTTGGCGATTGTATTTCCTGAAAATTAAAATCTTCAGAAATTCAAGCCTAATGGCAACAAGTATCACCTGCCTTCTCAACCTTTATTTCATTCACAGTTCTAAGTATTATAATTCTAATACCCTTTATGCTTTTAGTTTTCAGAATAAAAAAATTAAACCAGCTTAAGTCTTAGCTCCTTTCAAAGAAGATATAGTGAAGGGAAGTTGGAGTGGCAGAAACAGTTGTATTTGATAATAAAATTTATGATATTTTAATATATCATATATTCACAGTAGTCTTACATGTCATCTTTATCATTTTATGATTTCTCATTTATTACTCTGTACAGAATTGAATATTGTTCTGTTACTGATGAATTTCCAAGTATAATCTAATATATAAAACTTTGCATCATTAAAATTTAAATAACATTATTTTATTTTTGAATATTTACATTTTAGTCTTAATTTTATATGTATTTATTTTGTATTTATTGTGTAATTACATTTTATTTTGATCAGGTTTGTGATTTACTCTACAGTTAGCTGCTTTTATTTTCAGTTCAAAAATATAAATAAAATAATCTATTAAACGAAGTTTATATTCTTTATTATGTAAGAAACAGTTTTAAATTTATAAATAAAGACATTTGCTTATACTTCACTAGAAATTGAACTTCAAAACTGTATTTTTATAACTTCTTTATTATATCATATACACACTGATTATTGCCACTTAGCAATATAGAATTAAAGCATTTTGAAATTTCTGAATTGAAATTTCAACTGAGTATGCTATTCAGCCAAGATAGATCTTGTCATTCACCAGATTGGTTAAAATTTTAGGCTATTGCTGTGATGTTATTTCAGTTGAAATCTAATAGAAATCAATATTTAATTAGTTACAAAATTAATTTTTTATTACTGAAATGTACAGAGATAAATAATTCATTGCTTATTCTTCAATAAATTTTAATTTAGTCAAATATTAATTTATGTCAATTTCAGTGATGCAGAAAAAGTTTACTTCTTGCATCATTAGGCTGTATATTACTAAATACTAATTTTGTTACATTTAATACTAAGTTTGTAATACTAAATTTACAAATACTAAGTTTGTGTGCATTTTGTTATCTAATGTTTTTGTATTGATTAATTTTATTCTTGGTTTTGTAGCATTTACATGAAGGAGCAAGACTGCAGACTAATCTCCAGGCATCTTTAAACCAGCTAGATAAGGCTAGTATTTAAATCAGGTTAATGGTTATTTAAAGAAATAATGAAAGTTATTTTATAATAACTATTAAACATTGTCAAACGATTGACGTAGTTTCAATTAATTAAAATTGTTTACATAAAAAATATTCTGATGTGATACTTATCACTGGTGAATAGTAAATTTAATGAGTTTCAAGCTCTTTTGATATAATGGATTAGACTTTTTGAAAATTATCTTAAGGTCCCTTTTCATTTTTTATGGTCAACTTGTCAGATGTTTTTTAAAGGTGAATTGTATGTATTCAATTTTACTTACACAAAAATAACTAAATCATTCTATATTATGAAAAGTCACTCTTTTCTAGTGCAAGCCTTTTTGTAGTAGCTTACTTAGAAAAAAATAGAGGTTATTCATTTTTAAGTAGTCAGCTTTAGTAAGCCTATAGTCATTATATACTCTCAATTAACATCACTGCCTTTTGCTTCCACTTCAAGACTGATGTTGTTGAATATTTTGGAACAGCAATTGACTTTCTCTATAAGCAATACTCTCTATAAGGAGCTGATCCTTATAGAGAGTATAAGGAGCTGATCCTTATAGAGAGTATAAGGAGCTGATCCTTATACTCTGTATAAGGATCAGCTCCTTATAAGGAACGATTTTGCCTACTCCCAGCCAAAACATATATGTTTCAGTGTTAAATTAACTCTCTCTATAAGAACTTTCTCTGTTCACTATAAGGAACAGAGGGGTGACGCTGGGGCATCGGATTGTATTCTTATTAGCTATAAGAGTGCTAAATTTCTTGTGTGTTCACAGGAGTTGTTATCCGTTGTCCGGTCTGAAGGCCATTGCATCACTGCTCATACCTCCGTGTGGTCCGGGGTGGGCAGGCTGGGGGTGATTCCCCTAGCCTGGCTAAAGTGAGCAGCTGCGTAGTTGGGACACGGTACTTGTTATTCTAGTTGAAAGTTATAGTTTGAATTTATTCAAACCTCAAGAGGGAGTAAAATTTTTCTCTCTTGAGTTTTTTGGAGCATTTCCGTGCCCTTTCAATTTAGGCCTAGGTTGACGTGAGTCATCCTTGGGACCACCTTCCGTTTAACTTGGGAGGTGAAGCTTTTTAATTGCATTTGAGAACAGTTTTCTCGTGCATTTTAATATTTCATTTAAACTGAGTTGGGATCTGGCTCCTTGCTCGTTTACTGTTGTAAATATTGTAAATAGTTATTGGTTGTCGATTTTTCGACTTTCAATTTTAGTTGTATATATATTTATTGTGAGTTTATTTATACATTAAAATGTCTTCTTCCTCTTCTGAAGAAGTAAGTGAAGTGGAGCTGCTGGCAGCGTCGGGCAATGTGACTGAAGAAGAGAAGAATGAAATTGCTCAAAATGTCTTAGTGCAAGCGGGGGAGTTGGCTGAAATTGAAATATTTGCAGGCAAGACTCTACAAAGAACTCCGACTAAAGTAAGGTCTAATTCTTTACCGGTATCACAAGATCAAAAAGGGTCTAAAAAGAAAAAGAGAAAGCAAGGGGATGAATTTTCTGATGGTGATCATAGTGTTAAGGGAAGGAAGAAAAAGAAAAAGAAGGATGATACAAGTAAGATTAATGATGATGGTTTTGATTATGTTTTTAAAACAAGGGAAAGATTGAATTCCTTCCTGTGGGCTGCCGAAAGTAAAGTGCCGACAGCTGCAATTAGGATGATCATGGATATGTGGAACATTGTGGAGAAAAAGGCGCATGAAACATATGTAGAAAATGTTTTGCTAAAGGAAAAACTTAAAAAGAAAGATGATAAGAAGGACAAGGAAAGTTATGCTACTATAATAAAAAGTACAGAAGCTGTAATAAGTGCACCAAAAGTGATGATCATAAAAGCTTCTACTAATAAGCATAAAACTAGTGATGAAGTTAAAATGGAAGTTTTAAAAGAAGTGAGACCCTTGCTTTCTTCAGTTAAAGTGAGAAATATAAGACCTATTCGAGATAGAGGAGTAATAGTAGAGGCTGAAAGTGAAGAAGATATTGCTAAGTTAAAGGCTTGTACAAAAATTCAAGAGCTTGGTTTACATTATTCTATTCCTAAGCCTATATTACCTCGTGTTGTGATTTTTGATGTTGAAGAAGACATTGAGCGTGATGAATTGCTTGATCAGTTGTGGCAGAAGAATTTTAAGGACAATAAAGTAAGTGAGAAAAGGTTTAAGGATAGTGTTGAAGTTCTAACAGTTAACAAAAATAAAGTAACTCGTATGAATAACTGGATGATTCAATTAAAACCAGATATGTGGAAGGTTTTAAATGTGAAAAATAGGTTATTTATAAGGTGGACAGCATGTAAATTTAAGGAAGTATATTCTGTAACACAGTGCTTTAGGTGTATGAATTTTGGCCACGTGGCTAAATATTGTAAGAGAGAGGTGCTGTGTGGACACTGTGGTGAGTTAAATCATTCATATAAAGATTGTAAGAATAAAGCGAAGGAATCGAAATGTTATGCATGTAGTAGAAGGAACGTGCAGGCTGATCACACGGCTGTTGATAAAAAATGTCCTGAATATATAAAGGCTTTGGAGAACTACAAAAAGAAAATAAATTATGGGAATTGAGATTAAAATATTACAATTGAATGCACAGAGAGCGAAATCAGTTGCTGTGCAAATTAATAAAGTTATGGAACAGGAAAATATGTCCATTGCTTTGCTTCAGGAACCTTACTCTATAGGATTTCAAGTTAGATGTTATCCTCAACACTATAGAATTATTTCGGAAGGGAACAATCCTAAGGCAGCAATAATTATAAGGAATAGAGATATGGTTGTGACAAAAGTAATGTCTATGTGTAGTAATATGTATTTATGTTGTGAAATAATTTGTGATTGTGGTAGGTTTTATGTAGCGACCATATACTGTCCTCCTTCTGAGGAGATTGAACCTTATGTGTTGTATTTAGAAAAACTTTGTAGTATGTTTGGTTCCTGTGGTTTGGTGGTGGCTGTAGACTCCAATGCTAACTCCCCGTTATGGGGAGGAAGAAATTCGGATGATAGAGGTTTGATAATTGAAGAATGTTTAGCTAGAACAGGAATAGAGGTAGTGAATGTTGCAGGACATGGTCCAACTTATTCAGCAGTGTGTGGTCAGTCTTACATTGATTTTACTCTTGCTACATCAGCTATATTTAGGAAAATAAAGAAATGGAGTATTTTTGAAGATTACACCACGAGTGACCATAACAGCATCTCTTTCATAATTGAGGATAATGATATGAATAGAATGTATTATGATACAGGAAGGTATAATGTTAGAAATGTAAATTGGTCAGAATTTAATTTGGATTATAGAAACAAGGTAAGCCAATTGGATTGGTCTGGTTATACATCTAGGGAGTATGTGGAAAAATTTACTGAATTGTTACAAAAACTGTCCGCTAAGTATATGAAAATTAAGAAAAAAGTGAACCGTCCAGTGATTTGGTGGACTAACGAGTTAAGTGACATGAGAAAAGAACTTTTTAAGAAGAGACATTTATTTCAAAGGTTGAGAAGAAATGGTGATAGTGATTTGTATGATATTGTTAAAAGACAATATTGTAATTGTAGGCGTGATTATGCTCGAGCTGTCAGTAGCACTAAGATTGCTTCATGGAAGAAATTTGTGGGTGAGCAAGGATCCAGGGATCCCTGGAATTCTATTTTTAAAGTTATTAATAATAAAGCAAGTCTCTCAGAAATTACGTATACGATTGGGCATGGTAACGAGGAAACCCGGACTTGGGGAGAATCTGTGGATATGATTGTGGAAGGTCTTTTTCCTGAAGATAGTCAAAATTTGGATTTTACACAGTTGCAAATGTTAAATGGATGTGTGGATTATAATTCTAATGAAATTGAAGTGGAATTTTCTATTATTGAAGTTGAAGAAGCGGTGAACCGGGCAAAGAGTGGAAAATCACCGGGCCTGGATAAAATTGAAGTGGAAATTATGAAAAGAACATATAAGATATGTCCTATGATGTATGTAAATATGTATAATAAGTGTCTTGATGATGGAGTTTTCCCTGCATGTTGGAAGATTGCACATGTAAAATTGTTAATTAAAAGTGTAGATCGTTTGTTAAATGAAACCGGTGCTTATCATCCAATTGCCCTGTTATCTGTGTTAGCAAAAGTGTATGAATGCCTGATTATAAATAGATTAATGGTTAATTATGAAATCAGAGGTTTGATGTCTACAAACCAGTGTGGCTTTAAGAAGAATTTTTCAACAGAAGATGCTGCGCATGAATTGGTTAGATGTGTAGAGAGCAATGGGAATAGATATGTACTAGGTGTGTTTATCGATTTTAAGGGTGCATTCGACCGACTGTGGTGGAAAGGAGTAATGTATAGAATTAGGCAGACACAGTGTTCAAATAAGTTGTATGATGTATTTAAGAGTTACTTTTCTGATAGACAAATTGTAATTAAAACTAAGTATACTCAAATTGTTAAGGATATGTCTAGGGGATGTCCACAAGGTTCGGTGATTGGCCCCTTTGCCTGGAACATCGTCTTTGATGAATTTTTAAATGTGAATGTTCCTGGAGTTATAAAAATTGCATACGCAGATGACCTGGTCCTATTGATAGAAGGTAATGCGAGATCACAGATTGAAGATAGAGCAAGTGAAGTGCTTAATGATCTTGCATGCTGGACCAAGAAGTATAAGTTGGAAATTTCAAAAGAAAAAACGGTCCAGATGTTACTGAAAGGCCGGTTAAGCCAAAATCGTCACCCTGTCGTGAAGCTTCTGGGCGATGCCGTTCGATACGTAAAAGCAACTAAATATTTAGGCTTGAAAATTGAACAACGTTTATTTTTTACTGAACACGTTCGTTATTTAAAAGAAAAAATAAGTACTCTCTATGCTAAGCTCCGGAGGGTAATAAGAGTTGACTGGGGAATTAAAGGAAGAGCAGTAAATTTATTATACAAATGTCTTTTTATCCCTATAGTCACATATGCCTCTGGAGCTTGGGTACATAGGGTACCAATTAAGATAACTCAAAAATATCTATTGCAAGCTCAAAGATTTGCTTTGCTTGCGATTACTAGAGCGTGTCGAACGGTCTCGACAGAGGCTTTGCAGGTTATCTCTGGGAGAGTCCCTGCCCAGTATAATGTCCTTTTATCTGGATTATTATATTTCACAAAAAGAAATATAAGGAAAACATATTTTGGAATATCTTCATGTCCTGATGTAAATAAAATCTATACTAAATTTGATATTAAATTAGAAAAGATCAGGATAACTCAAGAAATAATGCAGATGTGGCAAATACAATGGGATAGTTCTGACAAGGGTCGTCAGACGTATCAGTTTCTACCTAAAGTAGATATAGTAAATAAAAGTAAAGTGTGGCTGCAATTTGGATTGCATGCCACCTTTTTATTGACTGGTCATGGGCTCTCTCTGAGATTATTTCAGCTTGGGTTGAGAGAGGATGGCTTATGTAGCTGCGGGCAAAATGAGACTTCAGAACATATAATGTTGCACTGTGTAAATTATACACAGTATAGAATGGAACTTAGTTTGTCCTTGGGAACTTTAGAGAAGGAGACCTTTCATATCATGTTCGCAGATAAAAGAATGTTTGCATATTTCAATAAATATGTGGAAAAGGTTTTCATTAAAAGAAGTATGCTAGATAGTAGAAGCCTGCCTCCCCGAGGAAGGGATGGTAACTCTCTTCATTAAGATCTATAGATATGTCAAAATAGATTTTTCTTACGAGAGGCTAAGTGGCACAACGATTTGGATTAATTGGATGTTTAAATTATGTTTTGTTGCGTTATCGTATTTTAGTTCATAAATTGAATTCTATAAGACTCTGAAACATTATTCCCTTTAAGACATTAACCATGGATGGGCTCAGGCCCAGGGAATGGAATGCTTAAAGGAGGTTTAAATGTATGTTCACTATAAGGAATGTATGTGTACGTATGTATATATCTCATTTTTTAAAGACTAAATGCACATGGCATAATATGATATGAGTTTAAATTAACTACATAATATTATAATATCGGTGTAGATGCATCATAGTTTACCCATAAATTTAACTACATACGTAGTGTAAAGGCATTGTTTAATTTGTCTCATATTGTGGCTACCTCACAATGTTGTTATTGTTGTTATTTGGTTTTTAGGAGCATTAGCAACTAAGGCCATATTGCTCCGGGGATATGCGGTGGTCATTCCCTGACCTTTCTGCATCCTCCGTATTTGGTGGTCATTGGCTTGAAACCTGGTCTAGCCAATGACCACCAAATCAGGTACGGTGATAATGCAAACATGCCATCACAGTTGGAAAGTTAATATTTGCATTATCAGGGTACCTGCCCACCCACCCACCGATGAGTAAGCCAGCAAGCTTTGAAATGCATCTTGGTGACGATGCCCACTGAGAATAAATAACAGTAGCCTCCTCTACTAGAGAGAAGTGTTATTTATTCGAAGTAGTGCAATACCTGGTATCTCGTTGTGAAGGTAGCCACAATATGAGATAAAATTAAACAATGCCTTTACGCTATGTATGTAGTTAAATTTATGGGTAAACTGTGGTGTATCTACACAAATATTATATAGTTAATTTAAACCCATGAGATATATACATACGTACTGCTTCTGTTGTCCTTATGGTGAGTGAATAGAGAAAGTTCTTATATGCGTCAGTTGATGGTTTTGGACTTTTTTTAAGAAATAGCACACTGTATTTTTTAAAATAAAGCTGTATTGTATGTTTATACATATTATATATGCAATAATAAAGCTATTCAATATATTCTTAAAAAATTTGTTTCTTTTGTTTGTTTATTGTCTTTGAAACAATATAATATATTCAGTTTTCAAAATAAACATTGTACTGGTATTCTAGACTAAGAAAAAACAAAAACATAGCAGTTCCCTTTATAAGGAACAATCTGAAGATCTCCCAGTGGTGTTCCTTATAGGGAGAGCTGACTGTATAAAATTGCCCATTTTACAGTCCACTTTTGTTAATGGTTATGTACTTTGTGCATCACTTAGTCAATTTTGAGTTCTTTACAGATGTTATTGCTTTGTTTTCTTATTCTTGAGAATAAATCCACTGTCTTGCATAGGAATTTCATATCCCCAGCTTCTATCTTAGGGTTATTGTTTCATATCTCATTTCTACTTCTTTTATCTTAGGGTTAATGGTTCATATTCCATTTCCATACAGCAGAGATGGCCTTGCCAGGGACTGACTTGATAATTTATGTAAAGAACTATTTAATGGAATTGTAGGAAAATAAATTTGCAGGTAGTTGAGGCTGACAGTTCGAATAAATTGAAAGGTCAACTGGATAGTTACCTGTGTGAGGAGGGAAGCACATAATTTGTATTTTCTTATCTACTTTTTTTCCCCTTGTAGTGCAGCAAAAGCCTGCAGCTTCCTTGCACTATATGGTGAATACTATTACTACATTCTTGTAACATATTCAATTTGAAGTTGCACTTTCACTCGGCACTTGGCTGCTTGTTTAGACTTGATACATTATTCACCATTTGACATTCAGTTGCTAATTGAGGTCACTTGCCATCTGATGAATGACTATTAAATCCTGAACCAGGAGTCACAGTGGTACCTTTGAGTTTTTAAATGATTAGCAAATTCACCTCTTTTTGGTACTGTTATTTAAAACAATATTAGTAATATAAGTCAATTTGTGGATAATGTTTTTTTTTTTTTTCCTAAATTGAGCATTAGTTAAAGACAAACAGAGCATATTGCAGTGTACTATTAGCATAATATGTCAATGCTTGCATTGAAATAAAATACCACATCTTTATTAATAAACTCCCTAAATTTAACAGATTCAAATTTGATTCAGAAAAAAGCTTTGTATCCATTTGTATCTATGACAAAGCAATAGATGATAGTTATTTCATCGGAATAACAAAGGTAATTTGCTATCAACTTTAAATTACAACCATTTGTCGATGATACTATTTTTCTACTTGTCAGGAAAGAAAAGTTGCAATCTTGTTGATCTAAATGAAATTATTTGTTTTGAAATTTTGGCATCAAATTCGTTGTCTTTTCTTTATTTTGATGTTGAGTTAGATTAGTTGATAGTTGTTTTAAATGATCAGTAACTAATTATAATTGTCTTTACTCCAGGTAAAGAAATCATACGAAAAAGCATTTAAGGAATCAGAAAAAGCTCAAGAAAATTACCAAAAAGCTGATGCCGATTTGAATTTATCTAGAGCTGAAGTTGAAAAGGTAAAATCACAGAAATGTCATCAGTTCTTTTAAATTCTCTGATGATATAATCAACTAAGATTTTAATTTGATATATTAGTAAAATAAGCAATGAACAGTTATTTCAATAGTATGATGATATAATGTGATTCATGCATATTGAATTTGCTTGACTATGATAACTACTGTTATTGACTGATTTCACCTTGCTGACTGATTATGTAACCATTCATGCATTTACTGACTCTTTATTCTTAAACTTCTCTTTTAATATTGTCATATTTAAAGAGGTTGTGCTTCTAGTTTGTCCTCTGTGGCAGTATAGTGGTTTTGCCACTTGTCACACATTTGGAAAGGTCTAATTAGATTTCTGTTACAACTGGAGGAATTTTAAAGTCCTCTTTAATAGAAGTTGTAGTTAGCCTGCCTCAGGCAGAGGGAGTAGGATTTTTCACATGAGTTATTCTGGGTTTTTCATCTTACAACATATGCAAATTAGCATTAGTAGAGGCATATGATGCAAGAAAGCAAGCTTATACAGCATCAGCCAAAAAAAAAAAAAAAAAAAAATAATAATAAATAAATAAAAAAGAATTTATTTAAGATATCAACTTCCACAACAACAGATGGAAGTTTTTTCCAGCAATCAACTTCTGGCTAAAGGCAAATTTTTGCACATCTGTTCTACAACTGTCTTTCCTCAGTTTGAATCTATGCCCCCCCCCCCTCAGGTTTTTAATCTGAGCAAGAGGAAGAATCCCATCAGCATTGAGCCTGCTCGATCCATTCAAGGCCTTATACACCTCAGTCAGATCATCTTGCAGGTGTCTAGTCTTCAGTAGCTGCAATTTGCAGAACTTAAGCCTTTCTTCATAAGAACAACCCTTTGTTCCATTCACTAATCTCGTTGTCCTTCTCTGTACTTGTTCCAGCAGCTCTGCATCCTTCCTAAAATAAGGTCTCCAGACCTGTATACAGTACTCAAGGTGTAGCCTGACCATTGCCTTATATAAAAAGGAATAATCACCTCCGTAACCCTGCTAGAAAAATTCCTGTATATCAATGACAAGACAGCATGAGCTAATCTTGCAGACTGTCTGCACTGCTCAGAAAACTTCATATCTGACTGCACAATTATCCCCAGACCCTTTTCATTCTCTGCCACCCTGAATGTAGGACCACACAGTTGATACATTTGCAATAATTTGCACTTGTCAGTGTTAAACTTCACCTCTTGCCCATCTGCTCAACTTTTTCAGTTTAGTCATATCTTGTTCCTGTTGCAGTAGCATAGTGTCATTAAAACCCTGCCAACCTTTGTATTGTCTGCAAACTTGGACATTACGCCTGATATACCTTCATCAATATCATTGATAAATATACAAAACAACAGTGGGCCCAACACCGAACCCTGGAGGACTCCACTAATAACAGTCCATGAAGAGCAGTGCCCATTGATTACTGCCCTTTGTCTTCTCCTGCTCAACCATCCCTTTATCCATAGCAGCAATTTGCCCTTAATGCCATACTGCTCCAATTTGTTCAGTAGTCTTCCATGTGCAACAGTATCAAAAGCTTTCCTAAAATCCAAGTATATGATTAGCATTAGTAAAGGCTCATGATGCAAGAAAGCAAGCTTATATATGATATCACATAATATGGTCTAAGTTGCTGATGTCCCTAAAACCCAATAAAAAATAGCAGCTTCTAGCTGTTTTACTTTTGTCTTTATCATTAACTGAGAATTCACTGTAGCTCTGTCAGTGAATTTACCCATCTTAGCCAGAGGGTACTTATAAATTGAGTTAGAATTTTCATTGCAGAAGACTGATGTATATATTTCTGATATGAATAGCACCTCCTCCTTGAACAAGATAGCTGACCGGGCTAGCTGGGTGGGTAAAGTGCCTTCCTGGCAACCCAAAGGTCGTGGATTCGAATCTTGCCTTGGGCTTGGATTAGAATAGAAAATGCAAACACCTTGGGAGGTGCAATATGGTCACAGAAGCCAATGCGCCAACAACTAACAAAAAAAAAAAAAAAAAAAAAATTGAACCAGATTCTCTGAAAAATTGAAAGGAAGCATCATCCTGGTAGAGTTGAACATAGAATATTTAGGGCTTCGCTCTGGCAGGAATTCCCCTGAGCATAACCTTCTACTACTGATAAGATTTGTGGGAGATTTAACATACCTGCTAACTCTTTCAGTTTAGCCAGAAGTTTTGGTTTGGTCAACTATTTAGTGGCCAACCTGTAGAAATAATTTAAAGGAACAATGGGCAAAATAGCTGGGCCACACACACAACCCACCTAGCTTTATAATGAGGCCTGCAATTTAATTTCAGGAACAAGAAAGAAAAAAAAAATATATATACAGGCACTCCCCGACTTACGTAAGGATTGCATTTCATGGAACTCTGTGTAAGTCAGTATTTCCCTAAAGACTTATGCAGCACTCGCAACCATGCTTGCTGAATTTGATTGAAACAAAAAAGAAATGTTCGATGAACGTGTAAATAGAATTATTTATTCAATTTTTTTTAATCTCATGCGCAGGAAAAATTGTAAAAGTGCGCAATTACAAAAATTTCAAAATTATATAATTACAAAAATAGGGAGGGGACAGGCATAACGTCAGCAAGTTTTACCTTTTGAATAATGTTGCCAGAATCAACGTCTCCAGCTGGTAATTTTTTTTTTTTTTTTTTTTATGAAAACCCCAAACACGAGAGGTATTAGAACCTATAGTACTTAGTACTGTGCTTGGGGTAGAGGTTGAGAAGATGAAAGAAGATATTTGTTGACATTAGACTTGAACTTCTGTAGACTGTAATTTTCAGGAAATACATATGAAGGAAGGTTGTTCCAGAAAACGGCAGTTGAATGAATAAATGAGGAAGATGAAAAGTTGGTTCTGTGGGTTTGAAGTTAGACGGTATATGGATGTTGGCTGGTGGCGGCACGTGTTCGGACTGTTTTGAAAGAGAGAGCAGGAATTATAGAAGCCAATTCAGAAGAACAGTGCCCATGGAAGTATCTGTAGAAGAGGCATGCAGCAGAAACAGTACGTCTATGAGAAAGCGAGTGGAGAGACTCTGTTAGAGAGGAGTCATTAATTAACCTAACTGCTCTCTTCTGAATGGAATCTAGTTGCCTGAGAGAGGTTTTGGGGGGACCACCCCAGATGTGGGAACAAAATTTCATGGTAGGGCGGATTTGCAATTTGTACAGAGTGAACAGTTGTTTCGAAGAAAAGTAACACCGAGAGCGAAAGAGAAAACCAAGTTTTTTAGATGCAGAGGAAGCAATATTTGTAATTTGCTTGTGCCAAGAGAGAT
Organism: Mastigoproctus giganteus; assembly: GCF_048544385.1. NCBI lineage: Eukaryota > Metazoa > Arthropoda > Arachnida > Uropygi > Thelyphonidae > Mastigoproctus > Mastigoproctus giganteus. The sequence goes on along the minus strand of NC_143577.1, from coordinate 23,876,743 downwards.
TAAAAGTCAGGGTAATCCCCAAAAGAGAAATATCATTTTGCCTAGAAATTGGAGTGTCACCAAAGATAAGCATAGGAGCAGAAGAATCCTTTTTGCGAGATATAAGACAAGACTGAGTTTTAGAAGGATTGAAATCAACTAAGTTGTCTTTGCTCCACTGGAGGATTACATGGAGATTGGCATTTAAGGAATTGGTAGCGGATATTCAGGAAGTTGAAGCTGATTGAACAGGGCAAGGTTTCTCAAAATGGAAAGTGAATGCAATGTGCTATCATCGGCAAAACTATGGATAGGATTTCCAGTCAATGGAAGAAGGTCATTAATATACAAGAGGAAAAGAGTGGGAGAAAGAACTGAACCTTGGGGGATACCAGCATTAATGGATAAGTTAGAAGACAGAGAGCCATCTACCATCACCCTCAGTGAGCGATCAGAGAGAAAACTGGATAACCAATTACAAAAAACAGTTGGCAAACAATAAGATGGAAGCTCGTTTAGAAGACCTTTATGCCAAACACGAACGAAAGCCTTTGAGATGTCAAGAGCAACTGCTTGTGTTTCACTGAACTTTTCCATTGAATTTTTCCATATGGTAACATAAGCCAGAATATCACCAGTGGACCAACACTGACGGAATCCATACTGGCGATCGTTGATCAGACGGAAGTTTTCTGGATAGTTTAAGAGTTAGCGGTTAATTGATCTTTCCATCACTTTAGAAAGAGTAGAAGTAATTGCAATGGGACGATAATTGGATGGGAGGAATTTGTCACACTTTTTAGGAAGTGGCTGGATATGAGCAAATTTCCAACAGAAGGAAAAAACACCTTTGGAATAAGATAGTGAACAAAGGGAGCAAAGAACAGGAGTAAGTTCAGGAGCACAGATTTTGAGAACACATGGAGAAATACCATCAGGACCTGGAGCTTTCTTAGCATCAAGATTCGTCAAAATCCTTCTGACATCCTTTTGACGGAAGACCACGGGAGGCATTGCTTAGAGCGTGTTGGGAATGGTGGGAGGTGTTTTACCAAGATCATTAATACAGGAGTTGGAAGAAAAATGGGATGCTAGCAGGTCAGCTTTATCCTTGGCTGACGTGACAAATGAACCAACTGGTTTTGACAGAGGTGGGAGCAGAGATGGGCAAAAGTTGCGGCCAATAGCTTTGGCAAGAGACCAGAATGCTCGGCTACCATTAGGGCAAGAAGCAAGTTTTCTACTCTTAGCCTGTTCAAAATCTAGTTTGGACTGATTAATAACTGCTTTACAATTGTTGCGAGCTTTGGTGTAGGCAGAAAATGAAAATGAAGATTTGGAAACAAGCCAATTACGATATGCAATGTTCTTCTCTTGAACAGCCTTAGCACATTTATTGGAAAACCAAGGTCTGGATAAAGGACGAGATTTTAAAGTGGAGTGTGGAATAAAGGATTCCATTCCTACAAGAATAATTTCACTGACTCGATATAAGCAAACGTTGACATCATAAATTTTGAAACAGTAATCCGACCGAGGAAAAGAAGAAAAGAAATCTTGCAGGTAATCCCGTTTTGCATTCTTGTAATGCCAAACAATATGACGTTGGGAATAGCCATGAGATAAAGGCTCCATTGGAGAAGAGACAATCACCAAGTTGTGATCTGAGGTGCTTAAATGACCACTCACTTCGACCATGTACTTAGAAGGGTTGTTTGTGAGAAAAAGATCAAGCATGTTGGCTGTATGGTTCCAAGTGTGGTCTAACAATAGCTTTATATAATGGAATTATGACATCTTTATCTCTACTAGCAAATGTTCAGTAAATCATCAATAGGACACCATGGGCCTTCCTTGCAACCAGTCTACAATGCTCGGAGAACTTCACGTGTGACCTTACCAAAATACTCAAGTCCCTTTCCTCCACTGCTGGCTTTAGTTCAGCTTGGCCAAGTGTATAAGTTATTTTGGGGTTACTGTTCCCCAGGTGCAATACCTTACACTTTTGCTGGATTAAAGCATAGTTGCCATTTTTCTGATTGTTCCTGAAGAGTGTCTATATCACTCTGAAGAAGCTCTGCTTGCCGGTGATCATTAACTACTCTACCAATTATTACATCATCTGCAAATTTAGACATCACGCCCTCTATCCCTCCATCGATTTCATTTATGAAAATTAAAAACAACAGTAGTCCTAATAGTGATCCTTGGGGAACCCCACTTCTTACGTCAACCCAATTTGAGGAATAACCATTTATCACAACTCTCTGCCTCCTACACTGAAGCCATCCAGTTCTTCATCTAAGGATTTTCCCTGTGATTCGAATCTATTCCAGCTTATAAAGTAACCACTCATGTGGGACTGAGTCAAATGCCTTGCTGAAATCCAAATAAACAATGTCAAAATTATTCCGTAAGTCCAGCTCTTTAGTGACCCTGTCAAAATAGCTAACCAGATTAGTTAAACATGATTTTCCCTTTACAAAACCATGCTGGGTATCCTTCAGAATTCATTTCTATCTAAATGATCCTGAATTTCATCCTTGATCATTTCTCCATGATTTTCCAACTACTGAAATTAGACTAACTGGCCAGTAATTTCCCGCTTCACTCTTAGAACCGCCCTTATGTATTGGAGATACAGTGGCACTTTTCCAATCCAACGGAATCATTTCCAAGTCTAGTGATGCCCTCATAATTAGCCACAATGGTTGAATGCACTCACTTGCCACCTCCCTTAAGATTATAGGGTATATGCCATCAACCCCAGCAGCCTTACTGGCCTGTAGGATCGAAAGTTTTTTCATTAAATAAAAATGTGAAATTTCAGCATCATTAATAAATCTTTTTCAACTTCACTCCCATAATTTCTCATTGACGTAAAGGGTTTTTCTTCTGTAAATATCAATTCAAATTTCCTCATTATAACCATTACTCACTATATCAGTGATGAGTTAAATCTACCTCCTATTTTTCTTAATTCTTAATAACTTATAAAAAGATATTCAAAAAACAAAAGAAATATTAGAGAGAAAAAAATTAATAGTATTATATACCTACATATTATTTGTATTAATATGCTTGTATTTGGTTTTTAAATCGATCCAGCCAACCGTTGTTACATACAAAATCATCACATCCAAATTGTTTAGTAAATTTTTCCACTTGAGCCTTCAAGATTGGACCGTCTATTGAAAATCCAGCACTTGTTTGTGTAGTGAACCATTGAAGCAATGCTTCATCTACGTTTGTAACCTTGCACTTTCTAAATTTTTATTTTTTTTTCCTTTTTCGGTTATGTTCTTTTCCATTGCCAATATGTAAACATGTTTATTCTTCCACAATGTCGATACCGCTGATGAGGACAAAGAAAACTTTTTACACACTTCAATGTTTTTTTTGCACCACTTTCTAACTCATGAATAATTTCGACTCTTTCACGAATTGAGAGAGACTTTCTTTTGTTAGTAGACATGTTTCCGAAGGAAGGGTTCATTTCTAACTGATTTAACTTTAAAATGACAGTAAAGTGACCTGCATGCAAACAATCATCGCTTCCAAAATTCTTAGAAGTCCCGAAATAAATTTATGGTTCAGTGCATACAAGACAATCTGTAAACAAAGGACAAGGTTACATCATAAACCGGCCTCTAATCCGATGCAGGTGGTCATAAAAGCTAAGTCTTTCATTTTTGTCTATTCCAAGAATTGAGGTTTTTTTCGACTACCTGAGCAATTAAGAATGTTTACATGTTTGCATAGTTTGCCAAAATTTGTATGGTATATACGTGTAGTACGCTTGTTATAAACAGTGAGCAGTTGTATGGGAATACGCATAATTTAAAATCATTACGGCCATGATCTTGTTATTTCCTTGCTCGTTATAACCAAGTTCGACTGTATTTTAGAATGGTAAAAGTTATGAGTTAGTACTATGATTGCATTCTGTGATCAACTTTTTTAAGAGTTCACTGATAAAATTTGATTAACATAATAGCATTTGGTGCATGTTTGTGTATAAATTAATTCTCTTTTTTTTTTTTTTTTTTTTTATATAATCATCAGGCTAGGATTATTAGTACAATGAAAACTCAAGCTTGTGAAGAAAGTAAGACAGAATATGCCAATCAACTGCAAAAAACAAATGATGTTCAAAGACAGCACTATTCTGAACTAATGCCTCAAGTTTTTCAGGTATTATTTTTGAAGTATATTTACTTAATTGTTAATATATATCTGAGAAAACATTTAAAAATTAAAGTAAATATATCTTTAATTTAATGCACTTCTAATTTTTTTCCATTATAGTTACAAAGTAGTAATAAGTAAACTTTCATGTTCTATGTGTTGCTTCTGACTTATTTAAAGAAATTTATTATATAGATGTGCACAGATATAAAAATAAAAGGATCATAGTGCTTCCCTATTTGCTATAAAGTTAATTAAAAAAGTTAGATAACTAATTTTTTTTTTTTTTTTAAACAAAATATGCATATTTTACTTAGTTCCTTGATAACACCTCTGACTTTTTTTTATTAATCTCTATGAAGTTAACAGTTTTCCCAAAAGAAAAAAAAAGTTACTGATACAATTGGTTATTGTGATTGGTCCAATAACCAATTCTACCAGTTGTCTGCTCTTTTTATTTTAATAAAACTAGTTTGTGTATTCCCATTTATTTTTGAAATTTCTTTGTTATTTATGAAAACCTCATGCCTTACTGTTGGGTGGCTGCTTTGTTAGGTACCTACCCTTTCACAAAGTAGAGTACTCCTTCAGTAACAGCATCCTGTGTTCATAGCATGTGTGCTGATACACAGGAATTCTGTAGTGTGGAATGGGCAATATGAAAGATTTAAGTGACTTTGAACATGTCATGGTATTTAGAGCCAATGTGCTGGTATAAGTATTTCGAAAACCCGCAACCCTGCTGGGGTTTTTGCACACTTTGTTTCTGGTGTATGCGTATATGTCGCTAATAATATCTCCATGTGTGTGTGTGTGTGTGTGTGTGCACGCACGTCTTTACAAGCTGATTTGTATGATGTGCAGGCTGACCACCTCCCTCAAATGAAGATGGCTTTAGAAATTCCTCCAGTCGTCGATGGGAATCAAACCCAGACCTCTTCAAACAAGTGGCAGATAGCAATGTGTCATGCTGACTGACTGCTACAGAGGGCCATGTCTTGGATGTATCGAGATTGATCCAATAACCAGTTGTTCACATGGCACTTGTGTCGTTGAAAACAGTTCGTTGATGCGGGACCGATAGTTATGTTGGATAAAAGAAAGGCTATAGACAGTCAAATCATATAGCAACCCATTAAAACAGTGGTAACCAAAGAGACATTTCAGAATGCACAACTCATACCTTGTCATAGATGGAGTATCACAGCCATTGACTGAAATGGGTTCTACCCCTGTCAGAAAAAAAAAAAAAAAAAAAAAAAAACCCCAATAGAGTGGATTCAGGAACACCAGCACTGACCAGTGGAGAATTATAAAAATGTTGCCTGGTCTGACAAATCTTAGTTCCTAGTGTTTTTATGCTGATGGAGGACTGCAATATTGTGAAAACAGTGCAAATCCAGGGATTCATCATGCCAAATGTCAATCATACAGGCTTATGGTGGGAGTATAAAGATGTGGGTGGCATGCAGTGGAGTAACATTTGGATGCCTCAGTTTATCTGGAAATTGTTTCTGATCAAGGACATTTCCTATTTAACATGACTTACAAGTAGAGCACTATGCCTTAAACAACATTGTTTTGCTGATAAGGGTCGCTTTCTGAAAACTGAACAGATCTCCCCTGCTACTTCTTCCCCAAAGAAATAGCTTATACTATGAATCAGCATGCACCTGTTTCTGAGTGAATAGTGGCATTTGCACATGTGTTCTTTCTCATATTGTTAATGCTGATCTGTATGAGAATTTTTGAAATGTTGTTGAAATGAATGTTTACCACATTCATTTCAACAACATTCATTTCAACAAATGAATGTGGCTAGTGTCATTCCAATCCTTGTACACAAAATTTCCACATACTTGTCATTCTAAGCCTGTGCACTAAGTTTACATTGGCAGTTACAGTACAGATTACATGTAACTGCTGTATATACTGGCATTTAATCCTCACATCTGGAACTGGAGTGGTCTTCAATCACAAAAATAAGTTCAGTTATGATCAAAATCATTCAAAATCAGTCGTGAACAAAATCAATTGTAAACGTCGTGAATTCAAAGCAGTGATTGCAAAGTAAGATAAGAAAATGAAAAAAAAATATCTTTGGACTCTAAGATGATGCCAATTGTCAATTGTGCAAGTGCAGAAAAATGTGAAGAACAATTTTAAAATGTAGCATCACAGTAAGTGATATAAGAGTACATGTTATTGTCTAGAAACAATAACCTCTTATACATGTACATGTATAAGAAATTGTCTAGAAAAGGACAGATCATTGTCATTGTAAATCAAGCTTCAAAACTTAAATGGTATGTCTCTGTACTCATCAACAGCATCTAAACTGTTACAGTCTGAGAGATGAATGGACAATAAACTTTTGTGCTTATTAAAATGGCAACTACAACAAGTGGAGATTAATTAATTTGTTAAAGATAATAAGTTATTGTGTCAAACAGAAGTAATTATTAATGTGTATTGCAAACTTAAAGCTGCAAGCCATGCAAGTGAAGTCACTGAAAGTTTCTTTTGGAAGCTCAAGAAAATTAGAGCCTAAATTATAAGCATCATGTTAATTTCATCTCATCAAAGCCTCCATCACTTTAATGTTGTTCGTAAATGAACAACATTAAAGTGATAAAATACATGAAATAATAAAAATTATTAAAATTAGCAATTATTTATACATCACTGATATTGCTTAGACTTTAAAACTTGCATGCATCCTTTTTGCTTATGGAAATCCCAAACATGAAATGCATTAGAACCTTTAATGCTTACGAGGGGCAGTCAATAAGTATTTACAAAATCAATAAAAATAATTATTTTGTAAATACTTTGCCTAGAACTATTTCCATTAGGAATTTGAAACTTGGCTAGCAATTTAATCCTTCTCTATATAGCTGCCTTCTAGAGCTACAAGTTCCCCACCTGTGGATAAGCTCTTTTGGGCCTCTCGAATAGAACTCCTCACTTTGAGCAAAATACCAGGCTTCCACTTCATTAATTATCTCCTCATCAGTTTTTTGAAATCTGTGGGCATGTAATAATTTCTTCATTTTAGGAAAGAGGAAACAGTCTGAAAGTTAGAAGTTGTGAGAATGAAGTGTGTGCTACAGATTTTCAAAGCCAAAGCCACTACTGATTGCAAAATCCATTGTAAGAGCAGTCGTATGAGCAGGAGCATTGTTGGCTATGAGGCAGTCACCTTTGGATAGCTTTCCATGTCTCTTCAACTTGATAGTCTCTCTTAAATTTCCCAGGAGTTTTTTGTAGTACTTCTCAATGATGCTGTTTGCCTTTTGGGAGATGATCTGTAAGGATGATTCCTTTAGAGTCCCAGAAGACTGGCAACATGTTCTTGGTGGTACACATTTGAACCTTGGCTTTTTGGACAGTTGGTGAAGATGAATGTTTCCATCGTTTGCTCATCTGTTTTGTTTCTGGGTCATAGCGATGTTCCCAGCATTCATCCATCATAATTCTGTCAAAAAACAACATTAATTCTACAAAGCTCTAACAACTGTGAAAAACTCTACAAAGCTCCAACAACTGTGAAGAACTCTACAAAGCTCCAACAATTGTGCCAAACACTTTCTGGAGCTTTTGAGGTGGTGGCTGCCACCTTAGACATATGCATGAACTCATACATTATGGTGTAAACTGACTCAGCTAATGTTCACTTCATTCACTGTAAAATTTATGGTCACAGGTCATCTGTTTTCAGTGGCTAGCTGTTCCACTTTAGCCACAATTGCAGGGTCTATGGCTGAGATGGGCTTCCTTTTCTTAAATCATTGTGTACACTGCTTTGTCCACACCAATTCACTTTCATCTTCATATGAATTTGTTTCCTTACCTTTCAAATGAAGAAATTTTATAATGGATTGGACCTCAGCCTTCTCCAGCATACCACCTCTCAGGGTATTTATGACTAGTCATGAATACACTTGAGAGCTGGTATGCTGGAGAAGATTGAGAAGAAGTATAACCGATGGATCTATAAAAACAAATAAGTGTTATCATATGAGACTTGGTGGTATATGTGTACATAATATCAAATCCAAGTCAAATATTGCTCAACTTAGGGTAAATACTTATTGACCATCCTTTATAGTATCATACATAGATCAAAGGTTGAGTAGACAGAAGATAATCAGTGATGTTAGACTTGAATTTCTGTAGATTATAATTTTTGGGAAATACATGCAAAGGAAGTTTTTCCAAAGAACAGGAGTAGAAGGGATACATGTGAAAGTAGAAATAGTTCTGTAAGGTTGGAGTTACAGTGAATGGATGTTTACTGGTTGAAGTAGATGTTTGGGCTGGTTTGGAAGAGAGCAGTATAATTATAGATGCCAATTCAGAAGAACGTTGCCCAAGGAAATATCTTGGGCAACGTACACACACACACACACACACGTGTGTGTGTGTGTGTATGTGTTGAGATTTCGGGGCACCACTCCATATCTAGGAACAATATTTCACAGTAGGATGATTTGAAATTTGTACAATTAGTAGCTGTTTAGAAGAAAAATAATGTCTAGAGCTTAAAGAAAACCCAGTTTTTTTTTTTTAATGCATAAGCAGCAATATTGGTGATGTGCTTGTTGCTAAGAGAGATTAGAACTGAGGATAATTCTCAGTAGAGATATGTGATCTAGTGTAGAAATCTGAGTGCCATTGAAGATGAGCATATGAGCAGTACGCTTCTTTTTTTTTTTTTTTTTTTTTTTTTTGCAAAAAAAGTAAAATAACACTGGGTTTTAAAAGGATTGAAGTAAACAGAAAACAGTTGCCTGGAGATTGACATGTAATATTTGAGAGGGTGAAACTGTTTTTTTCTTCAAGATTTCTCAAATTGGAAAGTTGAATATAGTGCTTCATCATTTATACACCTGTGGGTAGGATTTCCAGTCAGTAGAAAAAGGTCATTGATATACAAGAGATAGAGAATGGAAGAGAGACAGAGAACTGAACCTTGTGGAACACCAGCATTAGTTGAGAAGTTAGAATACAAAGCTGTACACTGAGCAGTCAGAGAGAAAACTACCTACCTAATTCTTTGAAAATTTACTTTTCTAGTATAATTTTCCTAAGGTCGAAGTAATTGTACCTGGTGATTTTGATGTTCACAACTCTAGCTGGCTTCAGTTTTCTAGTTATGTGGACTCGCTTGGACGAGATGCTGAGGTTTTTGTGATTACTAATAACTTTACACAACTTATTTATTTATCTACCAGAAAATCTTAAAACCACACACTCAACACTCTTGATCTTTTCCTCACCAACAACTCCAGAGTACACAGATAATGTTAGTTGTCCTCTAGGTATCTTAGATTACAGCTTTGTGGTCTCTTCTGCAATAGTGCCTATCCTTCATGGCCATTCTCAGCCTTGTTTAACATTCTAAGAATACAAAATAGGTTGATGTGTGTGATTTCTATTTTTGTTTTCCTAGGTGTAAGGATTTTTTAAAACTTTTTGATCCTGTTATTTTCTCAAATCGTGTCCATGAAATTATTTATATAGGGACAAAGTTCGTTATTCCACCCTAAAATCTTGTCCTTCATCTAAACCTTGGTTTTCCAATAAATGTGCTAAGGTTGTTCAAGATAAGAATGTAGCATTTTACAGCTGGCTTGTATCAGATCTTGAGCTCCATTTCTGCCCATACTAAAGCTTGCAATAGTTGTAAAACAATTATTAATCAATCCAAACTTGATTTTGAAGAGAAAACTTTGCTTCTTGTTCACTCTGTATAATCTATATACAGAGTGATCAGAGAGTTGCTACCTATATTTAAAATGTTACTGTAGGAGCATAAAACACAGAATATTTATTAAAATTGTTTATTAGAGAATTTGAAGCATTTAAAATTCTACATTTGTTTTGTTTTTGTTTTTTATTTTAGGTAAGTAATTAAACACAGATATCTCAGAAAAGTATGAAGTACTGACAGCATCTGATAACATGTCAGCATGCCAACAACTGAATATCATTGGTATAGCAACGATTGATTGCAGCCAATGTGATGTATGTATGTAGAAACCAAGGAAGGAATGCAACAGTTAAGTTCTGAAACCATTAAATGTTGCCATGAATAACTAATAACAGTGAGATCCATAGCTGATAGGTGTGGTGGTAGACTGTACTTCCATCAGATGAGGGGCATTATGGCCTAAGCTGCCCTTGCAACGGCGCTTCCGTAGCCAGGTGGGCAGGAGCAGCAGTGCGTAGCACACACTTCTTGATTAGACCGGGGTTCGAGCCCTTTACCACCAAATACGGAGGATGCGGAAAGGTCAGGGAATGACCACCGCATATCCCCGGAGCAATATGGCCTTAGTTGCTAATGCTCCTAAAAACCAAATAACAAACAAAACAACAGCCCTTGCAGCATTAAGCCGAAAGGAGTAACATGTCAGATGAGAACACCAGTCTGATACAAGTTGCTTTTCACAAAGTCCTAAGAAATCCATTAGAGAATGTGTGCAGTAGACTGGGCTGACCTGTCAATCTGTACAGAAAATTTGAAACCGGTTGTTGGTTGTTGTGTTGGAGGATCAAAAAATAGCATTGAAATTGATTGCTCCAGTAGGAGGATTGCCTTAGTCTGGAAAACTCCCATGGCACACAGTTTGGAAACCACTGCTTTATTATAACACACAATAACCTTTTCAGTTATAGGAAACAATTTCTTTCACAATATAAACACACGTTAGCATATGTGCATAAAGTGTCTATCATCTTCACCATGTATATGCACCTGCATATAATAAATCCTAGTATGGATATTCATAAAAAAATTTTATTTGGCTCTTTTTAGAATAATTTTTTTGAGCCTTCCCAAATTTCATTAAAATTGGACAATTATTATTTATTTTTATGGCATATATATCACATAGGCTATCTGTATACCGTATATTACAGCTGAAGCACTGGATATTATGTTTGCTGTCATGCTCTGTAGCAGATGCATAGAAACAAAATGTTCTAAGTTCATGCATAGAAGTCATTGCTTTTTGCCTTTTTTATATAAATCATGAATGTACTATTTGCTAATATATTAACTTGTTCATTAACTTGTTTTTATTTGACTTTTATTTTATTTGTAATATTGTGTGTGTTACAGAATCTTCAGGATATGGATGAAAGGAGAATTGTCTGTATTCAGAATTTTATAAAACATACATCTGAAATTCATCATCAGGTTATTCCTATTTTAACAAAATGCTTGGATGGAATCATAAAAGTTGCAGACTCAATTGATCAGACACAGGTAATACTTCGCTTTCTTTTTTGGCTATGTTATTATTGTTTTAATAAAGTGAATCTACATTTTTATAAGTTAAATTATAATATTAAGGCTGTACAATAAAGAATGATCATAATTTTTCATAAAGGACCATAGTGCTTGCTGTTTCTAGTGGGCTGCAGAATTTAAGACTAAACCAAGCTGCATCACATAACAGCTGCATGTGCAGTTGACTCATGACAATGGCAATTTGTCAAGTTTATGCCTGTTCAGTTTTGCCTACGTAACAACGATTGCAGCCAATGTGATGTATGTATGTAGTAACCAAGAAAGGAATGCATGTGAGGAAGTGACATGTGAGGAACAGTATGCTGCTCTTAAATTTTGTTTCTCTCTCAAGAAAATATCAGCCGAAGTGTATGAAATGTTAAAAGAGGCTTAAGGCGAATCTGTGCTTCCATATAGCACAGTTTGGAGTTGGTTTGAATGTTTAAAGATGGGTGTGATTCAACCAATGCTGTCACCATAGAAACCATACACACTGCTTCTGGTAAATGTGAGAGAAGATTGTTGTATAATAGTAAGGCAACTGGCAGAGATGTTGAGAATATCAGAAGGGAGCACTCACAGTAGTCTCCATAACCATTTGCATACAACATGAGTTTTTGCATGCTGGGTTCCAAGACTACTCACATCTGAGCAACAGCAAGTTCGCGTGGAGCTGCAATGGATGGTTACTGAAAATGGCAAGGTTCTGCACTAGGTGATAATGGCGAATGAGACATGGCTTCATCATTTCAACCCAGTGAATAAGCAACAGAGCTCTGTTTGGAAGTTTACATTGTCGGCAACACCGAAAAAAGCAAAAGTTGTAGCTTTTGCGGAAGGTAATGGCCATCTCCGTTTTTGACATTCACGGTTAGTTTACCAGCATGTTGTACCATATCTTACGACTGTTATTGGGACCTAGCAGTAATAGTGACAAATGATTCAAGAAAGTAAGCTTAAACTTATATAGCATCAGCCACACACACACACACACACACACACACACACACACACACATCCTTACCTTCTTAGACCTGTTAGACTTTTTAGTTTGTTAGTAATTAATATATATATACACACACACACACACACACACACACACACACACACACACACACACACACACACACACACACACACACACACACACACACACACACACACACACACACACTCAGTAAATAAAGAAAGGTAGATTTCCTTTTATTTAAGCACAGAACCACTTGAAGTGAATCAGAGAGAAAAAGTCACTGGAAAAGAACTGAAAATTGATCGCTTGGAAAGAGCACTTTATATATTGCAGAGAAAATCGCTTGTCACTCGGGGCCTCGGTATGGTGATCATTTGTACACTTTATGCTGGAAGTGCTATATAGCAGCTGTGTCCTATAGCATATCAGGGAGAATTTAGTAACCTGCCTTCAAATCAGCCAGAGACTGAATAGATATGTCCTTGAGATATCTCTATAACTAAAGGTCATGTAGAGAAATCTGTAGATCAAGGTGGAAAAACCCAGAAAGCGATAGGTGTAAGTACAACAGAAGTACAAGGGCAAAAAACAGAGTAAAGAAAATTTATGGACAACAAATGGTTGGAGAGAACACTGGCTATCCAACTAAAAATCAGAGGACAGACCATAAGACAGAAGCTTGTTCAGAAAATATTTCTGCTAAGCACATTCAACTACTGCTTGGACATCTCCAAACTTTTATATATTAAATTTATCCAAAGGTGAGTAATATAAGTCAAGATATCACTGGTGGATCGAAATGGAATTAATATTGGCAATCACTGATCAGATAAAAGGTTTCAATAAGTAGTGTAAAAGTTGATAGCTGATGCATTTCCTCATTACCTTGGAAATAGTTGAGGTAAGTGCGATGGGACAATAATTTGTTACCCTTTTTAGAATTGGTTGAATGTAAGCAAATTTCCATCCAGAGAAGAAAAAAAAAACCTGTGGAATGAGACACTACAAAAAGGTGAAACAAAACAGGAGTAAGTTTTAGATTATAGGTTATAAAGAACAAGTGGAAAAATTACTATTAGGATCTGAAAACTTCTTGAGGACTTCTTCCAATGGCAGAACATTAGAAGGATACTAAGCTGCCTTAATCAGAGTTCTTCTAATGTCCTTCTGTCGATAAACAATGGGAAGTATTGAACGTAATGTGCTTAGTGTGGTAGGAGGAGAGTTACTAAAAACAACAGTATAAGAGTTAAAGGAAAAGTAAGATTCGAATGTCATCTTTAACGTCAGTGAATCTGCAACACAGCCATCAGAATGTAATAACAGAGATGGAAGGATGGATGAAGAGAAGATTTAGTCAACAGTTTTTTTTTTAATACTTAGTACCGTGCATGGGTTGGAGGTTGAGAAAGCAAAAGAAGATATTTGTTGACATTAGACTTGAAATTCTGTAGACTAATTTTCAGGAAATACATATGAAGGAAGGTTGTTCCAGAAAATGGCAGTTCAATGACTAAACGAGGAAGATGAAAAGCTGGTTCTGTGAGTTTGAAGTTGGACAATAAATGGATGTTGGCTGGTGGCGGCACATGTTCAGACTGTTTTGAAAGAGAGAGCGGGAATTAGAGAAGTCAATTCAGAAGAACAGTGCCCATGGAAGCATCTGTAGAAAAGGCATGCAGCAGAAACAGAACATCTATGAGACAGAGTGGAGAGACTCTGTCAGAGGTGGGCAAAAGTTGTGGCCAATAGCTTTGGCAAGAGACCAGAATGCTCGGCAACCATTAGAGCAAGAATCAAGTTTTTTACTCTTAGCCTGTTCAAAATCTAGTTTGGATTGATTAATAATTGCTTTACAGTTGTTGTAAACTTTGGTGTAAGCAGAAAATGAAACTGAAGAACTGGAAACAAGCCAATTACGATATGCAACGTTCTTCTCTTGAACAGCCTTAGCAGATTTATTGGAAAACCAAGGTTTAGATAAAGGACGAGATTTCAGAGGGGAGTGTGGAATAAAGGATTCCATTCCTACAAGAATAATTTCACTGACACGATCTGAGTGAGCGTTGATATCAGAAGTTTTGAAACAGTAATCCGTCCAAGGAAAAGAAGAAAAGTAATCTCACAAGTCATCCCATTTTGCATTCTTGTAATGCCAAACAACACGAAGTTGAGAATAGCCATGAGATAAAGGCTCCATTGGAGAAGAGACATTCGCCAATTGGCATCTGAGGTGCCTAAAGGACTACTCACTTTGTACTTAGAAGTGAGAAAAAAGATCAAGTTTGTTGGCTGCATGGTTAAGATTGTCCGGTATTCTGGTAGGTAAATGAACAATCTGTGCAAGGTCATTGGTAATTGCAAAAGCTTCAGCATCTCGACCAGCTGGGTCTGTGTGACATGAAAACGAAAGCCAGCTGGAGTTGTGAATATTAAAATCACCGAGGGAAATTATCTCACTGTTGGGAAAGTTGTACTGGAGAAAATCAAGTTGCAAAGAAAGGAAGTCAAAGAGTTCCAAGTGATTAGTGAGTTGGGAGAACAGTAGAGACAACAGATGAATTTGACAGAATGAAGTAGAGAGATTTTAAGCGAGAGAACATCGAAAATAGGAGATTCCAAATGAACCAAGTCAAGTCTCTGACAGGGAATAATGGAATGGATTTATGCACAAGTACCACCTTTGAGACGAAAGGAATCATACAGTGAATAATTTGGGCAACTGAGATGAGCAGTGGTTGAATCAGTCGATAACTGAGATTCTGTCAGAAAAAGTACATGGCGTTTGGTAGACTGTAAGTGGAAATGGACATCATTGATATTAGAACTGAGACCACGTATGTTTGTCACTGGTGGCACTGCTCCTGCCTCCACATGGTGGGACAAAGAAAGTCACTCTCCCAGGGCTAAAAGGAGAACAGTGGACTTAAGTAATTGTCTCCCTTTAGAGCCATCAAGCTCACGGACATATATCCAATGAAAATGACACTAACCAACCTAAAACCAAGGGCCACTCCAAGTGCCCATGCTAACCACAGTTCACCAGCAACAGCGCCTACAATGGGCATGCGAGCATCGAAACTGGACCTTGAGTGGTTTGAAGAAGGTTGTCTGGTCCGATGAATCCCGTTTCCTGTTGCACTATGTGGACGGCAGGGTACATGTGCATTGTTCACCTGGGGAAGTGATGGAGCCTGGATGCACCCTGGGATGAAAACAAGCCGGTTGCGGCGGTGTCATGCTTTGGGCAATGTTCTGCTGGGATACCCTGGGTCCAGTCATCCATGTGCCGCGCACTCTAATGTCTACCACCTACCTAAACATCAATGCTGACCAGGTACACCGTTTCATGGCAATGGTTTTCCCCTCTGGTGGGTGCCATCTTACAGCAGGATAATGTGCCATGCCACACCACCCGGATTGTTTGAGACTGGTTTGTGGAACATGAGGAAGACTTCCAGGTATTGCCCTGATCTCCAAATTCCCTAGACATCAGTCCCATTGAGCATCTATGGTTTGTGTTGGAACAGCAACTCTGATCTGCGGTGGACCTTACAGGAGTTAAAGGATCTGCTGGTTATGTGTTGGTACCAGATACCGCAAGACACATTTAGAAATCTTGTAGTGTCCGTGCCGCACCTGGTACAAGCTGTTTTGGCTGCACATGGAGGACCAACATCATATTGGATAGGTGGTCATAATGTTTTGGCTCATCAGTGTATTTCCTAAGCTGTCTTTGGCCACCATTTTTGCACAGAAGTTTTCAATTGCTTTCCTATATTTTTTTTTTCCCAATCGGAAATGGTTTGCTTTGCCACCCCTATATCGAGAGCAATCTTTTTTAAACTTTCCCTGTTATCAATGTGAAAAAGCAAGTTCAGTTTTTGTTCCATTGACACGGTAATGCTCTTTCTTTTTGTTGCCATCTTGTGTTAATCCAAAACCGCAAAAAAATAAATAAATAAAAACACACTGAAGAACTGAGGTATGGTGTACGTGTGGACAACGAATAGGCCAGTGCTTGAGATTAACCTACGATTGTCTCCGACCATACCATGTGGGTGTCCAGTTGGATTTCTGGAGGTCACAACCATAAAAACAATAAAAACAATTAGCAATCCCCTGTTTATTAGGCTTTTCTGTTAGTACAGTCTATTATAAGCGGATAGTAAACAGGATCGTATTGAATTTGTAATAATACTGACAGCTGGAATTCTGTAAGTTTTTATGTTATTATGGTGAAATGTGTTTCCCCTTTAATGAAATCTTCAGTCATATCAAGAACAAATAAATTTTCAGAATGTTCTCTTCATTCCTATTTTTTAAGTTTTGTAACTTGTTACTCTGTTCTCACTTGCACTTATCGTGTTAGTTGCAATTTGTGCTTGTGGTGTTCTTTGTTATTGATTGCTTATCTTTTTTACTGTTTTAAATTTTAAACCACCTCCCAAATGTCAGTGAACTGAAATTTTTTCGATAGTTAGAATTTTTCCCTGCCTGAAAATCCAGTCTGAATCATTGGGGTCTGGATTAACAGGGTTCTACTGTAGTTGGTTTTGGTAGCAGTCTTTTTGAATTTCACACGTATTTCACAAGTTGCAGGATCCAATTCAGATGTTGAATTTCATTGTAGATGTATTTGGAATTATTTGCACTAAAATGCTTGTAGAATCCTATCTCATTAGTTAGAGAATGTCAGCGACTTCAAAATATGTTTGTTTTTGAATAATTGAATATAAAATTAATGAGGATATACTATAATATTGTCGTCAGTATAATTCTTATATCAGTGACATTTTTTGGAATCTATCCAAGGTAAATAAGAGGATTCTTAGTGTACCTGGTAGTGATGTCTGCTGACCTGACAATGTGTTCTCCCTGTAATCTAATTTATATGCATATGAAATGTCATTAATGTTATAAATATTTTGATATTAAAGGAAAATAGTTTCAGTGAACCGTATCTACATATCACTTAAAATTATATTGTGCTTATTTGTTTAGGATTCTCAATTAGTTATTGAAAGGTACAAGTCTGGTTTTTCTCCACCTGAAGACCTACCCTTTGAAGATCTTAGTAGTATTAAAAATGGTGATTCAAGTGGAAATGTTCCACCTGTTCCCATTGTAAAAAATGAAACTGTGAAAGGCACATTTACATCTGGAAAAGTAAAGAAAAGGGGTGGTCTCTTTGGAATATTTGGTGCAAACAAGGTATGTACTATTTTAAATGTATATGTGCTTCTGAAATTCAGAAAAATATATATTTTTTTCATTTTCTTTCAATGTATTATTTAATGAGCAAATTTAAGATTATAATTTTACCTAAATATATATTTATATTTTATAAGTTGTACACAGTAATTTAATGATTATTATAACCATTTTAAAATGAGATTCTTAAAATGCTTGTTATAATGAATATGACTGGATAAAAATATACTTCATATTATTGTTTATGGTTAACTAGGCTCATCTGGGATTAGCTGATATGTATCTTTTGTTCAAAGGACATACACATAAATTTAGTTGTGCTTTAGAGACAATTTTTGATATTAGCAGTAACATGATGTTATTGTTATAAAACTAAGAAGAAAATAAAATTCAAGTCTGTGATGAAAACCTATACTCAGAAAAGATGCATTGCTTTCTACCAAGTGAAGTGTTCGTATTTATATTATAAGTTTTCCTGCGTATGTCTCCATTATTACTTTTTGAATATTTCTTCATTTAACAAGCATGCTTATTATGGTTATCCAGATTTCATTTGTGTGCAGAAATCAGCCTTTTTACAAGGACATTAGTGTTGTCACTCATTGACATTTCAGTGATTCAGACCCTATCTGAAGTTTCTACTGACAACTGGATCATCTAAAATTAAAATGAGAAAATAGAAATGCACTGCTTGGCTGATTTATCATTTTCATTTTTACTTTTTTTATTTTTATTATTATTTATTTTTTATTTTTTTTTATTTTTATTTATTTTTTAATTTTTTTTAAAAATTTTCTTGTGGTATGCCTTTTAAATCTTATATTAGAACCTATGATTAACAACATTTAGATCACTGGTATTTCAGATATTACCACTGCCTTCAAAAATACTTGCACAGTTACTTGACTCATTTTATACCATTGTTGAGATTCTTACAAAGGCAAATAAGGCTGTTATTTGTGGTCTGGAAAGCCATTCAGCTGTTGGGGGAAGTAGAGAAGTATTCTTCTAGTCATTGATAAGATTTATGCTCTATTTTTCATACCTAAAGAATGCCTCATACAGTCTTAATTGTAATATGTATATACTCCCTTATTCAGCTAATGTTAATATGACCAACACCATGTTTCAACTACCACAAACATTGTGGTAGTTGAAACATGCTGATGTACATGACATTGGCAGTCTCCTGTCATGTGTACCAGTATTTTTATGTATAGTGGGTTTCCTCTTCTATGACAATGTCTGGATAATTCAATTTTATTTAATGTATGCTTCTTGAAAGAGAAATAGCAGTCATGTAAGAAACTTTTATGATTTTTAACTCTTCAACTATCTTAATTAATCTTAATTTGACATCTTTAGCAGTCAAAAATTGAAAAATTGGCTTGTTTTTGAATATTGAATGTATTAAGGCTAATTTGTTAATTTTATCCCTATATACTTTCAAAGTCTTATACATAAATTGAAAAATCAGGTAATAATGTATAATTGTATTATTTCAATTTCTGTTTTGGATGATTTATGTGGACTATATTACAATATTAAGTTACTGTTAATAATGACAAGTCATTACTTAAATCTGAATTGGTGGTTGTATATTGTAAATATTTATAGCATAATTGTAGTTTTGTGCATATTTGAACCTCTGGAAAATGAAATATTAATTTGTTTATATATATTACTGTGAGAGCCAAAATATGGTAAATCCTAAGTTTTACCAAAGTGATTTGGTAAAAGTCTGAAATATTAAAAATATAACAAAATACGTTTAACTTGGCAGTAATACTATATATATTTATATAAAGTTTCAGTATAACAAAAAATATATATTTTTTTTGCTATAACGAAACATAGCACTATACACAAAACAAATACTAAACAGAATTGGCCAGCAAAGATGCTTCTACACTGAGATACAAATAAGTGAACCTTTAACTAACCAAAAGCAGGTATATAATATCCCATCAGAGCAAATTTCCAGGGGTTAAAAAGAGAGTTAACTACACCCAATATTTCCTAGTAGTTGTCCTTCCAAGTACTAACTGGGTCTAACACTACTTAACTTCAATGATCAGATAAGAATTGGTGCATTCAGACCAATATGATAGTTGACCACAAGATAGATTTGAGCTAATGCTATGGAGTCACCATGACAGAGATACTTACTTCTTTACTTATTTGCTCATCAGCGGTGAGTAGCAATATGCATCAAGTGTTTTCTCCTCTCAGAAGAGTAGAAAAATCTTCTATCCTTTTAATTGGATTTTATTAATATCACAGCATGGAGATATTTTTAGGACACATCTGTACTGCCTTAACATATTCACTGCCACCTAAATGTTAGAGAACTCATTCAGTGTACCATAATTTTCAGAACGTTGAAAAAAAAATTGACATTTTGGCATCCCTAGCATTCCAAAACTTTGTACATAATGGTTGAAAATTAAAAGTTTGAAAATTAGTTGCTAAAAGCGAATACTTACTTTTGTCTTAAGCCATAAATCAGAACAAATCTTAAAATTTTATAAAAAGTTTATTCATGTACTTAAACTAACATCAACACAAGCAAAAAAACAACAAATAAAACTATGTTCCAAGTCTATAAACAAATGCCGGGCATTACTGCAAATCATTCAGTCAGTGCCAATACTGAGTAGTTGTTAATTTTATGTGCCTTTATATTTATGGCACTCATTGGCTGACTGCTTAGAATGACCACTTATATGCGTTAATGTCACAGTACTTGGGTGCATTTTGAATGAAGATTGTGGCACATCACTCCTAGTGCTGCTTTATATATACACCAATGAGGCAAAACATTATGACCAGAAAGTCATGCAAATCGAAGCAACTGCAGGTAAACTACGGCGCATGCACGTAGGTTGGGACATGGTATAAAAAAACACCTGATACCGAGTTCTGTTAATCAATGTTACTCTTGTTATTCAGATGGGAAAGGCAGTGAACTTAAGCGAGTTTGACAAAGGCCAAATTGTAATGGCCAGACGACTGGGTCAGAGCATATCCGAAACGGCATGGCTGGTGGGATGGATAATGCACTATGCCACACTGCCCGGATTGTTCGAGACTGGTTCGCGGAACATGATGAAGACTTCCAGGTATTGCCCTGGCTTCCAAATTCCCCAGACATCAATCCCATTGAGCATCTGTGGTTTGTGTTGGAACAGCAACTCTGATCTGCTGGTTATGTGTTGGTACCAGATACCACAAGACATTTAGAAATCTTGTAGCATCCATGCCTCGCCGGGTACGAGCTGTTTTGGCTGCACGTGGAGGACCAACATCATATTAGGTAGGTGGTCATAATGTTTTGGCTCATCAGTGTATATGCGCTGATGCAGTGAACATGATAAACACTTCCATTTATACTTTTTCTTCTTCTGTTATAACACAAACTTTGTGAGTGGGCTTAAAAGTAAGCCTCTTATTCCATAACTTTTGAAGGAATAGGGATAAATCAAAACAGAAAAGTAGTTGTAGATTTAAACAAAAACAAAAAAAAAAGCTGTCGTTTTTTAATTTGATATATTATTTTTCTACATATACTCCACCCATCTTGATATAGTTCATCCAGTGCTTAATACGTTTTTGTGTTGTTCAAGTAAAATTCTTTCAGCTGAAATGCCAGCCATCTCTTCATTGCTGCTTTTAACTTCATCAGATTTGTATATGATTCCTCAAAATTGTTCTTTAAGCTTTTAAGTCCTTTGTGGCCAAGAAAAAAAAAATTGCTCTTTTGGGACTATAGTGAGGCTGCAGAACTACTTTAAGTGAGATTCATGCCATTGTTGCATGCCTTCAGTAGGGTTGCATGTTGCATTGAAGAAACATTCTGCATATATTGCCAGGCCTTATTAATTTGATAATTAGCTGATCTAAATGTACTGAACTGAATTCATTGTGGTTCCTTTTCCAAAAATTCAATTTAAATAACACCCATAGTCCCAAATCACTTTGTCTGACAAAACTTTGAGAGGAAAAAAAAAAAAGAGAGAAAAGAAAATTTGCTGTTGTCTCACAAACTTATTCATTTGATCTGATTATCACCACAGATAAGTTCATCTGCTCATTGTTTATGTGCTTCATCTGTCAAAAGTACTGTTTGTCCTCTTCAACCCTAATCATTAACAATGATTCTCTCAGCTTCACTTACTTTGACTTATAACACCAATTGATGAACATTGCTGACATCAACAGATTTATCCTTACACATAACTAGTAATTATTGACAAATTGCAAGAGATTTAACATTTTCACTAGTCAGAAACTAAATAACCACACTTTGTTTGAACCTGTATGTTCAAAGATGCTTTCATTTAAAACGGTGTAACTTGTAAAACAACTTTAATTGTCGTTTTACTAATTGAACTGAAACTATAAACTATAAATGCTGCTATGCACGTATTAAACCAGAAACTGTTTCCTACATGGAGAATCTAGTTTTAACTTGCTGTGCTGCCTATTGCCAAGGTTTGATTCGAGAGGCATTACTTTTAACCTCACGCTTGTGTAGTCAGTACAAATTATAACAGGTAATAATTCACTGATAATTGAGCATTGTAAAAAATGAATTTAGGTACTGCAGTTAGGTATAAGAGAACTACTTCTTAATCTGCATCATTTTTTAACATGGCAAGAACCTAATAGAAATATCACTGAGCACTTTTAGAATTAGCAGCACTATTACAGAATTAAATGCAAAATATAGGAATCAAAACCCTATATGTTTTTTATGTTTTTCATTCATCATTAGAAGAGAAATAAGGACAGGGCTAAGTCTTAATTAAGAATAACTAAACATAAAATAGAGCACAGATATTAACTGATAATGGGGAAGGAATGAGTTGCAGGAAGGAAAAATTGGACAACCACCATTCTGAGGCATGATATGGATTTAACTATCATCTCCTTAGCATTGGTTACCATGTGAAACAGTTGCTAAAGTGGCAAACTAACAGTAACTTTAGGTGAAAGTTACCCTCTACTACAGTGGGAATCTGTTAATTTAATCCATCTAAGAATATGGTATAATTAACTTCACTACCTTCGTATATGACAATATTCCTCTTTTGTTTTCTTAGTTATTGCTCTTCTGTAGGAAATGGAGACAAAATTCTTTGACATTATGTGGACATTTTTCCTCCAAGAGCATCAGGTCTAAACCCAATGGATTTTTGGTTGTGGGATTTTTAATGCATATTCTGTACACCAGAGTTCCAAATTTTGGAGTTGCAACCCCAGATTGGATCACAAACTGGTCTGTCTGAAGTTTATTTTATTTTCTTCTCCTGAGAGGTATGGCATTTGCTAATTGATCATGATTGTAAACACAGTTGAAATATCTGTATTATATTTAAGTCAAATGAATTGTGCTTTAAAATGAGAGGAGAAACAATTCAATAACAAATACATAAAGAATCATTGTTTAAATGAAGGCAGTTTTCTTGTTCAGCATTAGGTTGGAATATATAAGAAATTTTCCAGTTATACTATTCATTATAGCAACAGTACATTTTGCTATAATGCAGTTGTGTGAATTCTATATTGCTGGTTACTCACTGCCAGTATTGCCAGTGAATGTATCCTGAGAAATTCATTATATATTTTAGCCAAAATGCCAAACTGGGGAAAAACTACCTTATTTGCCACCTATTTGTGATACCCACTCAAATTTGCACTCAAAACAGATACCCTCCCCTTCCTTGTGTTGCAGAAAACTATTAATACTGGTCAGATTAATCATATCCTTATGGATTGTGCACTTATTACATTCAAGATAATAAGCATAATGTTTAAGTAATGAATATTTATGATAAAATATAATAACATTTATACTTTATAAAGGACTTAATAAATTTAAGTAACACAATATAAATTATGCTTATTATATTGACTATAGTCTGCTTTAAAGATGGTACTAATATTGGTAATTCTAAAAAAATCAATATTAATTTGGATTCTTGTTTCAGATTGCTTAACTTATGAATTGCTTGTTACACATATATAAGTTGTAGAGTAACTTTCTGAAGCAGTGGAAATCTAAATATTTATTTTACATTGGCTACACTAGAATAGGAAGTATGAAAAAAGTTAAAAGGTATTAACAGCACACATTGGCTGATATAATGCTTGGGATTCATTACTTTTGACTATGAGTAATTTATAGGTTTAAAATAACTTCATAAATATTTTTTTAATAGTTAAAAAAAGGGAATGGGTAGATTCTAGTTATTAATTTCATATGCATTAAGAATATATATGCTGACTGTTTCGATCAAATTGTGTATAAGTGTCTGTGACTAGTTGGGAGGACCATGAAAACACAGTTGGACTATCTTAAAAATACTCTATATTTATATACTTATGAATTCATAAATATATTATTTTCTTTTCTCTGCCTTGGAATTCTTTCACCATCAAAATATGATGTGGGCTGCTCTTAATAATGTTTAAGTAAGTATTGCAGTGAATAATATTTTTGGCTTATTCAAGCATTAAAATGAACATTGCTCTTCTGCATGGATATATATATATTTTTTTTTAATACTATGCACTTAAAATTAATCAAGTTTTAGTAGCATGCTTGCATGATTAAAAGCCATCACTATGCTTTGGGGTCTATTAACTAGAATATTCTTTGTCCTAAGAACTTATTATTATTGCTTTCAGAGTATTAAATACAAAACTGCTATTAACAACCAAGCTATCATGAAAATTTATTATTTTTATATTTCTGAAATCTCCATTCTCTCTCTAAAAGAGCTTACATTAAACAACAGGCACCAATTCACCAACTTTCTTACTCACTGCATCTTTCAGCAATTATAAATGTTGGATAGAGTTAAAATGTATGCACATTTCTAGCACATTATATAAATACATATAATTTAGCTAATATGAAATTTATTAAAGTTGTGCATTCTTTAATATAAAGTTATGATTAAAATTAAATAAAAATAGTACTTGAAAGTTAAAATGACCATTCTATATTTGAATATTGTTTATCATTTTATGTTAGCAAATGCTAAATAGTTCTGTGATTTCAGTAATTTTGTAATGTATCAGAATTCTGTTTCTACTTAGTTAATTAATAGTACAAGTTTGATGCAATTAAAGCTACTCAAATAAAACTGACTCTCTCTGGGTGTTTACTTCATAGTCTGTGCATTGCAATAAGAATAAACTAATTGACTTGATTGAGGTGTTTAAAGCTTTGAATGGACTGAGCAAGCTCAGTGTTGATGGGATTCTTCCTTTTACTTAGACCACACACATGAGAGGGCACAAATTCAAATTGGGGAAGGATGGTTGCAGAATAGATGTACGGAAGTTTGCCTTTAGCCAGCAGGTGGTTGATTGCTGGAACAAACTTCCATCCATTGTGAAAGTTGGTAGCCTAAATATAAATTCAAGGAAGAACTAGATAAACTGTTGGAGGGAATGAATGGGTGATGCTGTATAAGCTTGCTTACTTGCATCATTTGCTAATGCTAAGATAAGGATACCAGAAGAAATTTTTATAAATTAAAATAAAAAATATCTGGAAAGAAATTACCAAAGAAATGGGAAGTGAAACTTAGGAGTGAGACCTAATCTGAGAACAGTTCACTAAAGTAATCACTAACAAGTGAACTTCATCATTCTAAGAAACCCTGAACTGTAACCCCTGCCCAGGGATCTAATTAACCTTTTCATGAGTGAGTTGATAAGTAGTTGTGCCTAAGGAATGAATTTTGAAATTTTTTTTTGAAATTTCTAAAAATTATAAAAATGAAAAACTATGTACATAAATGCTTTTCAGATATTAATTTGTTCTTATTTCATCTTGGTTGCCCAATATTAGGGTGAAATTGTTTCAAAAATCAAATCAAAATTTAAAAAAACATCACAAAGAAATCACAAAATTATTTTAAAAAATCAAAAATTTCATAAAAAAACTCATTATTACTTCTTTTTGGTCCATATTCTACATCCGTTTTATATATCATTTGGTTTAATTTCATCAACTTCTTAATCAGAATTCTAAAGAATTTCAGCAAATTCAGATAATAATGGCTAACAGGTACAATCCCTTCCTGCAATTTTAAAATCTATTTATGTGTTGCTATCCATTATAAACTGTGATTACAATTACTTAGAGTCACAGATAAGAGATGTTAGCACTTGCATTTCTGCACATCTTTTCTTTAAGATTTATAACTTACTTTGAAACAACCTTGAAAAATGTGTGTGCATAATTATACACACATACATACCTCTCACGGTCCACGCAATGCCTGGTGCAGTTGAGTGGTCAGGAGTGGGAGCGCAATACCACACGCACTTTGAGTGGACTGGGATTCAAGCCCGTGACTACTAAATATGATTAATATTTGTACTGATGATTTATTGTAAACTCCACTGACCTGGTGGTCGTGTCAGAGTATAAACAAGAACATTTATACGTATGTGAGGTGTTTCCGAAAAGTAAGGTAACACATTTTTTTTTCTTAATAATGGTGAAGGGAATGAGGTGAAATGCAGTGGACAGATAGACCCATTAATAACGTTCAAAAAGACTGCCAGTGCAGTGTTGCGGTACTGTCGCCTCACAGCAAATTCTAGTTGCAAAATGATGGCTACCATGCAAGTGTGGTCCAAAACAGGTGTTCATGAAGTTTTTCGCTTTTTGCAAGCAAAAGGGTCTTCACCAAGTGACATTCACCATGAACTGGTTGCTATGTATGGCGAAAAGGTGATGACAAAGAAGCAGGTGTGTTTTTGGTACAATGAATTTAAAGCGGGCCATGTTGACATTGAAGATCGACATCGGGCAGGCAGGCAGGCCTTCATCGAGCAAGACAGAAGACAACATTCTGTGCATTAAGAGCATTGTTCTTGAAAACAGGCGAGTGAAACTGCGTGAAATTAACAAATAGTGAACATAAGTCAACTGTTCACGATATTCTTGGCTTTCGAAAGGTGTGCTGCCACTGGGTGCCCCGACAATTGTCAGAGGAGGACAAAGCAGAATGCACGAGGATGTATCTGGAGAACCTGTTGCAATACAGCGATGAAGGAGAGGATTTTCCCACTCGCATAGTAACAGCAGACGAAACGTGGGTTCATCACTTTACCCCAGAGAGCAAACAAGACTCCATGACCTGGAAACATCCAGGTCATGGAGATGTCATCCAGGTTTGCGCACAGGAGATGGAAACATCTCCTGTGCACAAAAAATTCAAAACTGTTCCCAGTGTCCAAAAAGTCATGGCCACAGTGTTCTGGGATCGCCACGGCATTCTGTTGGTGGATTTCTTGCCGAAGGGGGGAACAATCGATGCACAGCTTTACTGTGCAACGTTGAAAAAACTGAAAGCCAACATTCGACGCAAATGACCAGGACTCCTGGCAAGCAGAATGATTTTGTTGCATGACAACGCAACTCCACACACTACCCACACCACTTGTGAATGGTTGTGCCATAATCGTTGGGAAACTCTGTCACATCCGCTCTACAGCCCAGACTTAGCACCTTCAGACTTCCATTTGTTCGGCCCTCTGAAAAAACACCTTTCAGGAAAGCATTTAACCATGGATGAGGAAGTTCATCAGGCGGTGCAACATTGGTTACTGTGTGTGAGCACAGACTTCTTCAGTACTGGTATTGATAAACTGATCCATCATTGGGAAAAGTGCATCAATAAAACTGGAGACTGTGGAGAAGTAGTGCATGTCTACTTATTTCGTGGCGTGTAATTTCAACTTCATATTATTAAACATCATCAAGAGAAAAATCTGTTACCTTACTTTTCGGAAACCCCTCGTATATACTATGTACTTGCAGACTGGTTGAAAACAAAATTAATCTCCCACTTAGTCTATTAAACACTACGGGATATTATGAAGAGACCTAATGGATTAAGAAAATTATCCTGCTTATACAGGACAAATTTAATTGAAGAATGCCACAAATCATGGTTTGAGGAAGCAAAGCTTATATGGCACTACCAAAGACGAGAGGGAACATACTCCATAATTATTATGATCAATGACTGCTTATAATAATAATTTGTTCAAACATCTTTAAATTTATTCAGACTACCCATTTCCACAACATTAGATGAAGTTTAATCCATTACTTGCTGGCTAAATGCAAATTTTGGCCCATCTATTCTGTAAACAGCCCCTTTCATTTTAAATTCATGTCTCCTTTTGCGTGTGTGTCATCTCAAAAAGTGTAAAGACACCTTTCTTGGTCCCATCAGCATTTAGTTTGCTTTACTCTTTTGAAGCCTTATATTTCAATGCACCATGGAGATTCCTACTTTCCAGATACTGCAGTTTACAATACCGTCAATCATTCTTGGTAAAAATATTCTTTGGCACTCAACTAATTTTGTTGCTCTTCTCGGCACCCTTTCCAACAGATCTATGTCCTTTCTAAAATAAGATATCAAACTCATATTCAGTATTATAGTTGTGTCATAACCATTGCTTCATGTCACTTACCTATGGGATCACCTCTCCTACAACCTAACCATAGGATAATCTCATTTTTCCTACTAGCAAAATTCCTGTGTACCATTTACGGAACCTTATGAGTTATTCTAGCAGCATGATGCATTGCTCATAGAACTTTATGTCAGATGGCAATTACCCTGGGTCTTTTTCCTTGACTGCCTTGAGTTTGGTTCTACCCAAACATTATGTTATTCCAGGATTGTTGCTACCCAAATGTAGTAACTAACTTGACATTCATCAATGTTAAAATCCAGTTACCATTTTCTTGGTCTTGTTGAAATAACATACACTGATTACTATTATTATCCACCCTGCCCACATTTGTATCAACAAATTTAGACACCAAACTTGAAATTTCTACATCATTATTAAATACAAAAACAGTAAGGAGCCATCAGCTATCCCTGTTGTACCCCAGTTATCACATTAGTTCAGGAAGAGCAGTGGCCATTTATAACTACTCTGTCTCCTATATATAACCATCCCTTTATCCATAGGTGTAACTTGCTCTTAATGCTACTTTGCTTCAATTTATACAATTTCCTGTGAACAGGATCAAAAGCTCTGCTGAAATCTAATATAAAAATTATTCTTTGCATTCGGTTTCTTTTTAATAACTTCATAAGTAGCTAATCAGATTGGTCAGGCATGATCTCCCTTAGACAAATCTATGCTGTGATCATGTTATAGTTCCTCTCCTATCAAGAAATGTTAGGAGAGAATCTATACACTTCTTTAAATATTGGCTCCATTGTTTTCCTAGTTCAGAAGTCAGCTTATTGGTCTTTAACTATCTACCCCACTTGAAACTAACCTTGCAAATAGGAAGTAAATTTATATTATTTCTGACCTGTAGGAACTGTCCCCGAATCTAAGGATGCTCTCAGTATTATATCTACACATCTGACTACCTCATTTGGAATTTTTTTTAATATAGTTGGAGTGCTTCAAATAAAAGAAGAAAAAAAAAAAATTTTACATGGTATATGTACCTAAATAAACAAATAGTTTAATTAAATAATCACATTTAAACAATGTGAAAATAGTAGTGCAGGAACACCACCATATTTCATAATAATTAAGTAACTTTTGCTGTTATCATAACAAAAAATAATAAAATAAAGCAATGGCCCAATCAAATTAATTAAACGGAAAACCTGCCTGTACCCTGGGAAGTGTCCATCAGTCCTCTTGTAAGGTTCTCATGATGGTGCAATTTACGTTGCACAATAAGACTGAAGGAATCCAACACTAAGATAAAAAGCATACTCCCCATTAATAGATAAACTGAAATTATAAAATAATAAAAAAGAATAGGTGTGTCACTGGCATGATTTCTTCAGGTACACCCACACTTGTCATTACTCGAGAGGTCATGTTTCCATAGTGAACTTTACACACACATTCCTTCTAGTTCCTTCCCAGAAAAGAACTAGAAACAGTATCCTCCTATTGTTAAGCAAAGAACAATATATGTCAAATATATTGTTCTTCAATGTGAAACAAACAATATCGTACTATTAAGCAAAGAGTGCAAACCTTGCAGAAACAAAATTCACTTCCCTTAACAGTAGTTATTTCTTTGAATAAATCTCACATCAGTACTCTGATCACTACCACCTTGTGGTTCCTTTACTTGATTGTCAGTATAGTTCATTATAATTTTCACAATTATTTGTCCCATTAGCATTCATTAGCATTAGTAGAGTCATATGATGCAAGGAAGCAAACTTTATACAGCATCAGCCAAAAAAAAAAAAAATTTCCCGTTTCACCCACCCATTCACTCCAAAAGTTTGTCTAGTTCTGCCTTGAATTTATTTAAGCTGTCAACTTCTATAACGACAGATGGAAGCTTGTTCCAGCAATCACCCACCCACTGGCTAAAGACGAATTTTGCAACTTCTGTTCTACAACTGTCTTTCCTTAATTTGAATTTATGCCCCCCTCAGGTTTGAAATCTGAGCAAGAGGAAGAATCCCATTAGCATTGAGCTTGCTCAAACCATTCAAGGCCTTATACATTTACATAAAATCAGTAATTTTCATCTGTTTAGTTGATCAAATGCAACATTTTTCAGCATAGGCTCTCTACTTTTTTTTTTTTTTTTTTTTTGTTATATTTATATAACATTTGACTGTTTAGTCAGGTTCTTGTTCATTATAATGTAAAGCTCTCCGTTTTGGGCATTTTGGCTGCATTAGTAGAGAAAGTTTTGCCCTGGATTTCATTTAATCTTCACTTCTTCATAATTAGGTCCATCTGTTCTGCTTCCATCACAGTGTATGATTTTTGCATTATCCATAATTTCATTTTCCAGCAAAGTGTCTCCAGTGCATTGGAAAGCATTATTGAATCTGTTGTTGTGTCTTCTCAATATTTGGAACCTTCAGTTAATAAACTGTTCATCATTCATTATCTTCTAATAGTTCAGGATTTTCATTAATGTTGTCAACCTCATGCCACAAAAGTTTTCTCCAAGATTTAATAAATGTTGAACATAAAATTTTGTTCCATGTAGTGCAAGGAAGCCATAGGCTTTTGCTGTAGTGGCAAAAAAAAACCCAAGTAGATAAAGAAAACACCAATTATATGCATCCCTCCTCACACAGTTAAGTATCAAGTTTACCTTTGAATTTATTCAAACTGTCTGCCTCAACTACCTGTGTGGGCAACTTGTTCCAGCTATCAACAACTCGTTGGCTAAAAGAAAACTTCCTGCAATCCAATCTAAAACCTCATACCCTGTAATTTGAATTTATGACCACTAGTTCTGGAATTCTTTAGAACATAGTGTATAGTGTTATTTGTAATGTCGCTCCAGGAGTTTCCTCCAACTCCACATGAAGCAATGTGATGAATACAAAACTGTAATTGCCAGATTTATGTAGATTAGTGAGTGTTCATGGAGTGTTAGTGTGTGTTGTTCAACCTGCCTCGTAGCCCAGGGGCTTGTGTTTTCACACAGAAACCTAGTTTACAGTACCACAAGGAGGTGGGACAGGTAGCAGAGAGTATGAAGCACTGGCAGGGCAAACCCTTTGGTGGCCAAGGTTACAGACGGGGATAACCCAGTAACAAAAAGCAGTGTGTACCCTGTACGCACGAAAGATGTTT
Source organism: Mastigoproctus giganteus (assembly GCF_048544385.1). NCBI lineage: Eukaryota > Metazoa > Arthropoda > Arachnida > Uropygi > Thelyphonidae > Mastigoproctus > Mastigoproctus giganteus. Next base: position 23,845,448 of record NC_143577.1, on the reverse strand, counting down.
TATTTTATGTGAAAACATCCATGCATTTTAAAGCATTTATTTTTTTTCGACAGTTTCATGAATTTGAGGTTGCAATACGTTCAGTAGGTAATTTAGGTAGATAGGTAATTTAAGCTAAAATATGATATGTACACTTGAGATTGTAAAGAGTGTAAATGTCTTTGAAACACATCGTCAATTATAGTTCCATGATTAGTAGTCAATACATCACAAAGTCTTCAGGAAGTCCTTGAATATAATTTCATGATGTCAATGGTCCAGCTTCTTGATGAGAAAAGTGATGTTGATAAAAATCTTGAGAAGCAGATTTTATTAAACTGTGCATTTTTTTTCCCCTTTTTTTTTCTATTCTCTGTTTTTGAACTCTTTCTTTTGTCGACATGGGAGTCTTCTTCAGTGGCTTTGAAGCTTTTATTCTTGCATACTTTTCTTGATTTCTCACAGCTAGAGTTTAAACCACCTTCGAAATACTCTTATGGGTTGTTAACTGAAATTAGATTTGGTATTTTTACTATTCAGTAGTTAGCAAAATCCATTTGTAGACTAGTATGATGTCATAACCAAAAACTACTGCAAAAAGTGATTGTTTGTTGAAGTGATTGTTTTATTGTTGCTTTCTTGAATCAAAACCGTTTAAATTTTTGATTGGTTTGATCAAAACTTACTATTTATTTAGAATGTTGATGTTGATCAAAATCTTGAGAAGCAGATTTTATTTAATTCTGCATTTTTTTTTTTTTTTTTTTTGTTTTGTTTTCTATGTTTTTGAACTCATTCCTTTTCGACACGAGAGGCTTCTTCAGTGGCTTTGAAGCTTTTATTCTTGCATAATATTACTATTCACTGCTTACCCTACTGAATCAACATTAGTTATGAGTTAGCATTGTTAACACTATCTAGGAAGTGGTCATTTGCATAATTTAAAATCTAATAGCCACGTAAAAGGAAGTGACATCAATTGCATCATTTCTGTAAAAAATTTCATTACTAATCAATTGCGTCATTTCTGTAAAAAAATTCGTTACCAATCAATTGCATCATTTTTGTAAGAAAATTTCGTTACCAATTGGTTTTACTCCAGTGCCGCCATTTTTCACATCAAAGAAAAAAAAGGAAGGAAAGTGAAAGTTAGAAGGTAGTAGTGGGGAGATAGGCAGTGGGAGGGGATTAAACTGGTAGAGAGAAAGAGGCGGGAAGTAGTGAAGCACCCACCTGGTTGAAAGGGGGAACAGAAGGTGGAACCAGGTCAGGATGCCCATCCTGCTCTGAGGGTGGGAGGTGATAGTTGGCAGTGGGGTGATCCACCAGGCAAAAGGGGGAGGCTGCCACCTAGGTTAGGGGAGGGGGAGAGAGAACAAGCAACCTAGGCGGTAGGAGTGAAGAATAATAGAGAATGTGATCTCTGTGTTGGAGTGCCTGTATGGTGCTGTCCAACACTGACTAGTGTCAGCATCTCACACCACCCGAGCTAGGTAGCCACAGCATGGCGTCTTCTTGGATAGGCAGGGACCCTACTGGTCCACATGTCTACCAATCTTCCAGGTGGGGAACAATTTTTTCCACTCATAATTCTCATTCACTCTGCTCTTATTCTGATTTTACAATTTTTTCTTACATTTTATATCTGTTTTTTTTTTTTTTTGTTAGGTTATATAAATACAGTCGAACTTCCCTATAACGAATTTGATAAATCCAGCGAAAAAATTCATTATAAGAAATTTCGTTATACAGAGAATATCTTTTTTATTAGAAATTGTTATCTAATTAGAAAATGAAAACGAATCTACATTTATTTTTAATGTATTTTATTTCAAAAACATACTTATTTAAATCACATTTACACAGTTTTCGCCGGTAAGTATCACAAATTAAAAAAAATCTGTAATTTTCGTTGGCACAGTACAATGAAAAAATTGTCTGATTCTCAAAAAAAACCTCACATTTGTTCAGAGCATTAAAAATATTATCAGGAACATTTTCACAAAACTGTAGACCCATATGAACCGTTTAAAAGCGTTAATCATTTCTTCACGAGTTGGCTTTTCTACGGGTTGTTCTGATGCGTCTTCAGCATCATCATTAATTTCTTCGTGATCATGGCCGTGTCTAACACTGTTCAGCAGTATTTCATCTTCATTTGGATGTTCTGCTGTGATCTACATAAACATAACTATCCAGTGTTATTTCATTTTCGATGTTTCTGGACAATTCTAATAATGTCCAATAGTTTTTAAGTTGTGAAAGGGGCAGTTCATCTTGTTCGTCCAGTTGTTGTTCAACTTCCGTATTCAATGCAAATCCCACTTTCGAAAAACAATTTTGAATAGCGTATTCAGTAACATCGTTTGTCCAAACTTTTGCCAGTTCAGAGATGCAATCTCTAAGTTTAATTGTAACCTCCAAGTTACTATTTTCTGATAACGCATTGACAATCTTCATTATTATTCTCTTTCGATAATGAAATTTAAAATTTTTAATAATGCCTTGGTCCATTGGCGCAGTTTTGACGTTATGTTTAGTGGTAAAAACAACAACTTTGCACTTTTAAGTTTGGCAGGATGTGCCGGACAGTTGTCAGTTACCAACACAATTTTCCTTTTTAATTTTTTTTGTTATACGCTTGTCTAGTTTTTAATATCCATTCTTCAAAAATATCACTTGTCATCCATGCTTTTTTATTAAAAGTGTAGTCAACTTCCAAAGATTTTGTGCCTGTAAAACGTCTTGGGTTTTTTGATATTCCGATGACTAAAAGTCTTAATTTTTCACTTCCTGTCATATTTGCTCCAACTAGCACAGTGATTCTTTCTTTCTTTGCTTTGTTTTCCGCCAAAACATTTATCATCCTTAAAAGCAAGTGTTCTATTCGGTAAACATTTAAAATAATAAACCCATTTTGTCAGCATTAAAAACATCCTTACGCTCATATTCTTCCAAAATCTTCTTTAAGGTATTGTTCCTCCAACTGTTGCAATATTCTTCGCTTACATTAACACTTTCTCCACAAATAACTTTTTCCACAATTCTGTGACAATTCTTAAATTTATCTAGCCACCCAGTGCTTGCATTAAATTCTGTATTTGCACAGTCCCTTGGAATGAAATTCCAAGAGACTGTGCAAATTTCAGAGCTTGTTGCTTAATTATTAGGCCCGATATTGGTATATTCTTTTCACGTATCATTTGCACCAATTTTAGAACAGCTTTATCAACATCTTCGTATATACACTTAATTCGCTTCTTGTCTGCTCCTCCTTCAATTGCATTTAAAATTGATTCTTGATTTTTTAAAATCGTAGATAAAGTGCTTGCAGGTATGCCATATTTCTCTGCAACATCTTTTTTCTTAAAACCCTGGTCAATATCATAACAATCTTTGCTTTATCATTAATACTTAAACACTTTCTTTTCGACATTGTTTCTGCAATTGTAAAAATTACTGGACTGCAGCTCTTGCTGATACATACACCACAAACTTCGCTGCGCTGGCCATATAGTGAACTGTTAGTACTGCCTACTCAATGACGTTCGCTTGCCAATTCAACAGTATCACATGACCTTTCCTATCAATCACTTTGAAGAAATATACGACTTTGTGAATTTCTTTTATTCTGCTTTCATTCATATATACACGAAAGAAAATTTATGGTTAATGTATGCTGTATGTTACTTTTCAGAAAATAAAAAAATACAAGAGCATATAGCCTATTTGATTGATGACGAACGAAATAAAAAAAAAAAATTCATGAAAACCATCTATTGGGAGTCCAGTTAGATGAGAACGGACATATCATATAATGATTGACAGGAAGGTCAAGTGGTACAGTTGAGGTTAGAAGCGAATGTCACTCAGTAGGCGTTACTAAAAACCGACTATGGTAGCATTCTATGTATTGCCGCCGCAGCATGCTCAAGTTTACCGCAGCGAATTTCGTTTTCCCCTGAGCCAACATCAATTTACAAATCTACCCTATTTATTGTAAAGTTTACAACCACTTTTAAGAAAACCTATTGGGTTTAATAACTAACAAAAATGAAATAAAGACCCTCCTACGGGCGTCAATGGCCACAAGTGTTCACTAAAAGGATGATTATTTAATTCCAGATGCTAATGCACAATTTCGAAAGGAAGGAGGCAGTATATGTATATTTGGGTGGCTGTTTAGCAGAAAATGCTTTTACTAATTTTTTTAAAAATTCGTTATAGAGGGGTTAATTTTACATGTAATTTCGTTTCAAGGTGCAATGTTTTGCGAAAAAATTCGTTAAATAGAAGTTCGTAATAGAGAAGTTCCACTGTATACATATATATATATATATATATATATATATATGAGAGGTGCTACCCAAATGTTCCCATAATTTACATCTAGTATGGACTTGTGACACTAGGTAACACTGCATGCATCTTTTATGAATCAGTGTGCCATGTGGTGTTGGGCTGGATAGTCATTGAATATTTATGCACAGTTCTGTGGCAATGTGTTTTGCTTAGTTTGAGATTGTTGCAATGGCTGATGTGAGAGAGCAATGTGCTTACATCAAGTTTTGTTTCCTTCTTTACGATACAGCAGCAGAAACTCATGAGAAGTTGAAACAAGCTTTTGGTGACAATGCTTTAGGCCAGACACAGGCTTACTACTGGTTTAACCATTTTAAAAATGGTAAAATGTTGGTTGATGACGATGATTGCTGTGGGTGTCCATCATCGATCACTACCTTGGAAAATGTCACAAATGTTCGAGCAGTGAACTGTGAAGGCCGCAGGCAGGCCATCCACGACATTTGTGGCATTGTAGGACTATCGTATGGCACGTGTCAGTGGATTTTGTCAGACGAGTTGAACATGAGAAGGATTGCAGCCAAGTTCATGCTACGGTTACTGAGTGAAGACCAAAAGCAGCATCATATGGAAGTTAGCAGAGATCTTCAAGATCCTCAAGAACTGGGAGAGGCGCTGGGATCGGTGTTTATGTTCTCAAGGGGACTGCTTCGAAGGTGACTGTGGAAAATAAGACCCAGGGCGAGTTTAATTTATTTTATAAACACATTTCGGCAACTTTTGGGTAGCGCCTGATATATATGTATATTGTTCAAATTAAATCCAAATGAATCGAATATTAGACAGCAAAAATAAATGCAAAATTAAATGAAAATAAAAAAATAAGGATAGTAGAGCAGACATCAGTGGCAGAAAATATGCAGATTTTGTGTGTATTTAACTTTAATAAGATGTAAGGCCAAAATAAAATAAAATGTATGCCAGTAGCATGACAAACCAGTAGAGAAGATGAATTTAACATATAAAATGAAGAATAGGGTACTGTTGGAAAACATTCCTAAATAATTTAGAAAATCCACAGATTAAAAGAATTTAATTGCACCCCCTATGCTAAGTACCTGTTTTCGAATTACGTGAAATATCACTATATGTAAATGTATTCTACTAACAATACAGACAAATAAGTAAAAATAAAACTAAAAACAGTAGAACATACCATAATATTGAACAGAAAAGACTGACCATTATGCCACAACTCGTCAGTGGACCCTCAAGGCCATAATAGTCAGGAAACCACTGCATTTTGAATGCTAAACAAATCCATGCAACGACAGAAATCTGAACTCTTATTTTCTAAATTATTTAGGAATGTTTCTTCAACAATACCCTATTATGTTAAATTCATCTTTACTCTACTGGTTTGTGATGCTACTGTCATAAATTTATTTTATTTTGACTTTACATCTTGTTAAAGTTATATATATATATACCTTTTTTTTTTTCACACCAGGGGAAATGCAATGACATATAGTGTAACTTAATACACTGAAAGGACAGAATTCGTGGGATATCAAGTTCCTGGGCAATGTGACACTGTCACCTCTCTCTCGCTATTGGACGAACTCCCACTTGGCATGTATATAGGTACACTGCATTCATGTAGATGGTAATTCGATGTCAGTATGGATAATCGTCGTGAGTTAACCGACTTTGAAAGAGGGATGATAGTGGGTGTCCGATGCATGGGTCAGTCTATAGAGCAGAAATTGCACTATCCCCATTTGACAGTATCAAGAGTGTATCAGGACTACGCCATTTCGAATAACATCACATTGTGGACAGCGCTATGGACAGAGAAAGGTGGTGAATGAATATGGCCTTCGATGTCTACCTTGCATTGTTTCAGTCAACCAGAGCGACAGTGGCACAAATCACCATTGACTTCAATGAGGGAGGTGCCAGAAACGTCTCCACCAAGACCATCAGGCAATCATTAGCTGCAATAGGTTATGGGAGCTGCCAACTCACCAGAGTCCCATTGTTAACACTACAACACAGGACTCTACACCTCAACTGGGCGAAAGAACATCTGCACTGGACCTTGGATGACTGGAGATGGGTCTCCTGGCCCAATGAGTCCTGTTTCCAGTTATTTCAAGTGGATGGGAGTGTGCATATCTTGCGAAAACCGCACAAAGCTATCCATGTCAACAAGGAACTATTCGGGCAAGTGAACAGTTGATAATAGTCTGGGGCGTGTTCAACTGGCACACGTTGGAACTTCTGGTATGTCTATATGCATCTCTGAATGGTCCAGCTTTCGTGAATTAGTGGACTCAATGCCTTGCTGTGTGACAACCCTTATCCGTGCAAAAGGTGGGCCTACCCATTACTAGGTAGGTATCCCATGATTTCTGTCCATGCAGCATATACTAAAACCTAATAACTAATTTTAAGTAAAGATAGATTGAAAGAAATAAGACCAGGGGTTAGTAATTAGATTGAACATTATTTAGTTTGTTCTTTTGCACTCCCTTACACACACTCATTTATTCATCTCTTTCTTTCTGCACTGCACTTCCCTGGAAACCCTACTTACTGTTATTTTTCAAATAAAATGCAACCCCAGCTACTGCATATCTTGTAGGCCAGGGGAGAGTGCAGTGTGTGTGTGTTGGTGTTATTAGTATTGAGTTCAATTTGAGTTAGTATGTTTAAACTAAATAACTTATTATTAACTGTGTATTCATGCAGTCAATTACATTCATTCCTTCACTCACTCTCATTTACCATAACACTCATTCACTCTCTTGTGCTCCTTTACTGGGCCATTCTCTTTCACCAAAACTAGCATTTATTCTCTTTTACCACAATCCCTATTTCACCTTATTACTTTCATTCAGTGCCCACACTCTCATACAATTCATTCATTCTACATTGCATCCCCGTGCAATACTGTCAGTTCTAATCTCACGATGTCCATTTGCAGTCTGCAAAACCCCGTGTTCTTTTTCTGACAGAATCCCAGTTATCGGTTGATTCAACTAGTGCTCATCTCAGATGCCCAAATTATTCGCTATATGATTCCTTTTGCCTCAAAGGTGGTACTTGTGCATATGTCCGTTCCGATATTCCCTGTCAGAAACTTGGTAATTTGGATTCTCCTCTCTTCGATCTTCTCTGTCTTAAAATCTCTCTACCACATTGTGTCAAATTCATCTGTTGTCTCTACTGTTCTCCCAACTCCACTAATCACTTGGAGCTCTTTGACTTCCTCTCTTTGCAACTTGACTTTCTCCATTCCAACTTTCCTAACAGTGAGGTAATTTTCCTTGGTGATTTTAATGTTCACAACTCCAGCTGGCTTCCGTTTTCTAGTCACACCGCCCCAGCTGGTTGACATGCTGAGGGTCTTGTAATTACTAATGACCTTGCACAGATTGTTCATTTACCTATAAGAATACTGGACAATCCTAATCATACAGCCAATACTCTTGATCTGTTTCTCACAAACAACCCTTCTAAGTACACGGTCAAAGTGAGTGGTCCTTTAGGCACCTCAGATCACAACTTGATGATTGTCTCTTCTCCAATGGAACCTTTATCTCATGGCTATTCCCAACCTCATGTTGTTTGGCATTACAAGAATGCAAAATGGGATGCCCTGCGAGATTTCGTTTCTTCTTTTCCTTGGTCAGATTACTGTTTCAAAACTTCTGATGTCAACATTTGCTCAGATCGTATCAGTGAAATTATTCTTGTAGGAATGGAATCCTTTATTCCACACTCCACTTTAAAATCTCATCCTTTATCCTTGGTTTTCCAATAAATGTGCTAAGGATGTTCAAGAGAAGAATAGCCGAGTGGGTAAAGTACCTACCCGGCAACCCAAAGGTCGCGGGTTCGATTCCCGCCTCGGGCTTGGATCAAAGTACTGCAAAAACCTTGGGAGGTGCAATATGGCCACAGAAGCCGATGCGCCAACAACCACCAAATCAAAAAAAAAAAAAAAAAGAGAAGAATATTGCATATCGTAATTGGCTTGTTTCCAATTCTTCAGTTTCATTTTCTGCTTACACCAAAGCTCGCAACAATTGTAAAGCAGTTATTAATCAGTCCAAACTAGATTTTGAACAGGCTAAGAGTAGAAAACTTGCTTCTTGCCCTAATGGTAGCTGAGCATTCTGGTCTCTTGCCAGAGCTATTGGCTGCAGCCTTTGCCCATCTCTGCTCCCACCTCTGTCCAAACCAGGTGGTTCTGTTGTCACTTCGGCCAAGGATAAAGCTGACATGCTGGCATCCCATTTTTCTTCCAACTCATGTATTAATGATCTTGGTAAAACACCTCCCACCATTCCCAACACACTCCATTCAATGCCTCCTGTGGTCTTCCGTCAAAAGGATGTCAGAAGGATTTTGACTAATCTTGGTGCTACGAAAGCTCCAAGTCCTGATGGTATTTCTCCACTTGTTCTCAAAACTTGTGCCCCTGAACTTACTCCTATTCTTTGCCGCCTTTATTCACTTTTTTATTCCAAAGGTGTTTTTCCTTCTGCTTGGAAATTTGCTCATATCCAGCCAGTTCATGTCGTTGTTATGTTGTTATTTGGTTTTTAGGAGCATTAACAACTAAGGCCACATTGCTCCGGGAATATGCGGCGGTCATTCACTGACCTTTCCGCATCCTCCGTATTTGGTGGTGAATGGCTCGAACCCCGTTCTAATCAAGAAGCGTGGGCCACGCACTGGTGCTCTTTCCCATCTGGCTACGGAGGCACCAGCCAGCTCATAAAAAAGGTGACAAATCCCTCCCATCCAATTGCAATTACTTCTATTGTAATTTGTCCCATTGCAATTACTTCTACTCTTTCTAAAGTAATGGAAAAATCAATTAACCGCTAACTCTTAAACTACCCAGAAAACTTCCGTCTGATCAACGATCGCCAGTATGGATTCCATCAGTGTTGGTCCACTGGTGATATTCTGGCTTATGTTACCATATGGACAAATTCAATGTAAAAGTTCAGTGAAACACAAGCAGTTGCTCTTGATATCTCAAAGGCTTTCGTTCGTGTTTGGCATAAAGGTCTTCTAAACAAGCTTCCATCTTATTGTTTGCCAACTGTTTTTTGTAATTGGTTATCCAGTTTTCTCTCTGATCGCTCACTGAGGGTGATGGTAGATGGCTCTCTGTCTTCTAACTTATCCATTAATGCTGGTGTCCCCCAAGGTTCAGTTCTTCCCCCCACTCTTTTTTCCTCTTGTATATTAATGACCTTCTTCCATTGACTGGAAATCCTATCCATAGTTTTGCCGATGATAGCATGTTGCATTCCACTTTCCATTTTGAGAAACCCTGCCCAATCAGCTTCAACTTCTCGAAAATCTGCTACCAATTCCTTAAATGCTGATCTTCAGGTAATTCTCCAGTGGGGCAAAGACAACTTAGTTGATTTCAATCCTTCTAAAACTCAGTCTTGTCTTATATCTCGCAAAAAGGATTTTTCTGCTCCTATGCTTATCTTTAGTGACACTTCAATTTCTAGGCAAAATGATATATTTCTTTTGGGGATTACCCTAACTTCTAATCTCTCTTGGCACAAGCACATTACAAATATTGCTTCCTCTGCATCTGAAAAACTTGGTTTTCTCTTTTGCTCTCGGCTTTACTTTTCTTCCAAACAGCTGCTCAGTCTGTATAAATTGCAAATCCGCCCTGCAATGGAATATTGTTCCCACAACTGGGGTGGTGCCCCCAAAACCTCTCTCAGGCTTCTTGATTCCATTCAGAAGAGGGCAGTTAGGTTAATTAATGATTCATCTCTAACAGAGTCTCTCCACTCGCTTTCTCATAGATGTACTGTTTCTGCTGCATGCCTCTTCTACAGATACTTCCATGGGCACTGTTCTTCTGAATTGGCTTCTATAATTCCTGCTCTCTCTCTTTCAAAACAGTCCGAACATGTGCCGCCACCAGCCAACATCCATATACTGTCTAACTTCAAACCCACAGAACCAACTTTTCATCTTCCTCATTTATTCATTCAACTGCCGTTTTCTGGAACAACCTTCCTTCATATGTATTTCCTGAAAATTACAATCTACAGAATTTCAAGTCCAATGTCAACAAATATCTTCTTTTGTCTTCTCAACCTCCAACCCAAGCATGGTACTAAGTACTATAGGTTGTAATACCTCTCGTGTTTGGGATTCATATAAAAAAAAAAAAAATAAAAAAAATAAATACTGCTTCTGTTGTCCTTATGGTAAGTGAATAGAGAAAGTTCTTATATGCGTCAGTTGACAGTTTTGGACTTTTTTTAAGAAATAGCACACTGTATTTTTTAAAATAAAGCTGTATTGTATGTTTATACATATTATATATGCAATAATAAAGCTATTCAATATACTCTTAAAAAATTTGTTTCTTTTGTTTGTTTATTGTCTTTGATACAATATAATATATTCAGTTTTCAAAATAAACATTGTACTGGTATTCTAGACTAAGAAAAAACAAAAACATAGCAGTTCCCTTTATAAGGAACAATCTGAAGATCTCCCAGTGGCGTTCCTTATAGGGAGAGTTGACTGTATAAAATTGCCCATTTTACAGTCCACTTTACCTCTTGTGTATGGGGTTTCCATAAAAAAAAAAAAAAAAAACCCAGCCTACTGATATTATTCAGTCCAGTTGCATCCCTGGCTGCCTATGCATCCCCTTCCCCTTCATAATTACTTAGTAGGTGTGGGGACCCCCCAGTTCCCTACTCGGGGTAGGGCAATTCTGGGAGCCCCTGTCAGTCTGGGTGTATCTAATTAGGTTTTATTACAGGGTGCTGGATACAGCTATCCTGTCAGATTTATATGTCATCATCTAGGTGTGGTGGGAGACATGGGTACTTTAGCTATTGATTATTGCTTGGCTGTTGGGGGGGTGGCTGTATGGCATCTCTGCAGGTTACGTCTTATTTAAAATACTTTTTGTGTAAAATTAGTAAAAGCTTTGTAATTACTTTCCTCTATTATGAAAAGGTGTTCTTGTCCCCTTGAAAGGGAGCCAATTTCAGTTATTAACTGCATTCTTTGTATATCATAAATTATACATTCATGGAGAACGTGTGCCCAGTCTTCACTCTCACCACAGGTACAGTTTGGTTATCAGTCAGGCATAGCAAGAAAACAAATTCCAAAATCACCAACACTGACTTGTGGCCACTAGTGTCAGATCTCAAAGGATTAATATCAAATTCACATGAAGAAATCACAATTTAAAGCATAGGAAATATTGGTACTTACAAACACTGAATACAATTACTGTTAGATAGAGACAAAAGGAAACTGAACAACCTGATCTAGAAAAGGAAAAAGAATGAATGTGGGAACAAGATTAATTTCTAATCTGAAACCTAATGGTGCTGCATAAACTATGATGCTGATAAGTCACTCATAAGCTTTATAATCTTTATAACATTGTCAGATTTGTTAACATGAAGTATTTTTTAAATGAGGAGACACTCCCAGATGTTAGTAACAAATTTTTATTTTATTGAAATATACTGGAAGGTGTCAACCGTAGCCTGAAACTTTAGGCTATGGTTGACATTCTTTATAGAACTCTTCTTTGAAAAAATGGGAGTTGGGGAACTGATGATTTTTCAATAAAACAGTATAGGATATGGATGCCCATACATACGTGGGGGAAAGAAGTTCTACTTAACGCATTTGCCATCTTTTCAACACCATATGGAAAAAAGACTTGGGTTCTAGTGTTTGGCAAGTTTATGGAGGGTTGCTGGACAAAAAAAAAAAGCTCAGATTTTTCACCCAGCAGTCTGCCCAACATGAAAAGCTGTTTGGTGCACATAAACATCAAGCAGCAGTAAACATGTTAAATAATTGCATAGGGAGAATTTGAAGGGAAAAAATACTCCAATTGTAGCAAACAAAAACTAACAAACTAATGAAGTAGCTTCAGAAATATTGTTTGTTATTTGGTTTTTAGGAGCATTAGCAACTAAGGCCATATTGCTCCGGGATATGCAGTGGTCATCGCCTGACCTTTCCGCATCCTCCGTATTTGGTGGTGACGGGCTCGAACCCCGGTCTAATCAAGAAGCGTGTGCTACGCACTGCTGCTCCTTCCCACCTGGCTATGGAGGCGCCTTTCAGAAATATTACCTGTAAATAAGTAATGATAGGGCTTCTCTTCATTATATACTCACTAGATTGCATTGTTGATTTCAATTAAAATTATATTAAAATTATTTAATATAATTTTAATTGTTTATTCTATTGCCATGCCTTTCACTCAACACATTAATTAAGCTTTCTTTGCTGTACAGGGAAACTTTGCATATTGCAACTTCTACAACACATTCATTTTATGCGGTAACCTAACTTGTGTTGAACTTTCTGAATGATGATGTGAATGACTCTTATATGGAATTTTGTAATTGGGGGACCAAATTGAATTTTTTTTCCAAAATTATGCCCTCTTCCTCCCTCCCTCCCTCCTGACAACTAAAATTTCAGTTTTATATATTTAATTTGACTACTATATTAATTATACATACATTTTTATTGTGCTAGTTGTGCTAGAGTCTGTTTGATCCTCAAAATTTGAAAATGTTAGTGTGGGCATATATGACTATTCCTCATTGCAACCATTAAATCAGCTTCTACTTAGCGTTTGTATTTTAACAGAAGTGCTATTAACTTTATAAGAAATTATATTAACTTTATTTCTTGATATATAAAATGGATTTAATAATAAAAGTTAAAAGTTAGTAAAAAAAATAATAAAATAATGAATATATTAAATAATATGTAGTGAAATGTTTTTGTAAATTGCAATAAATATCAGTGCATGGTGAAAACAGTGAGAATTTCTTATCTGTGAAGTAAATGCTAGGAATTTTCACTCATCAAGTGAATTACACATTACCAAGATGTTTAATTTCATATTTTATTCAAATTGTTGATCATAGAAAACACAAGGCCATTTTTTTTTTGTGAAGAAAGATTTTATCATAAAAAATTTAAGTGTGTGGGGGAGGTTTGATTTATACAAGAACAGTGATATCATACTATTATTTAATCTTAAATTTAACTATTTTGCTATATAAAAATGATAGCATTATACAGTATTCATTTATTTACTATATTTGTAAACTATTACTTTCTTATTTAGCAAAAGTGATATTTTAGTGCATGTTTTTTCAATTTTAGAACGAAATCCTTTTTTTTTTCTATAGGTTTGATAATTTTTCAAACATAGATTCCTTCAATAATGCACACATTGTGGGAAGTTTTACTATATTTCAACACACCTTAACAAGAAACACTTGAAAACATTGCAGAATAAAAAATAATGTTTTAAAGTTTGGATTATTTGAAACTCATTCAAATGAAAATATGTAGTAGTAAATAAATTTTGTAAATGATAGCTTACTTATAACAAAAGTGTAAACCTTTCTAGTTAATTTAATTTCTGAGTTCCTCAACAAATAGGCAGCAATCATAATAAAGTGTAGTCAATAATTAAATATTTGAAAGTTATTATTGTTTGTTATTTAAGTTTTAACTCTCATGATAACCTCATTCTTCTGCATACATACAGTAGTTGAGGAGGCCCTCCTGTTTCAAGGTAATTTTCAAGACTATATCACAGCAATGTCATATGTGATTGTTTTAAAACATGTGCATGGCAGTAGTTTTTTGTTTTTTAATAAAATAATAAACAGAATTTAAAAATGCATATTGTTTTATTTTGAAAAGTAATATTTTGATAGTGTGTTAACTGAAGATATATTTTTTCATATACATGTATATGAAATACTAATGAAATGCATGCTATGAAAATGCCATGTGCTTTGCATTGTGTGAATTTGCTAGGTTTTATAGTTTAAGAGATTGCATTTTAAAATTAGTATTTTTTTTATGAATATTTCTTTTCTTTTGTTATTTTTGTACTTTCAGTATCAGTTTTGCATAAAAAAGAATCTTGATTGTTTTTTTATTCTCTAAAGTTTTTTTATATATATTTATATATGTATGGGTGGGCTTAAAAGTTTTTAGCCCAGTGTAGATAGCAAAGACCTTCATGAAAGACAATATTACCAATCTGTGCTGTGACTCTTCTTGTGTGTTCACAGACAATTTCAGGTTTGGAACTGTATTCTTCTCCTTTACAGAGGGCATTGAAGTGTGGAAGGTGAATGAAGGTGGTGACTGTTGAGAGAATCAAGCACCATGTGGTCATTGAGTATGAATGTCACTGAAAGAAACATTTCTTTCAGTGACATTCAAACACCTTGAATGTCACTGAAAAAAATTCATGAAGACATGCAGCAAACATTAGGGGGAACCTTGTCCTTTGCACGCCACAGTCAAAAACTGGGTTGCAGGATTTAAGCACAGATGAGACAGTGTTGAAGATACACCCACAGTGGGAATCCTCTTATCATGTTGACACCTGCAAATGTGAATGCTTCATGACCTGATCATGCAAGACCACAGAATAATATTGAAGCACATTGAGACAACATTCAGAATCTCCCATGAGCGAGCAAGCTCATGATATTGTGGTGAATGTTTTAGAAATTAAGTTTATTTGAGGTGGATCCCTAAAGCACTGAATGCAGATAAGAAATCCAGGAAAGAGTGGGATGTCATTAGATTGTGCAGCAATTTGAATCTAATGAAACTCAATTTTTGGGGTGCACCACTTCAACCCTGAAACATAAGAACAATCAAAACAGTGCAAGTATTCCCTCTTCTTCCCCTCCTAAAAAGTTTGAAGTGCAGAAGTCAGGACATCTATCTTCAGGGATGCAGAAGGAGTGAGCATGGTTGATTTCCTGGAACCAAGGGGCTGAGGTATTATTTTAAGCTACTGCAAGAAATTGAAGTTAGTGAAGCACAGGAAATTGGTCAGAGGAGTCATCTTGCATTGAGACAGTGCACTGGTGTGCACAGTGTTTGTGACTGTGGGTTTGAGCTATTACAGCATCCACTGTACTCATTGAATTTGGTTCCATCAGACTATATTTTATTTTCAAATCTCAGAAAGGATTTTAAAAGACAGCAATTTGGCGGCGATGGATGCGGTCAACAGCTGGTTTCAGTTAAAATCTGAATTTTATTTGAGTGGGTTACAAAAGCTAGTGAATCATGCCAGAAAGTGTGTTGACTTAATGGGGGACTACATTGAAAAATAAATGGGGTTTCACAACTTTCCTTCTATGAGAGGCTAGAAACTTTTCAACCTTCCCTTGTATGCTTATGTACAAAAGTTAATGTATAATAGTTTATTCACTATTCTTTGTAAAACAAACTGAAATTGTGTATATAATTCAAATAAATGCAAAACGTCATGCCAACATGCAGATAAGGGTGATTAAATAGAGCTGTTTGATCATGCATTATTCATTTTGATTATGCATCTATAGTAGACAGATATTAATAACATTCATTGACTTAGTGGCAATGATTACTATATGCATAATTCCTTATGGTAGAAAGCTAATAACAGGATGGAATTTGGTTACTCATGAACAGAGATGTTAAGCATCTTGAATATAGATCGAAATGTGATTATGGAAAGTGCTGTGAGAGAATATCCTGTGGGTTGCAACACCAGTAGGCAACTGATACCTGGCTCTGACTGCAGGATGATATAGGGAGATGACAGTACTGAACTCTTTTACATTTGTGGCTGTTTCAGAATGGAATGTCTTCTAATGAACAGTAGTATCCTATAGATGGTAGGATTCTGTTCATTAGAGGAATAGGTGGTAGAAGTCTGCATTCAAGGTGACTGACTCCTATCACAGAGAAAAGCATGTTAGACCCAAAAACACATAAAATTTGATATTCTTGGATGAATCCAGATTCAATCTACAGCGCAACTTTCAATGTGGTCTTATGGCTTGGACAGGCATAATGTGTTGTGTTAATGGAGTTGGGCATCTTCAAAAGTAATAGGACTTTTTTCAGAGGATCTTTCTGAAATGGTGGGACTGCCAAGGTTTCTAGACTTGAATCCTGTTGAGCATGTTATGGGATGTTTAGGAGGGACAAATTTTAATCTGCACCATGCAAGTTAAAATCATTCTTTGGAAGAGAGGACTATTACCAAACTCTTGAACAAAACTAAAAAAAAACATACCAAACTCGTTAAGTATGAGAGCACGTTATTGTTGATTGTTGGAGGTAATCATCCTAACTACACAGCCTCCTGTGAACATTTTCAGGTGTGAGCTTAATTTGTTTATTTTGGAAATAACCCCCCTCCCTCCCAATAAGTTTGTACTTCTGCTTTATATTGTAATGTATTTCCATACAATATTTTAATTGACATATCAATTATTCTGCAGCTGTTCAGTTTTATCATTTAGTACCTTAACTTTTATTCTCTAGTGTGTTTAATAATTAAATTTGAGATATATATATATATATATATATATATATATATATATATATATATATTTTTTTTTTTTTTTTTCAATTAAGACTAGTATACTGCTTTAAAAGTTTTGCTTTTTGTTGTCACATTGTTATTACTATTTGTTTACATTTTAACAATGCACTTGAACTAGAACTTTTGAACCTCCCTCAGAGGTTCAAAAGTTCTACAAATATTGAAGTATTGATCTATGTGGTCATCAAGAAAAAAAGCAGTTTTGAATGCCTATATTTTTTTATGTATTTTAGACCTATATTTTTTTATGTATTTTAGACCTATATTTTTTTATGTATTTTAGATGTTTAATTAATGACACCAAGCTCAACAACGCTTGGTGTCATTAATTAGACATAATATAGTGGCGTTTATTATTCAAGCAAAACATATGTGATTTCTCTGCATCCAAGACCATTCACAGATGTCAGTTGCAGTTTATAACTGTAACTAGTATTTATGTGGTCCCCATAGGTGCTCACCCATAGCAGCTGTGGTTTCACCTTTCATTTCTTCAGTGATATGTGGACATTGACCTTCAGAAATCCCCATGGGAAATAGCCACAGGGATTCAGTTCCAACAACTACAGTGGCCTGCACCATCCAGCCCCATATATTTTCCAGGACTATAGATTAGAGATGACCATATCATTAAATTGTTCCTTTGACACCCTGAGCTAATATGACATTGGCTTATCCCTTAAACCTTGCATGCTGAATTTTCAGGATAAAAAAGGCATCTCCATGATGGCATGTTCATTGCCATAGCTACTAAGGTGGAAGTGCACTTTGCTAGGTAACTTTGTGGAGAATAACTGTTGCATTGTTTTCCGGATATCGATGAAATAAATCACAAAAGGTGAATCACTTTCCTTTGTGAACATAAATTGGAGAGTGTTGCATTTTATGAAGAAACAGTTTTAAGCCTTGTCGAGAAGTGCTTCCTATACACATGCAACATTTTCAGCATCCTCGTGGATGTCTTTCTGCCAACAACTTGCTATCTATCACAGAACCAGACATTTCAAATTTCTTTACTAACTGCAAAACTGTTGATATTCCTGGACCTTTCCTGCTCAGTGTTAAAATGTAAATGCACTTTAAACTTATAATGCACTATAACAAAACTTCCAAGTTCATAAAACCTTTTCACACATAAAAGCGCACAGTTTTATAATGTACTCCCTCTTGCTTATGGAATTTTCCCACTGGTGCATCACTGACTATTAAAAAAATCTCCATGCCTTTGTATTTAATAACACCAAACTAGCCATTCCAGTCAGTACATCAAAAAATATAGGCATTCAAAACTGTTGCAGGTTTTCTTGCAACATAAATATTGAAATATATTTAAAATTGAATTTAACCTCTAAAAATCATTATAATTAACATTATGTGATTTGCAGATTAATTGCTGGTAATTTATTATGTAATAAAATGGCTTATACCCTTTGTCTCTCTTATGTAATATTATTATTTGAATTAAATTGATATATTAAGTACCTTTGCATATCGCCCTCACATGAGTTTGAAATTATTAACTGTAAGAAACTGACAAATTTTTTTCAAGATCAGCATTAACTCATTTGATTTAGTATTAATAGTGGCAAATGATGCAAGAAAGCAAGCTTATACAGCTTCAGCCAAAAAAAAAAAATCACCTATCCATCCCCTCCAGTAGGTTGTCTACTTCTTCCTTGAATTTATTCAAATTATCCACTTCTACAACAATGGATGGAAGCTTATTCCAGCAATCAACTATCTTTCCTCAATTTGAATTTATGCCCCCTCATATGCATAGTCTGAGCAAGAGGAAGATTCTCATCAGCACAAGCCATTCAAAGCTTTAAACACCTAAATCAGATCACCTCACGGGGGCCTTATCTTCAGATGCTGCAATTTGCAGAATCGAAGCCTTTCTTGGTAAGATCACTATTACCTTTGTTCCTCTCACCAGTCTTATTGCCCTTCTCTGTACCCATTACAGTAGCTCTATATCCTTCCTGAAAAGAAACCTGCAGACCTGTATACAGTACTCAAGATGTGGCCTAACCCTTGCCTTAAACAATAGGATAATTACCTCCTTATCCATGCTAACAAAATTCCTGTATATCATTGACAAAACCACCATGAGCTAGTCTGACAGCCTATCTGCACTCTCAGAGAACTTTATACCTGATTGCTCAATTACCCCCTAGATCCTTTTCATTTTCTACTACCCTGAGTGTAGTACCATACAGTTGGTACATTACTCTGGGATTACTCTTAGAGTAACCCTCTAAGATTATAGATAATGCAGATTACAGATAATCGCTTGGATAGCATTGCTAAAGATAGTTGATAAAAAAAATAACTTGGAAGTAATTATATAGTCTGATATGAAGTTTTCTGAACAGTGAGCTTATGGAGTTTTCTCAAGGATGTATAAGAACTTTACTAGTAGAAACAGAGAACGGCTTATTCTGTTATATAATGGCCTAACACAATTTAGTGGCCAACATAGGCGTGTAGTAGTGCATACATTACTAAATATAACCAAATACATCATCACTAAATACAATCAGTGATAATGATTCCATTATTATAAAAAGCAGTGGCAAAGGTAAAGAAAGCCAACACGAGAATGACGAGAAATGTCGGATAACTTACGCAGAAAATTAGTTTCCCCGATAAGGCACTGTAGTGCTGCTCACTCAGTAAACAGATGGTAAGTGTTATCGGTCTGGAGCAAAGTCGAGAATGATATATTGATTAACAGGTTGGCATGGCAAACGATGTGCTGATTGGTGTGCGAACACAACACACGATAACATGTGTTGTGTTACTCAGAAGCACTAATAACTTGCCCTAATGAACGCTTTCCATAATGGTGAAAAAAGGTCAGGTTACCTCCACTTGAATCCCATGGGAGCTTTGACCCCCTCCACTTCAGGAGGGGTAACCTAACATTTTTTCTTTAGAATCACAGTCATATTTAGAAATACATTCATAAAAAAATAAATTTTTTTATGACTGTATTTTTATTTTCTTTTTCTTTTTCAATAATATGTCCTAATGGTGAAAAAAGGTCAGGTTACCTCCACTTAAATCCAATGGGAGCTTGCACTCCTCCCGAAATGGAGGGGGTAACCTAACCTTTTTTCTTTAGAATCATGGGTGGACTAGCGTATAAATTGTTTATTAACAAAATATTAATTTTTTATTACTGTACTTTTATTTTTAAGATCAGGTTATGAAATATAACGAAAAATAAAGAAACCTTTCCTTTTTTCATAACCAAACCTAAATCAACAGTATAGTAAACACACTCATGAACTCCAAAAATCTGCTTTTAATAATGAGGAAAAAACATAACGAAGAACATAAAAATGAACAGAGCAAAACTTTTATTAATTTAGGTTTCATCAAAAAATCAAGAAACGTTTTATTTTCCTTACAAATTCCTTCCATCTTTAAAAGATTCATCGCTGCTATTACCTGTTTACCGCTCATCACAAAAATGTTATGCACCGTTCTTTACTCATAAATACACATTATAATGCCAACCAGTGACTACACAGTAGCTTGTCGTCTGTTGCGCCTACCACCAATCATTTCATCATTTGCCACGCCTACCTGTCAATCAATATATCCTACTCCAGACTGACAACGCATTTCGGCTCCAGACCGATAACACCCACCGTCCATTTACCAAGCGAGCAGCGCTAGAGTCTGGTGTCAGGAAATTAATTTTCTGCTTAAGTTATCTGATGTTTCTCATCATTCTCGTGTTGACTTTCTTTACCTTAGCCAAAGCAGTTATTAGGCCTTATGATGAATATTGCATACAGACTTGGAAACCTCATTTTAGAAAAGATGAGTCTGTTAGAAAGGATACAGAGAGGAATAACAAGATTGGTTAATGACACAAAATCATATTCTTATCAAGAGAGATTTGGAGACTATAAGTTACTTTGTTTGGAAACCAGGCCTCTGTAGGGTGATCTGATCAAGGCATTTAAGAGGTTGAGTAAACAAAACACTGAGGGAATTTTTACACTTATTCACATTGGCATGCAGAAAGGGGCATAAATTTACAGTTGGCAGCTCTGTAAATTGAATCAAAAAGACGAAGATTGACATATCTCTTAATAACAGTTTTTCTCCATCTTTTTGCAATAATGTGGTTTTCCTCAGTCATTTTCTCTTCACAAAAAATAATAAAACTTTGTTCATTTCAAAAATTTTAAAAAATTCTTTATTTCTGCTTATTTTTGTTAATGAATTAGTTGTTAGGTGTGGTAGTCTACATTGCAAAATAGGAATGCAGGTTAACAGCATTGTTCTCCCTTAGACTAAGACTGTTTCGTTATACTTATGCAATGGGAAAATAATTAATGTTTTTCAGTATGATGCCAGAGAAATGCACTGAAAAATTTCAGAAGATGTGTGTGTGTGTGTGTGTGTGTGTGTGTGTGTGTGTGTGTGTGTGTGTGTGTGTGTGTGTGTGTGTGTGTGTGAGAGTGAGATTTTTGATCTATATTTAGATGTGATTTTTCATTTTCAAGTGGTGGAAAATGTGATTAACCAGGCATTTGAACAAATAAGAATAAGGAAAAAAACATGCATAAAGAAATGCAAAAATGGATCTACCATTTCATAGTGATGATAATATTATAAGGGTTGAATGTTAATTGTGTTGTTTATCATAGAACATAATTATCTCTGAGTTGTGCTAATCAGGCAGGCATGTTTTCAGAAATGTTTCCTGATAGAGAAATTAGCAAAAAAAAAAAAAAAAAAAAGTGATTTATGGAAGAACAAAAACATCAGACATTGTTAGTAAAGCAAGTCATCACTTACTTTACTGTAGGGAAAGTAGGTAGGATGGCTCTGGTTTTTTTTTTTTTAATTATTGCTATAGGTGACAGTAATCAAAGTGATTCAAATTTCAATGATTCAACTGTATTCAATGACTTAATCAGTACTTGATGTAAATTCATTCACTCCAAAAGAGTGTCCAGTTGTTCCTTGAATTTATTTAAGTTATCATCTTCCTCAACAAAGATGAAAGATTGTTCCAGCAATCAACTGTTAATAAATATAGAAAATAACAATGGGCCCAATTCTGAACCCTGGGGTACACTCTACTTAACATTATTCCAAGGAGAGCAGTGCCTATTAATAACCATTCTCTGTCCTTCCCAATCAACCATCCCTTTATCCATAGTAAGTTATCCTTAATGCTGTTCTTTTCCAATTTGTATAGCAGTCTTTTATGTACAATGGTATTAAATATTTTCTAAAATCTAAGCATATGATGTCAGAATTATTTTTTGCATCCAGTTACTCTGTCATGGCATCCATTCTGTGACTCCAATATAACTGCATTCCTGGCTAAATGTCCTGCATTACTTCTTAAACCTATGACTCCATTATTTTCCATGGAACAGAAGTCAAGCTAACATGTCAGTAATTACTTATCTCCCTTTGATCCTCTTTGGGGGATATATTTGCACATCTGTCTCCATAGGGACCTCCCCTGAATTCAGAGATGCTCACATCTATTTTGCACTCTGTTGCTTAACTGTCTTAAAGCAACGGAAGTATGGGTGAGCCAGGAGTGAATAGTGTGTGGCCATTAGTGGATCTAGTGAAGGTTTTCCTTCCACCTCTGCACATTTAAGTTGGCTTAATAAAGAATTTTGTGAAAGCTATGGGTAAGATGAATTTGAGGGGATTTTATTACTTAAGTGAGAAATTTCCAAAGATCAGTGCTGTGAAAGTTAAGGAGGGAATCTTTGTGGGAGATCAGAAAGCTTTTGTAGGATGAAAGCTTTGAAAAATTCCTCAGTGTAATAGAAATAAAAGCATCAGATCTCAAATGGCTTTGTGGAAAATATTTTGGGCAAACTACAGGTCTCCTGCATACAAAGATGGAGTTCAGAAATGGCTTGAGGCATATGCAGAAATGTGATATTGTATGTTGCTGAAATTACATTTTTGCTTTCACATTTGGTCTTCTTTCCTGAAAACCTTAGCAATGTGAGTGATGAGCAGGGGGAACGATTCTATCAAGTTGATGGAAAATCACCACCAAGGTTTCTGGAATGAATGTAAGTTTCCAGACTATTGTAGGATGTTGTTAACAAGATTTCAGGCAAAATGCACCAAATGCTATTCTGCATTCCTGTTATTAAGGAAGTGTTCTGGACAACAGCAATTGTACATACCTTTTTTACAATAGTGTACTGTATTATTTTAGTTGTGTGTGTATGTGTGTGTCGGATTTAAGCTGTAAAAGTTATGAAAATGTAATTGAAACCAGTCATGTTTTGTAGTGAAATCATCTTTATTAACTTGTACTGATATTATCACTAGTCATATTACAAAACTTACATGTAGGAAAAAACAGAAAACATATTTGAAGTCAGCACCCAAAACTAGTTTATAAAAGTTTGTTTACTTCTTTGATTAAAAAATAAATAAATCTCATTTTGTTGACCAGTTTGGCTAAATGTTGGATTTTTAATGGAGAAATCAAAGAAAACACTTTTTCTGGAAGGTATAGATTGTGAGTTGCATCGTGGTAGACAATTTGGTTAAAGAGTGGTAAAGATTTGTTTTTGTAATGGGAGCTCTGTCAGATTCCTAAGCACTGGTGATAGTTTAACTTTCAGGCCACTTGGAGTGAATAGTGCTATTTCAGGGAGCAAACACCAAATTGTGGGGAAGATATCAAAGGGTATGGATTGCTATATTGAACTAGTGCTGATCAAACTATACTATTCCATGGGACAACTGTTTATCTGTGGTATCATGTACATTAAACTGTGACTGGGAAATAAATTTTAAATAGTTGAGTATGCACTGTGTCATTTGTTATTATGCCCAGAATTTTTAATTTGATTCCCTTTCATTTCATACCCAGAATTTTTAATTTGATTCCCTTTCATTTGACTCGTTCGTTTAATTACAAGGTTTCTGATATTTGAATTGAATTAATATATTAAGGTAGATATTGCAGTGAAACAAAAATCAGATATGTAAATTTAATCCTAATTGCAAAAATTTCCTTCAGCAATTTGGAACTTCATTTGTTATTTCTTTGTTTTACAGCATAATAATGATGAAACAAAGGAAGACTATAGTGATCTACCTCCAAATCAACGAAAAAAGAAACTGCAGCAGAAAATTGAGAATCTGACATTTCAAATACAACAAGAAACAGCTACAAGGTAGATTTAACCAAAACACGGGCTTTCTTTTAATATCACAGTATAGCCAACACACGTTCAGTTTCTTAAATTAATTTGCAAATATTTAGAAGCATAATTAACAGTGGACTTAATTTCAAAAAATTTATTTATTTTGGTAGGTTTTTTTTTGCCATGTGTATAAATACATATATGCCATTTATGAAACCTTCTGCCTGTTATAATTTTATAGGTGTTTATTTTTTAACTAATTTCAGTCAAGTTGGTTTTCAAATATCTTCAGTTTTTCCATCACAGACATACCAATGTTGAAATCATGATGAACAATATATTTTTGATTATATTTAAGGTGATACTCATACTTACTAGATAAATCCTTGTTTTAGTAAAATGCAGTAACTTTGAGATTGTCAGAATTGCTGCTTCATTCAGTTGGTTTTGGTGTGCATTTCTGCTCTGGGAATAAATAGTTTCTTCATATATGTAGTATCTATTGTAATTTCTAGATGTGACCATTGGTCAAGTTCAGAAATGACTTGCAACTCTTTTGATGGATGATATTTCATTCATTACTATAATAATGTGGGCCATGCAGTGCAAGGAAGCCAGAGGCTTTTGCTGTGTTTTTTTTTTTTTTTTTTTTTTTTTTTTCTGTTGCAACAAGTCTTGAGCTTCCTTGTACCCTAATATTAATACACCCAGAAAAAAGATAAAACTGCCTTCTATATTTCCCTTGTCCCATAGGTACTGATCCAGTTGATAAGTAACTGCTTACCACCCAAGGGAAAACTTTCTACAGTCAAGTCTCTAATGCTGTTTATAATGTTTATAATACTGTTTTTTACCTAGAGGCATCCAGTTTGTTTCCTCCTTTAAATTATTTCATGTTCTTCCATCTTCGGATTTAGACTAGTTTTGTATCCTTGGATTCTTAACTACACCACCATTGGGTCTAAAGTCATCCAGTTATTTGTTTCCTTTAAATTATTTCATGTTCTTCCGTCTTTGGATTTAGACTAGTTTTGTATCCTTGGACTTATTTCCTGTTCTTTCATCGTTGGATTTTTAACTACACCACCATTGGGTCTAAAGTCATCCAGTTATTTATATCCTTGGAATTATTTCATGTTCTTTCATCATCATTGGATTTAAACTAGTTCTGTATCCTTGGACTTATTTACTGTTCTTTCAACATTGGATTCTTACTATACCCTTTCACCTTTGCATTTGTACCTGAAACTACCTTTGGATTTAAGACACACTTATCAATTACAGTAATGATTACTGATATCACTTCAATATTGGTTTACTCCATTTTGGACTACAGATTATAATTATTATAATCTGAGATATTTCTCTATCTCAAAACTTAGCTATGTAAGTAATTACTCCCCTAATTGGTAATGTTTCGATTTATATGAGATTATACAACTTCAGTTGTCAGCTTAATATATTGTAGCCATATTACTTGGTCTACCGTCTATTAATTTTGATCTACTTATCACCACTTTGTTCAATACGTTTTATTTATCTATAAACTGTTATATGTTTATTTTTGTATATCCTGTGACTTTATTACAGTAAAGTCCTATTATTCCAACCACATTTCTTTTTTCCAATGCTAATCTTGTGTATCTCCATGCATTTATTTGTTCAAAATACGACAGTAAAGGTCATTATATAATGACCTTTATTGTAACTGCCTGATCCTTTAGTAAGGGAACCTGGTATAACTATAAGGGGTTAAAGGAAGGTATTTAATGGATAAATACAAGATTACAGTAACGAAGAAATATACAATAACAATTGTAGATAATTAATATAATTCATCCTATCTGATTTAGTGATAAATTGCAGACCATCTATACAGAACAGTTAAATTAAGAATAACCAATTACAACAAAAAATAAATAAATAGGAATATGCAGCTTACCATCCTGTTCAGTACTAAGTAAAAAGAATGAATTATTTGAGCACATGTTACCTATTATAAAACAAATAGCGACAACAGCGCTTTGTTTATTTATTTTTTTGTCGTAATTGGTTATTCTTAATTTAACTTTTTTGTATAGATGGTCTGCAATTTATTACTAAATCAGATAGGATGAATTATATTGATTATTATAAATATTCCTACAAATGTCAATTTATTTAAATATTCGTACATTTGGTAATAGTCATTTCTTTTATTTCCTTATTATTATCTACAATTGTTATTCCATATTTTTTCATTATTGTAATCTGTATTTGTCCATTAAATACCTTCTTTTAACCCCTTATAGTTATATCAGGATCCCTTACTAAAAGGTCAGGCAGTTATGCTCCCGTTATATCCTAAGTAGCATTATAAAAAGCTCTTTTCTTTGCTTTTCACTTTTTACTTTCTAACCCTAAATTTTATACCTATTTATCTATTAGAGTAATTCAAGGGAAATTGAAGTACTATCACTATACTTATTCTTACTTCCTTTCTCCTTATGTCGGCATAAGCTTTCTTTTGCACATGTATAAAATAAATAAAAAATCACTACAACTGAAATGAAAATTATGGTTGGCACTCTTTTTTTTCTGTATTATATTCTGTATATTTGTTTCAAAGCTAACTGTTATCTTGCCTGTTTGCTGTTAAATTCAAAGTTTAGCAAAAAAAAACACCTTTATGTTTATTATTTGGACCTAGTGAAACAGGCAGATAACAATTATAAACAGATAGCTTTGTTAATTATTGTTGGGATATATTGAATGGGGTTAGCCCTTGAAAAAGTTCCATTCAGTGTATCCGAATATCAATAATTAGCTACATAATCATTATTTTATTCTATTTTATACGTTTATATTATTGCTAATTATATATTTATTTCTAGGGTATAGCAGTATAGACCAGCACAAGCTATCTTAGTCTTTATAGGTTCTTTTGGCCTTATGGCCCGCAGAGTACTTTTATGCTTATGTTTTAATACACTTTGAGTACCTGTATAGTTCCAGCTATGCTCTTACTACAGTAATATATATATATATATGTGTGTGTGTGTGTGTATTTTTCTTTTTATTTTTTTATCCCATTTACTTTCTTGAATTTTCAAGCTGCTCATATGTCAGTTTGGGGAGGAGATATATCCAGCATTTACAGATACTGAATAGTGGTCAGTGCTATGATAACTGTCAGAAACTGTTCCTTCTATGAGAGGAAAGAAAGTTGGAAAATGTATTGAAAGATCAATTGCTGAACTTGATCAGGGTAGCAGCTCTGCATATGTAAGTGAGCACGGATGTTTAGTAACTGGAATGTATATGTGAGGGTACATAGCCTGTTCCAAATAGGAAGAAGCAATATGCTGAACAAATCATCAAGATCAGTGAGAGTAAAATCATGATTTGGTGAGTGATACTGAGAAACTATCGCTATTGCTAATACACCAGAACATGGGTTGAACTGCCCTCTAAAGATGTTAGTAATAGGACAGGTCTAGAGGGTGTTGCAGAGGTCACTAGTAGTGTTACTCCTTCATATGATATACTAACAGAGTTTCTATCTTTTCTGTACATGTGTTTAATTGCAGAGATAAGATATTCATTGATCACATTTGTTGCCTAAAAACAAAGAGCAACCAGTTTGTCTTCACCTAATAGGTGGTCATATGCATTATCGTGTGTGTGCACGTGTGCGTGCACATGTATTCTTTTCACTTAGCTGTTCTATCTGTCATGAGAGAAGCTTTTCTGCCTTCAACTTTTATGTTCTTTTTCTTCAATACTATTGGTCTGCAGATGTCCATATCATCCTCACTGTGAATTTCAAGAATTGCATCATCTTGATATAAGTTTTCATCTGTATTCAGTGACTTTTGCATACTTCAGAGGTTGCTGGTTCATTCTATTGCTTGTTGAATAGGATTTTTATCCAGAGTATTGTTAGCTGCATATTCACACCATGTGTAACATACTGCTGAGAAGAGATTGTTTTTTTGTTGGGATCAGTGATCTTACTACTCAGATATTGAAGTATTGAGGAACTGAGCAGTCAGTCTGAATTGCTATAGAACATAAGCTTTGAATTACTGGTACATATGTTGATGATTTAGCAAGCAGTTTGAACTGTTTCTTTGCCTCTTAATATGAGACTTAGTGCTAAATTCCATATTTGTTATTTATTTTTTTTTTTTCCCCTCTCATTTCCAGTGGATGCAGCCATTTGAAAAAGCTGTATGATTATTTTGGCAGTTTGCATTAGTGTGTTCTTTTGATTCACACAAGCACAGATCGCTACACCTATCAGGCTGTTTGTGAGTGACAAATGTTTTACATTTTAAACATGAATTAAATTAGGATGTAAGATTTGATTTGTACACAGCTTTTATAGTTTTCGGCAGATTTAGCAATTTGAATGTAAAGATAATTGCATGAGAAGTACCCCCTTCTTTTTGAATGACTGTTCTTTTAGCATTCTTTATGTTTTGATCTTTTAGTTGTAGAATTTTATTTCTGTGGGATCTGCTTGATGTATCTTGCTTGATACATTGAGTGGCACTCACTGTCCTATAGTTTCTGTAAAATTGGGATAACTTTTGTGAGAAAGTAGAAAGTAAACAAGTTTAGTAGTCTTTCTGCATGCCTGTGCCCAGTCATTTCCACTAGGAGATCCCCTGATTGTAATCTCCAGCCATTTTGGGAGGGCCAGCTACATTTTCAAGATATTTCTGAATTAGAAATGGGGATTTCTGATTAGATGCTGACAGATCATCTTCCTTTGCAGAAAATTCTAGAATCAAGACATTCCCATTTCTTCATTTAGAATTTGTGTATTTCTAATTCTAGAATTAGAAATGGGGATTTCTAACTAGATGCCAACAGATCATCTTCCCTATTAGAAAATTCTAGATAAAGAAATCCATAGATTGACTGTTTTGTTTTATCCATTTTTGCTCCTTTCAGCCCTGGTAGAGTGGATTTGTTTACCCTGTTTACCAACTGCATGACATGGAGGCAGGAGCAGTGCCACCAGGTGATAAAGTAGTTTTGACAGATTAGCAGGGTTACTGCTCAAATAAACAGAAATAACTCTAAAGGCAGTTTTCCTTTCAAGACCTTAGTGACTTTACCTGTAGGTTCTAGGTTCTTATATGTATCAGTAGGATTTTTTCAGGTCATTCATTCAGGTCATCTAGATAGAAATGAAAATCTTGTTTAACCAACCTGATTAGCTAATTTGACAGATACACTCACATGAACTGTATATCAGAATCAATTTTGACATTCTTTATTTGGATTTTAGCAAAACATTTGATTTAATTCTGCATTGAGAGGTTTCTGTAAAAAGTTGGAAGATGTTGGGATCATAGCAAAGATCTTTAGATGTATCACAGGGTTACTAGGAGGCTCAGGGTTGTGATTAATGCTTACTCTTCAAATTGGGCTAGCGTAAAGGGGCAGGGTACCCTAATCGGTACTTGAAATATTCATTTCTGATTTTTCTTAAATGACATTAACAAAGGGATGTGTGTGGTGTGTGATGTCAAAATTTTCAGATGATATCAAAGTCAGGAGTGCGGTGAATGATCAGTACCAAGCAACACTTCTTTGGTACAGCTTAGATTGGCTTCAAGGTTGATTAGAGAAGTAGCAGCTGTGCCATAATGCAACAAAGTGAAAGGTCTTATAGTTACCCCATGGTTTAATTTTCAGATGATATCAAAGTCAGGAGTGCAGTGAATGATCAGTACCAAGCAACACTTCTTTGGTGCAGCTTAGATTGGCTTCAAGGTTGATTAGAGAAGTAGCAGCTGTGCCATAATGCAACAAAGTGAAAGGTCTTATAGTTACCCCATGGTTTAATCCCAAAATAACTTATACAACTTGGTGGGGTTGAATTTAAAAAAAAAAGTAGATGAAGATAAGGATATAGGAGTTACAATTCAGATGGACGCGAAATTCTCTTTGCAGTGCAGGCAAGCAGCAAGGAGGGCTCATGGTCTACCATCAGATTTATTGAACATTTGCTTATACAGATAGAGAGGTATAATCGCACAAAGCAGGTGTAAGACCACACTTGAAATACTGTACAAATATAGAGACCACACTACAAAAAAATGTCAAACTCCTTGAAGGGATTCAAAGACATAACACACACATAGGAGGCCATTTTGCAAATCACACAGTGAGATTTGCAAAATGGCCTCCATATGTGGGTTACAGAACACGGCAACCTTAGAAGGACCTAATTGCTGAGGTCCCTCTAAGGTTCTGAGAGAAGAAAGTAAAGTGAATGAAGACAAAATTTTCACCCTTACGAATGATTCCAGAATTATAGAGGGAATTATAGTGGAAGAGGTTAGACTGGATTGTAGGAGGTTTTCTTTTAGACAGTGGGTTGTTAATTACTAGAATAAGTTGCATTCATGAGTGGTTGAGGCTGATAGCCTGGGGAAATTCTAAGATTAGCTGTATAGGTGCCTACATGGAGAAGGTATCACATGGGTAGTTTGTTTATTATTTTTTATTTTATTTTTTTGCTGTGCAGCAAAAGCCCAGAGTTTCCTTGTATCATATTGGTAATACTGATAGTAATAACAATGTTTTTACAGAAATGAGTTGGTTATCAGCAGTGTGAACTTTTTCTCTTTTGTATGAATATAAGGTAGATGCAAAGTTTTGTGCAGTTTTTAACACAGGTCTGTAAATCAAACCAAGGCAAGTAAATATCAAAGAAAGGTGTGTAATATATTTTTAAAAAAGCAATCCATGATCAAAGTTCAACTCTTGAACTTTTGCAAAGAAAACAAACTATTCATCAACACACTGTTCTACCACTGATCTCAACATAAATATACATGGACATCAGATGGAAATACAAAAAACTTCATCGACTACATTTTAATAAATAACAACTGTAAATCATTCATTCAAAACATTAAAACTCTTAGAAGTACAGATTTTGACACTGACCACAAACTGCTAGCAGCAACAATTAAATGGAAATTAAAAATATGAAGCCAAAGAACAATAGAGCAACATTAAATATATCATAATTTGAAGAAGACAAAATAAAGGAAATTTATGGGAAAACACTACAAGAAAAATTAAAAAATATAAACTATTCATCATCTGTAGAAAATATATGGGAGAAAACTAAACAAATGACTAAAGAGGCAGCTTTGAAACCATGAGAACTAAATTGGATTACAACAGAAATTTTAGACGTTATTAGACGAAATTTTAGAATTTTACTTCTTAGATTACAGCAGAAATTTTAGGCATATGGACGGAAAAAAGACAAATGAAAAACCTCCTAAACAAAGAAAATAGTCAAGAAAAAAGGGGAAAATATAAAATCCTAAAAAAACAAAATAGACAACCTATGTAAAGCTGCTAAAAGGAAATGGTTGGTAGATAAAGCAAAGCTGTGTAAAGAGGCAAATAACACCACGGCTCTAAAACAACTTACTGGGTTATAAAGGAACTCTCTAAAACATACATCCTGAAAACACTAACAATGAAAAATAAAAACAACATTAAAATTCAGGAGACATGCAAGAAATTAAAAAAATATGAAAGGAATATTACCAAACCCTGTTCAAAGGAGAAATAAAAAACACTTTTGTTTTAGATAATAGAAGAAATAAAGCATAGTACAAAAATGCAAAGAAGTTCAGAAAGCAAATTAGCCAAATGAAAAATGACAAGGCACCTGGAAATTATAATATCCAAACAGAACTATGGAAATTCGGAGGCGATACAATGTTAAACACCTCACACAATTCTTTAATCTAATTTTATTTACAGGTGATATACCAGAAGACTGGAGAAGTGGAATAATAGTACTTATACACAAAAAAGGAGATAAAGAAAATTGTCAGAATTATAGACCCATTACCCTTTTAAACCATATATATAAAATATTTATAAGGATCTTAAAAATAGGATACTTAAAATATATGAAGAAACAATAAGGGAAGAACAAGCAGGATTTAGAAAAGACAGATCAACAATAGACAAAATATTCACACTAAACATCATTGCAGAAAAATATTGGAATAAAAAGATACCTCTTTATCTATGTTTCATCGATTTCAAGCAGGCATTTGACTCTGTAAAGAAAGAAAATTTAATGAAGCAACTACAAAAAAACCCACTTGATCAAGAAATAATCATGTTTGTAAACAATTTATACAAAAATACAAGAGCAATAGTAAAATTCAACAACCTTAAAATAGAGAAATTTTAAATAGAGAAAAGAGTCATGCAGGGGGTGCCCTTTATCTCCATATCTATTTAATATCTACCTAGAAGAACTAATGAAATCAATTGAAGAAAAAGAAGCACAATAATAAATGAAAAAAATATAAATCATATAAAATAAAATATGTAGATAAAAGAACTACAGCAGTGCCACCTGCTTGTTCAGTGGTGACTAGAAATTCGGCATAAATTGCGTAAAATTATTAAATTGTGACATCACGAGGAAGCTTCATCACTGAATAAGAGCTACTCCATTTATATGGCTGCGGCAGGTTTAGTAGATCGGCAGCTTAAATCCCAAGCCCGGATAAATGGTGAGGGTTGACGCCAGGAAGGGCATCCGGTCGTAAAAACTATGCCAAAACCAATAGATGTGTTCCAGTTAAGAAGTTGATCCAACTAGAAGAGAAGAAGAGGATGTAAAGTGTGAATTGGGAACATTGAATGCCGACCCCATATAACTTGGGAAAAGGTGAAGACGAAGAAGAAGATTGTGATTTTCAAAGATCAACTAAAAGAAACGTTAACAAACATCAATAAAGCAAGCAACATTTTTTAATATAAATAAAACCAAAGTAATGCAAATTGGAAAAAACATAGAAGACATAAACATCCAAAATCAACAAATAGAACAAGAACAAAAATTTGTATATCTGGGCTCTCTAATAACCAGAAACCTAAATAATATTGACCAAATTAGTCATAGACTAAACAACGGATTGACAAACATGAACAAACTCAAAAACATATGGAACAGCAATAAAATCTCAAATAGTCTAAAAATTAAACTATATGAAACTGTCATCATGCCCACAACAACTTATGGATCAGAGACATGGAGAATAAATAAAAAAGAAAGGCAAAAAGTAATGGCATTTGAAATGAGATGTCTAAGGAAAATCAATAAAACGAATTGGAGAGAACATAAAACTAATGAAAAAGTAAGAAATTATTCTTGCAGGAATGGAATCCTTTATCCCACACTCCACTTTAAAATTTTGTCCTTTACCTAAACCGTGGTTTTCCAATAAATGTGCTAAGGCTCTGTTCAAGAGAAGAACTTGCATATCGTAATTGGTTTGTTTCTAATTCTTCAGTTTCATTTTCTGCCTACACCAAAGCTCGCAACAATTGTAAAGTAGTTATTAATCGGTCCAAACTAGAATTTGAACAGCTAAGAGTAGAAAACTTGCTTCTTGCCCTAATTGGTAGCCGAGCATTCTGGTCTCTTGCCAAAGCTATTGGCCACAACTTTTTCCCATCTCTGCTCCCACCTCTGTCCAAACCAGATGGTTCTGTTGTCACTTCGGCCAAGGATAAAGCTGACCTGCTAGCATCCCATTTTTCTTCCAACTTGTGTATTAATGATCTTGGTAAAACACCTCCCACCATTGCCAACACGCTCCATTCAATGCCTCCTGTGGTCTTCCGTCAAAAGGATGTCAGAAGGATTTTGACAAATCTTGATGCTAAGAAAGCTCCAGGTCCTGATGGTATTTCTGCACTTGTTCTCAAAACCTGTGCTCATGAACTTACTCCTATTCTTTGCCGCCTTTTTTCACTTTCTTATTCCAAAGGTGTTTTTCCTTCTGCTTGGAAATTTGCTCATATCCAGCCACTTCTTAAAAAGGGTGACAAATTCCTCCCATCCAATTATCGTCCCATTGCAATTACTTCTACTCTTTCTAAAGTAATGGAGAATTCAATTAACTGTGAACTCTTAAACTACTTAGAAACCTTCCATCTGATCAATGATCGCCAGTATGGATTCCATCAGTGTCAATCCACTGGTGATATTCTGGCTTATGCTACCCATTTATGGACTAATTCAATGGAAAAGTTTGGTGAAACTCATGCAGTTGCTCTTGACATCTCAAAGGCTTTCAATTCTGTTTGGCATAAAGGTCTTCTAAACAAGCTTCCATCTTATTGTTTGCCAACTGTTTTTAGTAATTGGTTATCCAGTTTTCTCTCTGATCGCTCACTGAGAGTGATGGTAGATGGCTCTCTGTCTTCTGACTTCTCCACTAATGCTGGTGTCCCCCAAGGTTCAGTTCTTTCCCTACCTCTTTTTCTCTTGTATATTAATGACCTTCTTCCATTGACTGGAAATCCTATCCATAGTTTTGCCGATGATTGCACATTGCATTCCACTTTCCATTTTGAGAAACTTTGCCCTGCTCAATCAGCTTCAACTTCTCGAAAATCTGCTACCAATTCCTTAAATGCCGATCTCCACGTAATCTTCCAGTGGGGCAAAGACAACTTAGTTGATTTCAATCCTTCTAAAACTCAGTCTTGTCTTATATCTCGCAAAAAGGATTTTTCTGCTCCTATGCTTATCTTTGGTGACACTCTGATTTCTCGGCAAAATGATATATCTGTTTTGGGGATTACCCTGACTTCTAATCTCTCTTGGCACAAGCACATTATAAATATTGCTTCCTCTACATCTAGAAAACTTGGTTGTCTCTTTCTGCGTTACTTTTCTTCCAAACAACTGTTCACTCTGTGCAATTTGCAAATCCCCCCCCTACCATGGAATATTGCTCCCACATCTGGGGTGGTGCCCCCAAAACCTCTCTTAGGCTTCTTGATTCCGTTCAGAAGAGGGCAGTTAGGTTAATTAAAGATTCATTTCTAACAGAGTCTCTCCACTTGCTGTCTCATAGATGTACTATTTCTGCTGCATGCCTCTTCTGCAGATATTTCCATGGGCACTGTTCTTCTGAATTGGCTTCTGTAATTCCCGCTCTCTCTTTCAAAACAGTCCGAACACGTGCCACCACCAGCTAACATCCATTTACTGTCCAACTTGAAACTCACAGAACCAACTTTTCATCTTCCTCATTTATTCATTCAGCTGCCGTTTTCTGGAACAACCTTCCTTCATACGTATTTCCTGAAAATTAAGGTCTACAGAAGTTCAAGTCAAATGTCAACATATATCTTCTTTTGTCTTCTCAACCTCCAACCCAAGCATGGTTCTAATACCTCTCGTGTTTGGGGTTTACATAAAAAAAAAAAAAAAAAAAACCTGTGCCAAACAGAAGAATAGAATGATGATGAATTAGCATTTATTGTTTTCCTTACATAAAACAAAAGTGGCCCAAAGATTTCAGATTTTTGTTTCGCACTAATTTTTATTTTTAATAAAGCTATCAATACATAATTTTCCTTGAAATTGTATTATCAGGTCAAGCTTACATCAAAGAAAGTTATAACATTCTTACATGAGTTTTGAAAAGCATTACTTAGTGAAATCAAATTTACCATGTCTTTACAATGTAACTTACCGCCAGTAAAACAGCATGAAATTAACACTGTGAAGTGCCTTTTTCATCCTCCTTATTATAACATAAGGATTTTCAAAAACAATCCACTATAAGTAGCATGCAATTTTTTACTTTTTGCATGCAGTATGAGATGGATACAAAGCTTTCTATTTGATAGTCTAGATGTTTCATATTTTGGTTGCAATAACGAATTTTCCTTGAAATTTTGTTACAAGATCAAATACACATTCAAGAATGTTTCCATAATGATGCTTTTTTTTCTTTTTTTTTTTTTATTCAAAATGGGTTTATGTTGATTTCTAACTAAACTAGTCAGTATATTTTCTTGAAGTTTTTTTTACCATTTCCAGTAATTTTCTGGGATAGATGGTAAAAAAAAATTCCCGGATAATTGATTTCTCAATTAATCCAAAAATACAGTTAATTCCCGACATACGTAAGATAAGAGGTACGTTCCAGGACTTCTTACATAATTCGAGTTTTACGTAACTCGGGAATGACTAATAAAATATTGCTACTATATCCCTGATATGCCAAAATTACAAAAACAAAATAATAGCCTCAGAAGAATGAAGAAAAATAGTTATATATTTTTAATTAGTTCAATTAAAATCCTTATCTGAGGACAGCGGTGAAGTAGCCAGAGTGGCACTAAAAAAAGAAAACATAAAAGGAAGAAAAAACGCACATTAGTTTACTGTAAAAACTGATATGTATTTCAATGTAACTTGCCACCAGTAAAACAGCATGAAATTAACACTGTGTGAACATTGCCAATCACTTCCCCACTTCTCGTCTTTCTCCTTTGTTGTGTTCACCATTGGCACTGACAAATCTGAATTCCTCGCAATACTTGTTAATGTTTGGCCATTTTCATACATTCTTATTATTTTAATTTTCTGATCCAATTCAATTGCTTTCCTTTTCTTGATAGATTTACTAGTAACACTGTCATTTATTCTCTTAGTTGGCACTATGATAACAGTCAAAATTAAATTTTCTGAAAAGAACTTCACAAGGTTATAGCAAAAAACTCACTATTATCATCCCACGTGAGCTCGCATTTCACTAAAGCACATTTCTGGAGGTCACTGCCATAAAACAATAAAAACAATTTGCACTTTCCTGGTTACTGGGTTTTCTATTAGTACAATTCATTATAAACAGGTAGTAAACTCAATCTTATTGCATTTGTGATAATACCAATAGCTGGATTTCTGTGGGTTTTTAAGTTATAGTGAAATGCGTGTCCCCATCACTGAAATCTTCAGTCATATAAAAGAAATATATAAATAACATTTTTTCAGCAACCTATGTAAAAAGTATGGTGATAGATAAAAAAAAAACGAAAAAACTTACCACGTACTATTTGCGTGTCCAATACGATGCTTCCTTTTATTTTTTACGATGTCGATTTTAAATTTAATAGCTTCCCTTTATTTTTACAGTTTCATGGTCACCAACATTAAAATGGCTCCTTAGAGATTTAGCGGATGCACTGTTTTCAAACTTTTGAATAATTTCAAGTTTTTGTTTAATTGAAAGCACATCTCTTGTGTTTGTCCATCACATTTGCGATTTCTAAACAAAAAAAAAAAAAAAAAAATTCTGACATCTCTGACATAAATAACAAAACAAAATTTGTCCTTTTGCACTGCAACTGAACATAACAATCGACGCAACACACTAAATCAAACTAAACATTTGATCTCTCTCTCTCTTTTTTTTTTTTTTTTTTCTTTGAGCAGCAGGTGTGAAGACAGCAGATAATATAATAGGTACTATAATGGTAATATAATGTGAAGATAATAGGTACCCTAATCTCCCAATGACGACTTATAACGCCAGTTCTTGTTGCTTAGTTATGACTTGCAAAACATCTGTTTATACAGTGGATTCCGGTTAATCGGGGCAGCCGTTTATTTGGCGCAAATCTTAAAAAAACAGAAACCAATCGAGAAAATAGCCAGGGTTTACTTCACTTAATTGGGGCAGGAGACCGCAGCACTGGAGATTACCCTACGATTGTCTCTGACGGTACCACATGGTTCAGTCGAAATTCTGGAGGTCACAATTGTAAAACAATAAAAACAATTAGCAGTCACCTGTTTATTGGGCTTTTCTGTTAGCGAAATCTATCATAAACGGACAGTAAACTCAATCTTACTGAATTTGCGGTAATACCAACAGCTGGAATTCTGTAGGTTATTATGGTGAAATGTGTTTACACTTCCATGAAATCTTCAATCATATAAAAAAATTAATTTTAAGATCTTCTCTTCATTCCTGTTTTTAAAGCTTTGTAACTTGTTACTCGGTTCTCACTTGCGCATATCGTTGTTACTTGCAATTTGTGTGTGCCGTGTTCTTTGTTATTGATTGCTTATCTTTTTACTGTTTTAAATTTTAACCCTCCACCCACAAATGTCAGTGAACAGAAATGTCAACTAGTTAGTATGTGCATATTACAGTACATATTAATTATTCCGATTATCACGTACATTCTCCCGATTTTCACGTATCATTTAATTTTTTAATTGGCAAGGTTATAAAGGGTAAATTTGTGCTTAATATATCTTTGCCTTTATAGCCTGTGGATAATGTTCCTCCTATTTTTGCTAATTAGAATCGCTGTTTAATAGAATTAAAATTCAATTCACAAATGTGATCACAATGACTGGCGCTTACTACACATCGTATAGTGAACAGTACTTTTCTATGGTGAGTTCATCTTAACATGATTTGATTGTACAGTGAACTAATTGTAAAGGGGAGGGACATTGTATTTTTAACTATTTACATGAAATTTCGGATAATTGGGGCAGCCACTTAATCGGGCCAAAATGCACTAGTCCCAATGTGTCCCAAATAACCGGAATGGACTGTACCTATTCTAGTTATTACTTGAATTTTATGATTTCTGGCTGTTTTTTTTTTTTTTTTTTTATTTTTTATTTGGAGTCTTGAAGTGTCCTGGTAAATCGAGTCTGCTGTACTTCTCAAAAAACATTTTATGACTAGCATGTTCTCCCCCCCCATAGTATTGAGGTTTATAGAAACCTCATTTGTTGCTTTGGATAAATCAGTTCTTCAATGAAATATAAAAAAAATCTCTTTGTTTGCAGCTAAAGAAAAGGTAACTATGATTAATGTGAAATAAACAAATGACGCAACAAACTGCTGTGTTTGAAACTGTGGAGGTCTCACATTGTGAAGAAACTCAAAACCTAGTTTTGTGCATTGTGCTGTAAATCAAGCCAAAAATAATTATGTTAAACCATGAGGGTGAGTCAAAATTATGTATACACACTTTACAATCCATAATTTGTGAATTAAATTACTGATTTGTTTTATTTCTTTTTTTTTTTTTTTTTTTTTTTCAGATTGGCTGTGAAACCCATAGACACAGTAAGTTCTGCTGAGAGAAAGGCGATTCTTAAGTGGTACTGGAAATTTAAAAATATATTAGAGATTTGCTTGTGTGGGAAAGACAATATGGGACGAGGATGCCTATTTTATAAATTCGAGCCACATGGAACTGTGCACAATATCAAAAGAAAGTAGTGGGAGGAAAAGGAAATCAAGAAATATCGAAAAAGTGAAAGCTGTCATGAATGCATTTGGACATTCAACAATCAAGTGTTATAAGAATCTTAAGGACATAATTTGAAGCATTTTAGACCTTGATTGTAGGTGATCAAGATCAAGCACAATTTTGTGGGTAATATAAAAATGGTGGAATTTTGTGAACAGTGGATAGATCAC
The DNA here is from genome assembly GCF_048544385.1 of Mastigoproctus giganteus. Classification (NCBI taxonomy): domain Eukaryota; kingdom Metazoa; phylum Arthropoda; class Arachnida; order Uropygi; family Thelyphonidae; genus Mastigoproctus; species Mastigoproctus giganteus. Next base: position 23,806,215 of record NC_143577.1, on the reverse strand, counting down.
AAGGGGAATGCTTTTGAATGCTCTCCAAGTGTCTGGATCTCGGTCTCTTAGATTTTTTTTGCTTGGGGATAACTGAAAGATAAGGCATACACTCAAAAACATTGGAAGATCTGTGGATGGCAATACTTCAGGTGCATGCAGAATTTCAACCGATTTGTGCACTGTTGTATGTAAGAGTGTTGGAAAAAGATGTGCATAGCGAAGGAGAATATTTTGAACATCTTAAATGGGTTTTCTTTTAAATAGAAGCCAAGCACAGATTCAGATATTAAATTTAAATTTAATTCAGATATTAAATTTAAAAAAAAAAAGTATTTAAATTTATTATGAAATTTACAAATTATGGATTGTTGAAGTGATTCTGACTCACCCTGTATTTTACAGTGGCTATCTTTTTCAGCCAGAACTAAAAAAATGTGGCTTTACTGAAGGTAGGGCTGATTGGATTTTTATTTTCTTTTGATTTAGAGATGGGTTAATGAAAATGAAAGGAGCATATGAACAGAATCCAGCCCTTGGGGATCCACTGAGCGTAGAAGGACAGTTGGCAGAAAATGGCAACAAGCTAGAAAAACTACAAGCAGAAGTACAGAAATATCAGGTAAGCAGCTTGTGTCCAAGAAAAGGAAACCTAATTATCGTTTTCAAGTAATAAGCTTATTTTTTATTATACCTACTAAATTAATAACAATAATTAATTGAAGTATCAGCACCTTATACACTTGTTTATTGATATGATATACAAGTATATATGAAAGTTCCATTTCATATTGTGCCATTCCATCTGCACTGGGTGCCTCCGTAGCCAGGTGGGAAGGAGCAGCAGTGCGTAGCACACGCTTCTTGATTAGACCGGGGTTCGAGCCCGTCACCACCAAATACGGAGGATGCGGAAAGGTCAGGGAATGACCACCGCATATTCCTGGAGCAATATGGCCTTAGTTGCTAATGCTCCTAAAAGCCAAAATAACAACATAACAACCATCTGCACTGGACCAGCAGCAGCAGCCAGCTAATGATGATCACACCAGAACCCCCTTTTCCCATTTGTTGACTGTCCAGTTGCAGCATCCCTGGTACCATACAAAAATACAGTTGGCAATATGGAGTTAGCTGCAGAGGAAGTGTAAACTTCAGCATTTGCCATTGTATCCCACCCACACTAGGCCAGATCATTAACCAGCAGCTCCAGGCCTCTTCAAGACCTTTGGTCTCAAACAATCTGCATGACCAAGACAGGGGAGATATTGGCATGCACATTGCTTAAAATATCTGGTTATTTTACCTTCATTTTATAGTTCATACATTTGCAGTAACTACAGTATATCCTTGTCAACTTGAAGTTAAAGGGTCCAAAATATGTTTGCTTCAACTTAAATGCATTTGAACTATCTAAACAAAATAAATAAATAAATGTTAGTAAAATAATAATTTATGTTTTTTGGCTAATTGCCTTAAGTGTTGTTACTTTATTAAAATATCAAACTGCCAGTGTTTAATATTTAGACAGAACTCACTTCCATTTTGTTTGGTTTAATGCATTAAATAAAATGAAGTGGGAGAAAAGAAATGAAAGCTACTAGACTGAAACCCATTTCCCTAGAATGCTATTTCATTGACTTTATGCTTATGAATAAACTTTCTTTGCACTAACCATCTCACACTGTACAGACTGAATGCCCACCTGAGATCATTCAGAATCGGGATACAATCTTAAGCATTAAGGCAGTTTTTTTTTTTTTTTTTTTTTTTTATAAAAGCATAACCCTCCCCTCTATTGCTGTTTGTACATATCGTCCATTCTAAAGTGAAACTCATCAGCCCCTATACATCATAGTGGAACCAAGTTGCATTTAACCCTATTATATCAATGTCTGTAGACTTAACCAGTGGTGCCTCCGTAGCCAGGTGGGGAGGAGCAGCAGTGCATAGCACACGCTTCTTGATTAGACCAGGGTTCGAGCCTGTCACCACCAAATACAGAGGATGCGGAAAGGTCAGGGAATGACCACCGCATATCCCGGAGCAATATGGCCTTAGTTGCTAATGCTCCTAAAAACCAAATAACAAACAAACAAACCTAACCAGTAAATCAGATTCGTTCAATTGTTAATACCCTTAACATTGTATTTGGTTGTTATTCACTTCCTTGATACATACCTTATACAAAGTTTGATTAAAAAGTTTGGCAAATGTTGCAAAACATTAAATTTTATTCAATGACAAGTGTTTACATTGTTAATATTCTTCAATATAATTTCCTTCTATAAATCCATACTTGCTCCATTGTGCCTGCCATGGATCAAAACCTTTTTGAAGCTCGTTTGTTAATGCATTTAGTTGGTCCATTTTGTTTGATTAGATCCCTTGAATCAGTTAATAATTTTCCTGTAATGTCCTGTTTTAATTTTGAGACGAACCAAAGGTCACATGGTGCCAAGTTGGTGGAAAAGGTGACTATGGCATGGCAGGAATTTTTTTGTCAGCCAAAAATTGACAGATGGCAAGTGAAGTGAATAATCACCTCAGAGGGCATAAATTCAAATTGAGGAAGGACGGATGTCGGATAGATGTGCGGAAATTTGCCTTTGGCCAGCGGGTGGTTGGTTGGTGGAACCGACTTCCATCACTTGTTGTTGAAGTTGATAGCCTAAACAAATTTAAAGCTCAGCTGGACAGGTATTTCGAACGAACGGAGGGGTGAAATGGGAGAGGGTTTTTTTTTTTTTTTTTTTGGCTGATGCTGAATAAGCCTGCTTTCTTGCATCATATGCCTCTACTAATGCTAATGCTAATGCTAAGTGTGAAACAGTACATTTCTTCATTTTCAGTACACCTGTCAAATGAGAAAAACAAGTGTTTGCTCAAAGTAGTTTTTCAGTAGACTGACATGTTAAAAACAAGTTTTTAACATGTCAATTTTCATCTTGCAATTTTTTAGTGACTGCTATTGCATTCAAGAATTATAGGAGGATCATTCACCAGAATTTTAGATAAAACTATATAACTATTAAAAGATGATATTGTTAGCCTTTCATAAATTGGTTTTGATCTGTCCACCCATAGTTTTTTGTGCCACAGTTCACCCTTGAACTCTAGAAAAAATGCATTCCTGACTAGTATGCTATTAACTGGTCGAATATCTGTCTCTCAACTCTCCCTCTACCACTACCAGCAATTTTCCAGAAGTCTTAAAACTACCTTTGGTGACTTTAGCAAGGATCCTTGCACTTCTGCTGTTCATACGAAGTTTGGCTATACGGTTCCCTGACTGGTGCAATAAAAAGAACACAGAGGGAAGGAGCTCAAAAATTGTTTTATTTTTATTCAACATAATCACCACCTGATTGAATGCACCTTTTACACCATTCTAAAAGTTTCTGAAAAGCATCAGTGAAGGGATCCAAAGAGATGATGTGAAGTTCAGCGGATACTTTTTTTATCCCCTCAACATCTTAATCTCTTTCCTCTGAGGGCAGTTTTCATCTTGGGAAAGAAGTCTGCTGGTGCTAAATTGGGAGAGTAGGGTGAATGGTTGATCTGTACAATGCCATGTTTCATCAGAAATGTCTTCAAACAAGTGCAAAATGAGCAGGGCCATTGTCATCCAACAAGAACCATCTGCCTTTCTCTTGAAATCCCATCCTCACCCAGAAAATGTGCTTTAATAGTCTTTGAAGCACCAGTATGTAGACCACAGAATTGACTCGCTCCCCTTCAAATATAAATTTCTTGTGAATCACAAGTATGCCCTGTTTGTCAAAAAATGTGATCATCACTGTCTTGATCTTTGACTTCTGTAAATGAAACTTTTTTGGGCCTTGGTGATGATTTTGAAGTCCACTGTAGCATGCTCTGTCATTTCATCTCTGGGTTGTACTGAAACACCAAACACTCATCTCCAGTGACAATACAGTTGAGGAAATTAGGATTATCTTGACAAGCCTCTGGATGAAATCTTTGCATGACGGTTCTCTTTGTTGCTTCTGTTCATTCATGAAGTTGTGGCGCACAAATTTTGCACAACTTTCCTTTTTCTTAATTCTTCATGCAGAATCATCTCCTTATTCATATCCATTTCATGAGCCATCGCTCTGAGAGTCAAATGACGATCTCTTGGCACAATTTCTGAACTTTTGCAAATCTGTCTTCATTTTGAGAGGTTGTTGGACACCCACATCTGGGGTCATTGTGAACAGCTTCACATCTGTCTTTGAACTGCCTTATACCATTCAAACATGGTGGTACGACTTAAAGTTTCGTCATAAACAGTTTTTAACATTTCATACATTTCTGTTGCAGTTTTTTTCCAGTTTAAAGCAAAATTTGATATTCGTTTGTGACATGGAATCGCGAAAATTGTGACATGGAATTTTAATGCTAATAACAAAACTGGTTGTTACTTTCAACCTCTCAGTCTGCTGGACAGTCTCTTACCACCATTGGAGGAAGTTTGAACTACAAAATACCACTCCCATTTATTTTCAAGCTCCTTGTATATGTCACCAGTTGTATTTATATTAGTTAAATTCAGTTATATGCAAAGAGAATAAGAAACTAGAATCATAATTTCTAATGCAGCAATGAATAACCATTGAAAAATATATATCTGCATTATAAAATTCCTGCCCATGATGGGCGTTATTGCATTGAATTACAACCGACTTTGCCACATGATGGAGATTACTAAAAATTTGTTTGCCTCGTTATTCTACTATAGTTTATCCAACTTCTTTTGGTTCATTTATTTCATTTATATTTCTTTTATATCAAACAATTTATTTTATTTAATTATTAATCTTTAATTTTGTATGTTAACCTGTGTAAATCATGAATGTAAATGCAAATTCAGTTTCTCATAATACCCAAATTTGAACCAATTAATAAATTTACACCTAAGCGTAGTCTTCAGATTTCATTGCAAGTCCTCTAACTATCCTTTTTTTTTTTTATGTAAAATTCCTGGCCATATGGTAATTACTGTTGTGCATTGAAGTGGAGAAGATGGATTGCAAAGTAGCAACACATATGACATACCCGATATTCTTCCTGATGAGGTAGAACATGCATTGAAGAAAATGAAGAATCAGAAAGCCCTGGGGGAAGATGAAGTTACTGTAGAGTTGTTAAAATTGGGAGGAAGAGACATAACACAAAAACTGGCAAGGCTCTTCACAAAGTGCATTAGAAAAGGTGTGACGCCTAAGCAGTGGAATAATGCAATCATAGTTTTGCTGCATAAGAAAGGAGATAAATCAGAAATTGGAAATTATAGACCAATTAGCTTGTTATCCCACATCTACAAGTTGTTCACAAGGGTCATTACCAACAGATTAGAAAGAATACTTGATGAGAATCAACCGAAAGAGCAAGCTGGCTTTAGGACAGGATTCTCAACTATGGATCACCTTCACGTAATATCACAGCTAATGGAGAAAGCAAATGAATATAAAACACCATTATGCCTGGCATTTGTGGATTATGAAAAGGCATTTGACTCCATACAGCATAAGGCAATGTTTCGGGCACTGGAAAGACAAGGCATAGATACCCCACATATTATGATTTTGAAGAAAATATATGAGAGTGCTACCTCCTTTATTAGACTAGACAAAGACAGTAAGAAATTTAAAATTGAGAAAGGAGTTCGACAAGGAGACACACTATCTCCGAAGCTGTTTGCTGCTGCCCTTGAGGAAGCTTTCAGAAGATTAGACTGGTCGCAGAAAGGAGTCAATGTGAACGGAGAGTACCTAAACCATTTACGATTTGCAGATGACATTGTGGTCATAAGCCACGATCCCAAAGAATTAGAGGAAAATCTTAATCAGTTATGCACAGTTAGTAAGGATTTTGGACTAAAGATGAATATGGCTAAAACAAAAGTAATGATGAACATGTATGCCACAGAAAGGGATATAATGATTGAAGGAGCAGTAATTGAAAAGGTGGAGTCATATACTTATCTGGGACAAGTTATTAGCTGTAATAATGATAAATGGCTGGAAGTCAAGAGAAGAATAAATTTTGGATGGATAGCATTCAGGAAATATAGTCACATACTGAAGAGCAATATCCCAGTTTGTTTGAAACATAAAATAATGAACCAATGTATACTCCCCACCATGACTTATGGAAGTGAAACTTGGGCACTCACCAAAAGAATGGAATAGAAGCTGAGAACTACACAGCAAAGAATGGAACGAATTATATTGGGAATCAGACTGTTAGATAAGAAGAGGAAACACATGGATTAGGCAGCAAACTCAAGTAAAGGACATTCTTATCAAAACTAAAGAACTAAAATGGTCTTGGGCAGGACACATAGCTCGGAGACATGATGACAGATGCACTAAGAAAATAACAGAATGGTACCCAAGAGGAGCTAGAAGAAAACCTGGAAGACCAAGGTGGAGATGGATAGATGAAATTCATGAGTTTGTGGGTAGTAAATGGATGGCCAGTGCTCAAAACAGAAGGAACTGGAAAGTTGCTGGAGAGGCCTTCATTCTGCAGTGGATTAAAAATGGCTGATGATGATGATGATGATTGGATTACAACTTGTAATTCACAATCATGCAGTAAAGATTATTTATTTTAAATTATAATTGTGTTATATTCACCATGACAGATGAATGCTTCCTTATTGCAGAATTCACAAAAGTACAAGGCATTCCAGTTATCATCATGAGTTCTGAGTTTGAATCAAAGAACAATGACATTTTATTATTCTGAAATGCAATCAGATAAACATGATTAAAACTCCATCTTTCTATTTTTTATTGGACAAAAATATTTATGAATTCTTTATTTAATATGCAATTTCTCTTATACATGATTTTCAGAATTTCTTAGCAGAAGCTGAAGGCAGAGCTGGAACTCCAAATGCACAAATTAGAAGTAGAAATAGTGTCTCAGAAGATTCCTTATCAAGAAGTGCTTCAGAATCTAGCATGAATAATCCTAATAATAATAATAATAAAATTTCTGCACCTAGCACTCCTGTACCACATCATGGGTAAGCATTCTAAAGCTGCATCAAAAATTTTAGATTTATATGTATGCATGCATTATGCTGTGTTTCTTCTTAACTACAGTTTTTTCTGTGTATTATCATCTTTTCCCATAAACTACTTTAAAATTTTAGTCTTATAGATTATGCTGTATTTTAATATACCATAATTTATCTGTTAATATGCCAATTAAAAAAAAAAAAAGTTTCTGTAAACATATATCTCAGAAATCTATTTCCAAGATATTAAACATTAATCATAAATTATAAAACATAAAAATAAAGTGAAATAAACCACTAAAAGGAAAACATCTGCAGCAGCTGTTCAGAGTGACCTCCATTTTATTCAGTACAGCATTCTGGTATGTCTTATGTCCATACTTGTTTAGGAATGGTTTCAGCAGTTTCCAAAATACAGTTTCTCAGTTTGTCTTGTGTGTAATCTAAAGTAATCTAAAATTGTGAGGTCAAGTGATCGTGGTGGCCAATGCTGGGCTGTTCCACCTAATCTGTCAGTTATTGTTCTCCATATTTAAAAAAGAAACATGATGGGAATAGTAAGCTGGTGCAATGTTGTGCATAAGCCACATCCTCTGCTGATTTTCAAGTGCCAGTTGCTGTCTGCTAATAGTTCCTACAGAAAATGTAGGAATGCCATTCCTGAAAGCCTTGCTATTAAAAAATAAGAACCAGTAAGTTTGTTCTTCAAGAACACCACATCAGTCAAGGAAAAAGTAGGTTAATAATGAATGGTATGAACAGTCACGTGGGTTTTCTTCAGCCCATGAAGAAAACCCACGTAACTGGCAATTATGAGTTTATAATTATATTTTATTGAGTGTTCCAAGCATTGAGAATTCCATTTGTTGAAAAACATGATTCATCTGTAATAAGAACCTGGCCGAGGAATTGAGGAGTGCATATACATTTCAAAATGAGCTATCGACAAAAGTTTGTTTTTATTCGTATCTTGTGGCAACAGTTCTTGTACAGGCATACCGTAAAAAGGATACAATTGCTGTTAATGTAATATAATGTCCTCTATATGCTTGCAAATGAAACATTTACGAGGCAACCTTCTGGTACTTGTGGCATGAAGTATTGCTCTTCAGCGTATGCAGTTCATCAAAATCTTCCTCCACCAGCATTTACTCATTATGGCTTCAGCATACCTGTTTCACAGGATCAAATGTTTTACAGTTTGATACTCATTGAGTTGAAAATTTTTCAGTGTATCTGTGAACAGCAATTATGGAATTCTTATGAACCTTGCCATAAATTAAAATTATATCATTTGGCTCAGAAAAAGTAAATAGATTTGTAGTGTTTCCCATAATAACAGTTTAACAAATGCCATTCTGTTAATATTGAGGCAGTTGGGAGTTGACTTATGCTTGGGTTAATGCACACACACATCATTTATACTACCAAGGTAGTTTTAACACATCATTTTTATTATATCTCATATTGTGAATACCTTCACGAGTTGCCATGGTACTGCACTACCTCAAATAAGTAACACTTCACCTATGAAGAAGACTTTTTACTTTGGAGAAGACAATAGTCTTCTCCATAGGTGAAGCATTACTTATTCAAGGTAGTGCAATACCACAGAAACTCATTGTAAAGGTATTCACAATATGAATGCATTAAAACTACCTTGGTAGTATAAATGATGTGTGTGCATTAACCCATGCATAAGTAAACTCCTTCATACTCTGAGGCTTTAGCCAAAAAATGTCTTTTAGCATGAGGTAATTGTCACAGAACCTGAAATTCAAGTAACAGACATATTGGCACTGCTAGTATGTACTGTGTTACCTCAAATAAGTAACACTTCACCTATGGAGAAGACTGCTTACTGAAACGCAAGTAATTATTATAATTCTTGTAGTAAAACAACATTACAATTCTTGTAATAAAACTACACATGTTAGTGTGTTGATACATATGTTTTGTACTGTTTAAAGTTCATTTTATGGCATAAATTTGAACATAAAAATATTTTACCACTTTACACAGTGTGTAATTTATGATTAATGTTTTAATATCTTGGAAATGTTTCATAACTTCTAACATTTGTTCCATGCAATTTTGAACACTCTATATGTTGTTGTTTTTCTTTGGTAATCCCAAACACAAAAAGTAAGGACCTATAGTACTCTAATATATGTGCAGATTTAAGAAGGCAAAAGATACATTGTCTTTGTTGGCATTCGATGTGAATTTCTTGAAATTATAATTCTGGGGGAAATACAAAAGAAAGTTGTTTAAAAGAACAGAAATACTTTGAAATACTAAGGTAGAAGAAAAGTTAGGTTGGTGAGTTTGGATTTGAATTTGGAATGAATGTTGACACTTATGGATGCATGTGTTCAGACTGGTTTGGAAGTAAAAGATGGAAATACAGATGTTAATTCAGAAGAGCAGTGTCCATGTAAATATCTCAAAAAAGCATATAACAGAAACTTGATATCTACGTAGCAGGGAGTAGAATGCTTTTGTAAGTGAGGAATCATTAATTAACCTGACAGCCCTCTTTTGAAATAGTCTACAAGAAGTCTGGGTGGGGGTTGCTACCCTAAATTTGGGAACAGTATCCCACAGTATGATGGATTTGTAATTTTGACATGCGAAGAAAGCTAGGAGTCAGTTATCTCCAGTAAAAATATATGATCTTGTCTAGAAATTTTAGTGTTAATGATGAACATAGGAGCATCAGATTTTTTTTTGGAAGAAATAAGGCAAGAGTTATAGAAGGATTAAATTTAAGTTTTCTTTTCCTGTCTGGAAGAATTACCTGAAGTTCAGCAGTTAAGGACAGGTAGTATATATTTGTAGCTATTTACGTACGGTTTTTACAAAAAAATAGTGTGTTTTTTTTTTTTTTTTTTAAGATGTTTTGGATTGAATTTTACTGCTTCCTTCCTGTGATAGCCATTTCGTTAAAGCATCTTACAAAGAATGTCACTTTGAAGGCTCTCCTAGGATAACTCCAGGCTATGGAAAGATTAGTTGAAGACTTTTAAGGTCCCATGTCAAGCTACACTCCAGAGCAGGCAAGGCCAGATATGGTTTCTCCTTCTCTACTATATATTAGGGTGGAATGGGGGAAAAAAAAAAAACACGCACATCTCAAATTCAATTTCCAATAGTGTGGAAAAGTTTCCTTATCTATCCTCACCAGATCATTACTGAGTCATTCATGATTAGAACTTATTATGATAAATACAGAACATTTAAGGAAACCAACAGTGAAAGCACAACACTTAAAAAGCCAAAGTAAGGATTTTCAAAAAAATCAACAAAAGATCCTTGCAATATTTGTTTTTGCAAATGTTCTTATTTTTCTTTCGGTCACTGTAATAAGAATTGTAAAGTACCAAAGAGAGAATATGCAGGAGAAGATCAGGAGTGTTTTTCAGAGCAACACTTCTATTACTCATATCTTTCAAATGTTTTCAAAAATTTCTTATAAACATATGACTGACTTTGAAGATAGTTAATATAATAAGGCTCTGCCTCTGTTAGACTCGTTTCCATATTTTCAGCTTTTGAGGACATCTCTACCAAATCCTAAGAAAAGAAGAAAAAGGAAAGGTTAAAAATAAAAATTAAATATAGAAACAGACCCCTTTTCTGTGCAAAACAAAGTGGCAGTATGACTAAAACAAAATGGGATTATGACCCTGGTGAGAATAAAGCTCTGACTGAATCTGATGCCGACAATGATTTTGTTTTGTCCAACTGCTATGTGCAGAGAGCTGTGGAAACTGGTAGTTGACAGAGACCTTCAGCATCAAAAGGCAAAATAAACACATCTGAAATGAGGCTGCATTAACAGTATTTGCAGGAACTTGCAACAGGACAAGCTTGTCTGATAGATCAGCAGCTATAAAACTAGTGTATAGTTTGGCAAAATGTAGGAATGATACAAAAAAGAAATAGTTCAATAGTTGTAAAGTACTTTTTTTTTTTTTTTAATTGTGTGTAGCCAACTTATGGCAACTCCACTGTATATTATATAAAGATATTGTACTAGATTAAGGTCAATCAGGCAAAACATGTATAACACGGTACTTCTACAACCCAGTTTTGCTCTTAACACAATTGATAAATTTGCTGAAATCCTCGCACTACTTACATACTTGTAAAACATGGTTAGAGAATTGCAGAAACCTCGCATAACATGGAATTTTTGTTTTTTTTTTGGGGGGGGGGGGTTGTTTTTGTTTTTTCAATTTTTGTTTTTGGATGTAATTTTTCAACATTCCCATCCTTTTTATGTGAATCCCCACTGTTGTCTTGCTATTTGTTATACAAAAAATTTATTTGTAAATCCCTCTGGGATTTCCAGGGATCATAAAAAATTGTGACTTTGAAGCATGCAGTTCATTACCTTTCAGGTTTTTGTATTTTCGTTTTTATTTGATTGTTTATAAATTTTTCTGGGTATGTGTTACTAAACTTAGTTCTTAAGAACTGTATTGGAATAATTTCTTTGTTGTGAATTAAATTTCAGCCTTAAATTTTGCCCAAGGAAGGTAAAAAAGCACCACTCAAAGAAACTATTTCTCTAGAATCAGATACAAATTTAGAACATTACTGTTCTAAATACTGTTCAAAGTACTGTTCCTACCACCTAATACAACTTCTTTAATTCAGCCATTAGATCAAGGATTATCTACCTTTAAAACTCATTACATCAGAAAATCGTTACAATGGGTTTTAGAAAAAATTGAAATGTGTGGCCAGAGTCAGTTCATTCAGGAAATGTGGTCGAATTTGCAGAAAATGGAATTGGTGTGATAGCACAGCTTGCTAAGTCAGTGGGATGGGGGATTAGGTTTTGATGATATCACTACTGAAGACATTCAAGAATTACTGGTAGAAAAAGAGACTGGTGAAGTGGATTTGACGGAAATGGCATCTGAGGTAAACCAAATCAATTCAAAGGATGATAGTGCAGATGAAAATTCTGAAGTTCTAAATTTTACACTAAAAAGCATATGGGAAGGCATAAACTTAGCCAAGCAATTATAATCTTATATTTTGAATGCAGATCCTTCGACTGAAAGGAGCACAAAAGTTCAAACGGAAGCTTCAAAAATGCTTAGTTCCATACTATGAAATTTACAAAGACCTATCAAGCAAAAGCAAACATATCCAGATTACTGATTTTTTTAAGAGAGAGAGAGAGAGAAGAAGATACACGAAGCTGCAGAAGAAAGTTCAGAAGGTGAAGATATTCTGCAACAGAGAAAATGTTCTCATTCTCATTTGATTATTATGTTTAGCAGCAATGAAGTGGAAGAAAATTAAATGAATGTACATTATGTGACATATATGTATCGCAGTTTGTAAGACGTTTGTTCAGTTATTACTATTTTTAATAAAAATTAAGTTTCTGATAGTTATAAAAAATGGTGTTTTTTTTGTTAGTATTTCGAACATACCCCCCCCCCCTTTTGTACTGGTTCTTAGTCCCATATAACATGGTTTTTGCACTACACAAGATTTTATAGGAACCTAACTACCGTGTTATACGAGGGTTACTTGCAGTGGGATGTATGTACTATTGTCTGGCATTGGGTTACATAGTTCATTTGAGTCTCTTAGCCCAGATAGCTCCAGAGACAGCAATCGTTTCTGTTCTTGGCATATGCAACTGATCATCATAAACAATATAAATTACAAAGAAAGAGTTATATAAAGTAGAAGTATGTTCTCAATGCCTTTTCTTTGATGTCCAAAACAGTTGGGAGCTTCCAAATATTACAAAACAACAGTTATGGAGGAGCATTTGTCAATACAGCAGGCCCCCGTTATAACGTGGTTCGCTTTACGCTGATTCGCTATAACGCTGTTCTTATATTTTAACCCCGTATCTGATTATAACGCTGTCACAGATCACTATAACGCTCTTTTACAGATTGCATTTTTGGCATATTTAACGAAATCATTTCATTTAATGGAGTCGATAGCTTGAAAATGAATAGCAAAACAGCATTAAAACGTTTCCCACGCTCAGTGAAATTTTCTCGCACACTAATTTAATTGCAGTACAGTGACTTGTTACGTAGTTCCGAGATCAACATTTTAAAAAATGATCAAGTATATTGCTTGTAATATTTGCGTTATATGCATTTATCCAAAGTCATCATCTCTTAGTACAGTATTAGACATCGTGCGTAACGGACAGTTTACTTGAACATTGTATCATAATTAATGCAACCAACGCAGTTACATTTTCGAAGAGTTAATAATGGCCAATAAGAATGAAAAAGCAACAACGTCTGGGCGCAGTATGAAGACTATAAATGCAAGAAAAATACTACTGAATTTGAAAATTAAATTAGACGTTTTGAAGCGAATCGATCCTGTCAAAGACAAGCGGATGTGTGCCATAATTTAGGACTTGCAAGTTTAACTGTAAGAACAATTATAAAAAAAATAAAGAATTAATTTTAGCAGCAGGAAAGATAGCTGTTCCACTGCAAGCAACTAGGGCTAGGCCGGCTATTAGGATTGAAATGGAAAGACTTTAACTAATTTTATTGAAGATAATATCCAATGCAGAATTCAGTTAAGTTAAATATTATTAAAAAAAAGAGAGAGAGCCAATATGATGATCTGAAGAAAACTCACCTAAAAAAAAAAAAAAAAAAAATGTGGAACCACTTAAAACTAGTAAGGGCTGGTTGAACTAAATTTCAAATCTTCAAATCCAGGGAGAAGCCACAAGTGCAGATCACGGAGCTGAAACTTTCAAAAAAGAACTTGTTAAAATTATTAAAGAGGGTATTATGTGTTATACTTCTCAACAAGTTTTTAAAATAGATGAAGCGGGACGTTTGTGGAAACGAATGCATAAAAGAAGTTTCATATTGAAAGAAGAAAAAAAACATGCCAAGTTTCAAAGCGGCGAAGGATCGGTTGACTTTATTGTTGGGTGGTAACGCTGTGGGGGATTTAAAATTAATACCCGTTTTAGTTTATTTGGAAGAGAGCCAAAGTTCAACCCAAAATCGACACATTTTTCATGATTAAATTCATCAGTTAAATTAAATCAATTTAGATCAATTAAATTCATGATTTTAATTGGAATTTTAAGTTTAATTTTGATACGTAAGTAGTTGCCACATAATTATATACGTATGTAATGCAGAATATTTTATATGTACAAATATTTGAATATTAAATATTTTGACCGACATTTGTGCATCTTTTCACTACCGTTTATTATTGATTAGGAAATATCCTATGGCGCCGATTCAATTCACAAATACATATGTTACCTTATGGGAATGTGGCGCTCGCTTAGCGCGGATTCACTTAGTGCTCTGTTTTTCCGGAACGAATTAACAGCGTTGGGGGGGGGGTCACCTGTACTTGAAACTACATTGAAGTGCATATATTTTATGGTACACAACACCTGTGTTTGGCCCTGCTGAAGGTATCAAAACAAGTATTATAGAATATTTAATAAAAAAAAACAAAAAACAATATAAATACTAAAGAATAATAGCTAGATGCAGTGGGATTCTGGTGTATACTCGTAAAGGGGGGGAAGCGCAGTTAAGATTAATACAATTTAAAATACTGCCACTTGGATTTGATGCAGATGACTATGCAGAATTAATTGATTGGCAACATCACACTTTGACAGAGCCACCTTTAATAGTGACACTTTCAAACAGTGAATTAAAACATAATGAAATCAAAGGACATGCTAATGGTTAAAAAATTGCATAGTTTCCATGCCATACCCAAGTATTAAATTATCACTGAAACATTTGCTGCTTGCAAATAAAACTTAAGGCATTGATATGCGTGTATGCAAGGCAGCTTCAACCCCAAAAGTTGATGCCTTCGTTTGAATCAAAAGGTGAATGACATACCGCTTGGTAGACAAGACCTTAACTACTCACAAATTTGAGTGGGTGGGATAGGGGCATGGGTTGAACTTGCTTTCAAGTTGCTTTCACACTCCTTGAAAAAGTCCTATCTGGCAACTTTACTACACTATCAGAAAATCAAGTTTTAAAAAAAATTCACTCTTCCCTACTGTATATCCTTTGTGTTTTCTTTAAATCTATCTTGAAACTGCCTGTACAATTCCCCTGTGTATACCTAGGAGCAATTGCATTTCAACATTTAAACCAATCAATTCCCAGGGGTTGCTGACTGTATGTATAGAAGATTGGAAGTTCCTTTTAACTTAGTTGGTTTCTTATTCTGGTTGAAGGATTTTATGGTTTCTTGAATGGTATAGATAGATTTTTGGTTCGGGTTTTTGGGTGGGAAGGGGATTGATGATGTATGATTTTAGGCTTATAGTTTGTTGCGGGATAATAGAGGTTTTCTATAGGATTTCATGCTCTTGAAAATGAAAGAAGAAAGGCTCCAAGTTGTTAAGATTGGTTGAGCTTGCTTTTTTCCAAAAAAAAAATTTTTTTTACTTGAAATTCCAAAGCATTAGTGGGATATTTAGCCTTTTTTATATATTTAAGCTTTTCTCAACTCATTGGCTTTGCTAATATGGATAGAGTTGTCATCCTTCAAGCTTCTAAGAGCATCTTTCTCTCCTCCATTCTGAGGAGTTGCTTTGTTTTCTTGTTTCATTTGTTAATGATTTGCAGTATACCTAGTGAGATGTTTGCCTCTTGTTTTGGCATCTGCAGTTCTTTGTTACTGTTGTGCCAAGATTTACCAGCATATCAGGGATAGGCAATCATCTTTGTACATGAAAAAACCTGGAGCCTTTTGTGGACAACTATTTCTGTCTGACAGGATTGTTTGACGATGTTCTGGATCTTTTGGACAGGACCATCCATGATGACATCTTTTCATAGTACTAGGCTCTTCAATGCTAGTTATAGTCATGCATGGTTTGCTTAACATTTCATAGCCAGTGCAGAAGTTTTGGCATGTGCATTCATCTTATAGTGGTGGAGTTAAAGTAACCCTTTTAAGTTTCTCCACAGTATGCTTTTGATAGTTGATGTAGATTCTCTCTTTTTTTCCCCCTTTGAATCACGGTCTATTTAATATTAGTGGTTAATGATCTGCTCAGTTGATGAAAAACTGAATAGGTGGTTTGCATCTACATTCACATATGAGAAATATTCTTTGGGGAAAGGGATGCTAGAAATTTATCAAATTCTAACAGGGAGCTAAATGACTTTTAAAGGAAAGTAGAGAAGAAATTGTTGAAGCTAAATGTAAAAAAGACACCTGGGGTGGAAGGGATCTATCCAATTATATCAAGGGAAGCAGCAAAGAAAGTAATCAAACTCTTAGCCATAATTATGAAAGCATCTTTGGATTCGGGTGAAGTCTCTGTGGAATGGAAATATCCAAATGTATCCCCAGTTCACAAGGGGGATCAAAGGGTGATGGCCGACCGGGCTAGCCGAGTGGGTAAAGTACCTGCCCGGCAACCCAAAGGTCGCGGGTTCGATTCCCGCCTCGGGCTTGGATCAAAGTACTGCAAAAAACCTTGGGAGGTGCAATATGGCCACAGAAGCCGATGCACCAACAACTACCAAATCAAAAAAAAAAAAAAAAAAAAAAAAAAGGGTGATGAGTAATTACAGACCTCACAGTGAAATGTCATTTTTTAAAAGTAATTTATAACTTATGTGTTAGTCTTCAATGCATATATCAGAAGGTATTCAGAGTCTTAATTTTTTTCTGTTTTCTGAGTTAAATGACCTGCAAAGTACATATATATTTTTCATGTTATAATTTAAATAAGCAAGCAAGTACAAACTGTAATTCTTTTTATATCAGTAACTTGATCCCACCCACAACCATCACTTGAAAGGAAGACCCACATTAAAATCTACCACTAATGCAGTTCAGTGTACTTGAGAATTAATCTACATATTTTCTAATAGTTAGAAAATTTGTTTAATTCTCAAATAAAATGGTACAGAAAGAAAGCTTCAAACTATAACATTAGTTAGCACATTTACATCATTACTACTTAGTCGAATTTTTTTAGACAAACCAAATTTTGTCCCGTTGGCATCATTATTGTATCAATCTGACTGTGAAATCCTTCACAACGAATTGCCCTCCTTATACTTCAAATAAGTAACACTTCCCCATTAGAGAAGACTACTGCTACTTATTTTCCATTGATACCACCACCACCACTAGTGATGGTACTCAACTGCAAATGTTGCTCTAATGGGGAATCATATGCTTCATTCTGTTGTTATAATTCTGAAGCCACACATAGTCTGGTTTTTAAGTTATAGAATATGTATTAATGATGTAATATTTTAGTGTTGTTATCATTCATTGTAGTATAATAACAGTATAGTAATAACAAATTGTGACATTATTTTGTACATATAAGTATAAAATTTCAGACACTTTCAAATTTGAATTTGAAAGTGTCTGCAATTCTGCCCAGACACGATAGGAGGGAGTATATGATGAGAGCCTTGTCGATCAATTCGGCCCTGGAAAGATTGTGCAAGGCTCAAGGGGTAGAATTTTTTTCAGCTTGGACTGTACTTCTTAACAGGAGAGATTGCTTCTACAGGGATGGGATACACTTAAATAGAAAGGGTGCAAGAATATTTGCTGATGCTATCGAGGCAGTGTTAGGTGGGTCGGAAAACTGCTAGCTTGGGGGGAGACAAAGACCAATAGATTGACAGTAGCCACTGGCAGAGGTGAAAGAGATTCTTGCACTGCTTCTATTAGAATGAGCAGAAGCCTGAAAAACAAGATGCATGGTATTTCAGAGACTGCTGGGAGCCATTGCGGTACAAGTAAACACATGGGTTGTGTTAGGGTAGCTAAGAATAGAAACAGGTGCAGGTATACTTGCGTGTACACAAATGCTAGGAGTTTAGTAAATAAATTTGATGAATTTGAAGTATTGCTCAAAACATCGAAGGCAGATATTGTTGGGATATCAGAGACGTGGTGTCACACAGATATAAGGGATGCAGAACTGCAATTTGGGGAGTACAACGTCTACAGAAAGGATAGACAGGATAGGAAGGGAGGAGGGGTTATGTTATTAGTTAAGAAACACATAAAATCCAAGGAAGTGAAGCCAGTCGACATCGCTGGACATTGCAGTGTGGAGTCAGTTTGGTGTGACATAAACATTGGGAGATCAAAATTGAGAGTAGGAGTGTGCTATAGGCCTAATGACTCTGATGAGTATAATAAGGAACTGTACAGGGAAATAGAGTGGGCCAGTAAATCAGAGTGTCTTATAATGGGAGATTTTAATTTCCCAGATATTGATTGGAATTTGGGGGCTGGTTACTCACACACTAGCAGGACTTTTGTGGATTTATTGGATGATTGTTTTCTACATCAGCATGTTCGGGAGGCAACTAGAGGGAGTAATACTCTTGATTTGATTATCAGCAGTGATTCTTCATGCATTAAGAATCTGCAGATAAATGAACCACTAGGTGGCAGTGATCACAGTGTGCTGAAGTGGGATTTACTCAAAGAGGTAACTACCATTAGGGGTAAAGGGAAGGGTTATTGCTTCCGTAAAGGCGACTACGATGGACTGAGACAGTATTTAAATTCTATACAGTGGGACCAACTGATGATGTTACCAACAGCAAATTCAAAATGGGAAGCATTCAAAGAACTTATCTTGGAAGCTACTAGGCTTTACATACCAACTAAGAAATATTGTTCAAGGTTTAGGCCAAAATGGATGTCAGATGAACTAATGAGGCATATGGCAGAGAAGAAAAATGCATGGGATACATACAAATTAACACATGACACAGAAGCCTATGATAGATACAAGTTGATATGCAACCAAGTTACAAAGGAGGTTAGGCAGGCGAAGGCAGATTACAAGAAATCCTTGGCAAGGGATGCAAAGAAAAACAGCAAAGAGTTCTTTACTTATGTAAACTCTAGAAGGAAGGGGATGAATCAGATTGGTCCACTTGATATTGATGGGTCAAGTGTTGATGATCCTGCTCAGGTAGCTAACAAACTAAATGAATATTTTGCATCGACATTCACACATGAGGAGTTATTCAGCGAGGGGAATGCCAGAGGTGTATTCAACTCTAGCAGTAAGCTACAGAATCTTGAAATAACTGGGAGTAAAGTGGAGGAGAAACTGTTGAAGATAAACACAAGAAAGGCACCCGGGGTGGATGGGATCTATCCAGTTATATTAAAGGAGGCAGCAAAGGAAGTAAGCAAACCCTTAGCCTTAATTATGAGAGCTTCCTTGGACTCAGGGGAGGTACCCATAGACTGGAAATGTGCAAATGTGACCCCAATTCACAAAGGAGGATCAAAGGCTGACACAAGTAATTATAGACCTGTGAGCTTAACTTCTGTTCCAGGAAAATTAATGGAGGCACTGGTTAAAGAAGCACTGCAGGATCATTTAGACAAGAATTCAGTTATAGCTCAGACACAGCATGGGTTTGTTAAGGGGAAGTCTTGCCGGACCAACTTGATTGGATACTATGATGCAGTCACAAAAGAACTGGATGCAGGGAATAACTTTGATATTATATACTTGGATCTTAGAAAGGCTTTTGATACTGTTGCACATGGAAGACTGCTACACAAATTGGAGCAGTGTGACATTGGAGGCAAATTGCTGCTATGGATAAAGGGGTGGTTGAGGGGGAGAAGACAGAGAGTGGTAATCAATGGACACTGCTCATCGTGGACTGATGTTATTAGTGGAGTCCCTCAGGGCTCAGTGTTGGGTCCATTATTGTTTTCTGTATTTATAAATGATATTGATGATGGTATATCGGGCTTAATGTCCAAGTTTGCAGACGATACAAAGGTTGGCAGGGTTGTCAAGGACACTACTGACACTATGCTGCTGCAACAGGATCTGGAAAGGTTGAGCAGATGGGCTGAGAGGTGGCAAATGAAGTTTAACATTGATAAATGTAAAGTACTACACATGGGAAACAGCAACCCCAGAGCAACGTATCAACTCTGTGGTACTACACTGACAGTGGTAGAGAATGAAAGGGACTTGGGGGTGGTTGTGCAGGCAGATATGAAGTTCTCTGAGCAGTGCAGACGGGCTGCAAGAGTAGCTCATGGAGTATTGTCAATGATATACAGGAATTTTTCCAGCAGGGATAAGGAGGTGATTATTCCATTGTATAAGGCGATGGTCAGGCCACCCCTAGAGTACTGTATACAGGTCTGGAGACCTCATTTCAAGAAGGATGTAGAGCTGCTGGAACGAGTACAGAGAAGGGCAACAAGATTAGTGAATGGAACAAAGGGGTGCTCTTACGAAGAAAGGCTTAAGTTTTGCAAATTACAGTGTCTGGAGACTAGGCACCAGCGAGGTGATCTGATAGAGGTGTATAAAGCCTTGAATGGTTTAAGCATGCTCAATGCTGATGGGATTCTTCCTCTAGCTCAGAAAAATCACCCGAGAGGGCATAAATTCAAATTGAGGAAAGACAGATGTAGGATAGACGTGCGGAAATTTGCCTTTAGCCAGCAGGTGGTTGGTTGGTGGAACAGACTTCCATCCCTTGTGGTGGAGGTTGATAGCCTAAATAAGTTTAAGGCTCAGCTGGACAGGTATTTTGAACGAACAGAGGGGTGAAGTGGAAGTGGGTTTTTTTTTTTTTTTTTGGTTGATGCTGCATAAGCTTGCTTTCTTGCATCAAATGCCTCTACTAATGCTAATGCTAAAAAAATCACAACGAAATCAAAATCGGTATGAACATGCCAGATTAAATACAGTTTAAAAAATAATGGTTTTGCATTGGATACTTTGTCTTGTACTACAGTGTAGGCATGTGTAATCTCTCAGGGATTGGGCCTTCCCCCCCCCCCCCATTTCCAATCTTCCGTACAGTGAGATTGATGATAGAGTAGTTTAAATTTGTTAATGATTTGAAAGCAGGGGGATGATTAATGACCAGGACCATGCCATGCTCAGAACAACTGATCCAAGTTGTTCTGAAACAACGTGGATCAGTTGCAAATATGTTCTGGAAAATGTCTACATATAGAAACTTTAAAATAAGGTTCTGTATATAAGGTTTTAAACTTCTGGGACAGAAATCCAGGCATTACTTACAAACTCAGGGGACATAAATTAACATTGGATCAGGACAAAAAAAGACTTAGGGAATTATGTTAACTCTGATTAGATTTCCTATGAAGTGTAAACAAGTGGCTGAAAAGGCACGTGATGTCCTCCCTATGATATTTAGGGTGTCTCAAAAATATTGGTACAAACGTTTAGGGGAGGTAGGTAACATCTAAAGGAATGTGAATTGCATAGGAACCCATAACCGGAAACATCACCGTAAGTCTGTACACGGCGCTGTTCATCAGTTTGTGAGAGGGAAAATTTCTGGTTTACTCATTCAGGCAGTAGTCGCTACACGAAGAGCATGCATCGATATACAAACTGTGAGCTGGCAGACATGCACCTAGTGTATGGATTAGTAGAGGGCAATGAACGAGCTGCTCAACGAATTTATGGAGAACACTTCCCAGACATACATGTACCGGACCACCATTTGTTTGCGCATATGCATCAAAATTTGTGTGATTATGGGTCATTTAGAAGTAACAGGAGTAGTGCGGGCAGACCATGTTCGACGTGAACTCCTGCCATGGAAGAAAGTGTGTTGAATGCTGTCCAGAATAATCCTACTACCAGCACACGTGCCGTTGCCTCTGCCTTAGGAGTGCCTCGTTGCAGTGTACAGCGTGTCTGGCACGACGATTCCTTACACCCCTTTCATCTCCAAAGGGTTCAGTTACTGCTCCCCCAAGATCATCCTGCACATGTGGCTTTTGCGCAGTGGTTTCTCCAAGAAAGTGTTCAATACTTGAATTTTCCAGCCTATGTTTTGGTCACGGATGAGGCTTATTTCACTTGGGAAGGCTTATTCAATCAGCACAATGCTCATGTATGGGCTCACGACAACCCACACGATGTGCGCCCCCATGCGGCACAACATTGATTCGCAATAAATGTGGGCAGGTATGGTCGGTGACTGCTTAGTCAGCCCATACCTGTTACCATCCCGCATGAAGTCCGCTAAATATCGGATCTTTCTTGAACAAGTTCTACCAGGGTTACTTGATGATGTTCCAGCAAATGTGAGATGCAACATTTGGTTACAACATGACGGGGCGCCTGCCCATTATGGAAGGTGTGTTTGTGACCATTTGAACAGGCCTTTTGGGCGTCGATGGATTGGCTGTGGTGGACCCATTGCCTGGTCCCCCCCACGCTCACCTGATTTATCGAGCCTTGATTTCTTTCTGTGGGGCCCTCAAATCTATTGTGTATGAATCGCCTGTGGAGACGGAAATGGATCTCGTGGCGAGACTCATCTGCGCTGCTGCTACTGTCAAAGAAACTCCAGGGTGTGTTCAACCGTGTCTGCCAATCCATGCTGCATCGGTGTCACGCATGCATTGCGCGTCTCATGGTGGAACCTTCGAGCATCTGTTGTACCATCATGAAATGCATCCATCTCGTACTCTTGTTAATATTATGTCAAATGAATGTTTGCCACTAATTACTGTCTTGTGGTGTCATTTCTGCTTCTTGTGCCTCTGCTACTACACTTTCCCGTTACGTTTCCGGTTATGGGTTCCTATGCGATTCACATTCCTTTAGATGTTACCTACCTCCCCTAAACGTTTGTACCAATATTTTTGAGACACCCTGTATATGACATATATAAATATGAAGAAAGACATTGTTATTCCTCTGGATAAGGCAGTAGTGAGACTGCATTGGGGATATTGTATTCAAATCTGGAGACCATATCTAATAAAAGAACTAGTTTCTAGTGAAGGTTCAAAGGTAAACAGATTGGTAAGGGATGCTAATCACTATTCACATGTGAATGGCTTGGAAGGTACAAACTGCAAAACTTGACAACTAGACATCTTAAGTGGGGTGGGCACTAATTGATGTGTATAAGCCTTCAAAGGGGATTAATCAAAATAAAATCAGTCTTAATGAGTAATAACAGAAGACTGGATCTTATGAATTTTGCGAAGGCAAAAACAAAAGTAGAGTATCATTTTTTGGCAATGAGGAAATATGAATGACTTTTTTTTTTCCTCAGATGCAGAAGGGTCCTCATCCTTGGGTCATTTAAATATTATGTATAGCAATTTTTATTTTTCTAGTGTGTCTTGTTGCAAAATTTCCACAATTATTATTATCGATATTGAACATACTATATTGTGATACACTTGGAGACCATTCTTTCAGCAGGTTGTGAAAATAATGCCATTCCTTATTATTCTTCTACATGAAATAAACTTCAACTAGGAGACAGATTTTCATGCATTTTAATGAAACAAAAATAAAGAAACAGCATTATATTTCCTTGTTCTACCTTAATAATGAATGCTTTGTTGCACTATTTATTTATATTTTTTTTGTCTTGGCAAAGGGAAACTTTAATCCCTCCAGTGACAGTGAAGCACTCACTTTAGAAATGACATTAGCACATGATGCAAGAAAGCAAGCTTATAGCATCAGCCAAAAAAAAAAAAAAAAAAAAAACCCTTACTTTACCCATCCACTCACTCCAAATGTTTGTCAAGTTCTGCCTTGAATCTATTTAAGCTATCAACTTCTACAACGACAAATGGAAGTTTGTTTCAGCAATCAACCACCTGCTGGCTAAAGGCAAACTTCCGCACATCTATCCTACAACCATCTTTTCTCAATTTGAATTTATGCCCTCTCGGGCGATTATTCTGAGCAAGAGGAAGAATCCCATCAGCATTGAGCATGCTCAAACCATTCAAGGCTTTATACATCTCAATCAGATCACCTCGCAGGTGCCTAGTCTCCAGAGACTGTAATTTGCAAAACTTAAGCCTTTCTTCATAAGAGCAACCCTTTGTTCCATTCACTAATCTTGTTGCCCTTCTCTGTACTCGTTCCAACAGCTCTACATCCTTCTTAAAATGAGGCCTCCAGACCTGTATACAGTACTCAACATCATTACCATGAGTTGATTTAAAATAAATACTAATACTAAAATTGTTTTTAGTATTAGTATTAGCCCTGTGATACGGGGAACTCCAGGCTTTGGCTGCACCATTTCAAAAATTATAAATATAATAAAAATAAAATAAATAAACTGCCATTGTGTTCCCTCCTTACTTAGGCTGCTATCTAGCCAACCTTTGAATTTCACCAAGCTGTCAGTCTCAACCAACTTACAGATGTAATTTATTTCAGTAATTAACAACTTGCTAGATAAAAGAAAACTTCTTACAGTCCACTCTAAACCTTATTCTCCTTAATTTGCATTTATTGCCCCCTAGTTCTATAATCTCTCAGAGCCTCGTAGAAATTAATCAGGTCTAAGGTGGCTGATTATCAAGCTCTGTACTCCACAAATTCAGTCTTATGACACTGTTATTTTTTTATTTTCATAACCATTGAAACAGTCTTTGTGTCTCTCTTTTTATAATTTATGCTATGCATAGACTTTTAAATAGCAAATAAAATTTGATGTTGCTATACAGCTCCCCTCCCCCCTAAGAAGGCAAGGGTCCAAGTGTCAGCAGGAAAGGTCTTGCTGACTGTTTTGGGATGAGAAAGGCGTGATAATGACTGATTACCTGCTGAAAGGTAGAACAATTACAGGTGCCTATTATGCCAACTTACTCCAAAATTATGGGAGGAAATCAAAACATGTAGGCATGGCATGCTGTCCAAAGGGCCCTAGTTCACACTTCTGAAATTGCGACAACCACAAGTAGCCATTTGTGGATATGAACCACTTCTGCTATAATATGATACACGTGTTCCTAAAAATCTCCGCGTTATGGTATTTCACTGATTAAAAACAACAGGGCTTATGGGAAAAATAGGGATGGGGTAGAGCACTCAAAAAAAATGTTCAGTGTGGTAAGTAAAACACTAAAAAAAGTTAGAAACTCAATAAATTGCTAACACAGGCTTAAACATCTTAAATTTCTAATAAATAAATATTGCAGTAAATACAACACTGTAATATATACATACTTATTGAAATTTCTGTTCACAGACATTATTTTTTTATTGTAAAATTTAAAACAGTAAAAAAGATAAGCAATCAATAATGACGAACACGGCATGCACAAATTGCACAAGTGAGATATGCAGTAACAATTTTGCAGCACATTAAAATAGGAAGCTTAAAAATCAGGAATAAAGAGAAGATTCTGAAAATTTGTTTTTTTATATGATTGAAGATTTCATGGAAGGGGAAACACATTTCACCATAATAACGTAAAAACCAGAAATCCAGCCATCGGTATTATCACAAATGCAATAAGATCGAGTTTATTACCCATTTATAATTAGATTGCACTAACAGAAAAGCCCAATAAACCGAGAACTGCAAATTGTTTTTATTGTTTTATGGTAGTGACCTCCAGAAATGTACTCTGCTCACGCTATGACTCCTCACGAAATTTCTGTTTGAACTATAAAATGTGAGCTCCTGAAAACATGAGTCGGCCTACAATATCTTGTGAATACAGTGAATGACAACAGTGTGTCTCTGACCAATACAACTACGGTAAATGGGAAATATAGCTCTCACACATTTGATGTTTGACATTTTTAAAGCTTTGTAAACTTGTATGTATTGCTGCGAAGGTCGGTACATTCAGCTTGGTGCCAGGTTTTGCATTCACCTGGTGTTACTCACAGACAAAATTGTGCATGAGCCAATGCGAAAATCGTGTTATACTTGCATTGTTCCCTAATATATCAGTCACGTTGGAGTAAATTCATGTTGCGAAAATGCACATTATAGCAGAACTTACTGTACTTCTCAGTCAGTATGTTTTACTTACTACGCCATAATACATCATATCACATCATTGCTTTGTGCTTGAAACCACATAGTCAGTGGTGGATCTTAACAGAAAATGTACATTATCTCGAAAATGGTTCATTTGCAGTCCGATGTTCATTGGGACCTTTTTGCTTATTTTAGTTTGTACTTTTCACCTTTAAATTATTGACCACCATTTTTGAAACCCTCTGTATAAGGATGAAGCCCCATTCTATGACATTGTGAAGCACTGGCATAGACAGTTTAGGTGTGGTTGGACATCAGTAGAATCTGAGCCCATTCAGCCATTGATGACAGCACAATCAGAAAAGTGGAATTGTTAATCATGGAAGATCGCCGGATATCTGTGCGTGAATTGTCCCAGGAGGTGAAGATTAGTGGAAGCTCTGTTGAAACAGTCCTCCATGAACAACTCCATTTACGGAAATTAAGTGCAAGATGCAAGATCCCTGATTATTGACTGGTTTCCAGAAGGCTGATCGACAACAGAAATCACAAGAGTTGTTATCCCTATGCCAAAAAAATGAGGAAGACTTTTTCTTTCGTCTAATCATTCAGGATGAAAGTTGGATACGCCATTTTGACCCTGAAAGTAAAAAGCAGTCCATGGAATGGCGACATCATGGTTCCCCCCGCCCCAAGAAGGCAAGGGTCCAAGTTTCAGCAGGAAAGGTCTTGCTGACTGTTTTGGGATGAGAAAGGTGTGATAATGACTGATTACCTGCTGAAAGGTAGAACAATTACAGGTGCCTATTATGCCAACTTACTCACAAAATTATGGGAGGAAATCAAAACATGTAGGCATGGCATGCTGTCCAGAGGGTCCCAGTTCACACTTCTGAAATTGCGACAACACAAGCAGCCACTTGTGGATATGAGATACTGCCCCATCCAGCCTACTCACCTGATCTTGCACCATCGGACTTCTTGTTTCCTTCCCTCAAATCATTTGTTTTGGGGGGTGGGACCCACTTCCCTGACGACGAGACACTCATTTCTGCAACAGAGTCATGGTTTAAAGACCAACCTCACCACTTCTACAAAAACGGTATCCATTGATGGGGAAAATGTGTAAATCTGCACAGTGGCTATGTAGAGAAGGACTAAAACCTGTGCCAAGAATCAACAGGCTAGCACCTCTGCAGCTAGGTCAGGGCAATTCTTTATTGAACCACCCTCATATGTACCCACCTCACTCTTAAAACTGCCTTTATATACATTGGTACTTCTTCTGACTCCATTTCTGCACTCAGAAGAGGTTCCTTGGGATTGGAGAAAGAGGTTAAGGTGCCACCTCACCCACCAGAAAGTATGTAGTATTTTTGTAACATTTAGACATGTGTAGATTGAAACAATCCTCAATTTTAAACTCTTATAACACACTTATATTTTTTTTCTCAAAAATTATCAGAACTATATGGATTCTAAATACAAACCATTAGTTTCATTTTAATATCTGGTGGTTTTTTTTTTTTTATAAGCAATTTCTGCACTCCTTAACTCTAAAAGCAAATAGTGCAGCAGTAAACAAATATTTCTCATTAAATTTTTTGAAAACATTAGTAAAGAACAGTATAATCTTTGGGAATGTCTAATACCACATGCTTTTGTAAAGATGACCACAGTGGTCTTAGACTGTTTTTAAATTCTGTTCAGTGGAACCAGTTGATGATGTTACCATCAGCAAATTCTAAATGGGAGGCATTCAAGGAAATAATCACAGAAGCTACTAGGCTTTTCATACCAACTAAGATATACCGTTCTAGGCTTAGACCAAAATGCATGTCAGATGAGCTGAGACTCATTGTAGAGAAGAAAAATGCATGGGATACAAATTATCAGGTGATACAAAAGCCTATGGTAAATATAAACTAGTCTGTAATCAAGTCAAAAGGATGTTAGGCAAGCTAAGGCAGATTATGAGGAACTTTTGGCAAAAGATGCAAAGACTTCTTTTCTTATGTAAACAGTATAAGGCAGGGGGATGAATCATATAGATCCACTTGATATTGATGGTTCAACTGTCGATGGTCCTGCTCAGGTTGCCGACAAGCTGGATAAATATTTTGCATCAACATTCACACGTGGGGAATTCTTCAGGGGAGTGGATGCAGAGAGTTTATTAAACTCTACTACAGAGCTAAATGATTTTGTAATACTGAGAGGAAAATGGAAGAGAAATTGCTGAAGTAAAATTGCAAGAAAGGCACCTGAGGTGGATGGGATCTATCCAATTATGTTAAAGGAGGCAGCAAGGAAGCTAAGCAAACTCTTAGTCATAATTATGAGAGCATCCTTGGATTTATGGAAGTCCCCATAGACTGGAGATATGTGAATGTATCCCTAATTCACAAAGGGGATCAAAGAGTACACAGCTCTTTGTGGACTAATGTTATCAATGAGTCCCCCAGGATTTGATTCTGTGCCCATTGTTGTTTTCTGTATTTATTAATGATATCGATGAAGGTATATCAAGCTTAATGTGTAAGTTTTCAGATGATATGAACGTTGATAGGATGGTTAATGACAGTATGCTACTGCAACCAAGATCTAGAAAAATTACAGTTTGTGCTGAAAAATGGCAATTGAGGTTTAACATTGACAAATGCAAAGTACTGCTCGTAGGTAGCAGTAATCCCATTTTAACCTACCAACTGTGCGCTTATTGTCTAAGTTTGCAGTGGAGGCTTAATGTCTAAATTTGCAGATGATTTGCATGTTGGCAGGATGGTTAATGACAGTAATGATGGTATGCTACTGCAACAAGATCTAGAAAAATTAGGCAGTTTGAGCTGAAAAATGGCAATTGAGGTTTAACACTGACAATCGTAAAGTACTGCATGTGGGTAGCAGTAATCCCAGGTTAACCTACCAACTGTGCGATACTACACTTAGGATAGTGGAGCATGAAAAAGACTTGGGAATAATTGTACAGTCAGATATTAAATTCTCAGAGCAGTGCAGAAAGGTTGCCAGGACAGCAAATGGGGTTTTGTCAATAATATACAGGAATTTTGCTAGCAGGGATAAGAAGGTGATTATTCCATTTTATAAGGGAGTGGTCAGATAATGTTGTAACATCTTGAGTATTGCATACAGGTCTGGCAGTATTATTTTAGGAAGCAGAAGGGCAACGAGATTGGTGAAGGAAAAAATAAAGTGGTGCTCTTGCCAAGAAAATCTTCAGCTCCTCAGACTTCCAGGTCTGGACATTAGGCACCTGTACAGTGATCTGAATGTGTTTAAGGCCTTGAATGGTTAAGCAAGCTCAATGCTGATGGGATTCTTCCTCCTGCTCAGACTATGCACACACAAGGGGACATAAATTCAAATTGTGGAGGGAAGGGTGGTTGCAGTATAGATGTGTGGAAGTTTGCCTATAGCCAGTGGGTGGTTGACTGCTGGAACAAATTGCCATCTGATGTTGTGGAATAAATTCAAGGAAGAAGACAAACTGTTGGAAAGGATGGATGGGTAAAATGGGAAGGGTTTTTTTTTTTTTTTGGCTTATGCTGTATAAGCTTACTTTCTTGCATCACTTGCCATTACTAATACTAAATGTATGAAGTCTAAATGAACAGTCAAGTGATATTTGAAAGAAAAACTTACAATTGAAAATGCAACAAAAGGTCATTAAACCCGTAGTGATGTGTTGAATTGGCTCCAGTTGCAGCATTTCAGTAAAGGAAATTGAATATATTTTAGTACAGATGTTGAAATGAATTGATAGTGAATGCCTCAAAAATGATATTAGTAAGTTTAGGTCGACTTGTAGATAAGTGTCATTTCTAAAGTGAATCCAAGCCTGTTGTTGTTGTCATTGGATTAAGTAGTGCTTCCTCAAAGCAGCAATATATATATATATATATATATATATATAGACTAATTGTAAGTTATTTTTGTGATTATGTTTACAGTAGGAATCATATTCATATTTCCTTTGAATGCATGTTTTGCTGGATTATATAAAAAAAGTGCTTGAACTCCTAGGATATTTTACTTTAGATGTTATTTAACAGTATGACAAATTACATGCAATTATCCCTGACATTTTCTTAGTATTGTAATTTATATATTGATGTGCACATTCTAAAAATACAGTTCCTACCTGAAACCTAGTTCCTCCAACAGCCCAGAAAGTGGCATCGGAGCAAGTCATAATAGTATTCCTGATGTTGATGGAGACTTTGATCGTGGTGATCATGGAGAATTTGATATGGAGCCACTTCCAGTGCTAGGTACAGCACGTGCACTTTATCCATTTGATGGTGAGTCCTTGTTTTAATTCTATACCAGATATGCATACTACTTGAATACCTGTTAAACATAAACAAAATCACATTATTTTCAGACAACAAGCAAATAACATATCATAATGAATAACCATTAAAAAGCATGGCAATTTCAGGAGCAATAAGTAATTAAATTTTTTTTTTATTTCACAATGCAGTTTATTAAAGTTTTATAAAGACGTTTTACATTCAGAACAATCCTAAAAAATTAGTATACAGGTAGTTCCCGACTTTACAAGTTAATTCATTCCTAGCACGCACTCGCAAAGCGGGAATTTATTTCCCATAGACATAATGTTGAAAACGGGTTATATTCTCAACAATGAAATTAGTTAGTTAATTAGTTTATGTTTAAACAATGATTGCTTTTTCAAGGAAATGAAAACATAGCCTGTAAAATCAAGCAAATTATAATTTAAAGAAATTATTTATGACTTACAAATGTTAAAGTTTATTCTTCAACTAAATACACACTCGTTGATCACATTGTTGGGTCAGCACTCGTTGGTTTGTTGCACAAGGAGTTGTCTACTTTAGAAATGCTTCAAGAGGCATTTGTTTCCAAGATCTCTTTTCTTTATAAATTTCACAATAGCATGCATAAACATTTTTAATGGCACGCACAAATTGCAGCTAACTAACAAGATACACGCAAGCAAGATTGCAACCAACATGATTTGCGGGGAGTAACAAGTTTATGAAGCTTAAAAAAAAAAAAAAAAAAAAAAGAATGAAGAGAAGATTCTGAAAAGTTATTTATGTTTTTTATATGATTGAAGATTGCAGTGAAGAGGAAACACATTTCACCATAATAACATAATAACCCACACAATTCCAGCTATCAGTATTTTCAAAAATAACATCGAGTTTACAACCCATTTATAATTGACTGCACTAACACAAAAACCCAATAAACCAGAAACTGCAAATTATTTTTATTGTTTTGTGGTCATGACCTCCAGAAATGTGCTTTAGAAAAATATCACAAAGGCGTTCAAAACTGATTCTTATAACAGAATGTATGATGATGAAAGTCTAGTGCGTTTTAATGATTTGAATTGCAAATGCAAATGCATCATTTTAACATAGCTAGCTACCAAAGTAGTTAAATTAATTAATTAAATTGGCTATATCTCATATTGTGACTGCCTTCACAGTGAGTTGCCATGGTATTGTACTACCTCGAATAAATAACACTTCACCAGTGGAGAAGACTATTGTTATTTATTCTCAGCGGATACCACCACCCAGCCGGCACTGTTTCAAAGCCTGTTGGCTTCTCTTCGGTGGGTGGGTGGGCAGGTAGCCTGGTGTTGCCTGATTTGAATTGGTAACTAATACAATTTACATTATAAAAACGACCTTTCAGAGAGATAAATATCTTAGTTATATTAAAATCTCAACTTCTGCAGTCTTGGGATGAATAACTAAAAAACAATGTGTTATTGGGTTCACATTACGATATTTTTTCAATACATTGGGAAATTTATTACATATTACGGATTTATTACGGATTAATGTCATAAAGCAGGGTGCACTGTATTGTATAGCTACAAGCATGGTTTGAAATGTGGGATTTATGAACGTTTAACATTCGTTTTTTGCAATTAATGTTCATATTTTCAATTTTGGTGATATTTGAGAGAAGAAGAAAAAAAACTCGTAAACCCGGGAACTCATAGAGCAAATGGAGTTTTGAATTTACTCAAATTATTTTCCTTTCATATCCTGTTAATTTTGGGAGAAAAATTAACCAATAGCCATGATGCTAGATCAGAAAAATAAGGTGGGTGAGACACAGTGAGAATGCTTTTGTTAATCAAAAATTGTTTGACAGTGAGTAATAATGATATACATATTTTGTTATTTTCATTATGAGTCAAATAATAAAAAGAAGTATTCACTCAAAGAAGCTTTCCACTAGATTGCACATAACAAGTTTAAACTGGATACACACTCAAAAGATGGAATCATTAGTCCCACTCATAATCATTTAGCTACTGCTATGCATTCAAAAATTAAGATCATTTTATATAGTTAGGGAAGATCATTTTCCAAACTTTGATCAAACCTTGTATAGAGTGTTTCATTTAAAAGACACTGGGATCTGTCTCACTTATTTTTAGGTTTAGGCTATTTGGCAGGACATTTTTTTATCATATTTGGGTTGAAATTTTTGAATTTGTTGTTAAAATTGGGCTGAATTTTACCATTTAGGTATTATGATCTCTAAATTTTAAGTTTTGCCTAATTGACTGTTTTTTTCTCAATTGGTGGGTTGTTTCCCATCCTTAGTACATTCTAAAATAGTCTTGAGTGTACTTCTGAAATGAACATAAAACTGATTTTATTTTTTATTTGAAACAAAAAAGTGACATCTAATGTCCACTCCTCATTATGTGTATTTAGTTATAGAATATAGTTTGCTGTACAAAGGCAGTGTATGTGTTTCTACTGCTCCTACTACGACAATTTTTAAAAATTTCATTTCTTTTATTTTTTTTGCTAAAATATCCATGTCACCAATACTGTTTCAGAGAAGAAATAAAGATTAATGTTGATGTAATTGCAAAAATCTTTTCCTTAATGTAATTTGATAATTTTTTACATGTATGACTATATCATCCTTTAAAAAAATTACAATTATTGCACAAAAATTATTTGGACCTGAAAACTTCTACATAAAGTTGTTTATGAGCAAAAACACCAACTCTATTAATGTCTGACCCTGAATCTTCTTTCAAAGTAAATGGCAAGTTAGTTTCACTGGGAGGTAAATCAATTCTTGCGATTTAAAATCAGTTGGAAATCTTTTTTGTGATTTTGTTTCTCTCTCAATTTTACTGCTAAATAAAACCTGTTGCAAAAGGAATCTGGTCAAAAGCTTGTTTAGTCTTTGAGTTATTCAAGTTCAGAGAGTGTTCTGGACAGAGGGGGAGGGACATAAGCAAATTATTATATAGATTTTATTTTATTTATTTATTTTATTATTATTATTTATTATTATTATTTTTTTTTCATATAAAATTGGTTTTTACATTGCTTTCAGAAGTACACTATTGACACTTTTTGGGAATAAGCCAAGGATGGGGAACAACTTACCCATTGAGAAGAAAGCAGTTAATTAGACAATTTTAATTTAGAAGTCAAAATCTAAATAATTGTTATACCATTTTTAGTACCAATTCAAAAATTACATAATATGGGGAGGAAATTGTTTTACCTTCAAAAGAGGTTAGAGCAACTTATTACATTTGCCAGATGTTGAGGTATTATTGTGGTATAAAAAATAAATAAAGAAAAAAAAGTAAAATAAAATAAAAATGCATAGTTTCAACATCTTTGCAACAGACTTTACATCTGTCTGTTTAAAATTTCTTCCACTCACACTATAAGTATTTCAGAAACAGACTTAAGCAGTGAACAAAATTTCATGTTGGCATACTGCTTGGTCAGTATGTGTTACTGTTGCCACACATGAAACTAGAATATGTTATCACATCACATCACCACTTCAAGTGCTTGAACAGGGAATGTGACTTCAAGCCATCTGTCAACTGGCGCCTCCATAGCCAGGTGGGCAGGAGCAGCAGTGCATAGCACACGCTTCTTGATTAGACCGGGGTTCGAGCCCGTGATCATCAAATGCGGAGGATGCGGAAAGGTCAGGGAATAACCGCCGCATATCCCCGGAGCAATATGGCCTTAGTTGCTAATGCTCCTAAAAACAAAATAAGCAAACAAACAAACCTGTCAACTTTTAAATGTGTGAGAACCTGCATGCTATTTCCAGATAAGTGTGTCGAAAACATGGTGGTGGTGTGTTTCATGTTTTTACATCATTGGAAGATTTATTACACTTCCAGTGACTTGTTGAATGTATATTATATATATGTAGTTACTACTTGAAAATATTTAAATATCATTAGATAAAATTGTTTGGAATCTTTTTATCTTGGGTATTTTTATAGCAAATATTTATTTCAAATACTATTCTTAACCTGTTTCAAAGCTTGCCTATTGCCCTCGTAATTCAGGCACATTGCACATCAGGGTACATACCTATATTATTCCCCTATTTTTAAAACCAGCAAAAATAATTCAAAATAGTTTACTGCATTTTCAATCAATTCTGAAAGGTCCATTTTTTTTTTTTTTTTAAATTGGAAACATTTTTTAAACTATTTTTTAAATCAACCTATCCACTGGAGCACTTTAGGGCAGCAGTCCTTGCTTGTTCAAGTCCTGCATTGAATAAGACTCTCATGCATACTCCTCTCAACAATGATGGTATCATACCAGAAATAATTTCAACAAATGTAATATTTTTAATATTAATTAAAAAGTATTATGTTCATTGTGAATTAATTAAACATATGCAGAATGCATAAGGTGTGCTGCTTGCAGGCCTATGACTATCATTTTATTTTTTGACAGTATTTATGAATTTCTGACACAGTTAATAATGCACATTGAAAATAAAAACATTGGAACATAAAAAGTTGCAGGAGGCTCTTAATCCCCTGTAATTTTTTTATTTCAACTCAACAGCATCTGTAGCACTTTCTGGATGGCTGTGCCTGGCAATAGGTTAATTAAAAATTGGCAGATTAGCTTTATGTAATGTACAAAAATTACTGATATTACTAATACAGTGCAATCAAATTAATCTAAACTAATGCTGGGGGGGGGGGTGAATCAAATTTCCGAAATGTTCAGATTAGCAAGATTATAACATGAAATGTCATGTTTTTTACATAAATTATACATTTACATATGTATTTATTATTCACAACATATTACACAGTATAGTACTCACTTTTAATAAAGAATTCACAGATTTTTGTCTGTTTTACTTTTCCTTAGTCTCTCCTCTAAAGCATGTTCGTGGAGTTGATGTAAAAGCAGGATCTGGTGAGCTGGTATGTCAATTTCTGTAGCTCAATCAATACATGTGTTAAAACATAAAACATCATCTTCATGTTTTGCCAAATTCATTTGAGTGGCTCCTTGGTCTTCATCATTTTTGTTTTCTTCATCTTGTAAGATGCAATTTATGTTTTCATCATCAATTCACTGTACCTCCTCCCAGGTTATTTAATCTTCTTGACTCATTCAGTTTGTCATGTTAAAAACTTATATCATAGTTGTTGATATCTTCAAAACTTTTGCACTATATGTTACCACATGAACATGGAGAATTTTATGGTATTGTAATTTGATTGTCCTGAATGACATTTTCTCTATTAACTGTAATAGAGGTGTGCAGTTAGGTAAAAGAAGCATTTTTGCAGTGTGTTAGTCAGAAATTAGCAAGTTTTTTTCTGATATTTTCATTTCTTTTAGATGTCTTTTTACACATTGAAACCATTCAGCAAACAGTTCTGTCTGCTTTATATATCCAATATTTATTTTTTTGTGGCCTTTGTAGAGAAGAAGTTAGCAACTTTTGGTTTCTGTGATTGTCCTGTCATTAGTAAATATAAATTGTGACTACCAGGAGAATTTGCACAATCTTGAGCATCACTTGCTCTTTTCTGATTTTGCAACCTGTTGCAGAATCTTCATTTTTATGAATTCAAGTTTATTTTGGAGAAACCCCAAGATAATCTGTTCTTATCAGCATTGTGAACTTGTTCAGAACTCAAACCCAGTTGTCACCTTTTTTTTTTTTTTTTTTTTATAAATTAACATAAATTGAAAAGGTTCTACAGCAGTAGTGTCACTAGAAAGTCTTTCATGAAACGGATAAATACATAATTCCATAACACATTTTTTAAGTTATAAGTAAATAAATTTTGCCATCCTGTGTAAAATTTCCCCAGATATTGAAATGTTATGCGTTTGAAGGAACCAGGTATACTAAACAGCTTCCACTAATGGTTATTCATTCAGTTTAAACATTTTACACTTAATCGGTACTTAGTTGGTAGATGAGATAAATGAAAAAATTTCATCTTTTTTTATTTATTATATTTTTTTAAATAGTAGACTTACCATTGTATTCAGCTGCCAATTTGGTTCAAGCTTCTTGAGTTAAGTCACTTTAAAATGTCATGCTTCTCTGAGAGAGATGTTTTGTGCCTCCTCTTACTATTGCCATAGTTCTGGAGTGTTCACCCTTCTGTCACACTGAGAAGTTTTCTAAACAGCTGCACTGAAATTTTTCCTTTTTTTGAGAGCATGGGAAAACTTTCTGTACTGTTTAGCTTTCTGTAACAGTTAGTATAAACTTACATTGATTCATGGTATTCTAAGAAAATTCAAGCTCTCTGTTTAGTGTGAAAACTTATTTTACTTTTTTATGACAATATTTTTAACACAGTTAATGATGCGTTGCGAAAATAAAAACATTGAAACATAAGAAATTACAGAAGGATAAGAGCCTTTTGTATTATTTTATTTCAAATTAATGGCATATGTAGCACTTTTTGGATGGATATGTCTGGAAATTGATTAATTGAAAGCTGACAAATTAACTTTGTATACAAAATTTCTAATGCAGTGTGATCGACTTAATCTAAACTAATTAATGGCGGTGGGGGTCAAATTTCCAAAATGTTCAGATTGGCAATAAATAAATAAATATCGAAATATATACATTTCGATAACGTGAAATATATACACATTTTTTGTACGTAAGTTATGTTGTCTTTTTTATTTATTGGAAACTAATTATTTAAACTAAAATCTGGTTCAGATTACTATCATTGCACTATATAATAATATTACTGATTTAGATGTTGATATTTATGCTAAGTAATGAAGCACATAATTTTTAATTATAATACTTTAATTTAATTATAATACTTAAATTATAATTTTTAATACAAGCAGAATTTTTTAAGAAGCAAATTTAATGTAACACTGCATCCTGTGTATTTTGAATTATGAAGGTAATCCAAAAATGCATCCCATTTGGTATATTGTAAGTTGTAATAAAATTATTATTGTAAATGAAATTAAAATAGTGCCTTACATCTTAAATCTGGAAAGTGTCCTTCTCCTTCCTGAATGCAAGCACAAACTTTTTTTCACTACATTTGATGAGATCTGATGCTAGTTGAACAGTTGTGGTTTTTTTTATTTTTTTTTATTTTGATGTCATCTCAGCTTTTTATTCTCCCAGGATATTGAGTTGTTAGTATATACCACTCCTTTGAAGTAGCTCCAAAGGTAAAAAATATGAGGATTGCAGCAGCCCCATGTTTTTGGAAACAAAATTATCACCAGGAAAGTCTCAACACTTGAACATTGTTTTTGTTGGAAGTATGGCAGGTTCTATCATCTAGCTGAAACCACTGACATAACATAATATTTTATATTATGTCAATGTGAAAAATCAAAATACAGTAATTTTTGCTTTTTCAGGTTCTTTAAGTTTATGCATAAACATAGATATGATAAGACTGAAGGTGTAATTTTTGGTAGCTCTCTGTGCACCCAAATATAACAGTCATTTGTGATGCAAATTTTCTGAGCAGTTTCTTATATGATGACAATAATACAATGCCTGATATCTTTTCAAGAGTTTCATTATTTAACAAAAAAAAGCCTTGAGATTGATCATTTCTTATTATCAACATATCCAGTCTCGTGGAAATGAGCAAGAAATATTTCCTGAAAATCTGCATAGGTGTTGCATATAACCATGATTTAAAATAATGTTCAGTTGTAAAAACATTATGCTTGTAAAAATAACTTAGCATTAGTAGAGGCATATGATGCAAGAAAGCAAGCTTATGCAGCATCAGCCAAAAAAAAAAAAAAAAAACTTCCACTTCACCCCTCCATTCGTTTGAAATACCTGTTCAGCTGAGCCTTAAATTTATTTAGGCTATCAACTTCCACAACAAGGGATGGAAGTCTGTTCCACCAACCAACTAGCCGCTGGCTAAAGGCAAATTTCCACACATCTACCCTACATCTGTCTTTCCTCAATTTGAATTTATGCCCTCTCAGGTGATTATTCTGAGCAAGAGGCAGAATCCTGTCAGCATTGAGCATGCTCAAACCATTCAAGGCTTTATACACCTCTATCAGATCACCTCGCCGGTGCCTAGTTTCCAGACACTGTAATTTGCAAAACTTCAGCCTTTCTTCATAAGAGGAACCCTTTGTTCCATTCACTAATCTTGTTGCCCTTCTCTGTACTCATTCCAGCAGCTCTATATCGTTCTTGAAATGAGGCCTCCAGACCTGTACACAGTACTCAAGGTGTGGCCTGACCATTGCCTTATACAAGGGAATAATCACCTCCTTATCCCTGCTAGAAAAATTCCTGTATATCATTGATAAGACACCATGAGCTACTCTTGCAGCCCATCTTCACTGCTCAGAGAACTTCATATCTGCCTCCACAATTACCCCCAGATCCTTTTCATTCTCTACCACTGTCAGTGTAGTACCACAGAGTTGGTATGCTGCTCTGGGGTTGCTGTTTCCCATATGTAGTACTTTACATTTGTCAATGTTAAGCTTCATTTGCCACCTCTCAGTCCATCTGCTCAACCTTTCCAGATCCTGTTGCAGCAGCATAGCGTCAGTAGTGTCCTTAACGACCCTGCCAACCTTTGTATCATTTGCAAACTTCGACATTAAGCCTGATATACCTTCATCAATATCATTGATAAATATACAAAACAACAGTGGACCCAATACTGAACCCTGTGAGACTCCACTAATAACATTAGTTCACGAAGAGCAGCACCCATTGATTACCACCCTCTGTCTTCTCCCACTTAACCATCCTTTTATCCATTGTAGCAACTTACCCTTAATACCATTCTGCTCCGATTTGTACAATAGTCTTCCATGCGCAACAGTTTCAAAAACTTTCCTGAAATCCAAATATATGATATCAAAATTATTTTTTGCATCCAGTTCCTTTGTAACCACATCATAATATCCTATCAAATTTGTCAGACAAGACTTTCCCTTAACAAACCCATGCTGTGTCTGAATTATTGCTGCAGTCTTGTCTAGATGATCCAGCAATGCATCTTTAACTAGTGACTCCATTATTTTACCTGGAACAGAAGTTAAACTAACTGGTCTGTAATTACTCGTGTCACCCTTCGATCCCCCTTTGTGAGTTGGGGATACATTTGCACATCTCCAGTCCATGGGAACCTCCCCTGAGTCCAAGGATGCTCTCATAATTATGGCTAAGGGTTTGCTTAGTTGCTTTGCCGCCTCCTTTAATATAACTGGATAGATTGCATCCACCCCAGGTGCTTTTCTTATGTTTAACTTCAACAATTTCTCCCTCCATTTTGCTCCCAGTTATTACAAAATCATTAAGTACCTTGCTACAATTTGATAACCTTCTGCCTTTTTCAAACCTTAATAATTCCTCATGTGTGAATGTAGATGCAAATTACTCATTCAGTTTGTTTGCTATCTGAGCAGGATCATCAACAGTCGAACCATCGATGTCAAGTGGACAAATCAGATTCATCCCCTTCCTTTTAGAGTTTATATAAGTAAAGAAATCCTTGCTGTTTTTCTTAGCATCTTTTGCCAAGGATTTCTAGTAATCTGCCTTCGCCTGCCTAACCTCCTTTGTGACCTGATTACAGACCAGCTTATATCTGCCATGGGCTTCTGAGTCGCTTGATAATTTATATGTATCCCATGCATTTTTCTTCTCTGTTACAAGTCTCATTAGTTCATTTGATAACCATTTAGGCCTAAACCTTGACCAATATTTCTTAATAGGTATGAAACTTTTATAGCATCCACAATTAATCCCTTGAATGCTTCCCACTTAGAATTTACTGTTGGTAACATCATCAGTTGATCCCACTGTACAGAATTTAAAATCTTTCTGAGACCACTGTACTCACCTTTACGGAAGCAAAAACCCTTTCCTTTACCCCTGATTGTAATTAAATCTTTAAGTAAATCCCACATCAGTACACTGTGGTCACTGCCACCTTGTGGTTCCTTTATCTGCAAATTCTTAATACACGAATGATCACTGCTGATAACCAGATCAACAGTATTACTCTCTCTGGTTGCCTCTCGAACATGCTGCTGCAGAAAACAATCATCCAATAAATCCACAAAAGTCTGACTAGTGTATGAGTGACCAAAACACAAGTTCCAGTCAATATCTGGGAAGTTAAAATCCCCCATTATAAGACATTCTGATTTACTAGCCCACTCTATTTCTCTGTACAATTGTTCATTGTACTCATTCGAGTCATTAGGCCTATAACACACTCCTACTCTTATTTTTGCTTTTGCAGTGCACTTGCTGCACTTGTGAACAAAACACTGGGGATGACTAGTGGTGCTACTTTTGCAGAATCAAATTTCTTTTAACTTTTCAATGATAAAAAAAAAATTATCATTTGAGTTGCTTCCCTCAGTGCTTTTTTGGTTCCATCCTTGATGTATATGCAGCACATTTTTTTTTTTTTTTCTTTTTTTTTTTTTGAATCCTCTATTTGTGAAATTTGGTAGATATTCCATCTGACAGAACTGAGAATCACTGCTGTATCTGTATCACAGATGGTTTTGAAACATCATGCTAGATGTTTCACAGCAGTGCAGTAGATTGCCTATTATTAGCTTTGGCTTGTTTGTCTTTCTGCATATAACTGAACTGCTATATATTTAATTTTAGATTTTAGTTTATGGGGTAGCACAGTCTAAAAAAAATGCATTCAGATTTTAAATAAATTTTCTGGACTTCATTAAATGCAATACAGTCAAGCTCAGTTATAATGTCATTGAGGGGACCATGACATTCTTGACATTATAACTGTTAGCATTAGTAGAGGCATTTGATGCAAGAAAGCAAGCTTATGCAGCATCAGCCAAAAAAAAAAAAAAAACGCACTTCCACTTCACCCCTCTGTTCGTTCAAAATACCTGTCCAGCTGAGCCTTAAACTTATTTAGGCTATCAACCTCCACCACAAGGGATGGCAGTCTGTTCCACCAACCAACCACCCGCTTGCTAAAGGCAAATTTCCGCACGTCTATCCTACATCTGTCTTTCCTCAATTTGAATTTATGCCCTCTCAGGTGATTTTTCTGAGCTAGAGGAAGAATCCCATCAGCATTGAGCATGCTTAAACCATTCAAGGCTTTATACACCTCTATCAGATCACCTCGCTGGTGCCTAGTCTCCAGACACTGTAATTTGCAAAACTTAAGCCTTTCTTCGTAAGAGCACCCCTTTGTTCCATTCACTAATCTTGTTGCCCTTCTCTGTACTCGTTCCAGCAGCTCTACATCCTTCTTGAAATGAGGCTTCCAGACCTGTATACAGTACTCTAGGTGTGGCCTGACCATTGCCTTATACAATGGAATAATCACCTCCTTATCCCTGCTGGAAAAATTCCTGTATATCATTGACAATACTCCATGAGCTACTCTTGCAGTCCGTCTGCACTGCTCAGAGAACTTCATATCTGCCTGCACAATCACCCAAAGGTCGCGGGTTCGATTCCCGCCTCGGGCTTGGATCAAAGTACTGCAAAAACCTTGGGAGGTGCAATATGGCCACAGAAGCCGATGCGCCAACAACTACCAAATCAAATCAAATCAAATCAAGCACAATCACCCCCAAGTCCCTTTCATTCTCTACCACTGTCAGTGTAGTACCACAGAGTTGATACGTTGCTCTGGGGTTGCTTTTTCCCATGTGTAGTACTTTACATTTGTCAATGTTAAACTTCATTTGCCACCTCTCAGCCCATCTGCTCAACCTTTCCAGATCCTGTTGCAGCAGCATAGTGTCAGTAGTGTCCTTGACAACCCTGCCAACCTTTGTATCATCTGCAAACTTGGACATTAAGCTTGATATACCATCATCAATATCATTTATAAATACAGAAAACAATAATGGACCCAACACTGAGCCCTGAGGGACTCCACTAATAACATTAGTCCACGATGAGCAGTGTCCATTGATTACCACTCTCTGTCTTCTCCCCCTCAACCACCCCTTTATCCATAGCAGCAATTTGCCTCCAATGTCACACTGCTCCAATTTGTGCAGCAGTCTTCCATGTGCAACAGTATCAAAAGCCTTTCTAAGATCCAAGTATATAATATCAAAGTTATTCCCTGCATCCAGTTCTTTTGTGACTGCATCATAGTATCCAATCAAGTTGGTCAGGCAAGACTTCCCCTTAACAAAACCATGCTGTGTCTGAGCTATAACTGAAGTCTTGTCTAAATGATCCTGCAGTGCTTCTTTAACCAGTGCCTCCATTAATTTTCCTGGAACAGAAGTTAAGCTCACAGGTCTATAATTACTTGTGTCAGCCTTTGATCCTCCTTTGTGAATTGGGGTCACATTTGCACATTTCCAGTCTATGGGTACCTCCCCTGAGTCCAAGGAAGCTCTCATAATTATGGCTAATGGTTTGCTTACTTCCTTTGCTGCCTCCTTTAATATAACTGGATAGATCCCATCCACCCCGGGTGCCTTTCTTGTGTTTATCTTCAACAGTTTCTCCTCCACTTTACTCCCAGTTATTTCAAGATTCTGTAGCTTACTGCTAGAGTTGAATACACCTCTGGCATTCCCCTTGCTGAATAACTCCTCATGTGTGAATGTCGATGCAAAATATTCATTTAGTTTGTTAGCTACCTGAGCAGGATCATCAACAGTTGACCCATCAATATCAAGTGGACCAATCTGATTCATCCCCTTCCTTCTAGAGTTTACATAAGTAAAGAACTCTTTGCTGTTTTTCTTTGCATCCCTTGCCAAGGATTTCTCGTAATCTGCCTTCGCCTGCCTAACCTCCTTTGTAACTTGGTTGCATATCAACTTGTATCTATCATAGGCTTCTGTGTCATGTGTTAATTTGTAAGTATCCCATGCATTTTTCTTCTCTGCCATATGCCTCATTAGTTCATCTGACATCCATTTTGGCCTAAACCTTGAACAATATTTCTTAGTTGTTATGTAAAGCCTAGTAGCTTCCAAGATAAGTTCTTTGAATGCTTCCCATTTTGAATTTGCTGTTGGTAACATCATCAGTTGGTCCCACTGTATAGAATTTAAATACTGTCTCAGTCCATCGTAGTCGCGTTTACGGAAGCAATAACCCTTCCCTTTACCCCTAATGGTAGTTACCTCTTTGAGTAAATCCCACTTCAGCACACTGTGATCACTGCCACCTAGTGGTTCATTTATCTGCAGATTCTTAATGCATGAAGAATCACTGCTGATAATCAAATCAAGAGTATTACTCCCTCTAGTTGCCTTCCGAACATGCTGATGTAGAAAACAATCATCCAATAAATCCACAAAAGCCCTGCTAGTGTGTGAGTAACCACAGCATTCTATGTTTTTATCAGTGAGGTTATTTTCACTCCAGAAGAGAAGTTGCAGTGTAATGACATCTTGTTTTTACCAAAGGAAAAACATACTGGTGAAGCAGCTTCATAATCATTTGAAGAAAATTGTAATAATATATACGAAAAATTATATTTGCAAATTACTACTCTATCCTGAGAAGTGAGTTCATGAAATAATTTAATTAACAGACAAATTTACTAAGAATATTAATAAATGAGAGAGACAAATTGTTAACACTACCAAGGAAGCTACCTAAATGAATTGGCATTACCAATTGGCTATTGCATAGAAGAGTTCATGCCTAAATTTTTTTATAATGAATTCCTTAACAATAATTGCTTGCTGATCACAGGTTACTTGTGATTTTTGCATTACAGTTCATCTTTTACAATGATCCCAACTTTCTGCAATATAATAATATTATTTGTATGTGGGTTTATCATAAAAAAAGTGTGAGAGAGAGAGAGAAATAAATATATTTTAATCCCAACTAGTATCATAGTGATATGTAATATGTGATAGAGGAATCTGTATGCTAAATAAACCAAAAATGAGAAAAAATTTAAAATAATCACAGTGATAAAAATAATTGTTTTTAGTTTTATGTATAAAGGTGGTAATAATTTAGTAACCATCTTTAACATTGATAAGGCACCCGTCAATGCAATATTAAGTAATTAGCTTAATACTATCTGTTTCTCTGTACCCTATGCCAGTGTTGCCTAGATCTGATTATTAAAGCTTTGAATAACATATTTGATGAGTGTTGGAAATATATTAACCCCAGGGGCTCACATCTTATGAGTATGGGCTTGGCACACCCAGGGTCCTGAGCTGGATATCATCAATCTTCTCTTTTTTTGGTGATTCCCTCCTACTTCTCTCTCTCTCAGGGTACTTAAATATGAAATATAATATTTCTAAAAATAATTTTATTTAATTTTTTCATCTGATTTGACAGCAAATAACGCAATTTAAATTGTTACTGTTTAATTTAAATAGTATGTAATACTATTATAAGGTACACAGAAACATAGTATATAATATTAAGCTAATTACTTATTATTTATGCATTGATGGGTGTTGGTCTTGGATAAAGTGTCCATAATGTGTAAAGTAAAGATTAGCATTAGTTTCATAATTATTTTTAGTTTAGTAATTATTTCAAATCAAATATAGACTGTCATCAGGATCATCATGTTATTAGCTGTGGCTATTCTTGATGTACATGATATTAATAGCACTATAACTAAATTCAAATTTAAAATATTTGGTTATTTTTTTTTGTTATACATTGTATTTTAGATTAAATCATTCATAAAAATTTCTACATTTGTTTAAACACCCAGATATATTTTCAGGAGTATTTCTTCTGGAACTTATTATTAAAAAATGAGTTACTGAGAGAGAGAGAGAGAGAGAGAGAGAGAGAGAGAGAGAGAGAGAGAGAGAATCACCAAGAAAGAGAAGAATGATGATATCCAGCTCAGGACCCTGGGTGTGTGCCAAGCCC
Organism: Mastigoproctus giganteus; assembly: GCF_048544385.1. Lineage (NCBI taxonomy): Eukaryota > Metazoa > Arthropoda > Arachnida > Uropygi > Thelyphonidae > Mastigoproctus > Mastigoproctus giganteus. The sequence continues at coordinate 23,761,218 of NC_143577.1, read as the reverse complement.
ATACTCACCAGATGTGAGCCCCTGAGACCACTAGGACCTCAACACAGACTTTAAATTGCTGCCAACGTTTCATGTTTGGGAGGTTTGACATCTTCATTGCCCTCATTTTACTCCACCTTGTTTTCAGTATTGTCACTAGTTCTTTGAATACTGTCCAAATTATTGGAGTTTTTTAACATTTTATCAGACCCTTTGTTTGGAGTTCATTCATGTTAATTACCATTTTACCAAAACTTGCTTTTGCAAATACAATTCTTAATTATTGTTTCCATCAACTCTTGATTCCAAACTTTTGCTAACTCCGATCTGCACATCCACAAATCTATTACACAATCTGTAGGTTGGTTGGTTTCTATTCCCACTGTAATTTTTCTCATTCTTGGTGCATTTCGAAATTCTTGCTAATGCTTTGGTCCATTGACTGCAGTTTAATTTCAGTATTCAAAGGGAAGAAGTTAAGCTTCACACTGGTAAGTTTCAAATTTCTGATTGAGGGTGAGCAGAGCAGTGATTTTTCTGTTTTCTTTTTTCATCTTTCTATCTATATTTAAAATTCAGAAATTTCACCTGTTATCCAACTGTTTCTTCCCAGTGAGTACAATTTTCTTCAATTATACCTCCACTTTCACCAGAAATAACCTTTTCAAGTAAGCCATTGCACTTTTTTAAATTTATCCTGTCAAACAGAACTTATTTTGAATGTTTTATGTCCCAGAAATGATGCATACTCCATGGCCTTTTCTTTCATTAATGGTCCTGATATCATCATGTTTTTGTCTCTGTTGAACTTCACCCACTTAAACTGCTTCATCTACATTTTCATGTAGGCTTAGTTTCACATACTTCCAACTGGGCTTGGTTTCCTCAAACAGTTTGGGAATTGAAACAGTTTTCAAATTGTTGACACACCTAGCTGGGATACAAAATTTTAAAGCAATTTCTTTTTTTCTAACATGCCAGTGCACACTGTTAAGCATTTCCACTACACTCAAGAATTTCCCCTTAAACATTATAAGGTTACTTGCACAGCTGCTAAAACAAAACTCATTTAGGATCTGCTTGTACCTACCATGTAAACAGAATGGGTGAAATTTATTTAAAGGTGTGTCTGACTCATTTATCTGGAAGGCAATGTGCCATTATGCTTTCTGCAAAACAGTAGGTGACTACCTACAAGGAAAGCCAACTTCTCCTAATTGTCTAATAATAGGCAAAGACTCCTTCTCACAGTCCATTTCTTATATGGGGATTTTCCTTATTTTGTGAGAATTATTTTAAATGTAATTACCAAAGAAAATTCAAAAAAATTCACTAACCTAAAAAGATTTCATTAAACAGAGATCCAGCTGTGTGTGTATATATCTGAGTATACAGCAATTACTATTTGAAGTTCTACATCAGTGAATACTACATGAAAATGTTTCACATGTTCTAAAATGTATATTATATATATTGTTGTGTCTAAATAAGTTTAGAAAAAATTATTTAGAGACCAAAAAGTTGAAAGTTTGACATTATGTTAGAGGTATGCAATTTTGAAATTATATTGTAACTAACAAAAAATAAAATGGCAATTTGGAGATATTTTTAATTGACTTGATGGTATAGCTAAGTTTGACTAATTATTTGGTGATATTAGTAAGTAGGCATTGATAACATTTAAAATCTTTTTGGCATTTCATTTGGTTCCTTGATTTCCTGAGATATGTGAATAATGATCGAAGCTGGCTTTTTATGATATAATGCCAACCTTAAAAATGCCTCAGTCATTTGAATAATATGTGTGTAAGACACAGTATTCACCTAGAGGAAAAACTATAGATGCCATAGAGGGGAACTTTGCAACCATTGTTGTTTTTTTTTTTTTTTTTTTTAATTCTACATATAAGCTGTAATATAAGCTATTATACCACATTAACGAGTTTAAAATGAATTTAGCATTTGATTTTGAGATAAAGATTTCATAAAAAATAAAACTTTATGCAATATGCATAATGTTTTAATTTGTTCTAAGTATATGCTATATTTTTCTTTAATTAACTAGGCCCAGAATGAATTTAATAATTTATGACTTGAATCTAAATTAAGATAAACTAGAATGTGAAACTGTTCTTTTTAGCTCAAAGTGAAGGCTCTATACCAATGTATGAGAGTGAGGAGTTTGAAGTAGTCGAATTAGATCAAGGAGATGGTTGGACAAGAGTCAGGAGGAGTAATCTAGAGGAGGGCTTTGTGCCAACATCATACATTGAATGTTTCTTGTATAATAACTGTTAGATCGTAACAGTTTGTGAAATTTTGCCACCTGGGGTTCATTGTATTGGTGAGTAATTTGGTTTTGATAACAAACTTTTTATTACTTATAATGTTATTCTTGCTTGCAAATTAGCAGATTACAGATCAACTTGTAGCTGTTGTAGACTTTGGTACTTTTCATCACTCTTAGAGCACTTTAAGGGCTATAAGCCTCAGGTTGCAGAAGTTATTTAGTAGTTGGCCTTGTGCAGAAATGATGCATTTGCACTAACTTCATGTCAGTTTTCATCACTCTGTAACTTTCCCATGCTGTATGTTTCTGCTGTTTTAGACTGGCCAGCTCCATATTCATCCATCCCAACCTCGCGTTATATATTTCAATGGCATATATGCATTTATTGCTTCTGTGATTATTGCTTTGAAGGTATTCCACAATTCTAATGTTTTTGCCCTCCCTTTGCAGTCTGCCCATTTAATAGATTGCATGTAGCACCTTAAACTGCCACAGTCCCCCTTTTCTGAAATTAAAACCTGTGATTTATGCTTAACTACTGCAACAGCTTCCTTCATTTTCCAGCTATTGACTTCATGGTGACTACCTGCCAATGATTCCTGTACTTTAAGCCCTGTAATGTCACCTGATTCATCAGTAATGGTCATGTCCCTTTTATTTTCTCTAACGTGCTGGTACAAATAATAATCATTTAGTTTATTTAAAAATTTTGTTCCCCATGGCAAATTTCCTTCCCACTTATTCCAATCATTTAGGAGCAGATTAAAATCACCTGTAATAAGACATTCACAGTTGCTTTCCCATTCCATCTGCATGTAGAGACTCTCATCATACTTTTCACAACCCTCTGTTCTGTAGCTTACTTCTACTCTCATCATAGCTTTGCTTCCAGCTAATTCACACCATACAGAAGCTTTTTTCATGATCAAGCTGCTTTTGATAAGAGGCATAACCCCACCATCCCTACTATTTTCCCTATCTTTCCTAAATTCATTACACATACCTTAATGGAATTCATATCCCTTATTTCCAGATGGCAACATGTTTCTGTTGGCCGTATTATGCCATTATATTGTCCTATTATGTCACTAATATGGCATTAGTTGTCTTGTCAACCCATTTTGTTGACAAGATTCCTGATATCACTGTAGACATAGTTAAGACTTAGTATTTTTCTATAGTTTACTAACCTGACACATTCCTTGAAGTTATTTAGGCTTGTTTCCCCTACCTTTATCTTCTCATTCATTTGAAATCTTGCCAACATCGGCTGTTGCAGAAACTAACAAGAATTCTTGAGATGTGTGCAAGCATTGCTTTAACCTGTATCATCAAATAAATGCATGTCTGTATTACCCTTGTCCCCCTTAACTAGCAGTTTCCCTGAACCCTTAAGGTATTCTCAATGATACTGGCAATGACACCTTTGTTCAAATGAATACATCTCTATAAAATAAATTCCTTCTACCTACAAGTGCAGTCTATGCTGATAAAATCCCCACTCCCCAGAGCCTTGTGGGCTGCTTGAAATCTAGAGTTAATCCACAAGGCTTTCAGCATATAATCCTTTCTATCTTGCCTGGGCAGAATTATAGACATACATATTCTGACCTAGCTTGTGGCATTTTTTCATCATGGTGTATATTTATCCAGCAAATCATCAGACAGTGTTAGTTTCATATCATTAGTCCCCACATGAATAATGATGCTCTCCTCACCTCTTCCCCCTTAAAATCTAAATCTGTTGGTAAGATCATCAATTGTTGCTCCTAGCAAACACATCTTGGTTCTGGTCCCTCCTATCTTTATTACAGAAAATGTTACCCATTTCTCTGACAGTAGAATCTCCCAATAAAACTAATCTCCTTAAACCACAGCAGTATGCTCTTGGCTATTCTGTTCTGAGATTTTAATTGGGGGTGCATCACTTGGCAGGTCACAAGATACTTGAGTTCCTTAGGAGCTCCCAGTTACATTTGTTTTTAAGGCAAGCATCTGTTCCTTCAGTGACTGAAATTCTTCTAGTAATGCCCCAAGTTTTGAGATCTGTACACTCTTTACATCAGGTGCAAAGAATATAATTGTCAGTTGCACTTAGTTTATAGACCAACTTTTGAATACATGCCACAGGCTATACAAGCAAGAGCCTCATATCTTACACTGGAAATGCTTGCAAGTATTTCCATCCGGGTCATGATGTTCTTGGACTTTGTATTGAAAGTAGATCTTGTAACAAACATTATTTAGGTAAAATTTGAATTTAAGAATACTACCAAATTTAAATTTACAATATATCACAGAAATTAAATTTTTAAGAATATTTTATCCACTAGTGAAGTTAAAGTTAAGCTACCAAAGTTACCGGAAAAAATTTAAGCTAATTTTAAACAAAAATTTTGTTTACTGAACACCTGATATTAATCCCCTCCAATTGTTGCCAGAGCAAACTGAAATGTGCTCTCTTTGACTGCTTACAGCAGAATAATTATTGGAATGTTTGGATCTGATTTAATCAGTTTGTCCTTTTCTTACCAGTGAACTAATTAAATACTTCATGTAGTAAAGTGTCTTTATTAGCCTTTCGTACAAATGCATTTCAGTAATAAATTTTGTGGGTTTCTTCTGAATGTTAGTAAGCTTCTGGAAGACCAGTTTTCATCCTTCAGTCAGATATGCCTCATTTACACTTACTGAGATCAGTACACTGAAGAATATATCTAAATTTGTGATGCCTGAATTTATTTAAATCTGCCATTTCCCTTTTGGAAGTTCAGAATCATTAAAATTATTTGTATTCTGTTGAGACACTGGTTATTTTTTTAAGAATTATATAAATATGCATATTATATCTCTGACATTGTGAAGAGATAACATCTGTATACAAATTTTGTCTATGCTTTTAATCACTTATTGGAGAAATCATTGTGTGAGCTGATTATTTGGTGAAATTAAAAATTAATTCTGTCACCTATCAGATTTTGTTGCCATTTGAAATGTGGTTGACAATAACCAGAGACTCCATTTGTCTCTAGCCAGTTGCTGAAAGATCCTTTTTATATATTTAACTTATGGGTGTTAATGTGAAGTTTAAGTTTATGTACTTACGGATTTAGATCTGTTTGGAAGAAACCTACATTGTCATGCATCCATGTTATGATCCAGCCTAATTTTCAAAACAAGAAACCCTTTTATATAATAATTGAACATAAAACAAAGATACCTAATTTTTATTACAGAAGCAGCAGCTAGTTCTGAATCTTTCCGTTACCAGATTCTCTTTGCATAAATTGCAAGTAAATAACTATTCACTTACAAAATTACTGAAGTAAAATCTGTTTTTTTTTCTATATTTAGGAAGGTACAGGAAATTAGAGTGATCATCCTTTAACCAATAATGTGCAAACAGTTTTTTCAAAACAGCCTCTGTCAATCCAGTGTGACCACCACTGAATTAAAGAGGAGGTTATCAGATTACCCTCTGTATATCTTGCATTCAATGGTATACTGCTACTAAATTGGATGGACGAGGCTTCAAGAGCTAGTCGATCTTGGTGGATCTAGAAAGGTTAACTATTTACTTGCCCGGATACCCATGTGGATAGGCACACTGATCAAAAATAGATTTGCCCATATATGGGATGTGTGCCACGCATTTCAAAGTCTTGTTTTGTTTTGAACACAAAACAAATGAAGACAACATATAATAGAGTCATGATTTTCCATAAAACAATGTTTTTTTCTACAATCATAAATTGATTACTTTAGATTAGATGGCTCTATTTTCATCATTTCAAAATAATATCAACTCACACATAATACTATAATAGTATTAATATTATATATTAATACTATTACTATTAATACTGTAATACTATTAATATTACTATGTTAATAGTATTTTCCACAGACTTTTGCTGCACTGGCTAAAAAACAAACAACCAAGTAGATAAGAAAACACAAATTATATGCTTCCCTCCTAACATAGATTAGAATCCAGTTGACCTTTGAATTTATTCAAATTGTCAGCCTCAACTACCTGCGAGAGCAACTTTTTCCAGCTATTAATGACTCGCCAACTATACTGTCATTCCTACAATCCAATCTAAACCTCAAGCCTGTAATTTGAATTTATGACCCTTAGTTTTGGAATTCTTTAGAACATAGTGTATAGTGTTAATTGTAATACGGCTCCAGGATTTCCCCCTAACTCTGCAATTCTTTAGAACAGTGAGAATTCCACCTTCATTCATTTTACCAATCCCTCTCAGAGCCTTATAAACCTCAATCAGATCCTTATAACCTTCAGAGGTGCTGTGGTTGCCAAGCTCTGTAGCCTGCCTAATCAGAGGCCTTGCTCATACGGTTGGCCTTCTGCCGATCTCACCATTTGAGTTGCCCATCTTTGGATCCTTTCAAGAAGCCCGAAATCTTTTTTCAAATTACTTGAACACAGTATTCCATATGTGGTCTTACAATTGCCTTATACAATGGAATTATGACCTATCTCTAAAGGATAGCGTTCAATAAATCGTCGATAGGATACCATGGGCTTTCCTAGCTGCCTCTTTACACTGTTCAGAAAACTTCACATCGGCCCATATTGCACTCCCAGATCTCTTTCGTACTCCATTGTTTTTAATTCAACCTCACCAAGTGTATAATTTATTTGTGGGTTGCTATTCCCCAAGTTTAAGACCTTGCATTTAGCAGCATTAATACATAGCTGCTACTTCTTTGACCATCTTTGAAGTCTGTTCAAGTCATCCTGAAAGAGAGCTGCTTGGCACTGATCATTAACAACTCTGCCAATCCTTATGTTATCTGCAAATTTTGAAATTGCACCTTCTATCCCTTTGTAGGTGTCATTTATGGAAATGAGAAACAACAGTGATAACTGTGCCATGCTATCTTTTTCTGTTCTATTTGACCAGCCATTCATGGCGTCTGTGAGTTTTGCTTTAAAAGTATTCCATAATTCAAATGTATTCACAATCCACCCAGTTCACAGGTGTCATATAGCACCTTAAACTCTCAAAGTTCCATCTTTGGAAGTTAAAACCTGTGCCTTTACCTTTAACTACTGCAATGTCTTTCTTCATCTTCCAGCTGATGAGTGCATGATCACTTTCTGACAATGGTTCCTGTACTTTAAGCCTGTGATGTTATCTGAATCATTAGTAATGATGAGGTCAAGAATATTCTCTCCTGTACTTTCTCTAACATACTAGTACAAATAATCATCTAGTTTAAAAAAGTTTTTCCCCAAAATGAGTTTCCCTCCCACTTATTGCAATCAATCTGAGGCAGAATAAAGTCACCCTTTGTTAGTAATGATGAGGTAAAGAATATTCTCTCCTGTACTTTCTCTAACATGCTAGTACAAATAATAATCATCTAGTTTAAAAAAGTTTTTCCCCAAAATGAGTTTCTCACCCATAATAAGGCACTCACACTTGCTTGCCCACTCCATCTGCATGTAAAGACTCTTGTCATATTCTTCACAATCTTCTGGTCAGTCTGTAGATTACTCCCACTCATTATTCCTTTGCTTCCAACTAATTTACACCACATAATATTCTATGCTGGCAGACGTAACTTCAGACTCAGCAAAAGATCTTTTCATGCTCTGGCTGCTTTTGATAAGAAGCATGACCTTCCACCCCTTCTATCTTTCCTATGTGGAAGTCGGCGAACACCATTTTCCAGGTGACACTACATTTCTGTTAGCCCTATTATATCAGCACTAGTTGTCCTAACCAGGAGTTCAAATTCAGCCAGTTTATTGATAACAATCCTGACATTACTAGACATAGTTGAGACTAAGTAATCTTCTTCTATAGTTTACTACTCTGACACACCCCTTGAAATTATTTAGGTTTGTACCCCAAGCTATATCTTCCCTCTCATTCGAAACATTGCTATCCTCGGATGATCTTATCAACGTCAGCTGTTGTGGCAACAAACAAGAATTCATGAGGTGAGTGCAAGCATTACTTTGACCCATATCATCAGATAAATACAGATGTAAATTACCCTTCTCCCTCTTAACTAGCAGTTTCACTGAACCGTTAGGTTATCCTCAATGATACTGACAAAAATCCGTGCACCACCTTTGTTAAAATTAATACCATCTCTACAAAATAGTTTCCTACTCCTACAAATGCAGGTCAGGCTGATAAAGCCTTGCGATTCCCTCAAGTTGATCCACTAGACTTTCAGCATATAATCCCTCCTGTTGTATATGGACAGAATTGCAGACACATACATTCTGACCTAACTTGCAACATTTCTTCAGCATAGTCCTTAATTTCTCCAATTTAATATTGGTAGTTCCCATGTGAATAATAATTTTCTCTTTACCTCCCGTAAAATCTGACAATCTGTTGGTAACATCATCAGTTGTGACTCAAACCAGAAATGTCTGCAGGCATTTCCGTTTAAGTTCCGACGTCCCTGGACTTTGTATTCTAAGTGGATCTAGTGGCAATCATAATTTAAATAAAATTTGAACTTTACAAATATTACGAAATTTAAAATTACAATATGTTAGAGGATTTATTTTAATAAAATATTGCAGAAATTAAACTGTTAAGAAAATTTAAATAACTAAAAAAGTTAAATTTCAGCTACCATACAAAAGTTACAAAATTCCCCCCAAAATATCGATGACAGAGGCTGTCTGAATATTAAGCTGTAGCTTTTCAAATACTTTATAAATTTAAACTTACGATATACTATGAAATTTAAATTAACAGAGCATTGCAGAAATTATACTGCTGACAAAACTTTTAACCAGTAGTGAAATTAAATTTAGCTACCCAGTGAAAGTTACCAAGTTCCTACCAAAATATTGATAGCAAAGGCTATCTGAATATTAAGCTGTACATTTCCAAATACTTATCTAACTGCAAAAATAAACTAACCTACATGACTATAGGAATTCAAACTACAGCAGATTCTCAATTTACCAGGATCGGATTAACCGAAACACTTCACGACTCCAAATTAAAAAAAAACAAAATCAAAAATCATAAAATTTAAGTTATAAATAGAATAGGAAATAAACAGATGTTTCCAAGTCATGATTAGCAGATGAATGTACCTTAATAGGTATTTTAACCCCCTCAACCCCTGCTGTTTTCACACCCACCATTCAAAAATAAAAAAAGTAGAAAGAGAACAAATTTTTAGTTTGGTTTAGGACATCATGTGAATTGTTGTCACACCACAAAAGGACAAATTTTGTTTTATTTTTTCAGGGATGTCAATTTTTTTTTAACTCAAAAGAGGTGCTTTCGATTGAACAAAAACTTGAAATATTATTCAAAATTTTGAAAAGAGAGCATCCATTAAATCGTAAATGGACCATTATATTGGTGACTAAACCATACATATTGTAAAATATACACAGACTAAAAGGTTAACAGTGGCTGCAGGCAGAGGCAAAAGTGATTATTGCACTGCTGGGATTCGTAGTGGAACAAGCAAATACATGGGTTGTGTTAGGGTAACTAAGAGTAGAAACAGGTGCATATATATACACTTGCATGTATACCAATGCTAGGAGTACAGTTAATAAATTTGATGAGCTTGAAGTGCTAGTCAAGACATCAAAGGCAGATTTTGTTGGGATATCAGAGACATGGTGTCACACAGACATAAACAGTGCAGAATTGGAATTTGGGGAGAACAATGAGTACAGAAAGGGTAGACAGAACAGGACAGAAAGGGAGGAGGGATTATGCTGTTAGTTAAGAAACACACCAAATCTAAGGAAGTGCATCCAATTGATATTGGTGGACAAAATGCAATATTGAGTCTGTTTGGTGTGACATAAGCTCTGGGAGAGGAAAAATGAGAGTAGATTAAAATTAGCAGAGGCATATGATGCAAGAAAGCTAGCTTATTCAGCATCACCCAAAAAAAAAAAAAAAAACACCACTCCCACTTCACCCCTCCATTCATTTGAAATACATGTCCGGCTGAGCCTTAAATTTGTTTAGGCTATCAACTTCAACAACAAGTGATGGAAGTCTGTTCCACCAACCAACTACCCGCTGGCTAAAGGCAAATTTCCGCACATCTATCCTACATCTGTCTTTCCTCAATTTGAATTTATGCCCTCTCAGGTGATTATTCTGACCAAAAGGAAGAATCCCATCGGCATTGAGCATGCTCAAACCATTCATGGCCTTATACACCTCTATCAGATCACCTTGCCGGTGGCTAGTCTCCAGACTCTGTAATTTGCAAAACTTAAGCCTTTCTTCATAAGAGCAACCCTTTGTTCCATTCACTAATCTTGTTGCCCTTCTCTGTACTCATTCCAGCAGCTCTAAATCCTTCTTGAAATGAGACCTCCAGACCTGTATACAGTATTCAAGGTGTGGCCTGACCATTGCCTTATACAAAGGAATAATCACCTCCCTATCCCTGCTAGAAAAATTCTTGTATATCATTGACAATACATCATGAGCTACTCTTGCAGCTCAACTGCACTGCTCAGAGAACTTCATATCTGCCTGCACAATTACCCCCAGGTACTTTTCATTCTCTACCACTGTCGGTTTGGTACCGCAGAGTTGATACGTTGCTCTGGGGTTACTGTTTCCCATATGTAGTACTTTACATTTGTCAATGTTAAACTTCATTTGCCACCTCTCAGCCCATCTGCTCAACCTTTCCAGATCCTGTTGCAGCAGCATAGGAGCAGTTGAGTAGTGTCCATTGATTACCACTCTCTGTCTTCTGCCACTCAACCATCCCTTTATCCATAGCAGCAATTTGCCTCCAATGCCACACTGCTCCAACTTGTGCAGCAGTCTTCCATGCGCAACAGTATCAAAAGCCTTTCTACGATCCAAATATATAATATCAAAGTTATTCCCTGCATCCAGTTCTTTTGTGACTACATCATAGTATCCAATCAAATTGGTCAGGCAAGACCTTCCCCACATCTCCAGTCTATGGGTACCTCCCCTGAGTCCAAAGAAGCTCTCATAATTATGGCTAGGGGTTTGCTTACTTCCTTTGCTGCCTCCTTTAATATAAATGGATAGATCCCATCCACCCCGGGTGCCTTTTTTATGTTTATCCTCAACAATTTCTTCTCCACTTTCCTCTCAGTTATTGCAAAATCATCTAGCTCAATGCCAATGTTTACTTCACCTACGACATTCCCCTTCCTGAATAACTCCTCGTGTGTAAATGTAGATGCAAAATACTCATTTAGTTTGTTAGCCACCTGAGCAGGATCCTCAACTGTTGAACCATCAATATCCAGTGGACCAATCTGATTTATCCCTTTCCTTCTTGAGTTTAAAATAGGTAAAGAACTCTTTTCTGTTTTTCTTTGCATCCTTTGCCAAGGATTTCTCATAATCTGCCTTTGCCTGTCTAATCTCCTTTGTGACTTGGTTGCAGACCAGCTTATATCTATCAGAGGCTTCCATGTCACCCATTAATTTATATGTATCCCATGCATTTTTCTTCTCTGATACATGTCTCATTAGTTCATCTGACATCCATTTAGGCCTAAACCTTGAACAATATTTCTTAGTTGGTATGTAAAGCCTAGTAGCTTCCAAGATAAGTTCTTTGAATGCTTCCCATTTTGAATTTGCTGTTGGTAACATCATCAGTTGGTCCCACTGTATAGAATTTAAATACTGTCTCAGACCATCATAGTCGCCTTTACGAAAGCAAAAACCCTTCCTTTTACCCCTGATGGTAGTTACCTCTTTGAGTAAATCCCACTTCAGCACACTGTGATCACTGCCACCTAGTGGTTCCTTTATCTGCAGATCCTTAATGCATGAAGAATCACTACTGATAATCAGATCAAGAGTATTGCTCCCTCTAGTTGCCTCCCGAACATGCTGATGTAGAAAACAATCATCCAATAAATCCCCAAAAGCCTTGCTAGTGTGTGAGTGACCAACCTACAAGTTCCAGTCAATATCTGGGAAATTAAAATCCCCCATTATAAGACTCTCTGATTTACTGGCCCACTCTCTTTCCCTGTATAGTATCTTATTATACTCATCAGAGTCATTAGGCCTATAGCACACTCCTACTCTCAATTTTGATTTCCCTATGCTTATGTCACACCAAACTGACTCGACACTGCCCTGTCCATCGATGTCGACTGGCTTCACTTCCTTGCTTTTTATGTATTTCTTAACTAATAGCATAACCCCTCCTCCTCTCCTGTCCCGTCTATCCTTTCTATACACATTGTATTCCCCAAATTCCAGTTCTGCATTCCTTATATCTGTGTGACACCACATCTCTGATATCCCAACAATATCTGCCTTTGATGTTTTGAGCAATACCTCAAATTCATGAAATTTATGAAAAATTAATTAATTATTGAAAAAATTAATTTATCAAATATATTCATCAAAAATATACCTAAAACACAGATGTATGTTTTAGGTCTAATGAATCTGATGACTATCGTGAGCAGTTGTGCAGAGAAATAGTGGGCCAGTAAATCAGCATGTCTTATAATGGGGGATTTTAACTTTCCAGATATTGACCGGAACTTGTGGGTTGGTCACTCACTCACTTGACCACAAGACTTTTGTGGATTTATTAGATGACTGTTTTCTACAGCAACATGTTCGAGAGGCAATCAATGGGAGTAATACTATTGATCTGATCATCAGCAGTAATTATTCATGCATTAAGAATTTGCAGATAGAGGAACCACTGGGTGACAATGTTCACAATGTACTGATGTGGGAATTACTTAAAGATGTAACTACCACCAAGGCTAAAGGGAAGGACTTTTGCTTTCGTAAAGGTGACTACAGGGGTCTCAGACAGTTTTTAAATTCTGTACAGTGGGATCAACTGATGATGTTACCAATGTTGAATTCTAAATGGGAAGCCTTCAGGGACTTAACTTTGGATGCTACTAGGCTTTTCATTCCAACTAAGAAATGCTGTTCAGGGTTTAGAGTCTAATGGATGTCAGATGAATTAATGAGGCTCATGGTAGAGAAGAAAAATGTATGGGATGCATATAAAGTATCAGGTGACACAGATGCCTATGGCAATTATAAACTAGTCTGTAATCAAGTCAGAAAGGAGGTTAGGCGGGTGAAGGCAGATTACGAGAAATCTTTGGCAAAGGATGCAAAGAGTTCTTTACTTATGTAAACTGTAGAAGGAAAGGGATGAATCAGATTGGACCACTTAACATAGATGGGTTGACTATTCATGATCATGCTCAGGTAGCTGATAAACTCAGTGAGTATTTTGCATCTACATTCACACACGAGGAGTTATTCAATGAGGGGAGTGCCAGAAGTTTATCAAACTCTAACAGAGAACTAAGTGATTTTGTAATATCTAAGAGCAAAGTGGAGGAGAAATTGTTGAAGTTAAACATAAGGAAGGCACCTGGGGTGGACGTGATCTATCCATTTATATTAAATTAGGCAGCAAAAGAAGTAAGCAAACCCTTAGCCAATAATTATGAGAGCTTCCTTGGACTCAGGGGAGATCCCCATGGACTGGAAGTGTGCAAATGTATCACCAATTCACAAAGGCGGTTCAAAAGATGACACAACTAACTATAGACCTGTTAGTTTAACTTCTGTTCCGGGGAAAATAATGGAATCACTGGTTAAAGAAGCATTGCAGGATCATCTAGATAAGACACAGCATGGTTTTGTTAAAGGGAGGTCTTGTCTGACCAATTTGATCGGATACTATGATGTGGTCACAAAGGAACTGAATGCCAAAAATAATTTTGATACCATATACTTGGATTTGAGGAAAGCTTTTGATACTTTTACACATGGAAGACTGCTGTACAAATTGGAGAGGTATGGCATTAAGAGTAAATTGCTACAATGGATAAGTGGATGGTTGAGAGGGATGGTACAATGGATAAAGGGATGGATGAGTGTCACCTTTTTAACCCCCTTTGTGAATTGGTGATACATTTACACACCTCCAGTCCATGGGGACCTCTCCTCAGTCCAAGGAAGCTCTCATAATTATGGCTAAAGGTTTGCTTACTTCCTTCGCTGCCTCATTTAATATAACTGGATAGATCCCATCCACCCCAGGTGCCTTTTTTATGTTTAACTTCAACTGTTTAACTTCAACAATTTCTCCTCCACTTTGCTCTCACTTATTACAAAATCACTTAGCTCCCTGTTAGAAATTGATAAATCTCTGGCACTCCCCTCATTGAATAACTCCTCGTGTGTGAATGTAGATGCAAAATACTCATTGAGTTTATCAGCTACCCGAGCATGATCATCAATAGTCAACCCATCTGTGTTAAATAATCCAATCTGATTCATCCCTTTCCTTCTAGAGTTTACGTAAGGAAAGAACTTTTTTGTTTTTCTTTGCATCCCATGCATTTTTCTTCTCTGCCACGAGCCTCATTAATTTATCTGACATCCATTTAGGCCTAAACCTTGAACAGTATTTCTTAGTTGGAATGAATGTTATTAGTGTAGTTCCCCAGGGTTTGGTGTTGGGCCCATTGTTGTTTTGTATATTAATTATATTGATGAAAGTGTATCAGGTTTAATGTCCAAGTTTGCAGATTATACAAAGATTGGCAAAGTTGTTAACGACAGTAAAGACAATATGTTACTCCAACTGGATCTAGATAAGTTGGGCAAATGGGCTGAGAAGTGGCAACTGAAGTTTAACATTGACAAATGCAAAGTACTGCATATGGGTAGCAATTACCAGAGAAACCTACCAACTCTGTGGTACTACACTCAGGGAAGTGGAAAGTGAAAAAGACCTGGGGGTAATTGTGCAGTCAAATATGAAGTGCGCTGAGCAGTGTAGACTGGCTGCCAGGGCAGGTCATGGAGTCTTGTCAATGATATATAGGAATTTTGCTAACAGGAACAGGGAGGTGATTATCCCATTATACAAGGCAGTGGTCAGACCTAGGGTACTGTGTACAGGTCTGGAGGCCTCATTTTAGGAAGGATGTTGAGTTGTTAGAATGAGTACAAAGAAGGGCAACAAGATTGGTCAAGAGAGGGGTGCTCTTACCACGAAAGACTTAAGTGCTGCAAATTGCAGCACCTGGAGAGTAGGCTCCTGCGAGGTGATTTGATTGAGGTGCAAGGTCTTGAATGGGTTGAGCAAGCTGAATGCTATTGGGAATCTTCCTCTTGCTCAGATTAAGAACCTGCGGGGGATACTGATTCAAATTGAGGAGAGACAGTTGTAGAATAGATGTGCGGAAATTTGCCTTTAGCCAGCAGGTAGTTGATTGGCAGAACAGACTTCCATCTTTTGTTGTGGAAGTTTATAGCCTAAATAAATTTAAGGCTGTGCTGGACAGGCATTTGAAATGAATGGAGGGGTGAAATGGGTTTTTTTTTTTTTTGGCTGATGCTGCATAAGCTTGCTTTCTTGCATTGTATGCCTCTATTAATGCTAATATAAAGGGAAGCTGTTAGATTTTGCACGCACATCTGATAGCATTAAAGGCACGACTATCAGAAAAATGACGAAACAGTCTACATACGAGGACTTCGACAAGGCAATGGTGTTGTGGTTTAGGTAACAAACAGCAGAAGAGCCGAGGCAAAATATTTTTTTGATGAATTAAAATTGCAGGGTGATTTTACCACATCTGTCTATTTGCAAGTCGTAAATAAGCAACGAGAAGCAGTGTTATAAGTCATGATTTTGAGATGAATGTACCTTAATAGGTATATTCACACCCACCATTCAAAAAAAACCGTAAAAAGAGAAAAAATTTTTAGTTTGTTTTAGGGCGCCATGTCGATTGTTGTGTTCTGTCGCACCTCAAAAGGACAAATTTTGTTGTGGTTGGCTCCGGAGAGGCATGGCATTCGTCAGATTGCCATTCAAGGTGAAAAATTAAGTAGTGATGCACTGGCCACCCAAGAATTCACCAGTGAGTTTCAAAAATTTATTGAAACCAATGAACTTGTGCCGGAGTAAATTTACAATGCCAATGAAACAGGATTGTATTGAAAATGTCTGACTTGACATTCTGTAAAAACCGGACTGTACTGGATGCAATTTACAAAGTTTCAGCAGCGTGAAAATCAATAAAAATCATAACCTTGAAGAGGTCTTGGCATAAAATTGTACTGGGAAATCCTATGAAGGATTCCTAGGATTTGTAGAAAAATTGTGAAGATCTGGTACCAGAAATGTTACAAAATTTGCAACAAATTGGGAACAGGGATGTCGATGAACAATCAATTCATGATTGACTTAATTCTGACAAAGATTTAGCTGGCCATGAAGTACTAAATGATGAAGAAATTTTATAATATCATGTAACTTTATATCACTACTATCATGTAATTTTATATCACTACTACACCACTACTAAATGATGGTGAACCTGAAGAAGAGGAAGAAGATTTGATATTGTCACAATTTCAGCCACAGTGTTGCTTTAAATCATGCAGAAGTACTTGTTGGCTACTTGGAGCAGCAAAATGATAGTGTTCTGGCAGAAAACATGGTTTTAAGAAATATTAAATATTCGAAGCTCCAATCGTCAGAAAGTTGCAAAAGACAAAAAACAATCTTCCATACGTTCGTATTTTTCTAAGCGAATTGATTTGCACTTATTTCTCCTATTTTTCATAAAAGTAAAATATAAAATATTATGTTAAAAATAAAGCATTTTTTAAAGATATCAATAGACTTTTTAAGTTAAAACAAAACTTGTAAAAAATATTGAGAAAATTATTGTGCACCCTTGTCAGCAGCCTTTGGTGGCTGATGCAAGCATACATCATTACCTATAGGTATGTTTTTATACATATGCACACATTGTATTGGACACACAAGTAGTGCACGGTAAGTTTTTTTATCTATCGCCATATTTATTATTTATTAGTTACTTTGCTGAACATTTTTCGATATTTTTGGATTAACCAGGAAATCAGTTATCCAGGATTTTATTTTTACCATGTATCCCGGAAAATCGAGAGTCTACTGTATGTATTAACTACAATTTAGTATATTAAAATTTTAAAAATAAAACCTCAAAATTAATACAAAAGCTAACTTGCAATTAAGAGGTTCGGAAGTATGGGATGGCTTACGTTGGGATGGCTTTTGTCATTTTATTATTGCTAAATATAATAAGAATATGACTTGTTTTAGCTTTTTTTCACAATATCTACTTTTATATTACATCACTTTTTTTCTTTTGTTTTTTTTAAAGAAAACTAATGTACAGCAGACTCTCGATTTACCGGGATCAGATTAACCGGGACACTTCAAGACTCCAAATTAAAAAAAAAAAAAAAAAAAAAAATCGTAAAATTCAAGTAATAACTAGAATAGATATAAACAGATGCTTTGCAAGTTGTAAATAAGCGACAAGAAGCAGCTTTATAAGTCGTCATTGGGAGATTAATGTACCTATTATCTTGCAACCCCCGCTGTCTTCACACCCACCACTCGGGGAAAAAAAAAAAAAAAAAGACACCAAGTGTTTAGTTTGTTTTAGTGCGTCTCGTCGATTGTTGTGTTCGGTCGCACCACAAAAAGACAAATTTTGTTTCGTTATTTGTCAGGGATGTTAAAAATTTTTTTTTTTACAGTAAATATATATATATATATATCTGATAATTAAAATAAATATGATATCCAAAATAAAAACATCAGCCAGTAGTACGGCAATAATACAGAGCGAAACAAAACGCAAAATAATATAAAATAAACAAACAGGGAAGGGAAAATAGAGATAATAGGACAAAAAGGTAGTCGATAATCCCCTGTAAAATTTAGTCAATTAAGTCATTAAACCCAATTAATAAAAAATGTAAATTTAAAATAATGCCAATTATAAATAATTTAGCGGTACCCCCCTCGAAGGTACCAGTTCCAAAAAACGTGAAATATCACCAAAAAAGGGTTAAAGAAACTACCAAAAAACTAAAATATCAAAATGATAGACTGACCATCATGCCCCATATCGACAGAGGACCACGAGGCCAATAATGGTCATGGAATCGCTGCATTTCAATCGTCATACAAATCATCGCAAAGGCAGAAATATCGAAGAACCAAACACCTCCATTCTCTGATAGATCAACCGATGCAGAGGATTTGCATGGCGGTGGTCCTTATGCAGCGAAAAATAAACTATAGAACAGACAGCACTCTTGATCAGAGCCACACCACTGACATAATGCAAGCTTAACCAGCTTATATAATAGAAAGGAAAAGAATAGATGGCGGCACAGGCGCTGCTTATTTAGCATATCAACCCACTACTACCACTAATTTATATTATGTGAGATAACAGTTAGGCAAAAGTAATAAAAATAAATAAATATGGCTTATGTTTTTATTTTGGATATCATATTTATTTTAATTATCATATATAATTAGGCATCATGTGGAGGATGTGCATTTGCTGCCTCTAATGATAGCTACATAGCCATATTTATTTATTTTTATTACTTTTGCCTAACTGTTATCTCACATAATATATATATATATATATATTTTATTTATTTATTTATTTATTTTTTTTTTTGTTTAGAAATCGCAAAAATGATGGGTAAATGCAAAAGAGTTCCACTTTCGGTTAAGCAGAAACTTGAAATTATAAAAAAGGTTTGAAAATGGTGCATCCATTAAATCTTTAATGAAATATTATAATGTTGTTCACTAAACCATACGCAATATCATAAAAAATAAAAGGAAGCTATTAGATTATAGCTTCCTTTTACAGAAAGACAGAAAGACAAATGATACTGAAACTGAAGAATAGCAATGGTGTACTTATAAACAGCAGAGAAGGCATAATTCAAATAGCAGAAGACTACTATAGAGAATTATACAAGGAGCGAGGGAATGATACCAGCAGTGGGGAAGATGGATTGCAAAGTAGCAACACATACAACATACCCGATATTCTTACTGATGAGGTAGAACATGCATTGAAGAAAATGAGGAATCGGAAAGCCCCGGGGGAAGATGAAGTTACTGTAGAGTTGTTAAAATTGGGAGGAAGAGACATAACACAAAAACTGGCAAGGCTCTTCACAAAGTGCATTAGAAAAGGTGTGATGCCTAAGCAGTGGAATAATGCAATCATAGTTTTGCTGCATAAGAAAGGAGATAAATCAGAAATTGGAAATTATAGACCAATTAGCTTGTTATCCCATATCTACAAGTTGTTCACAAGGGTCATTACTAACAGATTAGAAAGAATACTTGATGAGAATCAACCGAAAGAGCAAGCTGGCTTTAGGACAGAATTCTCAACTATGGATCACCTTCACGTAATATCACAGCTAATGGAGAAAGCAAATGAATATAAAACACCATTATGCCTGGCATTTGTGGATTATGAAAAGGCATTTGACTCCATACAGCATAAGGCAACGTTTCGGGCACTGGAAAGACAAGGCATAGATACTCCATATATTATGATTTTGAAGAAAATATATGAGAGTGCTACATCCTTTATTAGACTAGACAAAGACAGTAGCAAATTTAAAATCGAGAAAGGAGTTCGACAAGGAGACACAATATCTCCGAAGCTGTTTACTGCTGCCCTTGAGGAAGCTTTCAGAAGATTAGACTGGTCGCAGAAAGGAGTCAATGTGAACGGAGAGTACCTAAACCATTTACGATTTGCAGATGACATTGTGGTCATAAGCCACGATCCCAAAGAATTAGAGGAAAATCTTAATCAGTTATGCACAGTTAGTAAGGATTTTGGACTAAAGATGAATATGGCTAAAACAAAAGTAATGATGAACAAGTATGCCACGGAAAGGGAAATAATGATTGAAGGAGCAGTAATTGAAAAGGTGGAGTCATATACTTATCTGGGACAAGTTATTAGCTGTAATAATGATAAATGGCTGGAAGTCAAGAGAAGAATAAATTTTGGATGGATAGCATTCAGGAAATATAGTCACATACTGAAGAGCAATATCCCAGTTTGTCTGAAACGTAAAATAATGAATCAATGTATACTCCCCACCATGACTTATGGAAGTGAAACTTGGGCACTCACCAAAAGAATGGAAGAGAAGCTAAGAACTACACAGCGAAGAATGGAACGAATTAAATTGGGAATTAGAATGTTAGATAAGAAGAGAAACACATGGATTAGGCAGCAAACTCAAGTAAAGGACATTCTTATCAAAACTAAAGAACTAAAATGGTCTTGGGCAGGACACATAGCTTGAAGACATGATGACAGATGGACTAAGAAAATAACAGAATGGTACCCAAGAGGAGCTAGAAGAAAACCTGGAAGACAAAGGCGGAGATGGATAGATGAAATTCATGAGTTTTTGAGTAGTAAATGGATGGCCAGTGCTCAAAACAGAAGGAACTGGAAAGTTGCTGGAGAGGCCTTCATCCTGCAGTGGATTGAAAATGGCTGATGATGATGATTAGATTTAAAATTTACATCGCCAAAAATAAAGGGAAGCATTGTGTTGGACACAAAAGTTGTACATGGTAAGTTTTTGTATCTATCACGATAATTTTTACGTAGGTTTCTGAACATTTTTCGATACAGTAAGTCTCCAACTTACAGAACTACGGATTTACATAAATTTTTTTTTCACTCAAATTTTTTTTTTTTTTTTTTTTTTTTTTTGTTGTTTAAAACAACAACAAAAAATAATAATAAGCAATCAATAATGATGATCACGGCAAACACAAATTGCAGAAGTGAGATCGGAGCAACAAGCAAAAAAATAGGAAAGACGAGAGGGTTCTTTCAATTTATTTATGGTTTTTTTTTTTTTTTATATGACTGAAGCTTTCCAGTGAAGGGGACACACATTTCACCATAATAACGTAAAAACCCACAGAATTCTAGCTATCGGTATTTTCACAAATGCAATAAGATCGAGTTTACTACTCGTTTATAATTAGATGCATGAACAGAACAGAAAAGCTAAATAACCCGGAAAGTGCAAATTGTTTTTATTGTTTTATGGCAGTGACCTCCAGAAATGTGATTTAGTAAATTGTGAGCTCTTGAGGGATGAAAATAGTGAGTTTTCACCTTAACTCTGTGAAGTTCTTTACAGAAAATTTCATTTTGACCATTTTGGTGCCTACTAAGAGAATAAGTTACAGCGGTACTAGTAAATCTATCAAGAAAAGGAAAGTGATCGATTTGGATCAGAAAATTAAAATAATAAGAACGTATGAAAATGGTCAAACATTAACAAGTATCGCGCTGAATTCAGATTTGTCAATAATAATATAGTAGCAATATGTTACTATCCATCCCGGAAAATCGAGAGTCTACTGTATAACAAAGATTCAGAAATCAAAATTTCTCTAGGTAATCAGGTCCTTCGTTTGTCAAAATGAAGCTGTGTTGACACCACAGCTTCATTTGGACTTATAAACAAAAGCTTTTC
The DNA here is from genome assembly GCF_048544385.1 of Mastigoproctus giganteus. Classification (NCBI taxonomy): domain Eukaryota; kingdom Metazoa; phylum Arthropoda; class Arachnida; order Uropygi; family Thelyphonidae; genus Mastigoproctus; species Mastigoproctus giganteus. The sequence goes on along the minus strand of NC_143577.1, from coordinate 23,739,549 downwards.
AAACTTGCTGAACCTATTGGAGTATCATTATCATCTTGTTTCAAGATGGCAGATCATATTTTGGGAAGGGTAGCCCTGTGTGTGGGGGTACACCATTACCCTTCCCCAAAGTATTGTAAATTTTGTTTGGAGACTCTAAACAAATGACTTATAAACAGGCAAGACTGAACTCAAATTGCAACCATCTTGTTTCAAAATGATGAAAAATAGTGATAAAATTATCCCCATCTCCACATCCAGATTGAACACCCCGGTGGATGGGGTAGGTATGTGTCTGATAAATTGGCAACTGGACTGTTACTGGAAAAGCAATACAATACTTGGTTTATGGCTTATAAACCATCAAAGTTTGGGAAGTAGATGGAAAAGACAACAGTTTTTGATCATATTCTTTTATAGGGAGCTCTCTCTCGCCAGGATCATATTCTGGGGAGAGAGAGCCTGAGTTGTATTAAGTTGATGCTCACTTCTTGAAATATGGCTATTTAAATTATTTATCATATGTACTAGCCAATTTTGTATGCCAGTTTGTGAAATATACCATTTGTTTCAGACATGGGAATCATGAAAGCATTTTAATGTAATCTGGTAGACTTTACATATTTCATGCTTGCTTACTAAACAAGGGCACGCAGTGTTGCTTATGACATGTCATTTATTCCAGGAATAATGGGATTTGCACACGTCAGCATTTCTTGTACAAATATGTTTGTTTGTTATTTTACTCTCTCATTTGTTACTCCAATGTCACACACACACACACACACACACACACAGAGAGAGAGAGAGAGAAGAATGCATATGTGTACTTTCTTACCCATATAAAAGAACTGGAAACATCACATGTTTATCCCATTGGTTAAGTGAGTATATTTATGTTCTATGTTTGAGATCCCTTTTTACAGTTGAACATGCATTTTCTAGATGCTTTCATCCAATGCTAAGTCAGTCATTCTTAGGCATTAGCAAAGGCACATGATGCAAGAAAGCAAGCTTATATAGCATCAGCCAAAAAACACACACCCTTCTCATTTCACCCATCCACTCGCTCCAGATGTTTGTCTAGTTCTGACTTGAATCTGTTTAAGCTATCAATTGTACAATGACAGATGGAAGTTTGTTCCAACAATCAACCACCTACTGGCTAAAGGCAAACTTCTGCACATCTATCCTACAAATGTCTTTCCTCAATTTGAATTTATGCTCTCTCAGGCAATTATTCTAAGCAAGAGGAAGAATCCCATCAGCATTGAGAGCATGCTCAAACCATTCAAGGCTTTATGCACCTCAATCAGAACACCTCGCACGTGCCTAATCTCCAGACACTGTAATTTGCAAAACTTAAGCCTTAAACTGCATTTAATTCAAAAAATTGCAATGTGAAATACCCGTAGCTATAATTCCTGGATGTGTGTCAACTTTTACAAAATAGGATTTTTTATATGTGCACACACGTGTGTGTGTGTGTGTGTGTGTGTGTGTGTGTGTGTGTGTGTGTGTGTGTGTGTGTGTGTGTGTGTGTGTGTGTGTGTGTGTGTGGTAACAAATAAGAGTGTACAACAGCAGTTGCAAATATTTATTTCATGTTTATTTATTTATATTTCTCTCTCTCCTCCCCTAAAGGTGCTGTTGAAGACATCCCTTACCATTTGCTCTCTTGCTATCCCTGCCCATTTCTCTGCTCCTATGTGTGCTAATACAATTAACCACAGGAAGATTGTTAGAACTGACTGGAGCAAAAGTAACAGGCTATTGCTGTCATAATGTATGCCATTCCATCTCAGTGAGTTGTTGAATCTATCAGGCCCAAAGTGCCTCATTAATGAGCCTGTGGGATCATTGTGATCATATGCAGTACTCTTTTTTTAGAGTGTGTCATACCATATACAGTATATATATCAGTGTACTTAGGATATGGCTGTTTAAATTATTTATCACATATGTGAGCCATTTTTGTATGCCAAATTGTGAAATATGTACATTTATTTCAGACGTGGGAATCATAATGAAAGGGCATTTTAACATAATTAAAGAGGCCATATATTCTTGCTTAGTTATTAATTGTGGAAAAAAATAAAAAAATGTGCAATGATGGTTGTATTGGTCTATATAAATGAAATTTCTGGGTATCGTTTTTTTTTTTTTTTTTCCCCTCTGTCTGTTCATACAATCAAATTTTATTTTACTCAACAGTATGTGTTGCAATATTGGCATTAAACTGAAAACTGGAAATTGTGAATGTTATTGTAAAGTTACTGAATGACTTGAAACCCTGTTTTTCAGTATAAAAGAAGTTTATTGTTAAATAATGTTAAGGGTCATTGTCATGTTGCAGATATTAATTTTATTGGATGTGTGTAGAAGTTCTTAAAACCATTAAATACTCATTAAAATTTTGTTGCATTTCTGGTTCACTCCCATGTACCATCCCTCATATTTTAAATCAAATTTTTTGTATAGCAGTGGTTTCCAAAGCTTATTTATGTAGTACCAGTTTTGATATGATGTTTATATCTTCATATATAGATATATGTCCACAAATTTAGGAAACAAAATTACCTTTGTGTAAAGTTAAAGTTTTTATATTATACCATTATTTTGAAATGATCAATTGGAAGACAGTGAAGGGAAGTGATTGTGGTCACAACCAATTATATTGTTGAATATCAATTATGAACTTCATTATTGTTCATGCAAAATTTTAATGCAGACATTGGTGTATAGTATAGTGAAAGTGTCTGTTTTGCCGACCATTTGCATTATGTGTAAGATATATTGTATTTGCATACATACATGTATACTAATCATTACTTATTTGATATGCTCTGATGTCAGAGCATCTTCATACATTTGCGAGCGTGTGTACATATACATGAAGTGTGTGTGGGTGTGCAGTCGATTCTTTTTTAATGTTTTGTTTGTTTTAGTAAATGATATCTCTACTCTTACATCAAAATTGTGAAATTTGTAACTTACAATTGGTCTCATTATAACTATCTCGTTCTCTCTCCTCTCCTTTCCTTCCTTCCTTCCTTTCTCCACCCCCCTCCCAGGTAATATTCACCAGTACCATGATGGTGCTACGCAGTATACTACTTAAGAAGGATCTTCTAATGCTAATTGCCTTGCAATGTACAGTTTTTATGTGAAATCTTGTCAGTTATTTGTATATAAATTCCAGTGAAACAGTCATCTAAGTTGATTCACTGAAAGCAGTTTTTTACTATGTAAAATTGTTGCAATAAAATGGCTTCAAGTAGTTTTCCTGTTTGAATAAAATTTTCTGAAAGTCATTCATCATAAAATATTAGCATTCTGTTAAAGCAATACAGTAAAACACACCCAAGATGTCTTTGAAGAGCAATGAAAACATTTTAAATTGATGTACAAAAAGGAGAAACTTAGTAATCTGTATATGGCAGAAAATGTGAATTCATGCCTCATTGTCTGTTAGTTTTCCATGGAGTTTTAGTTACTTTTTGATATTGCTCATTTTGCCATCCTGAAATGTAAAGGTATTTAATTTTTTTTTTGCAGGCACTCATACTTAAGCATCGGTATGTATTATTCAGTAAATTTTCTGGATGAAAACCTAACCTAGGAATAAAAACCAAGTGACCTTTACCTGAGACTAATTCTGCTACTTGTTGGAAAAATGCCTTGTCATTAAGAGATTTGAACTCAAGCATTTTCCATTTTATACCCGGTGTTAGAGGACATTATACCTACTGCCCTAACAACAAAGAAAGCATTTAAGTCATTAATTTGATAAGCTAAGGTCAGCATCATGATAGGGATATTGGCAAACATTTATTGTAAAATCAATAATACATGAATCTTAAAAAATTAGTGATTGCTATCTTTGGAAAGTTACTACATTTATTGCATGCTATACTCAAAATTTGGCTTTTTTGAAAGTGTATGCAATAGATGAAATAATGCATTTTTGGACACATTGATTTAGCAGCAAGGGGGGGGGGGTTTGCTTTCAAAAGTAATTTTAACAGAAAATAATGGCTGAGTTCATCAAGGTTGTATAGTGTTATCCTCTCCAGGAAACGGGTTTTTCGTCCAACTAAACAAAACTATCCATAGATTATAATATATGGATGGTACAATGATTACTGTACATGCAATTTAGATAATACGCCCAGTGATCACTGAATTGTGGCCACCATTCGCATGGATAACAGCTGCTATTTGCCTAGGCATTAACTTCACTAGATGTGCAAAGACATCCGTAGGGATCTGTAATCATGCTGCCTGCAAGACTTTCCACAGCGTCGGTGATGATGGTTGTGTGTCCATATGCCTCACTTCCTGTTCCAAAACATCCCACAGGTGTTCAATTGAATTGAGGTTGGGTGAATTTGGAGGTCAATCAAGATGGGGGGATGTCTTCACTGTTCCTCGACCCACTTGTGCATGTTGTCACCCCAATAACATGATACATTATTACCTTGGAAGATTTTATTTCTCCTTAAAAAATGCAACGTGTCGGGGTGGACGTGGTCTTCTAAGATCAGCCTGTGGACCTCACCAGTGAAACAGCCTATATGCACCAGGGTTTCTGTTGTCAGCAACACATACTCCATATTAAGCAACCACTGCCACATGCCTGGATAATGGACATCATGCACAATGGGTGCATGGAGTAGCATTGTTTATGCCACACGAAGGCATCTGTTGGCACGTTGCACTGGATTTTTGGACTCATCCGACCAGCACACTCCTTTCAAGTCCCAGTGTCCACCCAGCATGTTGATACCACAGCATTCACTGTTTGATGATCAGTGGTGAAGAGAGGGTATTTCTTGGGTTGTCTGTTGTGGAACTGCATACCTATAAATGTATGCAACATGCAGGTCATAGTAGTTTAAATTCCATTATTTTGGCCTTTCGCAAACTCCCCTTTGTGATTGTAGAACTAAAACAGTGGAACACATTTTCCAATGTGTATATACCATCCTAAGGAACCACTCCAACTCTTAACCAGAATTTACAGGATCCAGGATATATCTTACACTTATACAAAGCAAACAATATTGTGATGCCTTATCACAGTTTTCCAATTAGACATTTGAAAGAAAAACTAATATGCAAAGGAATTACCAAAACAAAAGTTATTGTATCTTACAGTGTTGTCCCCAAATGAGAAAGGAGTTCTCAACTCTTTCTAAATCCATAAGCCAAAATTACTTTACCTGACTGCATATTCTACTGGCTTGGATTTGGCTTCTAAACAGGCTTCAAGAATTTGTTCATTCATAATTCTACTACTAGACAACCAGTGGTGAGCTATAGTAGGCTCGCGAGAGCCCATTGTTATTATTTTTTTTTAATTTGCTAGCCCATTGTTGAGACGATCATTTATTTTACAAATGAAATCCTGAATGCAATTACTGAGTATCCAGAGCCAAAACTACGGTGGGGCAAGCAGGGCCCCATGTCCAGCATTTTAATGGCACAATTGATTGGTTATGTATTTTGAAATTGCTTCATTTTTGATTTAATTACAGTGGGACTCTATTTAATGAACTTCTTTATAGCGAATTTTTTTGAGTCCCCATGGTAATTACATTTAAAATATTTTCTGCTGAACAAAGAAAATTTCCATGTAATGAACGAATTGGGAGAGACAACTTTGTATGCATTGTTCTCACCTTTGGCCTAGAGGCAATTTGGGTAATTAGAAAGTGCGAATTAAGGATGAAAGGGATTATATTTCACAGTGTTAGTGGTGTCCATAAAACCTATGCAGTCATATATCGAGAAGTCGCGCTAGTCAATATGCTTTCCATAGCCAGTCAGAGGATTAAGAAGATTCTCGACACGGATTGTAGCCTGTGATCAACCTGTGTTGTGGTTCCGCCTTTACTCCAACAAACGGGCATATGCTTTTCGGAAAAGTGGGTGATCCACACATTTTAGTAAATTTCTCCTATGTTTACATGGTCACAGTAGCTGAATATCCGTGTGATTCCGACTTTTTTGCACTGTATTCAAAGAACTAGTGAGAGCAGCAATGTAGGGGGGAGATCGAGGCAACTAAGATATATATAAACTTTGCGAAGATGAAATGTTGCCAGATTTTGAAACTTTGTCGAGCCTTTCACTGTATAGAAAATGTTCTAAAATATAATGGCACACAGGCAATAATTAAAAAAAAAAAAAAAAACTATCACCAATCAACAAAAAACTAGTGCGAATTAAGGGTGATTGCTAAAGGACTTTATGTGGAAACTATAAAGATCAGTCATGTGTTCGGGCCACGATGAGCAGCTTGTAGCTTGCAGACGGCAGTTGTGGGTTGGAAGAATTATCCCACAAAGTGCAAACATTTTGAATCAGGAGTTGAGTTAAATATTCCGGATTATTAAATCGACTTTTAAATTTGGAATTTCTTGACCACTTAGCACTGATGATCGACATCCTGCAGGAGCTCTCTTACCTTTCAGAAGCTTTACAGGATCACTATGGTAAAAGCATATAAATTAATTATTAGAACTATCAATGCTATTGCTAATTTAAAAACATCTATGGTCATCATAAACATGATGACCATGAATGATATGACCATACATCTATGGTCATATCATTCATCTAAATGGAAAACCATTGCTTCAATTTGATCCCGATCATTACGTCAAATCATTCCTCTCTAATCATCACTCAGCTATTGAGCAAAGCAGAAGATCGACAACAAATATTAACAAAGAAGTAAATTGGCAATTTTTAGAATAAATTATTCTTGAATATTTGTGAAATAATTTTTTTTTTCATATAATCTGTGATTTTTTTGGGTGCTTTTTCTAGAAAGTTTGTTTTTTATGTAATATTTGTTTTCATATTGTGGAATTCTTTGTGATAGTTTGTTATTTGTGATATGGGAAATATTTCATGTTATTTTTTATTCGCAATATTAAATTTTTATCATGAAAAAAAATGTATCCATTATATTTTCCTAGTTGTTAAAAAAATACGAATAAAAAAGTTGCACGTGTGTAATGAGCACGCGCGGTAGTTGTTTATCCGAAACATTCTTCGCGTTTCTTTTAGGTATTTTGTTTTGTATATATCGATTACGAAATAAAAGTTTTTTTTTTTATTGTAAATACGATGTATTTTATTGATCATTCGCAGATTTTCATAATTTTTGGAAGACAAGATACAATGGATTTATGATAACTAAAGTAAGAGATGTATACTTGCGAGTGCAGCGTATCTAAATATCTGTAAAATAGTACCGATCTTGTAGTTGAAGCCACAAACGCAGCTCTTAGGGGCACCTAACAATGGAATGTAACGAAAATGCGAGACGAAAAAAAATTGTTGACAAATTTTTGTATTGTTGCAATCATACTGCAGTAGTTGATTCAGAAAGCATGATTGTGACGTCATACTATTCAAAAATTCTAAAAAGTTAGTACTCCAGACACTGTCGTATCCAGTTATCATTGTACGGCGGAGCATGACGACCAGATTTTTAAGTTTTTTGGGTTTTTTTTTTTTTAGATAGACGTAGGAACGTTTTACACATTCATTTATACGCATGGTTAAGGGGATAATAAGCTGCATCTGTCCGCCCCTGACTCGAGTTATCATACCGGTCACGAAAAATGCGTCACGCGCTCTAATCACACTACTAGTAGTGCGAGCATGGGAAGCACCTCGGGTGGAAGCCGCAGATGACGTCACTTCCGTGACCGATCAAATTTACTCAGTAGAAAGTCGGAAAAACTGCGAGCCCATTGTTAAAATATTCACAGCTCACCACTGTCTAATGGCACCAGGGGTTTCCTCCATCTCCGACTGCATCCGGAGTGCAATATCATCTCTGCACTGCACTCATAGTGCCGAGATGATATTGAGTGTCAGATTAAGCCAATGTACAACCTTCGTCTGCCTCAAGTCATCCAACGGCCCCTATCTCAAAGAGATGGTTAACGATGATAATTGCCATTCTGTCTACTGAAAATGTGGCTATCCCACTAAGCAAGACAAAAATCGCCAATGAAGTGATGTGGTCGCAACCCGTCTTTTTATAGTCATGAATAATTTGCATAATGTGTGGCTCTGTAAAAAGGAAGATCGTTTTGTAATGGTTGCTAAAAATTCGCATGCCAGGAAGTCTATAAGATCAAATATTCGCTTCGGCGATATTGTTCACAATAAAATATTCATGAAAAACATTTTGTTCTGTTAATTTATGTTAACAGTGTAGTAGGACTAATGGCAAATTATGCAAGAAAGTGCACAGATGTGGAACTCCACTGATGGAGCATTCCACAAAACACTATTTGATGTGGGAAAAAAGCAAGCTTATATAGCTTGCCAAAAAAAAAAAAAAAAAAATTATCCATCCTACTCCAAGAATTTGTCTGGTCTTCCCTTTAATTTATTCAATCCATCTAATTCCACAAGTACAGATGGAAGAGTGCTCCAACAATAAACCACCCACTGGCCGAAGGAAAACTTCTACACATCTATCCAGCAACCATTTCTCAACTCTCGTGTTTGTAGTCTCAGCAAGTGGAAGAATACCATTAATATTCAGCTTAGTCAATCCAATCAAGGCTTTAAATACCTCACTCAGATCTCCCTGCACATGCCTGGTCTCAAGATGCCTCAGTATGTAGAAATGAAGCGTTTTTGGGTAAGAGCACCATTTCGTTCCCTTCAGCAATCTGGATGCCCTTGTCTGCACCCCTGCCAGCAGATCTACAGCCTAAATTTAGTGAGGCTTCCAGACCTATATACAATACTCTAGATGCGGCCCAACCATGGCCTTATACAAAGAGATAACCTCATCCCTGCTAGCAAACGTTTCTGTATATCATTGATAAAGCACTGTGGGCTGTCCTGCAGTATGTATGCACTGCTCAGAGAATTTCATGTCTGACTGCACAATTACCCCATGTCTTTTTCATTCTCCACCTGCGTAATGGTTCCCAAAAAAAAGTTTGTGTGTGTGTTGTTCTGTTGCTAGTGTGAGGCCACCAGGTAGCAGCCAACACCTGCGCAGATGCTACCTGGTGCCCATCATGGATCAGCAATGGTATCATTGTAAATTATGCAGTGCACATTTTTGAGAACAATGAGCCGACAATCGATTCGAGCCTGTGCACCTTACAATTAAGATCATATTTATTTATTGGATTAATTTTCAATGTGAGGACAAAATATTCAGGTGAAAAGAAAACATGCACACATGAAAATAATGGATTTTTATCTAAAATGATTGAGAGAAAAATATTGAGAACTGATGCCTCAGAAGTGGGTGCAACAAACCATGGAAACCAGAGAAAAATATTCAATATTTTTCGAATACGGAAATTTTGTTTAATTTCATCAATGCTTGAAATATAAGGGACGGCGTAGGATAATGAACTTGTTCCGTTTCTTCGATGGGTTGTTGAAGAAAAAAAAAGAAGTAAAAGTGTGATTTCACCAGGTTGGATTCTGGTGACAAAGTACCATCTTCACCACCGTCTTCGACTTGGACAGTTGGTTAACAAACTTGTATGACGCCGAGTGACATCATTGTGTCGTCTTAACTTCTATTTCCTGCTAACCTCAGGCTGGTTCTGAGGCAGAGTCATCTGCTAGCACCACCTTACACTAGTCTGGGTTGATTTTTTTTTATTTTAATTTTTTATTATTATTTTTTTTATATTATTATTATTATTGTTTATTTTTTTATTAACTTATTTTTTCTGATTTTTTTTATTTGTTTTTTTTTTTCTCCATTTTATTAACTTGTTTTTATCTTTATTTTTTCCGAATTTTATTTTTTATTTATTTATATATATAGATATATATATATATATATATAAATATATATATATATTACAGAGTTCCTGACTCTGTAAGAGTCAGGAACTCTGTAATTCATCTGTAATGCTACTAATTCACTTCTCGTGCAACCGGAAACTGGACGGGCCACTCTAAACCATTCGTCTCTTCGTAGGATAAGGGCTTCAAAGAGTGGATGAATGAGACAGCCGTTATCCCTATTAAGACTGGAGCGGTCGGACGAATATATTCTTAAACTCTCCAGCCATTTCCGGTTCCAAAAGCCATATCCCTTATCCACGATCACGGCTTCTTTAGCAATAATGCCATGCCCAGTTTCCCAGGCATGTTCCGCTGCAGCTGAACCTCCGTAATTTGCAGTCTTAAGGGTTCTATTGTGTTCCCGCAGTCCCCACGATCAGGACACTCAATTTCATATATGACCCCACTAGTGTCAACACTACTGTGTGGACACTACTGTGTGCAGTCTCCGACCTGGCAGCTGCACACAGCGTATCTTACACGAACGTAAGATACGGGAAATGTGTTCGGATAGTAGGGGATGTATGCGGTGGAAACCAATGTAAAAGCATCTCTGCCACTTGTTCATACCTCTTAAACACCTCTCAATTGTGCTCTGGGGGTCACCGTACGTTACTAGGTCCGCTGTAACACGTTTAATCTCGATTCTCTCTTCAGACGAGGAGCAGTGAGACCCGACCTTTCAACCAATTCAACTATTCAACCAATCAAGTATTTCTATTTCGTGTCCTCTTTGTATCACCATGAACGTGTCATCAACGTATCTCTTCCATGCACGTAATGGGGGAGGATTAGAGCTCCCCAACATCCTATCTTCAAATTCTCCCAGGCTAAGTTAGCTATAATAACACTAATAGGTGAACCTGCTGGTACATAACCTTTTGGAATAACATAGTGGTACTAGATAAACATAAGCCAACACCTTCACAAATATCTTCACCACTTAGGGCTGTCCTATCTTTCAAAGTACCATCCCTACCAAAGTATTCCACACACAACCCAAGCAGTGTTCGACTGGTATATATGTGAACAAAGAAATGACATCCAAGAATGCCTCTTGACCTTCTCTTAATCTATTATATTTGTTCACTTGCCTTTGTCTATATTCATCCGAGATTCGATAGCTTTGGCCATCACTGTTCTGGATACCTGTGTCCAATGCGCTAGTTCTGAACATTCACTTAAACGCCTAGAACTTGTTTCTTTACCCCTCCTGGTATACATTAAATCTTTATGTAACTTACCAATCCAGATACCCACCACTTTTCTCTGGTATATCATGTTATGTACCAGCAGGATCGCGGAGTGGCCATGGGTTCACCTATTAGTGCAATTATAGCCAACTTAGCCATGGAAGAATTTGAAGTTAGGATTTTGGGGAGCTCTAGTCTTCCCCCATTACGTGCATGGAAGAGATACGTTCACAGTGATACAAAAAGGAGACGAAATAGAAATACTCGATTGGTTGAATAGCGGTTCGCCTTATATTTGGTTTACTTCGGAGGTTGAGCAAGGGGCCCTTCCATTCCTGGACGTATGTGTATACAGAGAAGGCCGACACTTGAAAACTAAGGTTTACAGAAAACCTATGTGTTTGGGCCAATACACACACTTTAAAACAACTCAGGCCAGTTGCCACAAAAGTAGTGTGGTTAAGGCCTTAATGGAAAGGGTGGGGTTCCACTGCTCCTCGTCTGAAGAGAGAGACGACGAGATTAAACGTGTAACAGCGGACCTAGCAATGTGCGGTTACCCCCAGAGCACCATCGAGAGATATTTAAGAGGTATGAACAACATTGGCAGTGATGCTTTGACACCGGTTTCCACCGCATACATCCCCTACTATCCGTGCATTTCGGAACCCATTTCCCGTATCTTACGTTCGTGTAAGATTTATTGTATTTTATTCTTGTTATACATTTATTTTATTTTATTTTGTTTTGTTTTAATATTTTAATGTACAGTACGCATACGATCAGTACGCATGTATTTTATTTTATCATAATAAAGACGTTTTACAGATTCGAGTCAGTGTTATTTAGTAGCATTGCAGATGAATAACTTATTTTTATCTTTATTTTTATTTTATTTACTTATTTTTATCTTTAATTTTATGAATTTTATTTTTATTTTATTTTATTTACTTATTTTTATCTTTAATTTTATGAATTTTATTTTATTTTATTTACTTATTTTTATCTAATTTTTCTGATTTCTATTAATTTATTGTTAAATTTAATTTTATTTGCTCATATTTTGAATGATTGCGATATTCAATACGTGACAGTCGAGGTTTCCTGCGGTTCGCGCTCAGTTGTGGCGTAGACGGGTATCAGGACGCACCACCCTGGTGCTTGTTGCTTCCTGATAGCAAAGTGGCCAGGAAACAAGTAAACAACATAACAAACACATGCACGGCACAAACATAGCATTCACACATATCTGGCCTTCCTGCAGAGTTTTTGTAACATCACAGTGTAACACGGTGGAGTTGAACTAGCCTTTGGGAGCCGCCTTACATAAGATGTCTACATGGTGACAAAGGACTGCAGAGTTATCAGGGTTCTTGCATTTGCTTCTTTGTGGATAATGGTTTTAAATATGTATTGAAAACCTCCACAGCCATTTCAGCCCTCTTATTATGCGTGGCCTGGTAATCCACTCTGATTTTGTACAAATGCAAAATAAAGGCAAGTATAGTTCCTGGGGTGGATGGCATATGCTCAGTGATTCTGAGGGAGGCTGCCAGGGACTGTACTGACTTATTGAAGTTAATTAAGAGGGTATATTTACATTCGGGAGAGGTTCCTTTGGATTGCGAAAGTGTCAACGTATCACAGGTATCATAAAGGCTGTTTCAAGTGTGAAGTTCATAACTACAGACTTGAAAACTGGATTGTAAAATAGGTAAATAAGATCGCATGCTTGTACCAACAATCTTAAAATTTCTCATGCTCTGGAATCTAAATGTGCTACCTTGGAAGTATCACATCATCTCTAGGAAGCTCGTGATCTTCGCCTAGCTTCTCTCTGGAAAATTAAGCTCGCCTGATATCCGGGATATCATTGCCAGACCGTCAGATAGTAATAAAATTCATGTCACTGCACTCCAATATAGATCAAAGCTGCGTACAATGACCTCCCTGGATAACATATTTCCATTTAATTCCATCGAAATATTTAATAGGTTATCTATTGACTTTCTTGGATACCCGCTTATCCTTCAAACCGCATTTAAACTACGTAAGAAGAAAAATAAGAAACTACACTGCCTTAATAAACACAATTGCCTGGAGAGACTGGGAACTGAAACAGAGGACTATGATGTTTTATTATAAAGCAGATTCTTACCAATCGCAACATACGCAGCTGGTGTCTGGTCAGAAAGGCCAGCACAGCTGTAAACCTAAGAATACTTGAATCCGTACATAGAATCATGCTACCCACTGCTACTCGCGCCTGCAGCACAGTGAGCACACACGCCCTGCAAGTTATCGCTGGAACCCTACCCTTGGATCTAGAGGTGGTGAGGAGAGGCATCCTCCACGAGCTTGCTAAAGGCAACGCTTGTACACAGCTTGACTTCAACGGAGATCCAGGAAATAACCGCATTGTGGAAAAAAGTAGACTCCAGACCCACTTGCTGTAGGCGGCGTCGCAGGCACGATGGGATGTCTCCATCAAAGGTCGGATAACAAAGAAGTTCTTTCCAAATGTAGATAGATTCCAACCTAAATTACCAATGTGGTACGCACCTGGTCTGTTTGTAACATACCTACTCACAGGACATGGTGCTCTAAACGCCAAACTAACAGCTCTGGGAATAATTGAAAATCCAAATTGTACTTGTGGCGATCCAGAAACTTGGTCGCACCTAATGTTTGACTGCTACCAAATACGACGATATCCGCTGCCAGCTGGTGAAAAGACTACAACATTCATTGAAGGATCAGGAGCAATTCATCCTGGACGATAAAGAACCATATATGGCATTCACTGAATTTGCACAGAAACTGTTTGACAGACGCCGAGCCACACTGGCACAATAAGTAAATAATAACACAACTGGAAACTAAATGGAGCGACAAATACAGAAAGACCCGCAGACCAAAATGGTAGAGAAGGAACAAGTAACAAAAGGCAACTAAGAATGGAACAAGCAACACAACGACAATATAAAATGGGACAAGCTACTGTTCCCATAACAAATTCCACACCTCCAACGAGAATAAAAGGACATTGTCTACAACTCTGTGACTGATGGGGGAAACCCCTAGTGCCGCATGACATCAATAAACCTTACACCTTATCCATTGACTTCAGAAGTTGTGCAAGGATAAAACTTAAGAGATCTGTCTCTCTCTAGCAGTTATGTATGCCCTGCTCAAACTCTAGGTGATCTCACTTCGGTGATGCTACATTATCTACTTATTGTTGTTTTTATATAATCAGATGCTGTTTTAGGCCATGTATTGTGTCAACTCATTTGAGTACTGTGTACATAGATTGTAAATAGTATGGCAATATTTATTCAATATTATCATGCCCGTGTCCTCTAACTGGATAGCTGTGAAGGGACATTTCTTAGGAATAAATTGATATTAATAATAATAATCTTGGCGTTCGCCTTCCTGTCATCGTTAAATTGTGTGATCATTCAGTGTGCATGCCCATATTTTATCAAAAGTCACAAATTCAGTTTCCGAAGAGCACGTTCTCCTTATTTACGAAAAAGGTATTAGGTGTACATCAATGTTGCTACGAACTGCGACACAATAATTAATTTACAATTTTATTTCTATTTTTCACTACACAGAGTTAAGAAAATGTGCAAAATTAACAAAACAAGGTCACTTCTCCTTTAGGGGCATCATTTCTTCCTTAATTATTGTCCTGTTGTCAAACCACAAAACTATTACAAACACAACTTTCATTCAAAATATATTTAAACATTGCAGGACAACTTTGTTAACATCTTTAAAATGGCATTCCTTCATAGATATCTTATTCAAAGTCCTATCCATAGGGCAGGACTTTGAATGAGATATCTATGAAGATATGTAGAGATGTATGAAGATTTTCCGTAGAGAGGACCCAATCATAGAGGAGCTTACCGAGGGCAGGACTACAAAAAGGGTTTTTCATTCAACTTCTTGCTTCTTGCATCATCGGAAAGAAAGAATCGCATGATCAACGTTCTCTCTCAGCCTTCAGACATCCATTCAGCTGCACCCGGGTGGTTTCCCCCCTTTGGAAGAATGAGTCCCAGAGCAATCGAGCCCACCGTCTGGCAACATCAAACGGGTCAGGGTCAATACCTGTTTTACTGGGACTGACCCACCTTCCCGTGGTGAGGACAAAATCACAGAATCCTCTCTCCAAGTGATTGTTTCTTCTTTGCAGCCAAATGACCAGAATATGCACACTTCTCACAAAAACATACCCAAGTCATATTTGTGACCATTTTAAAGGTTTTTGTGATGTTGTTAACAGCGACACGAGGTGGAGTTGAACACACGATCCAGGATCTTTAACTTGAATAGCCAGAGTGACAAACAGATTTCTAACTCAATAATTTTCAATTACTTGTCAGCATTTCTCATCGACAGAAATTAGAATTTTTGTCACACGTTCGCGACATCAGCAGTTAATGTTCAAAAACACTTAGACATAAGTATTTTACTCATACAAATGTAGCTATCATCTCCACAATAGCAGCGACTAATCTATCCTCCACTTTCCTACTTGTAGAAATGACCTACTTCATCTAGAAATATGCAATCATCAGCATTCAGCACTACGGCAATTAGCAGAATCAGTGAAATATATTTTCAGACTAGGATTTCCGTTGTGGAAATTGTCCTTTGCAATTGCAGTTCTATTCCCCATTGTCTCCACAGTAAATTGCATATAAGTTAAGTTCGTCATGGACATCAAGTAACACGTTCATTGAGGTATTCGCGATGGTAGCAAAGAATGTTCCCCACTCTGTGACGTACCTTTATTTTTAAGAGATATTCTGTAGACATCTCTACAATGGAAGAGACACTTCATTCTCTCGCTTTCCGTTTGTGGAAATTGTCCAATGCAGGTAGAAATGAGCACTCGCCTTCATTGAGTATCAGTGGCAACCAGTAGATTCGCGCATGAGCAGCAGCAGTTCTATTCCCTGTTCTCTGCACAGTAAATTCCATATAAGTTAAGTTCCTCATGAGCAGCAAAGTAACACGTTCATTGAGGTATTCGCGATGGTAGCAAAGAATGTTCCCCACTCTATGACGTACCTTTATTTTTAAGAGATATTCTGCAGGCAACTCCACAATGGAACCGACCCTTCATTCTCTAGGTTTCCGATTGTAGAAATTGTCCAATTCGGCTAGAAATAAGCACTCGCCTTAGTTCAGTATCGATGGCAACCAATAGATTTGCACATGGATTTCCATCAGCACAACAGCAATGATGTTCCCCTTTCATTCCACAGTGACAATATATCAAGTTGAAATGCAACATTAGGTGTCAGAGATTAGCATATAGGATTAATAAACATAAAAATGAAAATATAAATATACAATGTCCTACAATGTTCAATGTTCATTATGATGAAGAATTTTGATAGCAGATGTATAGCTCTGCTCGTAATGGTCAGAAACTTCTGAGTACGGAGGAAAGATGCTCCAGTGTATTAAAAGAATTTCGAGAAGGTGCTCTATGCCGAAATCCGGAATTTCACACTATTTGAAAATCTTCAAAATTCTATTAGAAATAAACCGTAGCCAGAATTTAGCTCCTGACTTTTTCTTCTTTTCCTTCATTCTAACGTTTTTAGCAAAGCCTTCTGCAGCTTTATACAATGTTCTTATGACTCGATGATCCTGAGATAATTCTTCTGAAAATGGGATGTTTTCATCATTATATCTGCAATGGAAATTACCACAATTAAATTGGATTGAATTTAATAAACAGAAGAAGAAAATGCATTAGTAATTAGCGGTAAATGTTTTACGCTCCAATGCTTCCTTTGTAAATAATTTTCTGTCTACAACTTCACATTCAAAACAAAGGATAGGAAAATGCAGTTTGCAATATCGTTCTAAGAGAAGCAGACCCTGTCTTCTCGAAACCTGGTTTACTGGACGTCTACACATGCGCAGCATTTTTTTTTTTTTTTTTTTTTTCTGAAAGGATTTGACCTCAAAGTCGTAAATCCTTAATTTATTCTGAAATCTTTATTAAGTAAGCTGCCTTCGGAATGGAACTCGCAGATAGCAACCCAGTAGACTTTAGTTGGCAGTGAAAATAAACGGAAAAGTACCACGGAGTTGTTCTTATTTGATTGTGCAATAAGTATAGCAGTTACAGTCAGTGAAATATTGCAGCTGTTAAAGCATAAGACTAACTACAAATGCGGCTCACCACCATCATTCGCTCCTGTCCTGCCATATAAAAACCGTACTAGACAGCAAGTGAGGAGTCATGACTCTCTTGACACCATCCGTTGCTGAGTACAAATTTGAAACTAGAGCAGACAAAGGTCTTTACCACAGCGCAGTGAAGTAATCCAGAAAGTTTTACGAAGATAAAGAAAGCTATGGATATTTAGTAGATATGCAATGGACTCCACGCTACTTTTAATCTATGTGAAATATTAATTAAAAGAGATTGGAAAGTGCCTTTCCTTTTTAATATTACCCTCTTTCGATTAAAATGTAACTTTTTTAAAAGTCTCTTCGCAATTATTTTCTGAAATTCATTTATAAAACTTCAAAGTAACCACTTTCATCAATACTTACCCAATCAAATGAGACAGATCGATGTCATCTCTATTCAGCTTTATAATTCTGAAGTGTGAATCGAGAGAAAGAACTTCATCATGGTCTTTGCTATATTCCCCGTTGTTAACTAAAATGTTTGCCATGACAGTTGTACTTTCTGTAATTCTAGGCTGAGCTCCATCGGAATCTTTGTTGTAACCAGAGGTTCCTGGAATTACTTCAAAAGCTATATCTCCAAAAATAGCTTCTTCAGATAACATTGCCTGATCCTGTTGAATAACGGAAATTTCCGTTTCAGTACCGTTTGTTCCCTCATTTTTCAATAAAATTAGTTTGTCCTCAGAAGGAGACTTACCCCTTACTTGAAGATCGGCAATCTGTACTTGTCTTTGTTCTTTCACAATTGTTCTACATATATATAGAACGAAAAGGGGCTCACATTTGGTGAATATGGGCTTGGCACACCCAGGGTCCTGAGCTGGATATCATTATTCTTCTCTTTCTTGGTGATTCCTTTCTACTTCTCTCTCTCTCTCTCTCTCTCTCTCAGGGTAACTAGGGCATCTTTTTTTGGCTAGGCTTTCTTGCACCATATGGCTAATAATAATAATAATAATAATAATAATATATATACTTTTTTTTTATAGTTATCATAAAGATTCCTTTTGAATCTTCTTATGCATCAACGGTGGCGACACTCTTTTTATGTTAATCCTTGATGTGTCATTTTAAGTGGCGCCCGTTTGCTGTTGGTCTGGCAGACTGTTGTCTGTGCAGTCGCCGGTTCATTTGATCAATGTTTTCGTTTGGTTATAATTGTGTCATGGCAAAATTATCTGTTATCTATGATTAAAGCTGTAATCAGACCACAATAAAGATAAAGAAGAGTTATGCAACCCCTGACTCTTGAAGAGTACGATTTGCCAGCATCTCTAAACATTGGTAAGTAATTCGAGTGATTTTTATAAGGTGTGTACGCTTATGTAAAAATGGAGTAGTAGTTTCTTGTGGATTTTTAAAGGGTGTGAATCTATAATAAGATCCTTTAAACTCTCTTAAAACTGTTGATTAACATAAGCTGATATAATTTTATGTAGTTCGTATTGGAGTGGGCGGGAATATAATTTACTGTCTACATGTTTCTGTCGCTTGCTTGATATTTTTACGTATAAACAATTTAAATAAATTTTAAAAAAAATGTTCATGTACTTTATAAACACAGTACAGTGAATATGTCTCATAGTTTTACTGAAGAATGGCAAAATTAAACCTTGACTTAAGCGGTTTAATTATAATGATAGGCGTTTTCAGATGCCTCTGAGCAGTAGCCCAGACGATTCCACCCTTCAAAAGAGGTATGTTGAGAATATGCCGGTAAATGTTGAGTAGCGAAATTGTTCCATCAAAGTCTTTTTTTTTTTTTTTTCTGTGTTGGGGGAGGACTCCCTAAAATACATCAATGTAGGGTTTGTGTGTGGAATATATGAACTGTTGTGCGTGTGTGTAAGAACTACAAAAGGAGATAAAACTCCATGACGCGTGAAATTTTATTTTCAGGTTTATTTATTTATTATTATTATTTTTTTTTTCAGAATTTTTTTTTATATTTTTAACTTTCAATTTCAGGCGAGTGTTCTACACTCCTACATAGAAAACTTGTTTGATAAAGTAGCTAACAAAACTTCGCTTTTAATTAAAATAAAGTGAATGTGATTTTTATGAAGCATTTTGGAAAGCAGTTTCACCAGGGCTCGCATCTGGTGAGTATGGGCTTGGCACACCCAGGGCCCTGAGCTGGATATCATCATTCTTCTCTTTCTTGGGGATTTCCTTCTCTCTCTCTCTCTCTCTCTCTCTCCTTCTTATTATTATTATTATCATCATTAGCTATATGGTGTAAGGAAGCCTGAAGCTTTTGCTACACCAGACAAAATAAAAAAAAAAAAAATTCCTGAGTTACCCAGAGAGAGAGAGAGAGAGAGAGAGAGAGAGTCTAAAGTAGAAGGGAATCACCAAGAAAGGAAAGAAAAGAAAAGAGAAGAATGATGATATCCAGCTCAGGATCCTGGGTGTGCCAAGCCAATACTCACCAGATATGAGTCCTTTGGAATTTTTTTTTTTTTTTTTTTGTTTTTTTGGCTGGTGCAGCAAAGGCCTCAGGCTTCCTTTCACCATATAGCTAATAATAATAATAATAAATTTCCAAATTCCACTTTGGTACCCCAATATAAAAAATTTTCAGAATGAATAATAGGAAAATAATTTTATTCAATGATTGTTGGTCATTCCATCACTATTTTTTGTAATAAATAACCAGTGGTATTTTATTTTATTTATATTAATTTATAAATAACCAGTATTTTATTTTACAGTAACTTTTGAATTAAGTTGTTATTTTATTAAACGATTATTAAGTGCATTTGTTCTATTTTGTAGAGATAATATTTTGTTGTATTAGATCAGGTACAATACTGTTAAGTATTGTACCTGATAAATTAAGCTGGATTCAATAAGCTGGAATTGAAAGTGATGTATTTATTTTGATTATTGCTAAAAGTGATTATAATATAAGAACTGTATTTGTACAAATTAAAATGAAATTGTCAATAGTGACAATATGATGCAAGGGAAGTAGAGTTTCTATAGCACCAGCCAAAAAAAAACAAAAAAAAACACTTCATTCCAGTATAATCAAACATTGACATATTAGCAGTCTAATGATAATAATAGGCCTATTTAGATGCTTGTGAAAAGTATTAATGCCTGATTAGGAAAATGCTTTTTATCTGCTCAGCTATCCGTTCAGAGAAGGATAAGATTAGTGATAAATTTTGTTATTAATTTTCTTTTATTTAGAACTGATTTCTAAGTAATGTTTCTGTTTCTAAATAAGTAGACCCTATTTTGAAACAGAAACAATGACATTTAGAAATGGAAATGCTACTTAAAGCCTTTTGTTTTTATTATTCCTAAATGAAAACAGTTAATCATTTACATGCTTCAGTTTAATATAATATGATGGTTGGCATTTGTAAATATAGAAAAAACCCTATGAGATCAGGAAATTTTAAAATATTTACACTGCGTACAATAATTAAAATCTGTAAAAAATATAAAGGAGTTAAAAGCCATAAGCTACAATGGCATTTAAAACTGCATGTACTAAAATTACAATAACATGTAAGTTGTGATACAGCTTTAAAAATGAATATTGGCTTCTTCAGTAATTGTTTTTTCATTTAGCAGCCTCTATAATTAAGAGATGTGGACATATAACCCCTGTTATCTTAATGAAATGGTTAATGTTCCTATCATTAACATTAACTGATAATAGATGTCTCTCCCACCCTCCCCATTCACTCATGTCTCTTATTGCCTCCAGCTGGCAGCAGCATTATTGATCTCTTTTCATATCCAGTAATGTTGGCAAGAATGTTGCCCTTCCTGCCATACATTTTAGTTCAATAGTGGCAGGCTGGACACCACCACCGCTGTAATTCATTAGGAAGGATTGATCATGAGGATCAGCTCTGCAGCTCCTCCTCCTGGTCTTCAATCCTAAATCCCTAGATTTTTACATTGGAAACTCCTAAAACTGGTGGAATTCAAGTGTTGCAACATCACAAACCTTGAAGGATGGGAAATCCTTCAAGAATTTGAACAACAAAGCAGAGATAGTCATTAGCAACTCAGATATCAGTGTAACTTTTATGTTATTTTCATTCCTACCTTATTTCAGGACAGAATATTTTATTATGCTTTCAAAGAAATATATCATGTTCCTTAGCAGTTGGCAACTGCAGCAATAGTCTCACGATTGATTTTTTTGATCCACTAATTATCACGCCTCCCCATTTCACCAAAAAAAAGAAACTTCAAAAAATTAGAATAGTGAAAAATATAAAAATTGTACACTAGAGGTAAACAGTTATATTGTACTTAGAAATGTAGGATGATGCTATCCAACGTTCCTTGCCTCTGCTAATTGAAGACAAGTTTTTCCTATAGCCTTAGTTGTTTCATATGAAACCAGCTCCCCTTCTTGAAAAAAAAAAAGTGTCTTAGTATTGCACACTTCAAATCAACAATGTATTTCATTGATAACCTTCACTGTTTTTTATTTTATCACATAAATCAGTCAGTACGTGTGCGCGCGTGCACACACACACACACACACACACACACACACATGCACGTCTCTTGTAAGGCAGCACCAAGGTTTCCCATTATATCCATCATGTGGTTTCTGTGATGATGGATTCTTCACAGAAACCACATGATAGATATTCAATTTTTCATTTTGGACAGCCATTCCCATGGGAACAGGACTTCTTGGAAGGAGAAGGGGAGAAAAAAAGTTTTATATAGCTATAAGAGAACTTAATAACATCTTAATAACTTAGGTTTAAGTACAACATAGATTAAGATTTAAATAATGCAAAAAAAATAAGTAAATTAAAGTGAAATATTTCTAACTAATCAATAATGCATACAAAATAAAATATAACCTGCTAACTACGTTTTTAGCTGGTCTACCAAAGCAGGATTACCAACTGTAACAGAAGCCCCACACTGCATATGCCAAAGGTGCAGGCATAGGCAGTGTTTTATTTCCCTTTCCATCACCCATACATCATAAAGGACTCCATGTAGATAACTGCTCTTCACATTTTTGATTGAGTTCAAGCCTAGAAATCTCTCTCTCTCTGTGGGGGTAGGTGGGTGGTAGTCACACATATAGGACTTGTAGTGCTGTGCAGTTTGCATGGTGAAGTAAGGTCCCTATGACTACTACGGCACCTCCGTAGCCAGGTGGGCAGGAGCAGCAGTGCGTAGCACATGCTTCTTGATTAGACCGGGGTTCGAGCCCGTGACCACCAAATACGGAGGATGCGGAAAGGTCAGGGAATGACCACCGCATATCCCCGGAGCAATATGGCCTTAGTTGCTAATGCTCCTAAAAACCAAATAACAAAACAACAACCCTATGACTACAGAATTGGAAGGAGTTGGGCAAAAGTCATTTTTAGTGCCAGTTATTCCACTAAATTAGTAATCATGTCCATTCAAATTTTTCAACAATTATGTGTATTCACTTAAAGTAAATCATTTTCTAGAACACCGATATTGACCTAGACCTTAAGCTATGACTGGAATGCATTACAAGAATTTTAGATCAAATTGCTTTCTGGTATACTTTACTTGCAAAGATTCAGATTACTAAACAGCAGCTCATTCAAGTTATTAATGTCCTATCTGCCACAACATTCAGGAGATGATGAAAAATCACAATTCGTGGTGAAAAGGCTCAACACTGATCAAACTATTAATGATCTGTGCATTTGTGCGCAGATACAAATTTTGACCCACTCACAAAAAACAACTTTCTTTTCAAGTTGACCAGTTCAGGCCCATTTCTTTTTTTTTAATTTTTTAAAGATTTTGGAAAAGGCCTTATTGCCAAACCAAATCAAACCAGTTTTCCCACAGAAGCCAGTCAGTATTCATTATGCAGTCTATAGAAAATCAGCCATCACAAACTTGGCAGTGCTCACTGTGTCAAGCCTTCAAGCATTGGGGGAAAAAGAATGGTCATCATTTCTCTGGATAACCATCTTTTTTATATGGAAGCGATCACTATATACACAGAAAAGCACCCTTTGGTTTCTTGATTTGTTGTTCTGAGAGAGGATGCTTTTAATACTCTACAGTAATCACACAATCACAGCAGGTGTTCTACAGGGAGAAATATTGTCAAACATTGTTGATAGCACATAATGGAGTCATATTTTGTGATATTTTCTTACTGCTTCTTTTGTTGGTTATTAGGAGTTTTATGGTGCATCAGCATCTAAGGCTATTGTGCTTCAAGTTGCTTCTTTGGTGACAGCTGTCTTTAAAGAAGTAGCATGAAAATACCACAATGTTGACTTCGTTATGTAAATATTTCCAATTTGGAAATAAACATTGTAGCAACATAGGTTTGAGTGCTTTATCTTCAAACAACACAGTTACCTTGATCCCTGCCACTCAAGGAATTGTTGATAGCAGTTATCACACCATTGATTTCATCCAGAGATGATATATAAGTTATTCTGATGACCTTATGTGGCTAGCAGAGAACATCCCCTCTGTAGTTCATTAATTAGTTTCTACATGTGTTCTCAACCTTCAAGAACCTTGAAGCTTACCTGTTCTTTATTCACCAAATTAATCTGTTAAAATCTTTATAAATGATCTTATTTTTAAAA
The DNA here is from genome assembly GCF_048544385.1 of Mastigoproctus giganteus. Classification (NCBI taxonomy): domain Eukaryota; kingdom Metazoa; phylum Arthropoda; class Arachnida; order Uropygi; family Thelyphonidae; genus Mastigoproctus; species Mastigoproctus giganteus. The sequence goes on along the minus strand of NC_143577.1, from coordinate 23,715,689 downwards.
TTCAGCCGTGCAAAACTGAATCTCCTCCTTGGTGGAACTGGCATATTGAATATCCAGATGTACACTGACCTAGATGTGGTCTTTGTTGCCAAAAATTCCATTTAAATATGATAATTACAAGACCTTGGCTTAGGTAAGTTGCTAAGCGGTAATTACTTCATGTTCAGTATCCCTCTATCTGTACAAAATTCCTACTCACAATGATTTATCTGTATAGCTGAAATTTAGGTCTCTCTAGCTCCCTCAAACATCAAGGGAAATGTATGCTAGAGAATACTTGCTGTTGAAGTGAGTCAATGCAAACTCCATCTTGATCCCACAGATCTGCACTGAAATGGCACCTGTCTTGCCAATTTGGATGTTCTTCTTTGTTACCCTCTGTAACAGTTTAGTTGGCACAATATTTCATTATCTGCCACTCATTTAGAGAGGTCTGGTTTCAGTTCCATTGATGAATGGAGGAATTTTTAAAGTCCTCTTCAATCAAGGGTGTAGTTATCTTATCTCAGGTGAAGGGAACAAGTTTTCCTTCTGTGTTGATCTAGGTGTTTCAGCCTGTACAACATACATATCAGCTCATGAACACACATACTTCTCCTGGAAAATATATAAAATTGGTTATGAGCAACAAGCTCCATTGCTTTTAAAAATAATAAGCTGAATTTTTGTTCTTCTTTATTAATGAAAGGATGGGCATTCTTAGCCAAAATGTTAATATGGCATGTCTTGCAACCTAGCACCTGGGACTTGTGCTCAGGTTGGATCCCACCACCTTGACTCAGAACCTCTCCAGTGCTACTTTCTCTCACAAATAGGCTACTCCTCTCTGTTAGTTTTATTCTGAACCAGATGCACAAAACTTTCAGTAAAATAGATGCCACCTTTACAAGTTTGTGAAATTTAAAAAAAATACAAGAAGCATTAGCATTAGTAGAGGCATATGATGCAAGAAAGCAAGCTTATTCAGCATCAGCCAAAAAAAAAAAAAAAAAAAAAAAAACACCACTCCCATTTCACCCCTCTGTTCGCTCGAAATACCTGTCCAGTTGAGCCTTAAATTTGTTTAGGCTATCAACTTCAACAAGTGATGGAAGTTGGTTCCACCAACCAACCACCCGCTGGCCAAAGGCAAATTTCCGCACATCTATCCGACATCCGTCCTTCCTCAATTTGAATTTATGCCCTCTGAGCTGATTATTCTGAGCAAGATGAAGAATCCCATTGCCATTGAGCATGCTCAAACCATTCAAAGCCTTATACACCTCTATCAGATCACCTCGCCGGTGCCTAGTCTCCAGACTCTGTAATTTGCAAAACTTAAGCCTTTCTTCGTAAGAGCAACCCTTTGTTCCATTCGCTAATCTTGTTGCCCTTCTCTGTACCCATTCCAGCAGCTCTACATCCTTCTTGAAATGAGGCCTCCAGACCTGTATACAGTACTCAAGATGTGGCCTAACCATTGCCTTATACAAGGGAATAATCACCTCCTTATCCCTGCTAGAAAAATTCCTGTATATCATTGACAAGACACCATGAGCTACTCTTGCAGCTCGTCTGCACTGCTCAGAGAACTTCATATCTGCCTGCACAATTACCCCCAGGTCCTTTTCATTCTCCACCACTGTCAGTGTAGTACCACAGAGTTGATACGTTGCTCTGGGGTTACTGTTTCCCATATGTAGTACTTTACATTTGTCAATGTTAAACTTCATTTGCCACCTCTTAGCCCATCTGTTCAACCTTTCCAGATCCTGTTGCAGCAGCATAGCGTCAGTGGTGTCCTTAACAACCCTGCCAACCTTTGTATCATCTGCAAACTTGGACATTAAACTTGATATCCCATCATCAATATCATTCATAAACACCGAAAACAACAACGGACCCAACACTGAACCATGAGGAACTCCACTAATAACATTAGTCCACGTTGAGCAGTTCCATTGATTATCACTCTGTCTTCTGCCACTCAACCATCCCCTTATCCATAGCAGCAATTTGCCTCCAATGCCACACTGCTCCAATTTGTGCAGCAGTCTTCCATGTGCAACAGTATCAAAAGCCTTTCTAAGATCCAAATATATAATATCAAAGTTATTCCCTGCATCCAGTTCTTTTGTGACTACATCATAGTATCCAATCAAATTGGTCAGGCAAGACCTGCCCTTAACAAAACCATGCTGTGTCTGAGCTATAACTGAATTCTTGTCTAGATGATCCTGCAGTGCTTCTTTAACCAGTGCCTCCATTAATTTACCTGGAACAGAAGTTAAACTAACAGGTCTATAATTACTTGTGTCAGCCTTTGATCCTCCTTTGTGAATTGGGGTTACATTTGCACATCTCCAGTCTATGGGTACCTCCCCTGAGTCCAAAGAAGCTCTCATAATTATGGCTAGGGGTTTGCTTACTTCCTTTGCTGCCTCCTTTAATATAACTGGATAGATCCCATCCACCCCAGGTGCCTTTTTTATGTTTATCCTCAACAATCTCTCCTCCACTTTCCTCTCAGTTATTACAAAATCATCCAACTCACTGCCAATGTTTACTTTACCTACATCATTCTCCTTCCTAAATAACTCCTCATGCGTGAATGTAGATGCAAAGTACTCGTTTAGATTGTTAGCCACCTGAGCAGGATCCTCAACTGTTGAACCATCAATATCCAGTGGACCAATCTGATTCATCCCTTTCCTTCTTGAGTTTAAATAGGTAAAGAACTCTTTTCTGTTTTTCTTTGCATCCTTTGCCAAGGATTTTTCGTAGTCTGCCTTTGCCTGCCTAATCTCCTTTGTGACTTGGTTACAGACCAACTTATATCTATCATAGGCTTCCATGTCACCCATTAATTTGTATGTATCCCATGCATTTTTCTTCTCTGCCACATGTCTCATTAGTTCATCTGACAACCATTTAGGCCTAAACCTTGAACAATAATTCTTAGTTGGTATGTAAAGCCTGGTAGCCTCCAAGATTAGTTCCTTGAATGCTTCCCATTTTGAGTTTGCTGTTGGTAATATCATCAGTTGGTCCCACTGTATAGAATTTAAATACTGTCTCAGACCATCATAGTCGCCTTTACGAAAACAAAAACCCTTCCCTTTACCTCTGATGGTAGTTACCTCCTTGAGTAAATCCCACTTCAACACACTGTGATCACTGCCACCTAGTGGTTCATTTATCTGCAGATTCTTAATGCATGAAGAATCACTACTGATAATCAGATCAAGAGTATTGCTCCCTCTTGTTGCCTCACGAACATGCTGATGTAGAAAACAATCATCCAATAAATCCACAAAAGCCTTGCTAGTGTGCGAGTGACTAACCCACAAATTCCAGTCAATATCTGGGAAATTAAAATCCCCCATTATAAGACTCTCTGATTTACTGGCCCACTCTTTCCCTGTACAATATCTTATTATACTCATCAGAGTCATTAGGCCTATAGCACACTCCTACTCTCAATTTTGATTTCCCTATGCTTATGTCACACCAAACTGACTCGACACTGCCCTGTCCATCGATGTCGTCTGGCTTCACTTCCTTGGACTTTGTGTTTCTTAACTAATAGCATAACCCCTCCTCCCCTCCTGTCCTGTCTATCCTTTCTATACGCATTGTATTCCCCAAATTCCAGTTCCGCATTCCTTATATCTGTGTGACACCACGTCTCTGATATCCCAACAATATCAAAGCAGATACTTTATTCCTTGGAAGGAACCTCTCTTTCCCATAACTAACTTGACAAGGCTAAGCCCACCAACCTTCAGAGTGCAGACAATTCTAGGTATTGGTAGAATTGGCCTTGTCAAGTCCTGATTTAAATGGTTAACCCTTTCATAGTAATATTCCAACATCCTGCATCACCTTAATCTGCTACTATTCCGTTTTCCTTTTCTGGTGTCTGTTGTCATAAACCATGTGTCAATCCTTTAATGAGCCCCTGCAAGACTATTTAAACAATTGTCAGTGTGCGTGATTTATTTGTTATTCGGCTTTTTTTTTTTTTTTTTTGTATCAATTTCAAATTATAAACTTTCTGGCATTCCCTTGTTGTGAAAGGAATGTTAATAGTTTTATGTATTACATTAAAGATTATTTTTGAACCTCTTTGATCAAGAGAGTTATAATTTGGCAAATGTACGTAAAAGTCATAACTAGAATACCCATGGCAAATATTTTGTCAAACTGTTTTAGAGAAGAAAAGATTTAATATTGAAGTAATTACAAAAACCTTTTGCTTGGCTTCCTTCACTGATAGGGTGTCAGTGGTATGGACTTGGGTAAAAATGCAATTTAATAATTTTTTACATGTATGACTAAAAAATTAAAAAAAAAATTTTTAATTAAAAAAAATTAAAAATTATTGCACGAAAATTATCTAGACCTGGAAACTGCTACATAAAGTAGTAAAAATGCCAACTTTGTTGAAAGTCTCATCCTGAGATTTGTTGATTGCAATGACAAAAGCTAGAAATTGTTTCTAAATTATTTCTTAGAATTTGAAAATTGATAGGAAAATTTTTTGGATTTTTTTTTTTTCTTTTTTACTGCAAAATAAAACCTATTGCAAAAGAAATCAGGTCAAAAGCTTGTTTAGTCTTTGAGTTATTCAAGTTCAAAAAAGCATTCCAGACAGGGATAGAAGGACATAAGCAAATTATTATATAGATAGACCATATGAACTAGTGTGCCATAAGAGCTGCATTATGATTGAAGTATGTTACATTTGAGACTTAGTAAGAAATCCACATGTACAAAATGCTTAATTTATTAAATTCACTTTTAATTTTAAACTTCAAATTTAAACAAAGAGTGAAGTTCAAAACAATTGTTAACATAAAGTTATCTCAAAACTCAGTCAAAAAGATATGTATTAATAATTATCTGAGAAGAGTTTGCACCACTTAACCCCTCAGATGGGGAATGCCAGATTCAGTGCTCAAGGCTGCCTCCTTATCATGAGGTGGTAGAATCAATTGCTGTACAGAAATTAGCTCTTCTTTGGAAAACTTTCTTAATCAAAACACATAAATGAAGTTCTATCCAAGAACAAAGTTCCTAAATTATTAACAGTGACAGGATGTCTCCCCTCAAATCTAGCTCTTAGATTAAAATATTGATATAAGAGCTAGACTTGGCATACATGTAATATATGACCAGCATATATTGCATGTATTCTGGCCATAGTGGATATAATGTGTTTGTTGGGTGGTTATTGTTCTTTTCCATAATCCCCATTAAACACTCTGATGCTGAACAACTTTGCAAAACCAGTCAAGGTGTGAGTAGTGTAAGGTATGAGACTAGTTCATTGGTCATATTGTTTGACTGGTCACTTAGTTATCTGGAGGCATGATCACCAGAAAGTGGCCTCCCCAGCATATGTGGTGTATGGCATGGGGAGCTAGACCAGGTATGGTAGATAGAAATGCTTACTGGGCCACCAATGTTCTGGCCAGAACAATAGCAGAGGGGGGGGGGGTCCAGAAATGGAGTGAAAAATATAGAATAGTTAAGAGCAGGGAGGATAAGAAGGTATACCCCCAGGTAAGTGAGAAGTAAGAACACAAAGTGGGTATGGGAGCCTGTGGAAGGATGTAGCTCATGTGCTGCACCCTTCTATCTGAAACTTTATCTGTTTCTATGGCCCATACTGGGCCATAGAAACAGATAAAAATATGACAAAGTGAGAGTCGTGGTTTTCCACAAGGGCACACAGCTTGCAACAGTAATCCCATGCTGGGAGGACAATTTCCCAGGATCAGAAGTTTGCAGAGGTATCTACAGTGAGGCACAAGAGATGCACTCTGTCAGTAAGAAGAAAGAACAGTTTAAGATTGTACTGGGCCAGGAAGTAGCAAGGAAGTGAGTGTCTGGACCAAGAAGTAGCAAGGAAGTGAGTGCTTGCAGGGACATCAGCAGCAATAGGATACATCCCATGACAGATGGAAGTGAGAGGCTTTATCAGAACATCCTACCCAGGTGCAAGGAAGACCCGGATCAGTAGAAAAGTGACCAGGATTTCTGAAGATACTCCTGGGATGGAGAAAATCCCAGGAAAGGAGAGATGTCATCGGCAAACCCCACTTATATGCAGGGAGCATACAGGTGAGCAAAGTCAAATGCAGGAAAAGTACCTGCCTGCAAAATCCCACAGTGATGAGGGAGCATCACCATCAGCAAATCCCGCTTACGTGAAGGCTCCCGTATCAGCAGTGGAGGTTCTCATCTAAAAGAAAAGGAGTGTCACACCCAGAAAAGAGGGAAGTTTGCTAGACCATTATCACCACCATCGCGAAAGCTCAAGGTCATGGCAGGTCAAAGCAGCAGAGAAGGGATGGAGAAACTGAGTGGAAGGTTGAGGAGATGATGAGTTGAATTAGTAGCTTGAAGTGAACTGGTATCTCAGTGCAGTTGGTTGTTGCAGTGGTGGTGGTATCACATGAGTTGCTATCCTAGCGGCACCTCCGTAGCCAGGTGGACAGGAGCAGCAGTGCATAGCACACGCTTCTTGATTAGACTGGGGTTTGAGCCCGTGACCACCAAATATGGAGGATGCGGAAAGGTCAGGGAATGACCACCACATATCCCCGGAGCAATATGGCCTTAGTTGCTAATGCTCCTAAAAACCAAATAAACAAACAAACAGCTATCCTAGCTAGGCAAGGTGAAAGGCCTGACACCTGAATATGTTGATGGCATAGGTTGTAAAAGCATCGTAGCCCTTCCTGGTATCTTTGGGATGATGATCTGGTTTTAGTGAGGTGATATTCAGAAGGCACATGAGGTTTATTTCGAGGTCAGTGTAAATTTGGTACTCATGCATAACATGATGGTTCCAGTCTCCTTGCTTGCTGCAGTGACAAAAAAAAACAGTGTCCTGTATTCAATGGGCCCATAACTTTCTATTAAATGAGCCATGGCCTATGAGGAGGAAAGTAGCTTGAAAGTTTAGTGAACCAGATAGCAGTAGCATTATTCATGTACTGTGGGGGTGAATTTTCTTGTGACTTCACCATCTGGCTTGCCACCGGATTTGGAGTGCATCTCAGATCCATTTTTTCCTCCTCAGGGATATTGTTGTTTGTTTGCTTGCATGTGCCAAAGCAATCAGTCGATTGGTTAGATCTGACATAACAGATAAAGCCACGATAGGTGATGTGTAGGTCCTGGCAGGAGGGGCTTCCCTGTGAGTGCCTGAAGAGTGCTAAGGTAGGCCAGAGAAAGCTGGAGGAGAATGAGGCACTGTGTGCAGAGTGATTGGTTTGTAATTGATATTTTTTCTACATGTGAAATCAGAATATAGGCTTTCCATGATATTCCTGTCATCAGTTACTAAGCCCAGATTTTAAATTTGAATTTCAAGTTGTGGCCAGAGGCGGACTGGCCATAACTTTCCAGGAAAACCTCAGTGGGCCGGAGACTGATGGGGGCCGGTGTGAATTTGGACATAGGCTAGTATGAGGCCGCTACAAGTTTTTCCCGGTAAGAATTTTTAACCGTCTGCCTCTGGTTGTGGACAGCCAGTGGGGAAACAGCCATGCAAACTGAAGCCATGGTTTGATCTTATGATTGACTAAAGACACAAGAGGCAGGACAGAATAAGTATCGTATTTCCCCACGTATAAGACGCACCTTAATTTTGGGGCCCGAAATTTGAAAAAAAATATATTACATAAAGTTATTGAACTCAAGTTTTATTCATCATAAAATTCATACAACTCCTCATCACTGTCAAAACTCCCATCCATTAGCTTGTCCTCAAGTGATTGGCAATATATGAAGACAGTGATTCGTCATCTGTCTGATGACGAATCACTGTCTTCATATATTGCCTCATCCTCAGTTCCATCTATGGCATTTGAAATGCCACACTTCTTAAATGACTTGACAATGATCTCAATCTTGATATTATCCCAGGATCTTTTCACCCAGGTACAAACTTCTCCTGTAGTTGGTTTCTTCACTCTTCCTGCTGGTGTCAAATTGTCCCCAGAAGACTTCATCCATTGGTTCCATTCATCTCTCATGGCAGCTTTGAAGGGTTTGTTAATGCTGACATCGTGGTTGGAGCTGGAATGTCAAGCGTCTAGGTATGACGGCAAGTTTTGTTTTTTGCTCTGCAGCAATCTTTGTGTTTTTTGTTATGTGTGCCCTGAACTGATCAAGCACCAATAGGGCAGGTTTGCGTAAGAGCCCACCTGGTCTCCTGCTCCAAACTTTTTCAAACCAGATCTTCATCCCATCCTGATCCATCCAACCTTTGTCATAAACGTGGACAATCACTCCTCGAGGAATGTCTTCTTTTGGCATTGTTTTGCATTTGAAAATCAGCATAGGAGGCAGCTTGGTTCCGTCGGCACAACAAGCTAGAACAACTGTATAATGGCTCTTTTCATGTCCACTTGTCTTCACAGTTACAGTTTTCACCCCCTTCAGTTCTGTTACTTGGGACATCAAATGGAAGGGGGACTTCATCCATATTTGCAATCTGTCCCAACTCAAACTGATGTGTCTTCCGACATTGAATGACAAAACGATGAAATTCAAGGACCTTCTGCTCATAGCTTTCAGGCATCTTTTGGGCAACTCTGGTGCGTGTATGCATGCTTAGTCCATTCCGTTTCATGAACCTGAAGCACCAATTGTGTCCTCCTTTGAAATCAGTAACTTCTTTTTCATTAGCAATTCTTCTTGCCTCATGCTGAACCATCTTTATGGACACAGGAATTCCAATTGCCCTTTGCTCTTCAATTCCCTCTCTAAATCATGCAATTTTGCTGACTTGCCTCTCTATGGGTTTCTTCTTCCCGTAGCCAATCTCGGATTGTTTTCTCAGTTGGAGGAGGACCAAACTTACGTTCAGCAGCACAATTTCCATTCACTTTTGCAAACTGGACCACTTTCAACTTGAATTCAGCACTGTACAAAAAATGTTTTCTGAGCCATTTCTGGGCAGAACGTGGCAAAATGTAACCTAATATACCGGTAACAAGTGCGAAACAATGAGCGCAAAGACAACAAGCGGGAAATGCAAGTAAAAAAAATCTACAACCACTATATAAGACGCACCCAGTTTTTAAACCCCAAATTTTTAGAAAAAGGGTGTGTCTAATACATGGGGAAATACGGTATCTCTCCCATTGTCAGAAATGTTCTAGTGACGCTGCCATATTTGAATAATATCGTCATTCAGATGCCTCGATATGGATGATTTGGAGTTTCCTATTATCAATCTTTCTACTAGCATGATCAGACTCCCAAACTTCCATATGGAGATATCTTACTTTTCAAGATATGTTGATCCTGCCCTTAAAATAGTTCTGCAGGCATCAGTTATGCTCAGAAGGGGAAATCGTTGGACTAACAATATTAGTGACTCTAACACCAGAGGCATAGGTCAGAATAGCAGCAAACAAGGATTCATATAGGTAGATTTAAACTTCTGCCTTTTATTTTCCATTTGATATGACTAACCCATCTGAGCTTGCTGTACAGAGCCTTAATTTGTTTTTTAATATACATATAAGTTAAATAAAGAATATGCATTCTTCTAGGCACAACCACAGGTATGATAATGTATCTCAAAGAGGCACCTTCAGATCTAACAAGTGAAGGATAAATAATATGGAGCTTACCTTATAATAACATCTAGGCATTCTTATTTTCAGATATTGTTTTCTATATTTATTAATGATATTGATGAGGGTATATCAGGTTTAATGGCTAAGTTTTCAAATGATACAAAGGTTGGCAGCAGGGACAAGGAGGTGATTATCCCATTGAAGAAGGCAATGGTTAGGCCACATCTTTAGTACTGCATACAGTCTGCAGGCCCCATTTTAGGAAGAATGCAGATCTGCCGGAATGGGTGTGGAGAAAGGCAACAAGATCAGTGAAGGGAACGAAAGAGTGGTCTTACCAAGAAAGGCCTCAGTTCTGTAAATTGTGGCATCTGGAGACTAGATATCTGCAAGGTGATCTGATTGAGGTGTTTAAGGCTTTAAATGGATTGAGCAAGCTCATTGCTGATGGCATCCTTCCTCTTGCTCGGACTACACATGAGTGGTAGATGTGCAGAAGTTTGCCTTCAGCCAGTGGATGGTTGATTTTTGGAATAAAACTTTAATCTATTTTTATGAAAGTAGGTAGTTTGAATAAATTCAGGGACAGGAGATGTGGTTTGGGAGGTGGTTTTTTTTCCTCATTTTTTTTTTTTTCTTTGTCTGATGCTTTGTAAACTAGCTTTCTTACATCATTTTCCACTGCTAATACTATTATTAGCAACTGGAACGATTGAAGTACATTTGCATTTAAGTGAGCTGGTTAGCTAGTCGCACCCTGTGCTTCCACACATATGCAACTAGAGGTCATCTACTTATCATTACAGAACCCTATATTTCAGTAGTTTTATAGAACAAAGCAGAGATTCCACTTCTTTGGGTCAACTAAAACATAAAAGTAAAAAAATAAAAAGAGATTTGACAAGGAGAGCAACCTTTAGCCTCATAAAGGTTGGGGATGGGCCATCACACCCCCCACCATGAGGAGGTAGGTTAATACTATCTAAGCTGCCTGGCCCAGACCATGGGAAGGTAGAGCTTCTTCCAGGTTTGACCCATGGGAACAAAGCAAGAAAAAGAAAATTTGAGTCGCTGACCAGAACACTCACAAAAACCAACACTGATCAAACCTCGATGTCACCTGGGCCATGATTGAAATATAGTAAGACTCTGAATCTTCCATCTCTGAGATATAAAATGTAACAGTTTTTTGAAAGTATGGGCAAAGCCTAAATATTCAGGGATAATTCATATTATGTTATCAGCAAGCTTGGGTGAGGCAATAACATAATTTTTGCAGTCACATGATCAGAGACAAAATTTTAATTTTCTCTGTGTAAATTTGGGAAAGTATGCATTTTGACAACTAAATTTGTGTTGACTGAAGAACACAGAATAATTCACTGGGAGAAACCCAGTGAGATCAGCTAAATACAGCTGCAAATGAGGAAGACTTTAGAAATTCCTTCCTCTGGTTAATGATAGGAATTGAAGACCTCTCCAAATAAGTGGCAGATGATGTGTTGTGTTGACTAGGCTGTAATAGAGGGCAGTCTAGAAAATATGTTAAGCAGAAATTAGTATTTAGGAATTAATAATGGAACATAATGCATAAATCCAGCACCTGCAGTGCTTCTTTAAGTCTGGCTATTCTGTTTCCCCTCCTTGCACAGTTGACTACTCCCAGAAAAATATTTAAAGAAGTGCCAGATTTTTGAACTTCTGCTGAAGTTGATACTGAAAATACTGCTATCTGACGAGAGTGAGTATCAAAATTAGCTGTCATCTTTACTTTTTAATAACTTTTAATAGTTTTTAATTAATAAGTGGTATATATTGCTCCTTTGGGATGCTATTTATTTAAAAGTAATGAAGTATCAAGGAAACTTGAGTAAAAAAAAACATTTGTTCTCAATGAGCTATGAAACCATTTAATTTACTAGGCAGTTTATATTTTTACTGATCACCGAACACAAGGGGAAGACTAGTATGTCCTTGTACTTTTATTAAATTATAGCTTGTTTGTATGCTAATTTTAGTATAATTTTCAAGAAGATTTAACTGAGAAAGAAAGCATAGGGTATTATTTATGTCTATAAGAATATTTTCTTTATAATGACTCATCCAACATGCTTCCATAGTTTGCTAGAATTGTTTTTAATTTCTCTTTATGTATGTAAGTCTTTCTATTATACACTGAGCTTATTTACTCATTTTTATTTTGATTAAACATACAGATCTCAGTCATCAGCTTAAAAATTTTTACTGCATTTCTCATTATGAGTTTGCATAGTTGCAGAAGAATGTTTTTATCTCTACTTGTTATCCAGATAGTTTTAGTGTGATATGATAATGTTGATTAAAAAATATTTGTTCTATGTGACCATCTAAGTAAATAATATCATTTTGTGTTAAACCACAAGAATGCTATTTAGTTTTGGAAATTCTAAAATATGAGTATGTATGGAAACTTGCTTAACTACATTTTCAGTGCCACTTTACATTTCCTGTTATTATGAATGAAATGTCCTGTGAAATTTTATGTTTTTAAGCACATCTGTAGTTAATTTTTTTGAGTAAAACCTATTCCATTTCCAGAGTTGCTTTAGCAGTGAGTATACCTTTATGTTCTTTCTTGTGTAATTGTTTTTCAGTTAATCTAAAAGAAGAAGATCACAACCACAATATTAATATTCATCATGATTCATCAGCATTTTATCCTATGAAATATTTATCAGGAAATATTAGTACTCCATTAGCAAGAAAGCAACCTAGAGTTGATGATCTACCAGATTATGATATTCCTCTTGTAGTTGGGTCTATTTCAGGTAAACACAGTTACTTTTTGTCATTTTATTTTTTTAAATTTATTGAAAGTTTTCTAATATAAGCTTATTATATATATATATATATATATAAATAAGATTTTCATTTAATTATATTCAAATAACCTGATTTTCTTTGGAGGTTTGTGATTGTTTAATTTTTGTGGCATTCATTAAAAAAATATACTTTATACAGTTTGCTTGGGAAATATGAGTTGTCTTATTTGCATAGTTGAATGCATAACCATTCTCTGTTAGAAAACATCTTTAATTCACTACATTTAAGAATTGAAAGTTGCACATCATTTTCCTTTGTATTCAAAAAAAAGTTCTTAATTATGTAATGTTGCTACTTACTTTTGGGAAGTAAATTGCAGTTTTTTTTTTTTTTGTGCAATTTTCTACATGTTCAAATTATCAGATAAAATTTATGCCTCCAGCAGAAAACATATACCAGCTTCAACAATACATACGTAATAGTAGTAGTAGTAGCCACATAATAATGAAATATAAAATCTGAGGAAGAGAACATGGCCCACAGCAGAAATTGAAATCTTAGTTTAACCTGTAACCAAGTACCTAAGTGATTTTCTTTTCTACATGTGCACACCCACTAATGGGGTAAAAGGTTATCCCATTTGTAACCATAAAAATCAGCAAGAAATAAGAGGTATTTCTATTAAATAACAAGACTGTTACAATAAAATAAATATAATGAAATATTTCATATCTTACAAGTTATTCCCTTCAAAATAATTGCCTAGGGCTTGCACACAGTTTCCTGCATTTCTTCCACACAGAAACATTTCTGGAAGTCATCTTTGGTAAGCCCTTTTAACACTTCAGTCATTTTTTTCTGGATGTCTTCAATGGACGTTGTATATAGTGTTAATTGTAATATGGCTCTGGGGGGTTCCCTTAAGTACACTTTTCAGTTTAGGAAAGAGAAAAAGTCAAGAGGCTCGGTGTGGTGACTAGGGTGCATGATCACACATAAGGATTTCTTTGTTGACTAGAAACTGGCAAATAGAGCATATTGTGTGCATTGTCTTGATGAAGCATCCAACCATCTCTCCACAATTCTGGTCTGTTCCTTCAAATTTTTTCATGCAGCCTTGTCAGAACTTCAATGTAGCATGTTTTATTAACAGCCTGATTTGGTTGGATGCATTCAGCCATAATGATTCCTTTAATATCAAAGAAAACAACTAGCATGGTTTTCATTTTTTATTTTGATATTCTTTCCTTTTTTGATCTGTCATTTTTTTTTTTTTTTTACATCGATTGTCTTTTAGTTTCTGGGTTGTACTGGAACAGCCAGCTTTCATTACAGATAATTACAGTACTCAGAAGGTCTGGATCTTCAGTTTTTTTCAAAACATCTTCACAAACTTAGGTCTCATTCTTTGATCTTCATTCAAAATTTTTGGCATCATCTTGGCACGCACTTCTTTCATGCCTAAATTTGTCTGACTTTCTTTTATCCATATTGAATTCTGATGCAACCATTCTAATGGTTAAACAAAGATCACTAATCAATGCCTAGCCAAGGACTTCTAATCAATGTCCTTATCCTGTCCATATTTTCATCAGTTTTCATGGATACTGGACAGCCTAGTCATTCATAAACTTGACAACAACTCGTAACCTTCAGTTGGCATTTTCTTTGGTTTGTGTTAAAGATTTGAGGTTGATTTGTTGTTTGATTCTTATATCTGTCATTTTACCGGCAAACTGAAAAAACCAAGATAATGAAAACCTGTCTCACTGCAAAGCAGATGAACATGTTGGAATGTGACTTGGCTAGAGAAAGGTTCAGTCAACTGTTGTCCTTTGTTTTTTAGGTGGTGCTTGGTGTGTAATACCGACATGCCCAGTCTCGTTATTTAAGAGCCAAACCTCATAATTCAAAATTGTTCACTTTATTATGCAACCTTTTTTTTTTTTTTTTTTTCTGAACATAACTCTGATCCCATTATTCATATATTAAAAAATATATATATATATATTTTTAATTATTTTTTGAAAATAAAACAGCCCTTAGTTCTTTTGATGTGTCTTATACTCTTATTGGTTTATTATTATTTAACTCATTCTTCAAGAAAAAGCCCCAATGAAAATGGATGTAAAAGAGCTCTCTTGGAAATACTAATGAAATTGGCTTCATACTGACAAACAAAAAAACAATATTCACTGGCTGCTCAGTCTTGAACCATTTTAATGTTGGGAGGAGCCATCAGTTACTGAGAGCAAAATTCTGAAATGATTACAGGAGTTAATATGCTGTTATATTTTTGGTGCCATTGGTAAACCATCAGAGATAGTTGCACCATCTGGGAATATTTGATGCTTTCCAAAAATGTTGAAAAAACTTTGACAGACTTCTGATAATCTGCTGTCACTACAGCCTTCACATGTCCCACCTCCCCCAAACAGTTCTTTATTCTGTATTGATATTCAACAACATTACATCCCACACCACAATCCAGAATTTTATTTCATAGAACAGCCACTCTGTCTATTTACTGGCACTTACAATCTCTGTTCCAGAGTGTGCACACAGTGTGACTGATGTATATGAAGTATCCTAGAAATCTTCAACATTCCTATATACTAGAGGATGTAAGTTATCTCAGATGTTAATGTCAGAAATGGTGGGAGAGGAAACAATTCCTCTCCTTCTCTTGTTCTGACCTCCATTCTACTTCCTTTTGTGTTTATCCAGCACAGTATGTAGAGGAAAACAACATTTATGGAGAGTTGTCATAACTTTGATTGACATTACATTATTGACATGGAAGTAGGATAAAAAAAAATTATCATTATTTTATGGTTGTATGTTTTATATATAATTGGGTTTTATGGATGAAAGTTGCTTATTTATATATATTTAATTTTCTTTTAGGAATTGCTGCTTTAGTCATACTTATCTTAGTAACTGTCGTAGCATGGCATTGCTGTAAGATGAAGCTACGAAAAAAAGAAAAAGAATATTGTGAGTATTATTTCTCCAGTATTTATTAATATCTGGAATATGGGGTTTGTAGGATTCTTGTATACAGACATTAATTTTCTTGTATATCCAAAATCGTAAATTTTTAAATGTTTAAGGCTTAAAGCAGTACTATTTGTAGGCTTTATATAATTTGCATTTCTGTCAGTTCCCTTTTTTGTTATGTTGTTATTTGTACACGTTGAGTGAACATTGCTAGAAGCAAATTCAGTATTGCTCAAGACCAAAACCAGAAACGTATTGGTTGTTCTGATTTTCATTTAGTAACCATTTTATTATCTTCTTTTCCATCTTCCCTCCAAAAAAAAGAGTATACCTTAATTAAACAGGAAGAACAATAAACTTGTTATTAATTTAGGGTGTGGTATTTATAATAACTATTTCAGTGCAGTAAGACAGTAAGCACCGTCTCAGTGTAGGGAAAAAAAGTGAGCAGTATATTGTAATAATTGCCGTACATTCTGGTAATGCACATAAAATGCAGTTAATGTTGTGTTGGTTGGTGTTTATAGGCTATTATTTGGACAGCTTAATTTTTGTTAGACCAGTAAAGTTCTTTTTATCTAGCTAATATATATTTAGTGTGTGTGTGTGTGTGTGTGTGTGTGTGTGTGTGTGTGTGTGTGTGTGTGTGTGTGTGTGTGTGTGTGTAAATTAGTAAGCTTTTGAATTATCTATATTTTCATCTTAATTTTAATTTATTTTCATGTTTAATTAAAGTATAGTTTTAAGTCATATTGCTAACAATAGTTAAATGCTTCAGAGCATGTTGAAGCAATATTGCCTGCCTTCATTTTCAGATTAGTTTTAATTTCTTTTGGTTTCAGCTGTAGTAGGTACACATAGACTTTGGACTTGGAACATCATGGCCTTAGTTGTCCTTGTGCCATAAAAATCAAATCATCAAACACATAGACTTATAGGTAGAAAGACTGATTTTTAAAGGTCATAAATTTTATTTTTAAGTCTGTGATGTAACTTTCCTTTCAATAAAGTTTGTTCATATAGTTCAATGTTTTTTACATATCAGAAAAGCATGTGATATGGTATTTATGTAGTTTGAGTTTATTTTTGAATTAACATATATAGCACATTGATTCTATTTTCACTTTTGCACAAATTTTTCACTATAGTTTTAGAAGTTCACAGCAAATAAAACTTGAAAAGAGAAATGAAGAGGAAACACTTTTTGGCTAAGGTAAGCCAACACGAGAACCACTGGAAACTTTGGGAAACTTTTACCAGTCAAAAGTGTTTTCTGGTACCGTAGCTTCTCCCTGCATTCTTGGTAAACAGATGATGCATTTATCGGTAGTGGCAGTAGAAGTCGATAATGATGTTATTGGTTAGTTTTTTCTTATTATTAAAAACAGATTATCGGAGTTCATGAGTCAGATGAAATTTACTTATGGGTACACCCTCCAGACTGCCTCACTCTTAGGGTGCTTATCCCCATTTCCCGCTGTTTTTACCCGATACGAAAACGACTTCTACAGACGGTGCGTGTTACCTGTAGTTGCAGTAGAAGTTATTTTCCTATGGGGTTAAAACAGCGGGAAGGAGGGTTAAACACCCTTAGACTGAGGCAGTCTGTAGGGTGTACCTGTAAGTAAATTTCAGCTGCAAAGGCATTACACTCATGAACTCCAATAATCTTCTTTTAATAATGAGAAAAAACAAATTAATAAATAAATTAATTGGTCTGTAACTAAGTCACAAAGGAGGTTAGGCAGGCAAAGGCAGATTACAAGAAATCTTTGGCAAAGGATGCAAAGAAAAATAGCAAAGAATTATTTACTTATGTAAACTCTAGAAGGAAGGGGATGAATCAGATTGGTCCACTTGATATCAATGGTTCAACTGTTGATGATCCTGCTCAGATAGCTAACAAACTAAATGAATATTTTGCATCTACATTCATGTGTGAATGTAGATGTATTTTGCATCTACATTCACACATGAGGAGTTATTCAGGGAGGGGAATGCCAGAGGTCTATTAAACTCTGGCAGTAAGCTAGATAATCTTGTAATAACTGAGAGTAAAGTGGAGGAGAAATTGTTGAAGATAAACATAAGAAAGGCACCTCAGGTGGATGGAATCTATCCAGTTATATTAAGGGAAGCAGCAAAGGAAGTAAGCAAACCCTTAGCCATAATTATGAGAGCTTTCTAGGACTCAAGGGAGGTACCCATGGACTGGAAATGTGCAAAAGTGACCCCAATCCACAAAGGAGGATCAAAGGGAGACACAGGTAATTACAGACCTATTAGTTTAACTTCTGTTCAGGAAAATTAATGGAGGCACTGGTTAAAGAAGCATTGCAGGATCATCTAGATAAGACTTCAGTTATAGCTCGGACTCAGCATGGGTTTGTTAAGGGAAAGTCTTGTCTGACCGATTTGATTGGATACTATGATGTACTCACAAAGGAACTGGATGCAAAGAATAATTTTGATATCATATATTTGGATCTTAGAAAGGCTTTTCATACTATTGTGCATGGAAGACTGCTGCACAAATTGGAGCAGTGTGGCATTCGAGGCAAATTGCTGCTATGGATAAAGGGATGGTTGAGTGGGAGAAGACAGAGTGGTAATCAATGGACACTGCTCTTCGTGGGCTAATGTTATTAGTGGAGTCCCCCAGGGTTCAGGTTGGGTCATTTTCTGTATTCATTAATGATATTGATGATATTAAAAAAGTAAACTGCAGCCATTATCAACCCACTGCAGGATGGAAGCCTCCTCAACAATTCATGCTGAGGGAAATGGACCATAATCTGCCATGCTGGTCCAGTGCTGCTCGGCAGATCTACCGTATTTAGCAGTCAGGGGCTTGAACCCCGGTCTACTCAAAGAGCGTGTGCTACTGCACTCCCACTCCTCACCACTTGGCTACAGAAGCCTCTACACTGCTGCAACAGGATCTAGAAAAGTTGAGTAGATGGGCTGAGAGGTGGCAACTGAAGTTTAACAATGACAAATGTAAAGTACTGCAGAGTAACCCCAGAGTAACATATCAACTGTGTGGTACTACACTGACAGGTATGTTCATTTGTGTCAGACGGCACCTGGGATTTCTCCCATCTCTGCGTACTACACTGACAGTGGTAGAGAGTGAAAAGGACCTGGGGGTAATTGTGCAGGCAGATATGAAGTTTTCTGAGCAGTGCAGACGGTCTGCAAGAGTAGCTGGTGTCTTATCAATGATATACAGGAATTTTTTTTTCTAGCAAAAATAAGGAGGTGATTATCCCCTTGTATAAGGTAATGGTCAGGCCACACCTTGAGTACTGTATACAGGTCTGGAGGCTTCATTTTAAGAAGGATGGTGAGCTGTTGGAACGAGTACAGAGAAGGGCAACAAGATAAGTGAATTGAACAAAGGGTTCTTCTTATGAAGAAAGGCTGAAGTTTTGCAAATTACAGTGTCTGGAGACTAGGCACCTGCGAGGTGATCTGATTGAGGTGTATAAAGCCTTGAATGGTTTGAGCATGCTCAGTGCTGATGGGATTCATTCTCTTGCTCAGAATAATTGCCTGAGAGGGCATAAATTCAAATTGAGGAAAGACAGTTGTAGGATAGATGTGCGGAAGTTTGCTTTTAGCCAGCGGGTGGTTGATTGCTGGAACAAACTTCCATCTGTCGTTGTAGAAGTTGATAGCTTAAACAGATTCAAGGCAGAGCTAGACAAACATTTGAAGCGAGTGGATGGGTGAAATGAGAGGGGGGGGGAGTGTTCTTTTTTTTTTTTTTTTTTTTTTTTTGGTGATGCTATATAAGCTTGCTTTCTTGCATCATGTGCCCTTGCTAATGCTGACCAGAAAATTTAAATGTTGCCTAGGTACCATGTTTGGATAGCAGTAATGTAGAGCAGATTGTTCATTTACTTACCAGATTACCATAAAATCCTAACCACATAGCCAACACTCTTGATCTTTTTCTCACGAACAAACATTCTAAGTACACAGTCAAGGTGAGTGGTCCTCTAGGCACATCAGATCACAACTTGGTGAGTCTTCTCCAATGGAGCCTATCCCTCGTAGCCATTCTCAGCCTCATGTCGTTTGGCACTATGAGAATACAAAATGGGATGATTTATGAGATTTGTATTCTTCGTTTACTTGGCTGGGTTACTATTATAAATCTTTTGATATCAGTGTTTCTTAGATTGTGTCAGTGAAATAATTCTTGTAGTGATGAAATCCTTTATTCCACACTCCACCTTACAGGCTTATCCTTTATTTCCTTTGTTTTCCTATAAATGTGCTAAGGCACTTCATGATAAGAATAATTCATATTGGCTTTAATCCAAATCTCTCCCCATTCATTTTCTGCCTACACCAAAACTTGCAACAGTTGTAAAGCAATTATTAATTAGGACATTTTAGAATTTGAACAGGCTGAGTTGAAAACCTACCATTCCCATTACACTCCACTCAGTGCTCCTGTGGTCCTCCATCAAAAGGATGTCAGAAGAAATTTTGATGCACAGAAAGCTCCAAGTCCTGATGGTATTTCTCTACTTGTTCTCAAAACCTGTGCTTCTAAGCTAATTCCTGTTCTGTGTAATCTTGTGACACTTTATTCCAATGGTGTTTTTCCTCCTGCTTAGAAATTTGTTCATATCCAGCTAGTTCCTTAAAAGGATGACAAATTCCTCCCATCCAATTATCGTTCCATTGCATTTACCTCTGTGCAGAAGTGCTGAGGTAAATGCAATGGGGAAATCCATTAACCACCAAAATTAAGTGTAATGGGGAAATCCATCAACCACCAACTTCTAAACTATCATGAAACCTCAACCTTCCATCTAATCAGTGATTGTCAGTATAGATTCCGTTAGTGTCAATCCACTTGTGGTATATTGACTTACGTTACCCATCTATGGGCAAGTTCAGTGGAAAAGTTTGGTGAAACTTAAGCAGCTTCTCTTGACATTTCAAAGGCTTTTGATAGTGTTTGGCATAATGGTCTTCTAAATAAACTTCCACCTTATGATTTGTCAACTGTGTTCTGTAATTGGATCCAGTTTTCTCTCTGACCGCTCACTTCAGGTGACAGTAGATGGCTCTCTGTCTTCTAACTTCTCCACTAATGTTTTTGTTCCCCAAAGTTCCTCCTTGTATAGGAATGACTTTCTTCCATTGACTGGATATGCTATCCATAGTTTTGCTGATGATAGCACATTGCATTATACCTTCCAGTTTGAGAAACCTTGCCATGCATAAACAGCTTCATCTTCTCAGATATCCACTACCAATTCCTTAAATGCTGATCTGATAATTCTCTAGCGGGGCCAAGTTAACTAAGTTATTTCAATCCTTCTAAAACTCAGTCCTGTCTTATATCTTGCAAAAAGGATTCTTATGCTTATCTTCAATGACACTCAGATTTCTAGAGGTCACATATCTGTGTTAAGTATTACCTTGATTTCTAATCTCTTGGCATAAGCACATTACAAATGTTTCTTTCTCTGCATCTAAAAAAACTAGGTTTTCTCTTTTGCACTTAGTGTCACTGTTCTTCTAGACAGCTACCCACTCTGTACAAATCTGCCCTACTATGGAATAGCAGGAGAGATTTGAGATATTTGCCAATGTAATCTCTCTCTCTCTCTCTCTCTCTCTCTCTCTCTCTCTCTCTCTCTCTCTCTCAGGCTTCTAGATTCCATTCAAAAGAGGGCAGTTAGGTTAATTAATGGCCCATCTCTTACTAAGTCTCCATTCCTTATCTCAAAAGTTGTTCTGTCTCTACTGTGTGCCTTTTTTATAGATTTTTCCATGGTTACTTTTTCTTCTTAATTGGCTTCTATAATTATCCCTCACTCTTCCAAACCATTCAGAACATGTGCAACCGGTCAACATACATTTACTGTAACTTCAAACTCAACTTTTTCTGTTCTTCTTCCTCATTTATCCCTTCAACTTCAGTTTTCAGAAACAACCTCCCTTCATTTCCTGAAAATTACCATCTACAAAAATTCATGTCTAATATCAACAAGTATCTTCTTTCATCTTCTCAGCTTTCAACCCAAAAAAAAAAAAAAGAAAAAGTATTTACTTGTGGTGGACAGTGAAAAAAATTTTAGTTTAGTAATTGCTAATTACCTTATAGCTGTTTCAGCTGTTTTCCAAAATGGAAACTTTGTACAGAAACAGGATGTAAATGCAATTTCCTCTTGCCTGTTTTTTTTTTTTTTTTTTTTAATATATCCAGAAGAATTTAAAAAAAAACCAAAAAGAAAACCATTGTCTTGTAAATTTAAGGAATAGACAGAGCATTACATTATAAGCCTAAAAAAAATATATATATATATTCAGATAAGTGGTGTGGTTGGCTGTTTTGAACCTCAGTATAACCAAACTATGCAGGCAGGTTGCCTCAGTGCTGTTCCATTTTTACTAGTTTGTTTTCTTTACAGGAAGTTGAGTGGGGCAATATGGCAAATTACATAATGTAGTGGGGAATGATTTGGTAAGTTCCATAGAGCTCTCAGGTATTACACATAAACAGAAATAAAGTTAAAAAAAATTCCAACACAGTTCATCTCTGCATACAGTCACACTTGTTAAGATAGAATTGTTCAATTTAAGGATTGATAACAACTAGCCACAAGGGGTCTCTCTCTCTCTCTCTCTCTCTCTCTCTCTCTCTCTCTCTCTCTCTCTCTCTCTCTCACACACACACACACACAGCACTGGAGGTAGTCTGAGCTTGGATTTAAGGTAAGAATATATTATACTGGCTCTGATGCATGTTTGCTTAATTAATTTCCTTATACCAGCCAAGGAGCTCACGTCTGGTGAGTATGGGATTGGCACATCCAGGGTCCTGAGCTGGATATCATCATTCTTCTCTTTCTTGGTGATTCCTCACTCTCTGACACCACTCTCTCTCTGGGTAACTCGGATATTTTTTTTGGCTGATGCAGCATAAGCCTCAGGCTTCCTTGCACTATATTGCTAATAATAATAAAATAATATAACTGTGAACTGGTAAGCTGCTACCTGAGTCTGGAGTTGCATAATGCTTTCCAAAGATTCTGTCCTATTCATATTATGTAAGACAGAATGCTATATACATACATGAATTTTGAAAGCATTATGCAACTCCTGATCTGAATTTTCCCTATTTCAGTTTACTTCAGTTAACTGGAATAGGGAAAATAACCTAACAGATATGTATCAGAATTAATATAATGCATTCTTACTCTAAACCTAAGCTCAGACTTCCTCCAGTGCTGGAACCAAAATAAATTAAGCTAATTTGAAAATGAAGCCATGCAAAAAAAAAAGGATAATAAAGTTGAATGTGTAAATTACTGAATAATTTCAGAATCTCCTTAAGTGTACCAGGTAAAATATATGCTAGTGAAGAGCACTATTCTTAATTTATTACTTATTTGTATTACATTGAAATGTGGATTATTGCATTAATTCTGTACATCCACATATTAGGATAAATTTTAAAAATGCTGTAGAATCCTCAGTTTATAAAATTCACCTTTATTAGTCATATAGTGTTTCTGAAACCAGTACATTTTCATATGTTATTATGCTTTTATGATAGAAAAGGAGAATAAAAATAAAATTGCGTCTTATGTTGCTCTCTCTTTCTCATATATATAATTTGCATTATCTGAAGTTTTTTTCATTTTTTGTGTTTTCACTTCTATCTTAAACAGCTCTAAATAATTGTGAAGAAAATAAAATTGAAGATCATATCAGCCAAAAGTAAGTTAACCATTATTTTTATTTTTAATAATTATCATAGCTTTTATATTTTCATTTTTAATATTCAGAAAGGTTGATTCTTTGGGAGATGACTTCAGAGGACAGACCTGAACTGAAAATAACCGGCATGGATTTTTTAAATACCCAGCATAAGTTTTGACTCATGTTGTAAGAATAGGTTGCAAATGCTGTTCATTCTTCTCCCTTCATGTTGCAGAACTAGATCCACTTTTGGTTCTGTGGATAACAGATCTCTTAGAAAGTAAACAGGTTATAAGATTTGGAGATGATATTTGTCAAACCTGTGAAGTGTCACACTGGCAACCATGCACTGCAGTAAGTTCATACAGATGTACCTAATCAGTGTGTCCTGAACCATATTTTTTGTGGGAATTTAAGTATTTGAGGGAACAGTCTTAGTTGTGACCAGTTGTTCATACTGTAAATGCAGAAGGTAGTAAATTGTGTGCACAGCAATCCAAAGTACTCTAAAATGGCCTTCAGTGAGGTTGGAGTAAGACGCATCAGAAATTCTTTCTGACACTGGATCAAATTGTAAATGAAGCTGTAAAAAGTCAACTAAGATGGTCTGTCTCCTATGTCAAGTTAAAATTTGACACCAATATTGATAATTTTTAAAAAATAAAATAGTCCACCTATGCATATACAGTGGACCCCTGCTTTACAATATTAATTCATTCCAGAGACACCATTGTATCGTGAAAATATCGTAATGTGAACCCAATAACACACTGTTTTTTGATAATTCGTTCCAAGTCCTCGGAAGTTGAAATTTTTGCTATATAACTAAGCTATTATCTCTGTAAAAGGTGATTTTTATAACAGAAATTGTATTAGTTTTATATAGAATACTGAATACCATATTTTCCAGTGTATACAAACCTTTTATCTAACAATAACTCGTCCTAAAATTGTGGTGCATCTTATACACCTGAATAAACAGTAGAGCATGATACAAATTTAAAAAAAGAATAAAGATAAAAAATGCTGATGGTGCCACACATTTTTACTTATTCCCCCCAAAAATGTTGTTTAAAATGATAATTGATAATTATAAACATTAAAAAAACAAAAATCGTAATTTTCATTTAACTTACATTGGAAAAGCTGTGTCAACGGTGGTGTGGTGATGAAGCTGGAAGAGAATCTTTTACCATCAAGATATCAGGACAAACTTCAGGATCTGGTGTTCTTTCCGATCACTGCCTCTTGCTACTTATGGTATAAAAACTGTCCAAAGTGGTTTGCTTTTGTCACTTTCTCTGAAGGTTCTTGAAATAACTTAACACCTGATCTTCAAATTTGCAGGTCATCAATTCAGTGGTTTCAATATCTGGGTTTTATCTTACTGTCCTCTTCACAATATCCCACGCAGCAAACATGTCCTTAACTTCTTGAGCTGTTGCTACAGTCATCCTCCTCGTGTTCCTCATCTCCACTGTCATGCTCACCCATCTGCTCTAATTCCTGGAGTTCCTCTGTTGTCAACTCCCTTTCATGGTCCGCAATTAACTTCTCCACATCTGCTGCATCAATCTCTAGAGCCAAGGACTCACCAAGAGTGATAATTTCCTGCTCTATAACACCTTCAGCTTCAAATCCTTCAAAATCATGGATGACTAAAGGCCATAAGTTCTTCCAGGCTGCATTGACGGACCAAGCTGAAACTTCATTCCAAGAACTGACAATCATTTGTACACAGTCTAAGATGTTAAACTTGGTCTTCCAGAATTCTTTTAAGGTGATGGCTCTGTCTCCTGAAGTCTCTTCAGGGCACTTTGCAAGCATCTTCTTTGTGTAAATTTTTTTTAAGATTGCCAATCACTTGCTGATCCATCGGTTGAAGCAGAGGGGTGGTATTGGGTGGGAGAAATTTGACAGTAATGAAGTTAAATTTCTCCTCCAGAGATCGGGCAAGTTGGAGATCATGACCTGGAGCATTACCCACAATTAACAGTGCCTTTAAAGGAAGTTTGTTTTTTTCTAAGTAACCTTTGACTGAAGGACAAAACACTTCAAATATCCATTCATTGAAGAGGTGTCTTGTCACCCAGGCCTTCTTGTTACACCGCCAAAAGACACCCAAACTGCTTTTGATGACCTTTTGCTGTTTAAACACTCTGGGAGTTTCTTGTTGGTAAACCAACATTGGCTTAAGTTTAAAATCACCACAGGCATTGGACCCTAATAGCAGAGTAAGCCTATCCTTCATAGGCTTATGACCAGGCAACAAGGCCTCTTCTTTTGTGATGTACGTTCACCTAGGCATCCTTTTTCCAAAAGAGGCCTGTTTCATCAAACAGTAAATTTATGGAAAGTAAGCACAAAAAAAAATCACTTGAACTAAAGGATACGAAAACAAAACATATGCTCAACACGTTTACAAATGCTGCTATTGGCGGAGACAAAGGACCACATGGTCCGGTCGGAGACAATCGTAAGCCATTATAGAGCAAAATAAGTAGGCATCAGCGATCACTGGTTAGTAGAATCAGCTGCTCAAATCATTAAAATGCACTACACTTTCACCATTTATTGCTATGTTTTGTTATAAGAATGAATTTTGAATGCATTTGTGATATTTTTTTAAAGCATGTTTCTGGAGGTCACTACCATAAAACAATAAAAATAATTTGCACTTTCCAGTTTATTGGGCTTTTCTGTTAGCGCAAGCAATTATAAACAGGTAGTAAACTCGATCTTATTGAATTTGCGATAATACTGATAACTGTAATTCTGTGGAATTCATTTCACTATAATACCTTACAGTATTATAGTGAAATGTGTTTCCACTTCACTGAAATCATATATTAAACAAAAATAAATTTTCAGAATATTCTCTTCATTCCTATTTTTTAAGCTCCGTTTAATAGAATTAAAATTCAATTCGCAAACGTGATGACAATATCTCGCACTTACTACATATCGTATAGTGAAAGGTATTTTATTATGGAGAGTCTATTGTAAAGTGATTTTATCATATAGTGAACTATCGTAAAGTGGAGGTCCACTGTTATAAGGTACATGAAATGACTGGAAGAAATTTCAGAAGTGAAAAACTCCTAAATGCTAGTGAGAGAATATATGTCTCCTTTTAATAGCTTAGTTATCATAATATGGTAGGGAGCTATCATAACTTTTTCAAAATTTGATCATATTTTGAAATTTAGAGGAAGAATAAAGCCACCTAATTAAGTGGGAAATTGAAATTAGTTATGCATCATGTATAAAGAAGAAATGGACATACTTGGAAAAAGTAGAATAAGAAATTTGACCACTAATGCTCCATACAGTGACAATAGAAACAAATTTTTTGTAAGATTGATATATTTATTTTACTGACTTAAAGGCAAAATTAAAATTATATTCATTTCTATGTAAGGGATGAACTTTAAATTTGCAATTTTACTTATGGGTATATTTGTATATGAACATTCTGATATTGCGTTTTTCAAATTTGTGTATTATTTATTTTTGTGTATTTTGTTATTTGTATGTTTTGTGTTTGAAAATTTTTGAATCAGATACTGTCATAATTTCTTGATGTTGTGAATTTCAAATTAAGGGCAAACCTTTGTTAAATCAAAATATTAAGTGTATTTCTTTTTTTTTTTTTTTTTTGCTGGTTACTTGAGTTTTGAATTAACAAGATTTTACAATATTTAAATTTTTGCAGTTACCCTGTTTTACTACTGCTAAAATCTTAGTTCATAAGCATCATTCATTGTTTTATTAGGTGACATTAATATTTAATTATTTTCAGTGACTCAGTAGTGTTTTTGGGATTAAGGCCAAACCACCAGTTACTTAATACACAAGTAATTGTCACATCCTGTAGTAGTTTCCCTTCAATGCAACCATTTCACAATACTGGAGAGGTAGGATTTTTTTAAAAATTCATTTTGTGTTTATTACTGAAGTTAAATGTCTTTCATTTAAATAGTCATATCCTGCTCTCATATAATAACACACTATCCAGGCCTAAAGATGAATTTCAACATAAAAATCTGAAACATAATCAATTTTCCTAGTTATTAGGATTGTTCGGGTCTAATTATATCAATTTATTCTTTTGTATCTATTAAAAATATATCAAGAAACTGTCGGAACAATGCAAGTCTCTCAGCATGCTTAAAGATCAAAATTATGGCATACTTCCCTGATGTTGGGAGACTTGCTCAAGTTCAGTAGCAAAAGTCACATTAATTAGAAATATTATTAAAACTAATTAAATATTTTATACCAGTTAATTAATTAAATATTTTCTTACTCAGTAGTATACCTATATATACAGTAGGCCAAAGGTCAGCAACCTTTTTGAGTGAAGAGCCATTTTTGATCTAATTAAAAAAAAAAAGAGAGAGAAATCTGAAGAGCTGCACTTCAGCTCAAACCCAGGGGGGGGGGTAGTTTTTTAAAGAATAAAATAGAGTGGGAAGATTTTTTATTAAACAATATATATATTTTGAAATATTATTTATTAATAATATTTCTAATTAATGTGCCTTTTGCTACTGAACTTCTTGAGCAAGTCTCCCAACATCAGGGAAGTATGCCATACTCCCCTGATGATCTTTAAGCATGCTGCGAGACTTGCATTGTTCAGAGGGTTTCTTGATATAGTTCGGATTCGAAAATATTTGCCCACAGAAATTCTTCGAACCAAAAACTGAGAGAAGTCCAAAAGGAAATATTTTCAAATTTATATACGTGTCCGGTACTACACCACGCGTCGAACACAATTTGGTCTTACT
Organism: Mastigoproctus giganteus; assembly: GCF_048544385.1. Taxonomy (NCBI): domain Eukaryota; kingdom Metazoa; phylum Arthropoda; class Arachnida; order Uropygi; family Thelyphonidae; genus Mastigoproctus; species Mastigoproctus giganteus. The sequence goes on along the minus strand of NC_143577.1, from coordinate 23,687,776 downwards.
TTTTCAACTCAAATCTGAATCCTCAATTTCAGCCTCTCCAAATCCTCAATTTCAGTTTTAAGGTATTTTAGTTTTGCACTCCACATGTCCTTTATTTTTAAGTCCTCTAACTCTATTTCAAACTTTGCTTCATGTGGGCTAAAAGTTAGAGCTGCAGTTACATGCTCAAAGAGCCGCAAGTTGCTGACCCCTGCCGTAGACTGTTGAAATAACGGCACCCCAAATAATGGAACATTCAAGCTAACGGCACATTGAGATTGGATGTTTGCATACAGGGCAGATGCCTTGCAGTGCCGGAAAAATAAAATGGCAAGTCACATGATTACTGTATTTGTTTACGTTTGCCATTTTGAAAGTGAATTCTGTACTGATATCATAGATTATACTGCTGTTTTAAATTTATTTTAAATTAAAAACCCCTCACTATGACTCCTAAAGTTAATAACCCTCTTACAGAGAAGAACAACATTAAAACTTAGTGACAAACTCTATATAATCAAATTTCTTATAGTAGGATCACCCAGAAAGTTAATTCATATACCCATGTGTATTGTGTCTGTAAATTGCTTGTGCTCTCTTGCCTGATTTGCTGCATGAAAAGCCTCAGTTTCTGTGGAAAAAACCTTGCTATCTACACCTGAGAATGACTAACTTGGCCACGGAGTGAAAAAAGCCCATAAAAGTTCCTTACGTCAACTTGATATAATAAAGAAAACAGAATGGGGCATAAGCAGAAGTGTATTAATTGCAGAATATAACATTGGATCATCAACATGTTTGTTTTTTTTATGTACAGTTAATAAAATTGTATTCTTAATCTATTTCTTATTTAGACTCATTATTCTGCATTAAATATATTAAAAATAACTTTCAAGATACCAGAAAAAATAAAATAATGGCACCTTGAATCCCCAAAGGTGCCGTTATTCTGAAAGTCTACTGTACATCTTCCAGTTTAATTGATGCACTAGTCAATATATTGAAGAGAGACACATGTATTCTCATGCTTTAAGTACAATCTATACAAATGTGTCCAGTCTAGATTGTATTGATTTTGTTCCATAATATGGTTTTTACAGAGACAGAGGTAAGCTTGTGGGGAAATATTGGATTATGAATGTATGCTCATTTGTTTGTTTTCATCATATCATTGGAAGGCAGCTTCCTTTCATTGTTGAACTATATACAGTTAGTCCCTGACTTATGTAAGCCCGAGTTAACTTTGGACTTATGTCAATTTTTTTTGGAAAAATCTTAGATACTTTCTGTATAATTTTTTAACAGTGAAGTTGAATGAAGGAACAATAAACAATAAGTTTTTATTTTAGTTCCCATACAAACTGTGTTAGATAATAACCTGCAGCATAACTAGAATCTAGTTAAATGACTAGAGTTAACATTTCATTTTCTGCTTTAAAAATTCTGAAGAAATATTAAACATGTTTGAGACAGATGAACTATGTTGAAGTATGTCAGAGAAAGCCCCATAACTTTCAAGCCATGTGGACTGTCCCATCGGCTATTTCTTTGGAGAATTGCTCTCTAGCCCTTTATCTCCACATCCTTTCCTTCCTTTCTTTCTGGATTGTAGAGTCAGTTCAGTTTTGTTTGAGAGGGAAGTGGAGCTTTTGTTTGCATTTTGTAATATTTGTTACACATCAGGTTATTGTAGTGAAGTTGAAACTCACGTTGTCCAACCATTTTCAACAATTTCGCGTCAAACTATTTTCTTGTAGTGCCTGCTTCATTTGCATATCATAAGCTGTGAAAGCATTTCCTGTAACTTAACCCTCTGAAGTTTTTTACAGAAAATTTCATTTTGACCATTACCATGGTGCTGCCTAAGAGAATAAGTGAAAGCGGTACTACTTCACTGCTGTTCCCAGATAGTTTTTAATTGTTATGGTATATAACTATTTTTCTTCATTCTTCTGAGATACTATGTGGTTTTTGTAATTTTGGCATATCAGGGATATAGTAGCAATATTTTATTAGTCATTCCTGAGTTACATAAAACTCGACTTACGTAAGAAGTCCTGGAACATATCTCTTACAGTATGTCGGAGACAGACTGTACTCATAAAACTAGTTTTTTTCTTCTTTATTCTTGATTAGACTGGGGGTTCGAGCCTGTGCCCACCAAATGTGTGGAGGATGCGGAAAGGTCAGGGAATGACCACCGCATATCCCCGGAGCAATATGGCCTTAGTTGCTAATGCTCCAAATAACAAAAAAACAAAACAACTCTTCTTTATTCATTCCATCTGCTACAGTTATGTAGAATAATTGTCTTTCCTGCATATCAGTGTAGAAATGCTTGGGCATTATACAAGCCATCAGCTAAATTCAGTATGTTAATGTTTTCCACTTCTCCATGACCTTTTTTCATGAAAAAGAATAAAAATAAAAAAACCTTGAACCCTCCTTTTTTGTGATCATGTGATTTTTATTCCAACAAAAATTATGTAAATCAATAAAATATCTTTTCATGCTTTTTAATATAGGGATATAGGAAGGGTTTGTGTCCCAGTTGCCAAGTTTAAAATTAGATTTTATGGAGATCTCTTTTTATGCAACTCTATATTCTTCAGACAGATTAATTTCAGTTTTTAGAAATAATTTGCTTTATGGAAATGACAAAATTTAATCAATTTTTCACTTTTTCATTGCTCGTATTCCAACCACATATGCTTTATTAATGTTCTTTTGACACTGGCAAATGAATTTGAATTTTGATCTCATAGCATAAATTAACATTCTATAATTTTAAATTTGTTAGAACTGTTATGCTGTCGTAATTATTGAGCTTCTAAAAATGTGTTAATAATAGATGAAAGAGTATTATTAATAAGAAATTTGTAAATTTTTCTTATAAAACTCTAGGAGAGAAAGAGGAGAAAAAGTTCCCGAGAAAGACCTCTAAGCTATCCAATATCTGGCAGTGACCAAAATGTCCCATCTACTATAGATTTTTATAAGGTTGAAACTGCATCAGTTTTGACTCTTCCTCAGATTTCTTTCAGTTTGGATGTTTCTAATGGTATAAGAGCAGGCCTAGAGGACTGTGCTGGCTACAATGGCAAGTCTGCTTTTAAAAAATATAAAAGAATTTTGTTTATAAACCAATTAAACATAATTGAAGTAACGATTATGCTTGTAGTCAGTTTCACAGTAAGCTTTATCTGAAAGACTGTGTTGCATTTATTTAATGAATTTATAACAATGTATATATGTGCTGTCAGTCAAAACATGACCACCTCCTTGTTTTAGCAATTAGCCCTTCCTCCTTGTCTGGTGGCACATGTTGCAGTGAGATCCAGTAAATGTGATACTGCAGGCTTGTGGCATGTGTTCCATATAAAGTACTTGAATGACATGGGCAAGGGACATGATCTGATGAACTTAAAAGAAAAAAAAAAAAGGGGGGGATGATTGTAGGGTACCAGTTGAAGTGGCATTATTATGGAAACTGAATCTTTCAGGCTGTTTGCAGAGTGCTCCCATACCTCATTAATGGTTGTGGTGAATGTAGGCTGACCTTGGATTTTAGCCATGGGAGATCAGCAATGTTTTCAAAACCGTAATCCATCAAACCTTCTGTGTGGACCTTTAGAGTATGTGCCTAGTAAAGATACCTATGCTTACGGCCACCCATCACTGATGACACCTAAAGTTTGCATCTGAATGGCAATATTAGCTGTTGTATAAAAAAAAATATGGAAGTCCTAACGTCTCAATTTTATTAGACAGTTGGACAGACAACTTGAGTAGTTGAGACCCGCTAATTAGACTGTTGATGATTTGCATTGGAGCATTTTTGCAAATTTGGAACATTTTTGATGACTGAAAAAAAAAAGTTGTCCTTTCCAATGAATTACATTTCTTGCTGTGCCATGTAGACAGTAGATGGAGGGGTATGGCAACAAACTCTGGAGAGGAATTATTCTGATGTCCTGGTCCAAGAGGAAACAGGCAAGTGGCAGTAGTGTTTTAGTACAGGGGATGTTTTCCTGGGACTGTCTTGGAGCCCTTCTACCCCTAATCCATTGTGATTGATTAGGTACTCTTTCATGGTGAATGTTTTCTCTGATAGAGGTGTGTTCCAGCAGGGTGTGCCCTGCCACATGGCCATTATCGTTCAAGAGTGATTTGTTGAACACGAAAGTGACTTCCACTGCTACTTTTGCTATCAAATTCTCTGGATATGAATTTCATAGAACATCTCTGGGATTATGTCGATTGACAGATCTAGTGTTTGAGTCCTGCACAGCAGATGACAGATCTATGGTATGCAATCCTAGTGATGTGGTACAACATACTTCCTGCAATGTGTGGGGATCTTATAGAATCCGTTCCTTGCCATTTGGTGGCGTTACTGGCAGCAAGAGGACATACCACTATTAGGTAGATGGCCATGTTTTGACTGGACAGTGTATGCATCTCTGTATACATGAAGTGTGTTTTGACATGTGATTTTTATTATATTTTGAATGTAATAATTATGGTTTAGAACGTGAGCATAGATTATATTGTGTGTATGTAGTGTAAGTACATACTGGCAAGTCTGCATTGTTTGAGTGAACACAAAACTGTCATAATTGTAGTTTATCTTTGAGTGGACATGTTCATATACAGTAGCTATAAAAACTGAAAAACTGTGAATTTTAATATTTATTCCAATCCACATCATTAATTATTTTTTAATTGGAAAAGTATAGGCATTAAAAATTGTTTTTAAAACTCTATTTTGAAGTAAAAATGGGCACTGCTCTATCACCCGCATGTTAGTTTTGCATAGAATTTTGGTTCCCTTAGATTTTGTACACTTTGTGACCCCAGAATTTGACCTTGAGGCAGTCAAGGAAATAATTTTTTTAATAAAATATAACAAGGTATATCAAAATTAAAACATAAAAGTATTAATTTTAAATTTTAATTAATAAAAGGAAAACTAATAACACTCAGAATTAAAAATGCTTTACTGCATGCATGTAAGCAAATGTAAGAAAATGCTTAAAATATTTTGCTGTTACCCAGCATATTAGCCATGAAAACTTGGAGTCATGTTCACACAGGCTGCTTCAACTTCTAACAAATCATTCATTTTACATATAATTGTGTAAATATTTGTATGTGTCAATATTCCACCAAACATTTTGCAAGTATTTTGAAAAAATATACGTAAAATTTTCCCAGTGATACAAAGAAATGATTGAAAAAAGTGTTCATCAGTTGAGAGCACATAAATGATGTAGAGGACCAGTTTGTGGCTAATGTAATGATTGAAACGCTTGAATTCTGCAATCTTGGCTGTATAAAATAACACATAAATAAAATTGGGATATTCAGTGATCAGGAATGTGTTTGCTTACTGGTTGTTGTTGTGTGGGGACTACAGCTGCTCAACTCAACCCCTTGCTGGATTTAAAGGTTATTGAAACACTATGTTCTTAATTGACCCACTATTGTACTCTCTAGCTTGAACAGATATAGCATTGCCTACCAAATTTAATTTTGTACTTTTTCCCAGGTATTTCCATTTCTTTTTTATACCTGGTGCGCAACTTCCATCCTTACTGCGTTAGGCAGACTTTTAGTTTTATCTTTCTCTAAATTCACCACTTCAGCTTGTGATAACTGTGAACTAATAGAAACATCTCACTGGCATTGGAAAACAGGCCTTGAGCTTTGGGTTGCATATCACAAAACTTTCTAGCAACAACTGACACTGACTTAAAATAAATAAATATTTACATAAAATACTAAAACAGAGAACTGAACATTATTTCGTTGAGCAGCACAATCTTGATCCCTGACGGGATGTTGAAATCATCGACTGCTTACATGATTACTGCCAGCACTCATGGCTTAGGCACTGCACATAGCTAGCAGCAGCAGTAGTAGTAGTACCATGAATTGCAATAGGGGGAGTGCACTTCCACCTCATTATGGAATCTGCTGTTTTGCACTGCTATGAGTGCTGTTGATCATCGCATATATGTAATTCTGCTCTGCTGACACCAGACTCATGATGCATGATCGTGCTCAGCTGACTTTTGCTGTTGTAACCACCAGCATATATATATATATACTGCAATACACCATTCACCAACTAATTGATGAAGATGCACTTTGTCTTGAAAGCTACTGTATGTATATTTTATTAGAATTATTCATATTTTATTGAATTTTAATGCTTTTATTTTATTTTATATTTTTTCTCCGTTTTATTATTTTATGTAGATGTTTAGTTATTTTAATAAAATTTATTTTAAGTCAGTTTGTCAGTCATTGCTAGAAAGTTTTGTGATCTCATTGGCATTTTGATGCCTTTCACTTTTGAATCTTCCAGTCATTCATTAGGCAGATTTTAAGTTTGAAATAGATGCATGCTGGTTGACTTTTTCAAGCTTTATTTCCTGTTTAGTCAGTGTTCAGCAAGAACTTTATATGTATCTTACTCCTGACCTCAATAAAAGACATTGTAGTAATATTTGATTATTATCTGTATTGCAACTCTTGTGAATTATAAAAAAAAAAATATTTATTGCCATGTTAAAATTTTGTAGTCTGAAAGCTTTCTGAGCCATGGTTGATTTTCTTAGCATTTTTATGAATGAAACAGCTTGTCTCCTGCATACAGGAGGTTACTGTCTTACCTGTCATATCTGAGTTATAATGCTAAAATGTGAAAACTCATGCTCTTCAAGATTTTAACGCAACTGTAACTAGACAAGGTAAAAATATTTTTTCTGTAAATCATAATCTAATGATTTATAAATACTATGCATTTCTCAGTTGTGAATCAAAAGTTTATGATGAAGAAATATTTTCCCATACATATAGTGATAGAATGGGAAGGAGCGTGCCAAAAATATTTTTCCTGTTTTTTTTTTTTTAAATATATTTAATGCATCATTTATTTACTGTCTACAATAATATATTATAGCAAATGAACAGTGCACTAATGTATACATTGTATAATAAGTGTACTATGCTATGCAATGATAAAAAAAGGGATACAACATTGATAAGATTCCTTTGTAAATTATTTGAGTTATCAGATTTATACATTTTTACTCCATTTATGTATTAATTATTGTATGTATATTTCACATTTCTTTTCTGAAATTTCCTTCTTGTTGGTCCTAATACAGTAGACTTTCAGAATAACAACACCTTCGGGGATTCAAGATGCCGTTATTTTGATTTTTCTTTATCTAGAAAGTTTTATTTTTAATATATTTAATGCAGAAATAACGAGGCTAAATAATAAGAAATACAGAGATTAAGAATGCAATTTTATTAACTGCACATAAAAAACAAACATGTTGATGATCCAGTGTTATATTCTACCATTAATTCACTCCTGCTTACACCCATTATATTTTCTTTTATTATATATCAAGTTTATCACTAAGCTTTAATGTTTTTATGTTTTTCTTCTCTGTATGAGGTTTATTAACTTTAGGAGCCATATTTATTTTAATTTAAAATAAATATAAAACAGCGGTATAATCTCTGATATCAATACAATATCGATATCAGTATAAATTGAAAAATAATTCATTTGCAAAATAGCAAACTTAAATACAGTAATCACATGACTTGCCACTTTCTTTTTTTGGCACTGCAAGACATTTGCGCTGTACTAAACATCCGATCTCAATGTGCCATTATTTCGACAGTCTACTGTACTGATATACCATATTTTTATAAAGAAAATATAAAAATACCATGGTAGCATGGAATTTTAAAAAAATATATAAATATATATATATATATATATATATATATATATATATACTGAAAGTATTTTATTCTCGTTCATTTTACTTTCAAAAGATTGTCTTGTGGAGTTGCTAGTTGAGTGAAAGTTTCTGACATTGAGCTTTAAATTTGTGAATTTGAAGTAAATTCCAAAAATTCCAATTCTTAAGGTTGAATGTCTGTAAAGTAGGAGATTACTATACTGATGAAGATTCTCCTGATAATAATACTGAGCATGTTAATTTTGGATTTTCTTCCTGCTAGAGCCTTTAATTCTGCATAGGTTTTCCTTGATTATTGAAAGATAACCAAGAGTGGTTCAAAACAAGATATTTGTTAATAATGAAAAATGTGGTGAAATGTTAATGCAAAGTTTTTGTTGTATTAAATACACAAAAGAAAGTTTTTCTTATCAAAAAAAATATCCTGATGATATCAATATTTTAGTCACATAATTGTTGATTTACATATAACAATGCCATGATAAAGGCAATTTTAACACATTTCTATCATATTTCTTTGAAATGAGATAATGCATATGGACTACTGATTATCAAGCTTATTTTGCCTCGCCTCTATGATAGTAAACTGTGAAAAAAAAATAATACCAAAGGAAGAATTAACTTTAGCAAGTTAGCATGAATTAATGATACACAGAAAGTTAAGGCACTGGTTAAGCATCAGTTAGTACCATAATAATGTAATACTATCAACCATCTTGATCAGAAAGTAATTCAAGTGGATCAGTGTCATCTTCATTCTTTCATTCCCATTGAAATTAAGTATTCATGGTGAACAGCTGGCATAAACTTCAAGAAATCCAATTTATTTATTTTTTTTGTGAGAAATGATAAGACTTTAGCTGCCATAAAGTTTGCTTTGATTACATGTTTAAGCCAGGTTGACTGAAAGGCATGTTTAGGGTTATTTTGTAGAGCAGCTGTGCGTGTGGTTCATTATCTCCATCTGCACTTTTTTTTCTTTTTTGTGACATTTCTGTAACTCTTTAGTTGACTTGAAGTCCTTTTTTGGTTCATTTCATTGATAATAAATTATTTAAAATACTTCCACATGGTTAACTGAGTATCTTGAAACAGATTCAGTATTGTCAAAAGCTGCATCATTAGGCAAGTAAGAATGTCCAGAAGTACAGAATTTGTGATCAGTTGTTGCACTTTTTGACTGGAAACAAGTTTCATCCATAAAACTTTTGATATTGTGATTTTGTCCAATATGGAATCATTGAAAGTGATTATGTGCTTCTTATTGGCAGAGTACATGCTTTATGTTTCATTACTTTATATGTACACTTGATATAGATGTAGGAAAGGAAAAAAACTGACTCGAGTAAATAATACAAAGGTCTTTGAGATAACAGAAGAGGAGAAAAAGCAGTATGTACTGGAATTTAAGAACAAGTTTGAGCTTCTGCAGACTGCTCAGGACCAAGATATTGACGAGGAATATTACAACTTTCTGAAAGTGATAAAGCCCAAGAAACCTATAGGGAAAAATAAATCCAAAGAAAAATTAGTCAATAAACACTTCTTATGATGAACCGAAGGCGAAAAATGAAGAGCAAGATAAACACTGACAAGGAAAAAATTGAGTATACTGAGTTATGCAAAGCCATTAGAGACTCAGAGAGGACATAAGAAGATTCAATGCAAGAAAAATAGAACAAGCATTAAGGGAAAACAAAGGATTTAAATCAGCAGCCATGAGCAGTAATACAGAAAGACAAATGATACTGAAACTGAAGAATAGCGATGGTGTACTTATAAACAGCAGAGAAGGCATAATTCAAATAGTAGAAGACTACTATAGAAAATTATACAAGGAGCGAGGAAATGATGCCAGCAGTGGAGTAGATGGATTGCAAATTAGCAACACATACGACATACCCGATATTCTTCCTGATGAGGAAGAACATGCATTGAAGAAAATGAAGAATCAGAAAGCCCCGGGGAAAGATGAAGTTACTGTAGAGTTGTTAAAATTGGGAGGAATTTTGGCAAGGCTCTTCACAGAGTGCATTAGAAAAGGTGTGACACCTAAGCAGTGGAATAATACAATCATAGTTTTGCTGCATAAAAAAGGAGATAAATCAGAAATTGGAAATTATAGACCAATTAGCTTGTTATCCCACATCTACAAGTTGTTCACAAGGGTCATTACTAACAGATTAGAAAGAATACTTGATGAGAATCAACCGAAAGAGCAAGCTGGCTTTAGGACAGGATTCTCAACTATGGATCACCTTCACGTAATATCACAGCTAATGGAGAAAGCAAATGAATAAAAAACACCATTATGCCTGGCATTTGTGGATTATGAAAAGGCATTTGACTCCATACAGCATAAGGCAATGTTTCGGGCACTGGAAAGACAAGGCATAGATACCCCACATATTATGATTTTGAAGAAAATATATGAGAATGCTACCTCCTTTATTAGACTAGACAAAGACAGTAGGAAATTTAAAATTGAGAAAGGAGTTCGACAAGGAGACACAATATCTCCGAAGCTGTTTACTGCTGCCCTTGAGGAAGCTTTCAGAAGATTAAACTGGTCGCAGAAAGGAGTCAATGTGAATGGACAGTACCTAAACCATTTACGATTTGCAGATGACATTGTGGTCATAAGCCACCATCCCAAAGAATTAGAGGAAAATCTTAATCAGTTATGCGCAGTTAGTAAAGATTTTGGACTAAAGATGAATATGGCTAAAACAAAAGTAATGATGAACAAGTATGCCACAGAAAGGGATATAATGATTGAAACAGCAGTAATTGAAAAGGTGGAGTCATATACTTATCTGGGACAAGTTATTAGCTGTAATAATGATAAATGGCTGGAAGTCAAGAGAAGAATAAATTTTGGATGGATAGCATTCAGGAAATATAGTCACATACTGAAGAGCAATATCCCAGTTTGTCTGAAACATAAAATAATGAACCAATGTATACTCCCCACCATGACTTATGGAAGTGAAACTTGAACACTCACCAAAAGAATGGAAGAGAAGCTGAGAACTACACAATGAAGAATGGAACGAATTATATTGGGAATCAGACTGTTAGATAAGAAGAGAAACACATGGATTAGGCAGCAAACTCAAGTAAAGGACATTCTTATGGAAACTAAAGAACTAAAATGGTCTTGGGCAGGACACATAGCTCGAAGACATGATGACAGATGGACTAAGAAAATAACAGAATGGTACCCAAGAGGAGCTAGAAGAAAATCTGAAAGACAAAGGCGGAGATGGATAGATGAAATTCATGAGTTTGTGGGTAGCAAATGGATGGCCAGTGCTCAAAACAGAAGGAAGTGGAAAGTTGCTGGAGAGGCCTTCATCCTGCAGTGAATTGAAAATGGCTGATGATGATGATGATGATGATGACTTTATATGAGGTAAATTTGACAGCCTTAACTTTGTGACCAAAGTTAAGGCTGTCAATATACCTCACTTAATGTAATGAAATCCTACTGGTCAAGCATTCCTCAGTTTGAGATGCTCTGCTTTAGGGTGGAGTATTATAATTTTGCATTTAAGACATGAGAAAATAAAATTATTATAATCTCCCTTAACAAGCTGAAAATAACAACCTTGTAAAGAGTTGTCCTTTATGAAAATGAGTAGTATATGGAATGTAAATTCCAGAGCCTGGGTTTAATCTAAACTAAAATTCATATGGGATTGTAAGACTTAAATTTCAAGAACTTATCCAGAATTTTACGTGAAAATTTGTGGAAACAAAAATTTTATTTAAGTGTACAAAAAGAATAATTACTACCATGGATAAGTTTTAAATCTTTATTCGAATTTTTCAAATCTTTACAAGTATTTTCATTCCTGTAAGTGAAATGTTATAATAACATACTTAACTAATATATTAAGTTTATTTTTCCCCATTTAAAAATTATAAGAATTAAGTTTAAAAAAATATGTATTTATTAAGTTTTTATTACTATACATTTATACAAATTATTTATTAAAAAGATTATATTCCACATATCTGACAGTTCTCTGTGAAATATTTTCAGGTTTTTATCAAGGTTTATGCTACAGTCTGCCAGACATTGAGTGCAAAGAAGAAAGTGAAGTGAAAAGTTCTCCAACTTTGAGTCAGCATAAACTGCGACCTATATCTGCAGGAAGTGACCTATATTCTCTCTTTGTAAGAATAATTTATATAATTTGCATATTTTATGATGTAGTATTGAAGCATAAATTGTTTTGAGCTTATCTATTGGGATGGCAGTTGCTGAGTTGTGTTTCTGTATACATAAGTTCTATTTTATGATATTTGGTTGCTAGTTTTATCTATCAGTGATATTTGCAGTCCTCCAAGACACTCCAAACTTATCACTCATTGGAGATCTGGGTTTGGATCTCATTGAAGACTGTAGGAATTTTTAAAGGACTACAACCCAAGATGGGTTGTAGCCAGCCGATTTCAAGTGGAGGAATAAGATTTTCTTCATGAGATTCCAGATTTCCCATCCCACATAGTATTGGTCCACGATGTGCCAAAAATTTCTAATAGCTTGTTCAAGCAATTTGGGGTTGAATTTTATTTCTACGTAACAAGAATTTTTCAAGATCTTTATCTTAAGGCTTAAGATAAAGATCTACCTGAACGTTAATGTGTGGTTGTTTGAAAATTGCATAGGCACTCTTTTTTTTTTTATATGTAGGAGAAAAGAAAACAGAAGCAATCCAAGAGGGAAATCTTTAGGTAATGAGACCAATTTGCTCAGAATTGTTCTAATTCAGCTTTTTTCAGTATGTCAGTGTACAAGTTTTACCTATTGTAAAAGAATAGCTACATCTTTCATATCACCAAGCAGATAGTAAAAAGTTTGGTATAGAATTCCTACCAGACTTGTTTCTCAAGGATCGCCGAAGTGGTCTGGCACTATCTTGTGAGAACCTTTTTTTGCTTGATTTCAGATCCATGTTGCTAATTAAAGTGTCAGTAAATGCCTTGCAGGAATTGCATGATATCACAAACACGGTTACCATGAGATTGACTTGTGTGAAGCAGAATCATTACCATAATAAAGAATGCATGACCAACTTTCTCAAATGTATTTGACTACTTCTTGTGTTAATGGTGGATATTAGAGAAAAGTCCTTGAGCACTGGGAAAGATTTCTTACCAGCTGAATAAATATATGAGAATTAAAATAAATAATACATATAGGTATGAATAAAACACTAAAAGGAAATTAAAAAGCAATAAAATACAAAACTGGATTAAAGCATTAAAATGCAAAATAAATTTTATTTTTGTCTATTGATTTTATTGAGTTGAGAGTGTTCGAGCGTAGAATTATGCGAAAAGTCTTTGGGCCCATACAAGATGTTGATGGATCCTGGAGGATCAGAATGAACCATGAACTTGACAAGCTTATTCAGGGTGCAGACATCATCATATTTGTGAAGAGCCAGAGACTTGCCTGATTGGGACATGTTGTGAGAATAGATGACAGCAGTACAACTAAGAGGATAATGAAATGGAAACCTACCGGTAGGAGGGCAAGAGGAAGACCGTGGAAAAGATGGATGGATGACATAGAAGAGGACTTAAAGATCATGAGAATAAGAAGTTGGAGAAGTTTGACTTCTGGGAGGGCTTACTGGTGGAACATCGTTGAGAAGGCTAAGACCCACCCTGGGTTATAATGCCAGAAGAAGATTGATTTTGTGTTTTAATACTATTATCTGATTTTATCAATGTTTATTGCTTTTAATTCCATTTTAGTGTTTTTATTAATACCTACATGTATCATTACTAAAGAGAGTATATAACTGTAAAGGAAAACAGGAATTGTGGTTATTATAGCTAAAGAAATAATAAGGGAGTGAGAGTTTGTCTGAAATTTCAGGAGTCATCCCATCCTCTGCTGTTGTAAGCAGCATCATCCTCCTGCAGTGGGGTAGTGCATTATCTTTTGGTATTGTCTTTCCCTTAGGGGTGTTGGCTATTCTTCCCACCAGCCAATGGAAGTGCTCCTGGCTATCTTGTAACCACCACATGACTGTAAACTTTTGCCAGTATGAACCTACGTACAGTAATATGATAGTAAGGGTGTTTGTGGCCGTCTCTCTCTTTCTTCTTCCCAACCCAGGAACTTCATCTCACAAATATAGAGTGAAATACATGCAATTTGTAAATATACCACACTGATGCCTCATGGTCTTAATTGTTTCAGTGTAAACTGAAAACAAAAATTAACAAAACCATGTGTAAGCAAACTAGATAGTAGGAGGAAAACTCTCTCTAGGTACCTATAATATTTAAATAAAGATTATAAGGAAATCAGTGCAGTGTTTTTCCGTGTTGGTAATTTTATGTGATGGTATTACAGTAATGGAGAGAGGTAAGTGGTTTACCTGTAAAGGTTTTAATTTTTTAAGTTTCAAGTTTGCTTTGAATGTTCCCAGTTTCAGTAGTTAAATAAGTTATGTAACTTCAAGGGAAAGTTTTAAGTTTTTTTCTTTTTAATATTATTATTGTTTAGCCCATTAACAGAAAACCTAAAATTGAATTGGATTTTGAAAGTTCATACATTATCTGTGCAGTGTTTAAACCTCATACAATGCGTAATTTTATATCATTCGGATCATACTTAAAACTCTTTGCATTGTTTCTAACATATAGCTACAGGATTATGAAACCTGCAGTCTTAAATAGCATTTTTGTATTGGTGTATATTAAGTATGATTAACAGTGAATTGCTGATTTTATTATTTTTTTCCCCAGGAAAGTTTCAGCAAGAAGAGAAAGAACCGAATGCATAATGACATTGCAGCTGCTATTGCCATGAGTAAAAGTCAAAGCAGTCTTTCTGATAAGCCATATATATACAGTGACAAGGATTGTTTAGTTGATAATGAAGTGGAAGTTGTGTATAATGAGCGTACGGCAGTTTAGAGTTCAACTATAAACGTGCCTTGTAAACTTTTTTTTATTGTGCAGTAATGTCAAGTTCTTTGTTATCAAGCACCATTTGTCTCTGCAAATACTGAATGGCATCCAAGCAGTGCAGCTAGAAGATGTGCACTTGACAGCTTGCTGATGGAATGTCAGCCTGTGCTGCATTTTAATTGCAATAGGAGTAATTAGATTTCTAGTCTTAAATGAGTTGTGCTGATTTGTTTTTAATTTTATGAATGAGTGTGATAACTCATTTATATGGCGGTTAAATTTTGTTAATTTCATTCAATTGTTGATTTGTTGCGTTATCTGTTGTACAGCGTTAGTAACAATGTTTTATAAAAATATTTTAAATAGTGCAAGCTGGTGTAGAAATACAGAATCTCATTATAATTAACAATGTCTTATGCAGAACATAAATAGACGTATTTTTCTGTATTTTGTGTAATGATATAAGATACAAGATATTTTTTCCCTTTTGACACTAGTGAATATGCAGATATGGATATGTTAACGAATGAGTTCTGCTTGTGAAAATTAAGCATGATGTACTAAAAATATCCTGCCAAAATGCAAGTTCCATCAAAATGGAATAAAATTTTTGAAGGCAAGGTAAAAAAAAAAAAAAAATATTCTTAAATGTGCGCTACTTCATTATATTGCAAGCTGCTGACTGGCTTGAACTACGCACATTGGTGGGGGGGGGGTATTTTCCCTTGCAAAGCATTGAGAAAGACCCAAAGTTTCTTTTCTTGAAATTCTACTTTTAAAATTGTAAGACACAGATTTTCATCCATATAGAGTGGTTATCCATTATGCTTCCTAAAGGTGATATCTAAAATCTCTTCATATTTAACTCTTTTTCTTTTCTTTCATGATTGATGTTTTTAAACTAAAAAATTAATAATTAAAAATAAAAATTAACTGCATTGAATGGACATCATCATTTCTCCTTAGAACTGATAATTCAAAACTTTGTTCTTAGTGAGGTAGAAAGGACTGGAAGAATGTAGTGAACAGGGCACATTTATTATCTGTGGATTTATGTTTGGTTAGTCTGTGGCTCCACATGATACCACGTGTAGATAGAGTTGCAGTACGGTAAGTTAATTGTAATGTTAGTCCAGGAAAACATAGAAAAAAACTAAGAAAAAAACAACAGAAAAAAACTAAGCTTGCCATATTAAAAAATCCACTTTGATTCCTAAAATCGGGCAATTTTTCATATTTTTGTTGATGTTACGTAAAGTTTTTGTTTATCTTAAAATACTGTGATTAAACTGGTTTTCTCAGGGATTATCATTTTGAGCTAAATAATTATTATTCACTTGTCAGATTATACTGTATTGTTCTGAGTATAAGTCATTTCATTTTTAGGATCAGTATTTAGAGGAAAAATTTTAATCTAACTTTTCTAAGGACACTTGAGCACTTTAAACTTAAGTAAAACTGTAAAGTTTTGGAATGTAGTCATAGCAAGACATTTTGAATGCTAGAAAACAGTGATTGAGAAGTTCAGGGACTGAAGTAATGTTTCGGATGTGATGAAACTTACAGGTTATTAGTATGTATAAAATAGAATTTTTTTTTTTTTAATATTTATGTACTTAATATATAAACATAATATATAAACAGAATATGTGCCAATACATAATTTTGAAATTTCTTATTTTTGTGTGTGTTGCACAAAATTTGAAATAAACTTGAAAATGAAATGAATTATACTAATATATATAATTATTTTTTAAAATAAAGTCCGCATGCACAGTTTGAAATTTCACACTTATTTTAAAATTTCATGTTTATTAATAAACAATAAGTAGAATTAGTTTTCATTTTTAAATTCAAGTTCTTCTAAAAAAAAAAAAAAAAAAAAAAATCATGAGAAGAGTATTGCAATCTAATAGAAAGTCAAAACATTAGAACAATCAGAATTTAAAAAAAAAAAAAAAAAAATCTTTTTCCAGAAATAAAATAAAGTTGAGCATCTGTCATGCCATGCAGTGCAAGTGTGCTTTTCTTATAATTAGAGGCATGAGCAATGCCAGGTTAAAATTTATTTAGTCACAATTATTTGACTTTAGAATAGCACATAACTGCTCATCATCAGCACATTACTACTTAATTTTCAGTATGTTATTGGAGTAAAATTCTCTTTTTAAGATAAATGATAACTGTTTTTATTAACATTCTTGTAAATAGAAATATATATTTTCATTAGCATGTTTAGTTAAGCCCCCTCTTTTTTTTTTTTTTTCTTTTTTAGTTTTGGTATATTCCACTGTGAAGTTCACATCCCGGTATTTTTATCCATTAGCTTTATATTTTATAAACACTCGAATATTTTGCTCTCAGTAACAGTATATAATATTTTTGTATGATATTCGCTACTACAAATGTCATTATTTCAGCAGGAATATTGTTGACATCAAGCAGACCTAAGGATCCTTCCAGATTTCACTGAATGTTAGCCACTTTGTATGGCATTTAAGAATGAACTGAAAGGGAATGACATTCAAGTTCAGGAGTTACTGTAATCACAAATAGTTCTTTTGCCTATTTCTGACATGATCAGATATTGTTTGACTAATATGTGTTCACAATGAATGCTCCCCCCCAGTATTATAGGCAGTCACATCGTGCCTGATATGGGGCAT
The DNA here is from genome assembly GCF_048544385.1 of Mastigoproctus giganteus. Taxonomy (NCBI): domain Eukaryota; kingdom Metazoa; phylum Arthropoda; class Arachnida; order Uropygi; family Thelyphonidae; genus Mastigoproctus; species Mastigoproctus giganteus. The sequence continues at coordinate 23,670,399 of NC_143577.1, read as the reverse complement.
GATGTTTGGTTAGTTATCTTGAGAAATTTCTGCTTTGCTACTGATGCATCAGTTAACCATGTGGAAAAGGCCAGGTTTGAATTCAAATAGGATGGAAGGATTTCCATTCACAGTGTTCATGTTGAAGGCAGTGGGTGCAGTGCCCCAGAAACTCAGGTTTATCCATCCAACAGACAGACAATAATAATAAGACAAACTGATAACTTGTGTTGCTTCAGCAGCACAAAACAGTGAGAACCTTTTGAAATTTCTGTGCATGAAATCCCTGCTGAATGGGTGTGACTCAGTAGTAGAAAGAAATGTTCAGGGAAAACATTTTGCCAAATCTAAATTATGCCATAGGTAGTTAAGGTCTCATTCTTCATTGGATAATTATCTAAAAAGGTAGTCAGTAGTACAGGCGGGCCTCGATTAACGCAATTAATTCGTCCTGCGAGCACAAAACGGAAACGCGTTAATCGAATATCATAACCAATAGGAAAAATTATAATTGGTCCTTGACCTTCTGGAATGTCCATAAAGAATTTTAAAAATAACTTTTTAACTGTATATAATGTAAAAGATAATGAAAATAATTATGGAATTAAATGTTTATTGCATAAAACAGCAGTTCTTAAATTGTGCGCCACGGAATATTTTAAATTTTCGAGGGGAACACAGCGATACTCGACATCTGCCGGACACCGTGCGAACTACTAGCTCGAGGTAGTTCACAGTTTCAGCATTTCTTATTAAATTGTTTGGACCTAACTACTAAATGAAACTGTTAGGTATTTCTTTTGGTCTGGGTGCACCTTGAAAAAATTACTGAGACTTTAAAGGTGCCGTGAACCGAGAAACTTTGGGAACCTCTGACATAAAATACACAATGAAGAAATTACTGTTGCAGAAATATTTGAACAGTGGCAACTTTCTCTTTTCATCCATCAATTTCCGATAGCCGACAACAATCTTCTCTGGGCCCTGGCGAAATAAATATTGCAGAGAACATCAAACATTTTGTTTGAGGTTCTATGCAATAAGAAAGATTTCATCTAATTCTTTTACCCTTATTTCCTTCGCGGTAACATTTTCATCTGATTTGAATTTTTAAATGCAAGTCTGCATTGACTTTATTAGCAGGAGACAAACACTTCTTCTTCCGATGGTTGACGGAACACACCGAGGCGGGCAGCAGGCAAACGTTTGTTTATTGACCGTACGACTCGCGGTAAGCTTAACGTGTGATTCAAATCTTTTTCAACCATCGCATAAAAAAAAAAAAAAGATCGCGTTAACTGGAAATTTGCATCGTGTAAAGTGAAAAGTGGTATCATTTTTCAAATAGCGTTAACTGAATATCGCGTTATGCGAGGCCTAGCTGTACTTCAATACACAAATTTGCACTTCATCACTTATTCTTTTACTTGATACCCCAGACATACAAATCCTGTGCTAAATACAGTTATATAGCCCAAAATTAACAGAACATATAACATGCTTTCTACAAATTCCTAGGGATTTGCTTCTTATTTTTCAGTTCATCTGTTCTTTCCTTGATGCACTCATCATTCTGTAGTGTTTGGCTTTAATTTCTCAGTCTGCACTGATATTTCTCCAGTCCCCTCAAATGCAATGGCTGATTTCTTATTAATCCTTTATTAGGCATGTGAAAAGTGTAACAGTAGCATATGGTGGACTTTTTCCACTATTGTTATACATGGAATAAAGGCATGAAATAATTCAGAATTGTTCACTTTTACAATGACATCTTAATTTTCAATATTTTTATGAGAACGACTATGAAAAATCCATTTTTTATACCAAAAATTTATATTTTTAATTAATTTTTTAAAAGGAACCCCTACTGGCATTATCTTCACTGTCAGTGAGCAAAACTTGAAAGAAATAAAAAAAAAAAAAAAACCCACCTTACTGCAGACAATTCTGACACTAGTGAGCATATCCATTCGCTTTCTTCGGATCAAAAGATTATGATAGCATCTGTCTTTTATTGGACCTACAGATGCTGCTAATTTTAATTCTTGCTTTGGAAAAGAATTAATGATATACAGATCAAAAAGTCAAAATGGTGAAGGAACACTAAAATTCACGCTGATGTGTCACTTTAATATTTTTCTTTTCAAATTTAAGTTGCTATGGTGACATTTAGTAAAGACTAAAAAAACAGCCCTTGTGCCTAGCATAGTAATTACATTTCTTTCACAGTTCCTTGGGACAGGAGGAACTTAGGTGGGCTTTAGTCACATTTTGGCTCAGTTAGTGTTGGTCACAAGCATGAGTTGCATCCCCCCCATTTCTGGAAACTGGTATTGTAATCCAGCAAACAGACCATAGAATACAGGCAGTTTACATATACTTGAAGATCATTTCTTTCCCCTCCCCCTTTAATCGTCTCATAGTATACACAAATGAAATTAATTGACTTTTGTATTATGCTATGAGTAATATATGTTACACTTGAGTGCCAAAGGCAGTTGGAAGACATTATGCTGGAAATATCTATTTATAAAACTAAAACACTTATAATAACCAAATATAAAACCAGCAAGAGAATTAATTTTTAGGAACTGCAGGAAGTATTATAATCATAAGTTAGTGCAATTGCATCATGTCAAAACACAGTAAATTAACCAAAGTTATTATAGTGGAATCGTTTTGTTACATCTCATATTGCAAAATGCCTTCACAGTGAGTTGCCTATTCGGTGGTTACACTCCGAATAAGTAACACTTCCCTAAAGAGACTATTGTTACTTATTCTCGGTGGGTACATATCCCTATAGTATAACAACTGACAATCAGGTGGGAAAATAATTCCAAATATGAGAGATGCCAAATGCTGTTCAGTAGTTTGATAAATAATAGATATTCAGGGCCAAAGCCTCAGACTGCATTATTATAATTCATAATAACTTAATGTTAGTTAAACAAAATACAAAGGAATCAGTAAAATAAGTGAAGGCAAATTAAGAACAAATGAAATGTATTTTTAACAAAAACATTAATAATTTATAAATATGCATTATCATTTTTACTATTGGTGATAAATTGTAATCAAGAGTGCCAAATGATAATTGTCTGAAAAATGTGTATGTAACTTGTGGTGATATACTGTTCAGAAATTACTATTTATCTTCACAACATTCAAGGTTTTTGAGCTTATTATAATGAGATTCTGATGGCTGTTAATAGCTTTTCTATTTTAGGAAGTGATTATTTTTGCTGTTATATTTTGATATAGGTTTTATATTGTGTGCAAATATTTATTTGTTGAATAAATTTTAGAACTGAACATTCCACACCTCATACGTTCTATGCAGTGGATAAAAAAAAAGTCAAACTATAAAAGCTATTTTCTAATACAGAACACTGCTTAATATTTGTAACTTTTTTAAATACCAGGCTTATGAAATTGATTCTCTTCCTGAAGAGTATAGTATGTAACTGTGAATATCAGCTCTGATTTGTATACAGTGCAATTGTGTTCATTAAAATATCAGTTTTTTTTTATGCCTTCAAGATAGTGTATAGTTTTAAATAAGAAAGAATATCAGTTCACTCAATAAATACTTAATATACATCAAGTCAAACCATCCAAATTTGTAAAGACAACTTAGTAAATGGAAAAATGATGTAAGAAAGCAAGTTTATACAGCATTGGCCAAAAAAAAAAAAAGAAAAAGTTGCATGATTTTTAAATTTATTTAGACACCTACTTCCACAATACTAGAAGTTTGTTCCAACAGTAAAAATTTCAGCACAGCATATTCCACAACAACCATCCTTTTTAAATTTTGTGTGTGAGAGGTCCGAGAAAGAGGTAAAAATCAACATTTACTTTACTCCACCCTTTTAAAGCCTTAAACACTTTGATTCAATCTCCATGTAGATGCTGCAATTTACAGAACTGCAGTCTGTAACTTTAGGAATTTATCCTTTCTGGATTACAGATGACCATATTATAGTAACCCAAAAAATGGGGTTGGGGAAGAAAAAATTATTTCATTTCTCTACTGAAATTTATTGTATATCATATTGTAAAATGTATCCACATAAAAGTGATAACTATATTCTTTTTGTATTATTCAATACAATAAAAATTTCACCTTGAAAACAATATAAGCAATTGATAAACCAATACCACAAGTCTAACATGGTTACTTCACAGAAGGCCCACCACCAACTTTCTTTATAATCATCCAAATCTGTTGTATTTATATAAAAGTATTTTATTAGGGCATTAATTTCCCTAAACAGTGGTGGTGCTGCCTACTTGTAATTGGTGAGGATGGTAATTCTTTGTTTTCCAGAAGCTGAATGGCCAATATTTCACTAAACAGTTTGAATAACTGAGTTCATATTGCTGGATCTCACACCATTATGGACAACACTAAAACTGTCCCAAACGATACTTGGAGATTACAGATTATTTATAGAGTACTATACAGATATCCGCAGCAGATCTCCAAGGTGAACAGCCTCTAGTCGATAGAATAATGTACGTAAGGGAAGTCGGCAAGATCCATAACCTCGGGACAAGGATTGGCTCTGAGGACTGGGCCGGTCAGGCTGGGATCCGAAGCGGGTATGGCACTGCACCGGGACTGGGCGAAACTATCCAGTGATGGACTGGTTAAGCGGACCAGTGTCTGGGTCTTCTCATGGAATGTCTCAGCTGCGCGGCATGCCGGGTGGCTCGCCTGGCATGGCTGTTTCTACCAGCAACTAACAGCCAACTCAGAACTGGCACGGACCAGGGGAATCTGACTGTCTAATTAAAACAAAGCATTGCGATGGTGTTGACGCAATGTGATTTCTGCCCAGTGCTCTGAATGTCAAAGTGAAGAAATTCAATCAAGCGCAAGTAAACGGCAGGAGTAACTATGACTTTCTACAACCATCGTACATTAAAATCCTTTATCTGAGGCTTTAGATGGTTTCCTGGACAAATTGAATCAATACTTAAAATCCATACTATTGGGATCTGATGTTACAGTCAGGTGGAATTTAAACCAGGGTAGAAAGGATGCTTCAACAGACAAGGAATTGAGCAAGAGGGCTAAAAGAAAATGAGTATGCTAAAACACAACTCTACTAGAAAAATAGGAAGAGATGTGCTCAACAAATTCTAGATGACATATCCTGTGAAGATGTCAATATTTCTGTAAATTACTTTTTTCCCTTTTGGAAGAAACTGTTCAGTCCCGATGAAGCACCTCGTTGTGGCTCTGAAGCTTTGTTCATGATGAGATCCCTAACTGGGATACAGCTATCAGCTTATATTCTCCAATTACTTTACATGAAATAAAGGACAGTCTACGAAATATGAACACTTCACCAGGTCCAAATGCTCTTACATCAATGCAGCTGAGAAATATTCCAATTACAAGAGACTTGTTCCACATTTTGTTATACACAGACAAACTGCCTCCCTTGCTGTATGAGGCTATTACAATTTTTATACCTAAAGTGAAACACCCCAATAGTCCAAAAGAATTTAGACCTATTTCAATGTCATCTGTCGTTATTAGAACCTATCACAAGATTTTAGTCAAGAGGCTAAATAGTCTAATAACAATTGACGACAGACAAAAAGCATTTCTGCCTGTAGATGGGACAGCTGAGAGCATGCTTGCTTGGAGAATCACGCTCAAAGCTGAAAAATCTACATATAGCAACCATAGATCTGAAGGCCTTTGACACAGTCAACCATTTTGCACTAATTGAAGCTGCCTATTGTCATGGCCTCCCATTAACATTCGCCAAATACCTAGTTAACTTTTATGAAGGTGCATCAACCACTATGAGGTTTCTCGGCAGAAGCCAGCAGGTAGTTCCAACTGGAGGAGTAAGACGGGGGGATCCATTATCCCCCCTGCTATTTAACCTGGTAATTGATCTACTTCTCAAAAATCTTCCAAAGCATATCAGCTTTAGAATCGAGAATACTATTGTCAACGTTCTGGCTTTTGCTGATGACCTCGTTTTAGTTGCTTCTACCAAGGGAGGTCTAGGAATCATTATTTGATAATGTCAGGAGTTATCTATTGAAAAGGGGTCTAGAAATTAACGTGAACAAATCACGGACCTTGTCGATGATTGCTTCTGGGAAAGATAAGAAGATCAAATTTGAACCAACCAAATTTTTGATGGGGGATGAGATTCTTCCAGCAAAAACTTCTCAAGATCGATGGAACTACCTTGGTGTGGAGTTTTGTGTGAGAGGTAGAGGTTGATTTAGACAGTGAATTGAGCAGGCTGAAAAAAGCCCCACTAAAACCGCAGCAGAGATTGTTTTAAAAACGTTTTTAATTCCTCGATTTTATCACAGACTTATTTTAGGACGAATCACTGCTGGGAGGCTCAATTCACTGGACAAAGATTATACTAGCTATGAAAACATGGCTCAACCTCCCTAAGGATACACCAACTCCATACTTTTATGCCAGGATCCAAGATGGAGGTCTTGGTGTTCCATCTCTCTCTCTGCTGGAGCATCCCCATCTTGAAGAAGATTAGAATGGAGAAACCGAAATTATCCAAGTCTAATTTGGTTGCAAAACTTACTAGTAATATGATCTTTAAGAGAGAGTGCAATAAGGCCGGCAAATTATGTAAGGACGGTAACAGAGAAATTAAAAACAAATATGTCTCTGCAGAGATGGAAAACCCTCCTCCACAGTTCAGTGGGCTCTTCAGGATTCCTCCCTTGTCTCGGGCCAGCAGTGCTGGGTCGGAGATGGGACCAGATTCCTGTCTGGCCAAGAATATCTCGAGCTAGTCAGGCCCTGAATTAATGCTCTTCCTACCCTCACCAGAATATCAAGAGGTCGATCTTCGGATCAGAAATGTAGAGGAGGCTGCCTAGCAGCAGAATCTCTGGCCCACGTTTTGCTCCGGTGTCATCGGTCCCATGACAAGCGGGTAATACGACATGATGCTATTGTTAACATCGTCAACGATAGGCTGACCCAGAGAGGATGGAGGACTTGGGTCGAGCCTAGGTTCACTTCGGAGGGAATTAGAAAGCCGGATCGCATTTGCACTAAAGGAACCGAAACATATTAGATGCCTAGGTTGTTGGAGCGGGAGACTGGCTTGAGGCCTCTCTCAATCTTAAAAAGAAGAAATACAATTTAAACATGGATTTAAAACAGCAGATAGGCAACTATACACTGGTCTCCACGATCACCCTATCTTATAGGGGGATCTGGAGTCGGTCTTCAGCAGAACTTTTACTGACTCTTGGTTTAAATAAAAATGATATCAAAGTAATCTCTGTTAGGGCACTTCAGGGAACTTATGGTTGTTGGCAGATGTATAATAGAAGTACCTCTATGCACAAGAGGAGACAACCGGCTGCGGCCGTCTCCTCTTGTTTTCATGTACACAACATGACAAATCTGGAAAAAAAAAAAAAAAGCCAAATGCCTCGTCATCTAATTAGTGACTTGCATGAATAGATCAATGAGATACCCTCTATCCCTATCTACTGCCCCAGAGGCGACACGGGTATTAGGATTGTCTATAGATTAGTAAGTGCCTTGTGCGAGACAGGAGTTAGTCTTCCTAGAACTGAAAGTTTCCGTTGCTGCTCATACCTCCCAGTGGTCCGGGGCAGGTAGGTAAGGGGGTGACCCCTTACCTAGCTAAATTGAGCAGAGCGGTAGGCCTCCGTAGCCAAGTGGTCAGGAGCGGGAGTGCAGTAGCACACGCCCTTTGAGTAGATCGGGGTTCAAGCCCCTGACTGCTGAATACGGTTGATCTGCCAACCCACAATGGACCAGCGTGGCAAATTATGGTCCATTTCCTTCAGCATGAATTGTTGAGGAGGCTTCCATCCTGCAGTGGGTTGGTAATGGCTGCACTTTACCTTTTTATACAGATAACTGCTAACAAAAATAACTGATGGTAGTGGCAATTTAGGGTTCATTTTTTGTCAGGTAAGTTACAACTTAATTTTATTAACATTTCCACGTAATACTCATTTTGCAGATGTGTGAATTTTTGTCATTGTTTAAAAATTTGAGAGGCAGTAACTGTTTCATATTTGGTTTAACTGCAATGCTGCCAGGGCAGCATTTTGAAGCAGTTCATGTAATTAAAGCATAGAACTGCCATTTACACTTTATATTTCACAAAGAGAAAAACATTAGTTCTTCATATGTTTAGATCACAAACTCAAAAATTGACAAAATTCAGTAATCTAAAAGACAAATACCAGACTAGTTTTTCTTCAATAAAACCTAATCAAAGGGTGCAGAGAAGTTTTGATACCAATATTTTGAAATTACAATTATTACTCTGCATGAAAATAGTGGTTCCACCATTTTTGATTGTTTGGAGAGGTCTGGGTTTAAGTCCCATCAAAAAATGGGGGAATTTCTAAAGGTTTCTGGTTGGGGTTGTAGTTAGCTGATTTTGGAGAGGTGAGTTCCCCCATCAACATACAGTATGGCCCATGATGTTGATATACTAAAAAAAAAAAAAAAAAAAAAAAAAAAAAATAGGTTCCAGTTATTCTTTTGCAATTATCACTCTTAAGTAAACAGATGGTATGAGTGGCAAAAACACACCATTACCCAAATGGCTGTTTCAGTGCCTATTGGCATCTCATCACTAATAGTCCTGACAACCCAATAATGAAATATTTTTACAATGAAAGATGTTAAATGGTATCAAAAGTTTAAGATAAAATTCAAACCAATTTAGCGTATGCATAGTTACAGGCCAAAATATTAGAAACTTATTCAGTAGGGGCTACCTTTTGCCCAAATTACTGCCTGTACACGTCATGACATGGACCGCACTAGGTGTCTGAGGTAGTCTACCTTGAGATTTGACTATTATTCCATCAGGAGATCTGCTGTATATGGTTGGTAGAGAACTGTGAAGCAAAACTGCCCTTTTCAGCACATCCCAGATATTCTCAATTGGATTCAAATCTATAGAATTAAGCAGCTAGGCTAGATGTTGAAAATTTTGGGTACGTTCCTTAAACCAAGAATATATTCTGGTTTAAGGATCATATATATATATATATATATATATATTAAGGAACATATCCTATACCACTTCCAGCTCTTACCCTGACATTGGTGGGGAAAAAAGTGTAAATCAAGATTCCTCAGATAACATGATCTTTTTCAGCTGTCACTGGCGGTTGTGGCACCACTCAAATCGAATCAATTTTTTACATAATTTTTTATTCATAATAGCACACAACATCAGATTTTAACTCATGTCAGTTCAGTTGGAAATCAGTTTCTTTGCCTAAATTGAATTTTTCAGTCATTTGCTTCACACTGAACCTATTCTGATGAACAATTCACTTTAAATTCCTGTGGTCTCATTCTTGGAGTATTGACTTTCTGCTGCATTTCTTCCTTTTAGAGCTACATTCTCCTTTCATCTTCCACTCATTGTATGCTTTTGAGATGGTTGCTTTCGATACCAGTGGTTTCCTTTGTTTTCTCAATTGCGGGCTCTTGCTAAATGTGCTGCAAAAATAGCCTTTCTGTAAATCAAAAAATCACGTCTTGCTCATGACAGGATTGACTAAGAAGCCCCTGGAAATAACAGTATTTATATGTTGATGTCACTGCAAAAGGTTTCTAATATTTTGGCCAGTAAGTGTACTTCTACTTTGTAAACTGCTTTTTATTCGATGTATGGAATACCAAATTAATGTATGGTGACATGCTTTGAATATGAAATCAATGCATTTTATAGCAAACTTAGTTTGCTGTTTGTGTCAAATTAGACTAAAAAATAAGTCTTTTTTTTTTTTTTTTTTTTTTTTTGTCTTTTTCTGGAAATCATCTTTGAATAACAGATCTTGAAACATTTCATTGCAAAATTATTGAGTAAAATCATTTTTAATATCAGAAATAATTACTGTGCTATATCAGCACAAAGATTAACCACAAAAACTTAAACTATAATTTATGAATAACTTAACCTAAATAATAACGGATTTATACAATATCCATCATCAAAAAAGAGGTTATAAAAAAGTTTAAACAATTAATCAAATAACAAAGTACTCCAAGTAGTCTGGAGTCCAGTTTTTGTTATGGTGTATATATATCATAACAAAATAACAAAGCAGATGTAAAATGTGCATAAAATCAGTGTGGGTAAATGCAAAATTTCACACACACACACACACTCACTGGCTGCTGAATGTGCACATTATCTAACTCTAGCTGGTGACTGTGCATAATTTAATTATATTATCAACTAATGTAATGTTAATTGTAAAAATAATAAAATAGACAAAATTAAGTGAAATACTTCATTATGCAAAGGTTGACAGGAAGAATGATATGAATTACAGATGTCTGAAGACAAATAACATATTTTGTGTATAAAATGGCAGAAGTATCATGTTCTATTATCATTTACAGATAAACACTCAACAGGAACAGAATGTATGAGCTGAAAAGAAAACTTATCAGAATGCTCCTTTTGAATACATTTTGATCTGTTTGAATCTGTACTCCATATTAACAGAAGGCTCAGTTCCATAGAAAGGTGGAGTGGTAAAACTACTGCTACCTTTAGAAATGAATTCGCATTGCTAGGACACAAGTTTATTCTTGTATATAAGAATCATTTAAAATGCATCATCCATATTCCAAATGTGAGTAGGTAAAACAACGATAGAAGAAATTTTAAGTCCTAACTACTATTCTGTTTTTTAACAGAATAGTAGGACTTGAAACAGTGTTGTTTGATTTGAAAATAGACCTACACCTTTGAAAACACTGTTACCATAGCAAAAGTCAGTGACTGGGTGAGTCAATGAATATATTGAAAACATGTGGATGCACACAAATAATTTCTGATTCCTTGTAAAAATTAGCTTGACAGATTGAGATTTATACAGTGCCAGAGGAATTATACTTATCATGAAGGAATAAAACAAAGTCATTGTTTCTATGAAACTATTCCCCAAAAAACGCAAAAGTAAGGCTGTAAACATTGCTACCTCATGGCAATGAAACTATAAGATGCAGTAATAAACAAAGAAACAGATGTAACTGCAAAATAAGCATTATGAAAATGGAAATTACAGTGACCTGTCTGCATCGTACAAGTAGACAGAATCAGATTTAAAAATGAGAATGTACTGAAAGAGAACACATGTACTAATATTATTACCGGTTATTAGGTGGTTGTTTTTTTTTTTTCAGAAAAAAAACAAACTAAAGGTATAAAATAATTTTTTTTATAATTGGCTATTTAGAATCTAGCTGTTCTGAAAATTGATATCTTTAATACTACTTCATTAATGTGCACATTGGCCACAAAATGTGTGAAATTCTTTAACATTTTAATCACTTTCTCCAGCAGTGTAGATAAATGTTGCATTTACACCTACTCAATATATGTACTATTTCAAATAATCTAACTTTTTCAGTGTTTCTGGCACAAGAAACTAAATAAGAAATTTAAAGGTTAGATTACTGATATAAGTAACAAGATAGCAAAAGAAAAAAGTTAATAATTAATTATTTTATATGCTTGTCCCTGTTGATGAAGAAGTTCTCTTCCATCATTGTGTATGTTAACATCCAGTTCTGTCAAGCGATTATTGAGGGGTGTTATGTTTACATCTGGAACTGGTGTGGTTGTAGGTCGTAGTACAAAATCACCTAAAAAATGATTTAAAAAAAAAAAAAAAAACATTTATTAAATTACCAAACAATTACTTTATCCATTTATAAAGAACTTTAGAACATTTAGCATCTTATATACTATTAGCTGATGTCTGAAGCATTCTGTTGACTGACAAAAAGAAATCTGTAAATCAAAAGAAAGAGAAGAAAAGGCCATTAAACTTGAGAGAGTGAAATTTTTTTTTTGTTAGCAGTTTATGTTCATAAGGAAAAATAATTATCAATAACACAGGGAAAAAGTAAGAAACAAAAAATTTTAATATATTAGCAATAGTTTATTTTATTAGTTGCCATCTAGAAAGTTAACAGTGAGTTCATGAATAAATAGGATATTAAAAGTCTACATATTTTACTTGGGCTAAGTAATTAATTTCTTTACAATCTCATTTCAACATAGAAAAACTGATATTAATATTTTGTTGTATCAATCGTTTTAGATACACTGCTTTAGGTATAGTTTGTAATTCTAAAGATAAGTGAAATTTAGTGAATATTTACATAATTTATGGCCTACCACCTACATACAGTGGACCCCGCTTTATGATTGATTCATGTATGATCAAATCACTTTATGATGGACTCTCCATAATAAAATACTGTTCACTATATGATATGTTTATTAAGTGCTGCTCATTGTAAACACGTTTGCAAATTAAATTTTAATTCTTTTAAGCGGCTATTCTAATAAGTGAAAATAAGAGTAATATTGTCCACAGGGCTATAAAAGTAAAGATATAAAGCACAAATTTACACTTCATTACCTTACTAATTAACAAAGTTAAATGATATGTGAAAATCAGAAGAATATTTTCCATAGGTTAGCAAAATAAAATTACATTTACGCTTACAAAGATAGCTTAATTAATACTGTTATATATACATACTAACTAATTGATATTAGTTCACTGATATTTTTTGGGGTTGTAAAATTTAAAAAAAAAGTAAAAAGATAAGCAATCAATAACAAAGAATATGGCACGTACAAATTGCAACTAACATGATATGTGCAAGTGAGATATGAAGTAACAAGTTTACAAAGTTTTCTAAATTAGTAAATTAATAAGAGGAGTTTACCTCAATATAGTACGTGGAACACTTCCGTATGATACCCTCCAGAAATTAAAACGGAAAAAACGAAAAAATCGACAACTTACCGGTCCATTAAAGTAAAATATAAATAATTAAAGTAAAATATAAATAATTAAATAATCAATTTAACACAATTCAAAATCAATTCAAAACAATTAAAATTCAAATTAATGCAATTAAAAGAATAACGAAAATATTCAAAACGATCTTCCTTCCTGAAGCTGACAATGCTTTTCGACCGACTGTCGTGATCACAGGAATGAAAATCACCGAATCAGGCTAAACCTGCAACTTAAATAGTGATTATGTGTCTTCGCGCATGCGCGTAAAGGTCCACGCATCGGAGATCAAATATGGCCGCCGAACATTAACAGAATTCTCGTGTAATTTAATTTCAATGGTTTCTGCAATTAATAGTCGCGTATAATTACGTTGAACGTTAAGTATTTTGGCCTCGTTAAATAAAAAAGTATGTTTTTCGTTAATGGCATGAACGGCTAATTCTGACGCTGCTGAACGAGAAGCACGAACTGAGGCTTCGTGTTGACTTACACGAATATTAAGAGAAAACCGCGTCGAACTCTGATAAGACGAGTCGCAATCACCGCAAGAAATGTTGTATACTAGATCATTAATTTGTGTTGCGAACGCGGAAAGAACCGAGCGATTGTTCAGTATAGTGTGTAACTTCCGTATAGGCCTAGCTATAATTTTAAATTCGGTATCTTTAAAGAATCTGTTAAGCTGTTTGTGCCACTGTTCAACGTATGGGACAGAAATAAAGTATTTTTTGATATTACTATTGTTGATTGGTGCAGTATTTTGTATCCTATCCTTAGCTTGTACCCTAATTCGATTTATTGTGTTAATGGGATAACCCCTGTTCAAGAATCTGCTAGTTAATATTTGTATTTCTGAGTCCAAAGCAGAATCCGTCGTTGAATATTTATAGGCATTTAGAAATTGATTAAAGATAATCGATCTTTTGTAGGTGAACGGGTGGTAGCTATTATAATGTAGAAGCATACCGGTGTTTGTGGGTTTTCGATAGATGCTAAATTGTATTTTGTTCGAGTCCCGGGTAAGCGTGAAATTTAGAAAGTTTAATGATTTTGTATCCGTATCTTCCCTTTCCAATGTAAATTTGAGTCTAGAATGAATATTATTAAACGAATGTAAAATGTCTTGGATAGTACTACTATCGGTAATAACTAGAACATCGTCTAAATACCTCCCATAGTATGTGATACGGGGACGAAAAGGTGTCAAATGTATCTGCTCAATCGTTGAGAGATCTCTGACATTAAGCCACTCAGGCTCAAACCCATTGGTAATCCAAAAATTTGTTTGTACACCTTGTCTCGAAAGGTGATGTAGTTAGCCTCAACTAATAGTTTAATTAAGTGAAAAATTTCCTTAATAGGCAGCTTCGTATAATTAATCGGTGTCGAGTTTTTATTTTTATTTGCTTCTCTTGATTCCTAAAAAAAAATAGGAATCAAGAGAAGATTCTGAAAATTTGTTTTTTAAATATTTGAAGATTTCAGTGAAGGGGGAAACATTTCATCATAATAAAAACCCACTGAATTCCAGCTATCGGTATTATCACAAATGCAATAAGATTGAGTTTACTACCTGTTTATAATAAATTGCACTAACAGAAAGGCCCAATAAACCGGAAACTGCAAATTGTTTTATGGTAATGACCCCCAGAAATGTGCTTTAGAAAATTATCACAAAGGTGTTTGAAATTGATTCTTATAACCAAACATACGAATATGACTAAAACAAAAAGTAATGATGAACAAGTATGCCACAGAAAGGGAAATAATGATTGAAGGAGCAGTAATTGAAAAGGTGGAGTCATATACTTATTTGGGACAAGTCACTGGCTGTAATAATGATAAATGGCTGGCAGTCAAGAGAAGAATAAATTTTGGATGGATAGCATTCAGGAAATATAGTCACATACTGAGGAGCAATATCCCAATTTGTCTGAAACATAAAATAATGAACCAACGTACACTCCCCACCATGACATGGAAGTGAAACTTGGGCACTCACCAAAAGAATGGAAGAGAAGCTGAGAATGACACAGCAAAGAATGGAACAAATTATATCGGAAATCAGACTGTTAGATAAGAAAAGAAACATGGATTAGGCAGCAAACTCAAGTAAAGGACATTCTTATCAAAACTAAAGAACTAAAATGGTTCTTTGGGCAGGCCACATAGCTCGAAGCCATGATGACAGATGGACTAAGAAAATAACAGAATGGTACCCAATAGGAGCTAGAAGAAAACCTGGAAGACAGAGATGGACAGATGAAATTCATGAGTTTGTGGGTAGTAAATGGATGGCCATTGCACAAAACAGAAGGAACTGGAAAGTTACTGGAGAGGCCTTCATCATGCAGTGGATTGAAAATGGCTGATGATGATGAACCAAACAGCAATAAACAGTGAAAGTATAGTGCATTTTAATGATTAGGTAAGATGTGCAGGTGCCCATATCTCGACAACAGCCAACATGGTTAAGTGCTCTTATTCTTCTGTCTTATGCATCTACCGTGACTGACTCAACAGCAACGAAACAACCAGCCAAAGATCACACGTGGGACAGCCATGTGTAGTTGATGCCCGAGGTAAGCATCACGTGTGTCATTTCACAAAAGCACAATTACTCAGCTAACCACCCAGTACAACATAGGAACAGCAAGACCAATATCCACATGGACTATCTGCCAGACATAGCTTGTATAGGCTGTGGCAGTTAACAGCTGTCGTGGGTATCTATGCTCACTGGGTATCCAATGCAGATACACCCACTTCCAAATCTACCATTTTAATGGGTGTATCTGCATTTGGAGAAAGCAACATGAGGCCATGCATCTGGATGAACTGTTGGTGTTCAACAGGCTGGAGGCAGTGAAGCTATGGTTTCGGGAATGTTTCCGTGGCAAGACCTAGGTCCTCTGATCAATAATCAATGGCTCAATGGGAATACTTAACAAACTTAACCTTTCTATCATTGCTGACCAAGTATATCCCTTCACGATGACAGTGTGTCCAAACAATTCTGGCACTTATCAACAAGACCACATGGCATACCACAAGGTCTGTCAGGTTGCTAACTGGATTCAGGAACATGACAATGAATTCTCCTTCCTCCCTTAGCTGCCCAGCTTGCCCAATCCAACCCATTGAGGACTTACTGGAAAAGGGCATTTGATGCTACAACCATCCACCTGACAATGTGTGGTCATTGCTGGACACATTGTGTAATGTGTGACTAGCACTACCAGAGGACACGCTAAGACTTGTGTTGGCTGTATTATGGGCAAAAGGTGGCCCCACAAGGTATTAAACAGGTGTTACTAATGCAAAGCCAGTTAATGCATTCTTTCTTCAGTATATATTGCATCCACTAAACAAATTTCATGGGAATTCTTCTATTGGCAACTGCATTAGAAATTGCAAAACTGGTGTCAAACAGAAAATAACAGCACTTTGCACACTGAAAAAAAAAAGTTTGCATTACTCGCACAGAACTGTTTTTCAAAAATGATAATTGCTACAGCACCTTTCCCAGATGTCAAGTGCAAAAGTGCAGTGGCATAAGTGCTTGAGTGGGCTGTAATTCAAGCTTGCTAGATATATTTAATGATTGTATTCATTGTTGAAATGAATGACTGAATTCCTTTAACATACTGGTCATGCCAAAGTATAAGTTTTGGTCAAACATAGATGACTGCTCAAGTGTGAGATTGGAGCTGCCTTATAAACTCCCAAAAAAAAAACTACTGAATTTGGGAGTTTATAAAGAGTTTATGAAGCCTTTGCATCCATTGTTACCTTGCATGCTAAACAAAAAAAAGCATGTACTACACACAATGGATTGGTTTTTGAAAATGGTATTGTTACAAGCTGTTGCTTTGATGCATATTTTACTTAATAACAAAATTTAAAGGAAAATTTTCAATCGAAAGCTATATGATAAACTTTCAAAAACCAACATTAACATAAACCAAAATATTTTCCCCTTTATTTTCAAAATAAAGGGGAAAATGTCTTCATTCTCCTTTATTTTCAAAGGAGAATGATTAAATTAAATTCAGTTTAATTTTTTAACACAGCTCACTTCTTTTAAACAAACCTAACAAAATATCACGTATTTGTCTATTGTAAAGTCATCTTTTCCTCTTACCCACTGTCTTAAAAAGAAGACTGAGTACTTTTCCTCTTGGGCATGATTAAACAGTGAAAAGAATAAAATATTTCAACATGGTTCAACATTTCAAACAAGCAGCTGTTTGTTAGCTTTTGTTTCCCCGAAAAACAAAACCCAAACAGCTGCTTTCATTTTGTTGTCGGAAAATCAGAATCCATATGATCAGCATCACAATCATCAACCCTAGCAAATGCTTTCAGAAAATTATTTTAACCCCTTTATAACCAGTTTTTGTTTAAATTATATTTTTAAAAAGAAAATACTGTGTGTTATGTGTGCATTTTTTGACAGTCTAGTTGATAACACAGTAAATATTAAAATTTTAAAGGTTAAGAAAATTGGCTGGAAAAAAGTGCTTTACATAATTTTTCACTTCCCTCCCCAAAATTCCATTCACTAAGGAAAGGTGTTGAAGCTGATTAACTAAGGTTAATCTTGAAACCTGTTTAAAGTTCCCAGTATAAAAACTAGCAAATACTGAAAAAAAGAAGTCGATAATAAGGACAAGGAACTTCCATTAAATATGTATAGTAACTACAAAAATCAAAATATTTTCTTTCCTCATATAACCCTCAAAAAAATAAAATTTGTTTTCAAAAGCAATCCAGTGAGCAATTTTAGTTGTATAAGCAATGTTTTAAGTACAGCTGTTCCATACTCTTTTTCTCCCTATCCTTTCCTGCTCATTTATTAAGAAAAAAATAATTTAGATATATCTATACTCTTTAAAAGCATATTCAAAAAGACTTACCCTCCACTTCTCTAAATATACCAACTCTGTTTTGATCCTTAGAGAAGTCTGAAGGCTTATGAAATATTTCTGAAAGATTTCAAAAACATTAAAATTTGACTAATTTTAATAATAACTGACTAATGCATTTTTTAAAATGAACCTTTTAATAAAATTAAGTCTTTTACAAAGATTACATAACTGCATGTGACAAAGCCAGAGAGTGTTGCAATTCGAGGAAAGTGCATGGCAGTAATGCCAGCTTGCTATCAATAATGTAAGTGAGAGATGCCAGTCAACACATGCATATAATTAGGTTTAACTTCATGAATTATTTCCTAATTGTGTGATAATTAACAAATTTCAGGAATTTTCAGTGGAGAAATCAAAGAAAACATTTTCAAAAACAGCCTTTTAGGAGTTTCAGCTGCACGGATGAGTAGACGAAAAAAACAAATTTCTGAAATATTGTCTGGGATCTAATTGACTCTGTGCTCCTAACTCAGGGTTAGAAGGCACCTCCGTAGCCAGGTGGGCAGAAGCAGCAGTGCGTAGCACACGCTTCTTGATTAGACCGGGGTTCGAGCCTATGAGCCACCAAATACGGAGGATGCGGAAAGGTCAGGGAATGACCACCGCATTCCCTGATACCCAGAGCAATATGGCCTTAGTTGCTAATGCTCCTAAAAACCAAATAACAACATCAGGGTTAGAGGAGGGAGAATCAACTCACAGGTCAAAGAACCACCATTAAGCCAATGACCAGCAGTCACCACTGTTAATGTAGATAGGCTGCGTGCAGCATTAGAGAGAATTGTTGTCTAATAAATAAAAAAAAAAACAAAAAAACTTGAATAGCACAACTTCTTGTAGTACAGTTTGGGATATCATCTATCAGGAACTGCAGTTCCCTAATGTGTAAAGAAAGTGAGTTCCAAAAACGTTAGCAGTAAAAAAAGTGCAAATGGTGTTTTTTGGTACACAACAGTGGCAGAAGAGATTTTTCTGGAGCAAATTGTTACAACAGGCAAGATCTAGCTATCCTCTGTTAAATCAAAGTACAAATCCTGAATCCTCAGTGAACAAAAATTCAAACACTTGCTGGAAAAGTGATATACAGTGACTGATTTGTGGATGACTGGTCATTTTTCATCCTGTACACAATGTTCTGGAGAAGGAAAAAAATCTATGATAAATTTTGCAGAACATGCCACACTGTTAATGACCAAACACATTGACTTCCTCAAATTCCTGATGATAGAGTCGTCATCTTGCATGACCACATAAACTACACAATTCAGCAGATTAGTTGAAACAAATTGAAGGGAATACTCAGCATCCTCCCATGTACACAACCCTAATTCAGCACCTTCAGATTTCTGGTTAATCACTTTATGCAACACACTGTACAAAAACATTTCCATAACAATAACGAGGTTATATCAGCAGTGTTTTTTTTTTTTTTTGATTTGGTAGTTGTTGGCGCATCGGCTTCTGTGGCCATACTGCACCTCCCAAGGTTTTTGCAGTACTTTGATCCAAGCCCGAGGCGGGAATCGAACCCGCAACCTTTGGGTTGCCGGGCAGGTACTTTACCCACTCGGCTAGCCCGGTTGGCTTCAGCAGTGTGTTAGTGGTGTTACCGATGTTATAACTATATTACAGATGTATTTAAAAGTCTTTGCAACAGCAGTATTTCTAACACAATACAATATTTAAATATCAAGACAGCAGCTAACTGTTTATTGAGTTCTATAAAAAAAATTAACAGGTGATTAAGCGGACAGAAATTACGACACACACCCAATAATATTGTATTTCTCAATAAAAAATAAGCATCAGTACCTGATACATAACAATACTATGCACAATCTTTTATGTTATCTAGATCATAAGTATAGCATAGCTTAATTTTTAATCTCGTTTTAATTTTTAATACATGAATTTAATAAGACAACTATAGAATGGAATATGCATTTTCCTTTCTTAGGCAAAAATTTTAGCACATTTTAAAGCTCATAATTTTGTAAATTTTTAAAAATTCATAATTACAGTAAGTTATAAATGGCTACTAATCGGAATTTAAAAGTTTTATAACTACTATGTATCTGTTATAAGTTTCATCAACCCAAACGGATTATTATGAGGTGAGTGCTGAAAATTAAGCTGTTTGTTTGTTTGTTATTTGGTTTTTAGGAGCATTAGCAACTAAGGCCATATTGCTCCGAAAAATTGAACTACTCTATACTTATGATCTAGTTGTTACATCACAGCACATAAGGTTTGGTTTGGTTTTTTTTTTTTTTTTTTTTAGGAGCATTAGCAACTAAGGCCATTTTGCTCCGGGATATGCGGTGGTCATTCCCTGACCTTTCCACATCCTCCGTATTTGGTGGTGACAGGCTCGAACCCCGGTCTAATCAAGAAGCGTGTGCTACACACTGTTGCTCCTTCCCACCTGGCTACGGAGGCGCCCACACATAAGGAATCCTTAATATATCATCAGTCTTTTATGTTATATAACAGAATATTGATTTTACAAATATAAAAAAAAATTTGTATGATGACACAATACCTGACGCAGTATAACTGCATCTTTAAAAATGCAGTTACATGATGGAAGTGGATCACTTATAGTAAAAATCAAACTTATAATAAGAACCTGCATCCCCCACAGTCAGGCTAGGTGGAAACTGCAACCCTTGAAGACATCAAGAATAAAATTTCTCACTATTTTGTTGCCTTACAAAATAGTGAGAAAATTATCACCCATCAACAGTACTACAGAGGTCAAATTTTGCCACAACTTAGAAAATAACACAAACAATTGATATTTTCTTTGCCCATTTCAACAGAGTTTGATTTTTAAGAAGTTTTTTTCCTAAGACTTTCTAAGTTTTCAAATTCATTATACATGGTAATCGGTTAAATATTCTAGCAGTTATCCAAGGTCCAAAACTTTATTCCCATTCATTTCTGAATAGGAATAAAGTGTTGACTGCATTATATTATTTTTAGAGAAAGTCCATGCAAATAACAGTCATAATTTAAAGTGAAGTGAAAGCTATTTTCCTCCCACTTCTGACTTTCCTTTACATTTTATGTTTCTGAAAACTGTTATTAAATACAGTATTCGGAGATAATTAAGCTTTAGAAATGGCTCTCTTAAAACTTGTTTGTTATAAATTATGTTTTCTATATAAATGATAAGTAACTTAATACAGAACTTGTATTAAAATATTTATCAATTGCTTCTAGAAAACAAACTGAACTGGATTCACTTATTTGAATTTAAATGTAATAATTAATTATACAATTGCAACTAAAAGCTGTTGTGAACCTGTGATATCATTCAGATCAATGGTTCTCAATACTGAACTACAAAAATTTGGAAAAAGTCCAAAAGTAATGATTTAAATATGTTACCTTATTTTTCATAAGTTCATAAAATTATAGTATGTGGTATGTCAGAATGGCCTGGTGTGTGTGTGTGTGTGTGTGTGTGTGTGTGTGTGTGTGTGTGTGTGTGTGTGTGTGTGTGTGTGTGTGTGTGTTGCAGCAAAAAAAGGTCAAGATCCACCAATTTAGGTGATTTTGAAAATCATGTTTTACATATTATTTTAGCAATTTATTTACATTTTCCAAGTTTGGTTAGGTAAATATAATGTGATTTGTTTATCCACTGCTGTATGTTCAAAAATATGTTTTGAAGGGCAAAAACTGTGTGCTGGGAAGAGGCTATAATTCTGCCTACAACTAGTTTATTCATTTTCACTTGGTGAAGAAGCCTGAAATAAGTTTCTTCAATTATTATATCAGATACATAACAAAAAATAATTCAGAAGTTTATATATCATTAACATTAGTAGAGGCATATGATGCAAGAAAGCAAGCTTATATAGCAGCAGCCAAAAAAAAAAAAAACCCTTCCCATTTCACCCATCCATTCACTCCAATTTGTCTAGTTCTGCCTTGTACTTATTTAAGTTGTTGACCTCCACTACAACAGATGGAAGTTTGTTCCAACTATCAACCACCTGCTGGCTAAAAGCAAAAAACATTTATATCACCTACAAACTAAAACAAGTTTTAGTTTCTGTCCATTTAATTTTTTATAGATGTAAAGCATTTGTATATCTTAAATTTTAAAGTGAACTTCAAAAAATCCATTTTATATTCTCTAAAGCAACATTATTCAACCAGGAGTACATGGGAGCTCCCCACGGGGCACAAGCGATTAACAAGAAAAAAATATTATGGAACAATTGAAACGTATTTTTTACCTAACCAAATTCTGCAGTAATTAAACTATTGCCATTATTAAGCTAAGTGATGATTCATCACAATTGATGATTTATCCGATTTTTTACTTAAGCATGTTTTGTATTGTTGTATATACACTATTGCGATATAAGTGATGATTCTTCTGAAGTGCTTATTTTTATACCCCCATACATATATGGGGGTACAAAAATAAGAATGTGGTTCTTTGGGGGTACGCGAACAAAAACAGTTGAGAAACACTGCTGTAAAGGACCAAAAATTTAGGAATTTGTCTAAGGTAAAAACCTCAGACAGATTCCTTAAATCACCATTTGAGATATAGTGGCGGACAAAAAAACTGCAGCACCATAAAAAAAGTAACATTTGTAGTGAAACGTATAAGATGTTGTTTGATTACAGTCATTTTGTTTGTTGTAAAGAAAAGGTATTGCATCAGATAATGCTTCTATTGCACCAGGCAGTAATTGCAATTGCATCAGCCATTTCTATAAATATGGCATTGGAAGGGCATACACGCTCATTAGTATCCTGTTTTGCGGAGGTGTAAGCATGGTTCCATATGTTCAGTTGACACCAAGAAAAAAAAGTGTAGCTGTTGCTCTGTCCCAGGAAGGGCTTTTTATGCATGCTACCATTGATAAAATAGACTGTCAACAGTATCCCGTGTGCTAAAATTAAAGCATGAAACTGGTGATGTGAAGAAAAGACCTGGATCAAGTCGTAAGAGAGTAACTACACTTTTCCAAGATCGATATTTGAACCAACTATGCCTTTGTAATCACCATGCTAGTGCTCCTGATCTAAAACTGGACTTTGAGATGGCCTCTGGTGTTGTTAAACAAGTGCACGAACTATCCAAAGACAGCTTCTGGAATGTGGTCTGCATGCCTATCAGCCCAAGAAGAAGCCTTTGTTGACCCAACAAATGAGGAAGAAATGGCTTGCTTGGGCTAAAACATGTTTCATGGACAAAGAGCAATGGAACACCATCATCTTTTCTGACGAATCGAAATTCAACCTGCATGGCTCAGATGGGAAGCAATATGTCAGAAGACAAAAATTGCAGACATACCATCTTGACTGCATAACACTGACTGTAAAGTTCCCCACAGGTCAGATGGTCTGGGGATGCATAACAAGCAAAGGGGTGGGGTGAATTTAGTTTATTAATGGAACGGTGAATGCAGAAACCTACACTGCTATAATAATTTCCTGTTTATACTCCGGCACAACAACCAAGTCAGTAGAGTTTACAATAAATCGTCAATACAAATATTTATCGTATTTAGTAGTCAGGGGCTTGAACCCCGGTCCACTCAAGGAATGCGTGCTATGCACTCTCGCTCCTGATCACTCGGCTACGTCAGGCCTATCTTGGAGGAGTGCCTGAAACCCGTTATTAGGGATCACCACACAGACTTCCAAAATTGCATTTTTCAACAGGACTCAGCACTTTGCCACACAGCAAAATTGGCAAGTTTTATGCTATTTAGAGTTAATGATGAGTTTGTCTTCTTGTCTTACAAGGCTTAAAAGATACTTACACCAATGTTTTTCCTCGTTTTTCTCCCTTAAGGTGGGTGCAGTCATACCTCAGAAATGCTGGCATTATAGTGTTGGATGGGCCTGGCAACAGTCCACATTTGAAACCTATTGAAAATTACTGGTACATAATGTCGTTTAAAATTGCTCAGAAGAAGCCAACAAGTAAGATTCAGCTGCAGGAGAGCATTGTAAGGGAGTGGTACCATGAAATTGGGCAACCATATATCCAGAAGTTGATTAACTCTGTGCAAGATCATTGCAAGGCTGTAATCGTAGCTCGAGGAGGAACAACAAAATATGGAGGACTTATTTTTCTGATTTACAGTACATAATACTATTATGTTAACTTTTCATTTCAGTTTGTATATGTAAATGCAATAAAATGTGTTTGGTTGTGATGATTGCCATTTGCATGATTTCTCATATTTCCATTAATTATGCATTTTACCCTTGGGAAGATATTTATGGCAATTAGGTATATCAGATGGAGTCTTTTTATTGGATTTCATTCACAGAGATATATATCCCATCTAATAAATGCATTTCGAACATTTCTGCAACCCACAATGCAGCACAAAACACATTATTTTCAAAATTCACGTGTGATGCAGTTTTTTTGTCCGTCACTGTATAATTAAAAAGTGGATCAACTAAATCCATTTTAATGAATTTTTTAAATTTAACTGCATGAAATGGATCAATTTCAAATAAAAAAGATTATCAATGAATACAGAATACCATTTGCAAGTGATATTCCACAAGGAGCATCAAATCTCTGAGCATGTTTATCATTAGACATCTTTTCAAAGAAAGATGGAGATATAAATTTTCTTCTCAACGATTCATAAAGGGACTGCAGTCTTTGGTTTTGTCTAACACGTTCTACAAGTTTTTCCGATAACTCACTCACTCTTTTCTTTACAGTTTCCAGTTCTTTTTTGGTTGCTAAAAATATTTTGATAATTTTAAGTTTATTCTTATAAGTTATTACCAATATATTACAAAACAAATATATACATTTCAAACAGGTGTAATAATACAAGGAATAATTTATATTTAATTTCGAATGCTGTTTAACCTGCTATATGTGAAATCATATACAAGTATACCTCACTTAATGACAGTTAGTTTCCTCAAAATGAGTCATTAAGCAAAGTGTTATTAAGTGAATGGTAATTTTCCACAAACTGCCATGTTATAATGATAGATGCTTTCCTCAAATAAGTAGTAAAGTTTAATTATGATAGTTGTTAGAGCATAACGATGGCCTCTGTAGCCGAGTGGTCAGGAGCAGGAGTGCAGTAGCACATGGGTTCAAGACCGGGGTTCAAGCCCCTGACTGCTAAATACGGTCGATCTGCCAACCCACACTGAACCAGCATGGCAGATTATGGTCCATTTCCTTCAGCATGAATTGTTGAGGAGACTTCCATCCTGCTGTGGGTTAATAATGGCTGCAGTTTACTTTACTTTTACTGCAGTAATAAGGAGAGAAGTTGATGATCTATTTTTCACAATGTAGCAACCACCTATCTAAATGACAGCATAATAATAAGACAAACTTTGTGAATCATTGATTTATTTAACACAGAACCATCCCCATTAAGCCTATAACTGTGAAAAAAAGGAAAACCAGAATAAAAAATTTAATACTTTTGTGGCTTTTTTTTTTTTTTTTTTAATTAGTCTGTCACAGGCAATGAAGCTTCTTCCATTGTGGGTGGTTGAGGTCATTTAAAGTATGAGTGTACAGACACATACATACTGTTCTTCTCTTCATACAATGTCTGGTAACATTCATAAGCTTTTATTTGTCCCTGTTAGTTTTGCTGCTCCTTTGCTTGCCTTCATCTTTCTCAACAAAGACAGCCATTGCCTCTTAAATTAGTAAAGGCTTCTGACTTGTTCTTGATTGTTACTAATTTTTGAGAATGTAGTGATAGTTGTGTAGTGATAGTGATAGTGATAGTATTTCTTCACTTTGTCTTGCATTGTTTGATTTTTCTCAGCCTTCTCAACATTATCCAAGCCTGTCTTTTTGCAATCTCCACTGTTTCTTTAGTATATTCTTCACTGGCTCTGCCAATCCAAGGTAATTTTTTCTTGCCAATAGGCACCTTCTATATATACTAAATAACATTGTACTAATGTCAATGTGAAAGTGCCTATTGGTAAGAAAAAGTTTTGGGTATTTCTGCTTTTGGTTCCTAATAAATCATTTACAACTACAAAACAAATGGCGAGTCTAGTGTCTAATTTTTGACTCTAGAATTATTATTTGTAGTAATGAATAGTAATGAAATTATTACTATTTGTTTGTTTTATTAATCACAGAAATCCAGGAAATTTATATTGTACTTAAATTTTTATTAAAATCCAAGCAGAAATAATTAAGTGCATTACAAAAATGCTTTGAAATAGCATTACTATTTGTGTAAAGTTTTAAATTTAGAAAATAGAAACCAAAGAATAACTTATATATACCAGGTGGGATAGAACTGAAGGGTGCAAATGAGGAAAACGACTTGAATGTTTTGATATAGTTAGACAGAAAATGTAAGTAGGCAGCCAGGAAGGTGAAGGAATGGTAAATCACTGATAAAACAGCATTTTATCAATTACCGTGCCTTTGCGTTTAGGGGAAAAGGAGGTTATAGTTCTATTAATAAAAGTCAATGGTGAGAAGCATTTGGAAGACTGCATTTGAGTAATAGCATTGATTGAACTCACTGAAGAAATCCAAAGATGGGAAAACAAACTACATTAGACCTATCCAAAGTATCTCAGAAGGGATTTGACCTAGATGTTTGTTTGTTTGTTTGATTGAGTTTTATTGGCGCATCAGCAACTATGGCTATAATGCGCCAAACCCTTGTCATAAAAAGTAAATACCGACCTAGATGTACAAGGTGTAAGAGGGGAGAGAAAACTGAATGACAGTGAAATGGGATACAAAACCATGGGAACATAAATATATTCTAACAGAATATAAGGAAAACTAACAGACTAGACCTGAGGAAGATTGCATTTGGCCAACTTGTTGTTAACCACAAGGCAGTTTATTTGATGCAAATTCAACCTTGATTTACCTCCTGGATGATTGAGGTTGATAGTCTGGGGAAGTTTAAGGGGCAACTGGATAAGTATCTTCTGGAAGTGGGAAGAGTATGACAAAAGGGATATAATTTATATAGACTGTTTTTTTTTTTTTGCTTTGTTGATGTTGCAAAAGCCTAGCTTTCTTGCATCTTATGGCCTCTACTAATACTTCCTGTCTAACTATATCTAATACTAATTTTGGATACAACCAGACCATACTTTTTTTCAAACTCTACTCCTGCTTAATGTCTTGTCATGTTGATCTCTTCTTTTATAGTGTTTTGGACCTATTTTAAAAGGAGCTATTGAAGTGAAACCAATAAATGAATCATGTAAGCTCAGAACAAGTGAAAATAGCATACAGACCTTACATATGTAGAGTACCTTCTATCTACTAAATAATGCTTCAGTTTGGTGTTAAAACATTGCAATGATCATTTATTTTTAATCAGCTTGAGGGCTACTATTTGGTGGAATGCTTTTTTAATGTTTCTAGAAATAATTTTTAAGATCTCATTAAAACGAGATGAGAAAGTCACAAACCAAATACTGGCAGTAATTCTCAAGTGTCAATTTTAATTTAAATTATAGATCTAAGGCAAAAAAACAGAATGCTCTGAAAGTTGCTCCAGATATGTATTCTAACATTTACTGTCCAAGAAATTGTGATATAAAGGAATAAAACATTTTAAGTATAATGCATCATATATAGGGGGTCCAAAAAAAATGTATACACACTTTGATTGTTAATAACCTCTATGTTTATTTTCATAAATTCAATTTTAAAATTTTATAATGAAGAAAAAATGTGAGAAAAAATATGCATTAACGCAAGTGTTCAAATTGTCCTCCATTCTCATCCAGGCATTGTTGACATTGTCGAGAAACTGAATTGCATACATCACTTAAGATATCTCTTGATATTGCTGCACATCCTGCTTCAATAGCTTGCTGTAATTCAATAATTGTTGCTGGTTTTGTGGCATAAACTTTATCCTTGAGGTATCCCTATAAATAAAAATCCAATGGGGTTAGATCTGAGAATGCAGAGGGAACTCAATACTGCCTCTTCATCCAATCCATCTGTTTGGGAAAGTTTCATCCAGATAAGCCCTAACATCGCAATGAAACTGGGGAGGAGGTGCCCCATCGTGTTGAAAATAAAATTCATCATCATCCTCAAATAGCTTACGAATGTGTGGGATGACTGATTCCTGAAGCAAGTTGAGGCAAACAGCACCAGTAGCATCAAAAAAGAATGGTCCAATCAAACCCAAGAATGATAATCCACACCACACTGTAATGCCCGGAAAATTCAAATGTTTCTCAGTAACGTGTGGATTCTTGGTTGCCCAGTAAGAACAATTGTGGTGATTAATTGTACCATTCAACTTGAATGTTGTCTCATCACTCCAAATGATCTTATTGGAAAACAGAGCGTCCTCTACAGATTTTCTTTAAAACCACTCGGAAAATTCAACTCTACAATCAGGATCATCTTCATTCAGGGTTTGCACTAATCTTGGAATGTACCTTTTTCATTTTGCACACTTTAAAATGTTATGCACACTGGATTTGGGGATTGCAGTTTCACGAGAAGCTTGTCGGACAGATTTCCTTGGCGTTTGTCAGAAAAGTTCCAGCACCTCTTGTGCTGGAACTTTTTCTCATGGGGCTCGTAGATGTGCGAGGTTTTCCTGATCATTGCCTGTATACATTTTGCACAGTGCCATCCACTTAAAACTTATCACGAATACACAAAATTGTGAGACGCGTTGGTGGTTCAATGTGGTATTCACTCCTAAACTGCTTCTGGACTTCGTTGATATTTATTTTCCAGCACTGCAACATAAATTTCCACTGTTCAAATGTAAGTCTCGTCTTCTCCATTATTACCACCAACTTGCAACTAAAAAAGAAAAAAGGTTACTGAGTTATGGGCTGATAAAGTGTGTATACATTTTTTTGGACACCCTATATAATTTTTTTTTTTTTTTCAGATAAATAAAAATCATAATTAATTTTACATTTACATTAATTACAAATTCCAAAATTACTTACTTTCTAACTGCTGCTTTACAGCTAAACAGTTGTTAGAGAAAATTAAGATGGTATCATACATTCAAATATTAATATCAATATATTTAATTTTTATTCATGTTTGGAATAAGTTGAGCACACAGTTGGCATATACCTAATTAAATCAATGTGTTTTTATTTTAGGTGTAACTGAAAACTTTCTGAATCTGTGCTGGCTGCAAAGAATCACTTCTGAATCCTTGCAGCTAGCACAGTGGTTATAATTGCTGTCCTACCACACTGCAGAAAAGGCCTGGGTTTGAATCCTGTCTTGAAGGAGGAACCTTTATGGACTTTTTCGGTACATTCACAAATGAATAAAGCATCTTCGTCTTCACAACATCTATCAGTCTGTCCATCCACTATCCACATGAAACCCTGATTCCCACTGGATGGATTTTCATTAAATTTCATATTTTGCTCCTTTAGAAATATTTGTCAAGTCGCTGTAAATGTCATTAAAACTGTACAAAAAAAAGAGAAAAATCTGGCAATTATTAGTTTTTAAATTTTTTTTCATACCTATCACATTGGTTATCCATATACAGTGGAAGCACTGGATATGCTTGTGGTGGTGCATTGTGGAGGAATGAATGAGCAATATCACAGATGTATAAAAAAAAAAATAAAAAAAATTGCAGTTTAATAACTATTGCACATATTAAAATGTTGCTTGTTTTTGAAGAGCTTGTTTTTTGTTATCAGTTTACTAAATATATATAAATTATGAATTATTGCTATTTGTTAATCACAGAAGATCATGAAATATGTGTTGTGTTTTGATTTTTTAAAATTCTGGAACAAATAAATAAATTATATCAAAAAAATGTTGAGGGCATTTCACACTGTGAGGAAAGTGCTGCTACTTCTTTATTTTTTTAAACCACAGGAAATCTGAAATATGTAATGCATTTCAATTTTTATTAAAATCCCATGGAGGAAATAAGTGAAGTACATTATAGGGAGCTGAGTGAATAATATATTACATTGTGAGGTACATGCATTTAGAAAAATTATTTTTGTAATTATTAATTAATTGGTAAAAAGTTAATTGGGCATTTCTTTTTTCTATTGCTAAGCACAGAAAATCAAAAACCTCATTTCAAATAATTTAAGAAAAAAAAAAAACAAGCATGCCTGAAATGTAATGCAGTTCATACATTACCTAATTTATTATATACTGTGGCTGAGTGTTAGACTTAGTCAAGTATTTCATGGTTTATTTCTTCCAGAAACTTGAGTTTGGCCTGTTAAATAGGAAAACTCAAGTTTCAGGAAGAATTTTTTGTGATTTGACTCACTATCTGTGAGACTCTCAATCAGATTAATCAAAATATTTTAATACAAGCTTTGAATGTCCAATAAATTTCTGCCAAATTTGTGCCTTGTCTGCTAGCAGAAAACTGATTTCATGGCAGTTAAAAAGATCCGCAATCCTGCTAAAGTCAGAACAGTAATGAAACATGGATTTATGGCATGTTTCTGAAAAAAAAAAAAAAAAAAAAATTTTATAATGGAAGAATCTAACATCAATATATGCAAAGAAAGCTAGGCAATTTCATTCTAATGTAAAAAGTTTGCTGACTGTGTTTTTGATATTGATAAAATTGTGCATCATGAATTCATCCCACAGGGACACACCAAGAATCA
Organism: Mastigoproctus giganteus; assembly: GCF_048544385.1. NCBI lineage: Eukaryota > Metazoa > Arthropoda > Arachnida > Uropygi > Thelyphonidae > Mastigoproctus > Mastigoproctus giganteus. The sequence goes on along the minus strand of NC_143577.1, from coordinate 23,640,007 downwards.
GAATTTCAGAAATTCTGTGGTATCTAATACAGGATGTTTGAATAAAATTTGAGAGAAACAGCACACAATGAAGATTGGTTTCTACACTATGATAAAGTTCCTGTTTACTCTACTTTATGCAGAAATGATGACCAAAAACTGCATGATTGTTGAATTAATGACCCTTACCTGAGTGGAAATCTTCCAATCAGTTATCATAAAATGATCACTGGCAGATGCAGTTAGAAAAGTTAATGACTTCTGGATGTCAAAAACTAATAGAATCTGCATACGTGAGAACAAAAGATGAGTTTTAGTTACTTTTGCGGTATTTGAAGGACAATTATTTTTCATATCTTTTCATAAATAGCCAGTTGTCGACAGGCTGTACATATAATACATTAGTTAGCATTAGTAGAGGCATATGATGCAAGAAAGCAAGCTTATGCAGCATCAGCCAAAAAAAAGACCGCCCCCATTTCATCCCTCCATTCGTTCCAAATACCTGTCCAGCTCAGCTTTAAATTTATTTAGGCTATCAACTTCCACAACAACCAACAACCAACTGATGATGTTACCAACAGCAAATTCAAAATGGGAAGCATTCAAAGAACTTATCTTGGAAGCTACTAGGCTTTACATACCAACTAAGAAATATTGTTCAAGGTTTAGGCCAAAATGGATGTCAGATGAACTAATGAGGCATATGGCAGAGAAGAAAAATGCATGGGATACATACAAATTAACACATGACACAGAAGCCTATGATAGATACAAGTTGATATGCAACCAAGTTACAAAGGAGGTTAGGCAGGCGAAGGCAGATTACGAGAAATCCTTGGCAAGGGATGCAAAGAAAAACAGCAAAGAGTTCTTTACTTATGTAAACTCTAGAAGGAAGGGGATGAATTAGATTGGTCCACTTGATATTGATGGGTCAACTGTTGATGATCCTGCTCAGGTAGCTAACAAACTAAATGAATATTTTGCATCGACATTCACACATGAGGAGTTATTCAGCAAGGGGAATGCCAGAGGTGTATTCAACTCTAGCAGTAAGCTACAGAATCTTGAAATAACTGGGAGTAAAGTGGAGGAGAAACTGTTGAAGATAAACACAAGAAAGGCACCCGGGGTGGATGGGATCTATCCAGTTATATTAAAGGAGGCAGCAAAGGAAGTAAGCAAACCCTTAGCCATAATTATGAGAGCTTCCTTGGACTCAGAGGAGGTACACATAGACTGGAAATGTGCAAATGTGACCCCAATTCACAAAGGAGGATCAAAGGCTGACACAAGTAATTATAGACCTGTGAGCTTAACTTCTGTTCCAGGAAAATTAATGGAGGCACTGGTTAAAAAAGCACTGCAGGATCATTTAGACAAGACTTCAGTTATAGCTCAGACACAGCATGGTTTTGTTAAGGGGAAGTCTTGCCTGACCAACTTGATTGGATACTATGATGCAGTCACAAAAGAACTGGATGCAGGGAATAACTTTGATATTATATACTTGGATCTTAGAAAGGCTTTTGATACTGTTGCACATGGAAGACTGCTACACAAATTGGAGCAGTGTGACATTGGAGGCAAATTGCTGCTATGGATAAAGGGGTGGTTGAGGGGGAAAAGACAGAGAGTGGTAATCAATGGACACTGCTCATCGTGGACTGATGTTATTAGTGGAGTCCCTCAGGGCTCAGTGTTGGGTCCATTATTGTTTTCTGTATTTATAAATGATATTGATGATGGTATATCGGGCTTAATGTCCAAGTTTGCAGACGATACAAAGGTTGGCAGGGTTGTCAAGGACACTACTGACACTATGCTGCTGCAACAGGATCTGGAAAGGTTGAGCAGATGGGCTGAGAGGTGGCAAATGAAGTTTAACATTGACAAATGTAAAGTACTACACATGGGAAACAGCAACCCCAGAGCAACGTATCAACTCTGTGGTACAACACTGACAGTGGTAGAGAATGAAAGGGACTTGGGGGTGGTTGTGCAGGCAGATATGAAGTTCTCTGAGCAGTGCAGACGGGCTGCAAGAGTAGCTCATGGAGTATTGTCAATGATATACAGGAATTTTTCCAGCAGGGATAAGGAGGTGATTATTCCATTGTATAAGGCGATGGTCAGGCCACACCTAGAGTACTGTATACAGGTCTGGAGGCCTCATTTCAAGAAGGATGTAGAGCTGCTGGAACGAGTACAGAGAAGGGCAACAAGATTAGTGATTGGAACAAAGGGGTGCTCTTACGAAGAAAGGCTTAAGTTTTGCAAATTACAGTGTCTGGAGACTAGGCACCAGCGAGGTGATCTGATAGAGGTGTATAAAGCCTTGAATGGTTTAAGCATGCTCAATGCTGATGGGATTCTTCCTCTAGCTCAGAAAAATCACCTGAGAGGGCATAAATTCAAATTGAGGAAAGACAGATGTAGGATAGACATGCGGAAATTTGCCTTTAGCCAGCGGGTGGTTGGTTGGTGGAACAGACTTCCATCCCTTGTGGTGGAGGTTGATAGCCTAAATAAGTTTAAGGCTCAGCTGGACAGGTATTTTGAACGAACAGAGGGGTGAAGTGGAAGTGGTTTTTTTTTTGGCTGATGCTGCATAAGCTTGCTTTCTTGCATCAAATGCCTCTACTAATGCTAATGCTAATGCTAACAAAGGATGGAAGTCTTCCACCAACCAACTACCCGCTGGCTAAAGGCAAACTTCTGCACATCTATACTACATCTGTCTTTCCTCAATTTGAATTTATGCCCCCTCAGGTGATTATTGTGAGCAAGAGGAAGAATCCCATCAAAATTAATCATGCTCAAACCATTCAAGGCTTTATACACCTCAATCAGATCACCTCGCAGGTGCCTAGTCTCCAGACACTGTAATTTGCAAAATTCAAGCCTTTCTTCTTAAGAGCAACCCTTTGTTCCATTCACTAATCTTGTTGCCCTTCTCTGTACTCGTTCCAACAGCTCTACATCCTTCTTAAAATGAGGCCTCCAGACCTCTATACAGTACTCAAGGTGTGGCCTGACCATTGCCTTATACAAGAGGATAATCACCTACTTATCCCTGTTAGAAAAATTCTGTATATCATTGACAAGACACTATGAGCTACTCTTGCAGACCATCTGCACTGCTCAGAAAAATTCATATCTGCCTGCACAATTACTCTCAGGTCCTTTTCGTTCTCTACCACTGTCAGTGTAGTACCACAGAGTTGATACATCACTCTTGGGTTACTGCTTCCCATATGTAGTACTTTACATTTGTCAATGTTAAACTTCATTTGCCACATCTCAGCCCATCTGCTCAACTTTTCTAGATCCTGTTGCAGCAGCGTACTGTCATTAGTGTCCTTAACAACCCTGCCAACCTTCGTATCGTCTGCAAACTTGGATATTAAGCTTGATATACTATCATCAATATCATTTATAAATACAGAAAACAACAATGGACCCAACACTAAACCCTGAGGGACTCCACTAATAACATTAGTCCACGATGAGCAGTATCCACTGATTACCACTCTCTGTCTTCTCCCACTCAACCATCTCTTTATTCATAGCAGCAATTTGCCTCCAATGCCACACTGCTCCAATTTGTTCAGCAGCCTTCCATGTGCAACAGTATCAAAAGCTTTTCTAAGATCCAAATATATGATATCAAAGCATCCAGTTCCTTTGTGACAGCATCATAGAATCTAATCAAACTGGTCAGGCAAGACTTTCCCTTAACAAAACCATGCTGTGTCTGAGCTATAACTGAAGTCTCGTCTAGATGATCCAGCAGTGCTTCTTTAACCAGTGCCTCCATTAATTTTCCTGGAACAGAAGTTAAACTAACAGGTCTATAATTACTTGTGTTGCCCTCTGAGCCTCCTTTGTGAATTGGAGTCACATTTGCACATCTCCAGTCCATGGGTTCCTCCCCTGAGTCCAAAGAAGCTCTCATAATTATAGCTAAGGATTTGCTTACTTCCTTTGCTGCCTCCTTTAATATAACTGGATAGATCCCATCCACCCCGGGTGCCTTTTTTATGTTTATCTTCAACAATTTCTCCTCCTCTTTCCTCTCAGTTATTACAAAATCATCTAGCTCATTGCAAGAGTTTAACTCACCTCTGGCATTCCCCTCCCTGAATAACTCCTCATGGGTGAATGTAGATGCAAAATACTCATTTAGTTTGTTAGCCACCTGAGCAGGATCATCAACAGTTGAACCATCAATATGCAGTGGACCAATCTGATTCATCCCTTTCCTTCTAAAGTTTACATAGGTAAAGAACTCTTTATTGCTTTTCTTTGCATCCTTTGCCAAAGATTTCTCATAATCTGCTTTTGCCTGAGTAATCTCCTTTGTGACTTGGTTACAGACCAGCTTATATCTGTCATAGGCTTCCATGTCACCCATTAATTTATATGTATCCCATGCATTTTTCTTCTCTGCCATACCCCCAAGGGCTCACATCTGGTGAGTATGGACTTGGCACACCCAGGGTCCTGAGCTAGATATCATCATTCTTGTCTTTTTGGTGATTCCTTTCTACATCTCTCTCTCTCTCTCTCTCAGGGTAACAGGGAAATTTTTTTTTTTTTTTTTTTGGCCAGTGCAGCATAAGCCTCAGGCTTCCTTGCACCATATGGCTAATAATAATAATAATAATAATAAGAAGAAGAAGATTCATTAGTTCATCTGACATCCTTTTAGGCCTAAACCTTGAACGATATTTCTTAGTTGGTATGTAAAGCCTAGTAGCTTTCAAGATTAATTATTAGAATGCTTCCCATTTTGAATTTGCTGTTGGTAACATCATCAGTTGGTCCCACCGTATAGAATTTAAATACTGTCTCAGACCACTGCAGTTGCCTTTACGAAAGCAAAAACCCTTCCTTTTACCACTGATGGTAGTTACCTCTTTGAGTAAATCCCACTTCAGCGCACTGTGATCACTGCCACCTAGTGGTTCCTTTATCTGCAGATTCTTAATGTATGAAGAATCACTACTGATAATCAGATCAAGAGTATTACTCCTTCTAGTTGCCTCCCGAACATGCTGATGTAGAAAACAATCATCCAATAAATCCACAAAAGCCTTGCTAGTGTGTGAGCGAACCCACAAATTCCAGTCAATATCCGGGATATTAAAATCCCCCATTATAAGACTCTCTGATTTACTGGCCCACTCTATTTCCCTGTACAGTTTCTTATTATATACTCATCAGAGTCATTAGGCCTATAACACACTCCTACTCTCAATTTTGATCTCCCAATGCTTGTCACACCAAACTGACTTGCACTGTCCAGTGATGTCGACTGGCTTCACTTCCTTGGATTTTATGTGTTTCTTAACTAATAGCATAACCCCTCCTCCCTTCCTATCTTGTCTATCCTTCCTATATACATTGTACTCCAAACATTCCAGTCCTGCATTCCTTATATCTGTGTGACACCACGTCTCTGATATCCCAACAATATCTGCCTTTGATGTTTTGAGCAATACTCAAATTCATCAAATTTATTTACCAAACTCCTAGCATTGGTGTACATGCAAGTATACATGCACCTGTTCCTATTCTTAGCTACCCTAACACAACCCATGTGTTTACTTGTACTGCAATGACTCCCAGCAGTCTCTGAAATACCCTGCATCTTGTTTTCCAGGCTGCTGCTCATTCCAATAGAAGCAGTGCAAGAATCACTTTCACCTCTGCCAGTGGCTACTGTTAATCTATTAGTCCTTGTATCCCCCCCAAGCTAGCAGTTTTTCGACCCGCCTAACACTGCCTTGATAGCATCAGCAAATATTCTTGCACCCTTTCTATTTAAGTGTATCCCATCCCTGTAGAAGCAGTCTCTCCTGTTAACAAGTACAGACCAGGCTAAAAAAAATTCTACCCCTTGAGCCTTGCACAATCTTTCCAGGGCTGAATTGATCGACAAGGCTCTCATCATATACTCCCTCCTATCGTGTCTGGGCAGAATTGCAGACACTTTCAAATTCAACCCTAATTCACAGCTTTTTTTCAACAGTGACCTGTACTTGTTAAGTAATTCTGCCGGTCTCCTACTCGTAATATCATTAGTGCCAACGTGTACAACAATATCACCTTATGTGCCCTTATGCATTTGATAACAATTGATTAGAGGTTGTGCAGCCTTCTTTTTGTTGAAATAGTAGTCATGGAACGCTTTCATGTTGTTGCACAACATATTTGACTGCCATTTACTCAAAAATAATCCTTTCGAAATAATCATGCAAGGATTAAATTTTACCTGTTTTTAGTGAGAACAGAGTTAAAATGCCAAACTACAGTTAGTGAAGTAGCCTGATACAACAGGTTACTGAAGAACTAAAGATCAGAGTTACAAATAGTACAGAAAAATCAAACACAGCTAGGCTATTATTTGTAGAATGGCTACTAATCATTTGCATCTACTGATTGCAAAAACTAAAATGATCAGTTGCAAGTTAATGGAATGAGTGAATCACCAGTCAGTTGCTGCCCTATAAGTAGTTTGAGTAACTCACTCCCACTTCAGTAGAAGTGGAAGTAGAGTTTGAATGAATTTTTTCCTAAAGCTTTTATTGATTAAGTTCTAGAAATCTGAAATACATCCACCTCATAACAAATGTTTTTATGTGACATAAAACATTCCTAAGTGTCCAACCTTCTAAAACTCTGACTATATTTAACCAAGAATCACAAAATTAAATCAAGTTAATATAGTGCAACCTCCCTTAACAGACATCTCTTGTTGTGGACACTCAGGTTTGGGTCCAAGCCATGTATCAGAAATTACATGTTAAATAACCTCACCAAAATATAGGCTCTCCAGTATTGATGTGGACACTTTAATAGATAACCTTTTTGTATTTTTAACCTTCCTGGATAGGACTCTTAAATTCTATCAAGAGAATATATATGCCACAGTAGATTTAGATTCCTGCCAAATCAAGTTGGATTTAATGTTGCCAGGTGATCTCCTCACAAAGACTGGACAGCTGTTAGTTTCACATCTCTGCAATGTCCAGTTTCATTTATTTGCAACTTCATTTAACATATCTGCATCAACTGCTTCATGGCTGGTAACATATATGTACATTTTTATGTGTCAATAGGCATGCTATGAAGCGAGTGAAGGTCAAGACCATTAATAGTGGCACTAATTTAAACTTGTGATGGCTATAGATTACTCACAGATATATATATATTTTTTAACCCCAGTTAAAAAAAAAAACCCTGTTTGTTTTTTTGCAACAAGACAGTTTACACAAATTTAAATGATGATAGTTTGACCTATTGAGGGGGGGGGGACTTATTTCATTAAAAGAGTTCTGTGTGAGCATAAATGATGAATATAATTTGAGTGAACAATCTAATTATCCATAATGAAATAAAATTTAAAAGCAATTTATATTAATTTTTTTATGAAAAGTTAAATAATAATAACACATAATTATGTGTTATTTATTAAAAGATAATTAATTGAAACACAAATATGTACAATTATGATCAATGAAAAGCTCTGAAAGCAACCAGTTATGGCAAATTTCATTTTTCCAAATTATTGAAACTGGTTACTGACTTTTTCAAACGGAGCACCTCTGTATAATGGACCCTTTCTTGTAACCTAGTGATATCTGTTTCATTGTATTTTGAAAGTGCCATTAATATTTCAAATTACATATAATACAGTAGACTTTCAAAATAATAGCACCTTCAGAGATTCAAGGGGCTGTTATTTCGATGTTTCCATTATCTAGAAAGTTTTATTTTTAATACATTTAATTCAGAAATAATGAGGCTACATAAGAAATATAGAGATTAAGAATGCAATTTTATTAACTGCACATTAAAAACATAAACATGATGACCCAATGCTATATTCTGCCATTAATACACTCCTACTTATGCCCAGTTCTATTTTCTTTATTATATCAAGCTTAGTCTGTGGGAGTAGCAAAGTAGTATCATCACCATCCTCCCCACACCGGGTAGAAAAGGAAAGGTTCAAATCCCGTCAATGACACGAGGAACTTTTATGGGCTTTTTTTGCTCCGTGCTGAGTCAGTCAGTCTCAGGCATAAATGGCAAGGTTTACTCCCCCCAAGAAACTGCGATTTTTCGTCCAACAAAACAGGCAAACTGACCGGAGAACAGATGCAATTTACAGATACAATACACATGGGTATATGAATTAACTTTCCGGGTGATCCTAATGTAATAATTTGGATTATATCAAGTTTGTCACCAAGCTTTAATGTTGTTCTTCTTTTCTTCTCTGTATGAGGTTTATTAACTTTAGGAGCCACAGTGAGGAGTTTTTAATTTAAAATAAATGTAAAATAGCAGTATAATCCGTGATATCAGTACAGAATTCACTTTCAAAATGGCGAACATAAACAAATACAGTAATCATGTGACTTGCCATTTTCTTTTTTTCAGCACTGCAAGACATCTGCGCTATATGTAAACATTCGATCTCAATGTGCTGTTAGCTCAAATGTTCCGTTATTTGGGGTGCCATTATTTCAACAGTCTACTGTATATGTGATGATATGGTTTTTCCTACATCTGCCATGTATAAAAATAAAACAAGAGTTCTAGTAACTAACAGCATGGAAAAACTGTAATATATATATAGACACACAAATTCAAGGATACAACTGAGTTCAGCCCTAGATTTTTCAAGAACTTGTTCATAATAATGTTCTAACTGAGTTACCCTATCCTTTGCTTTGCTTGAAATAAATTCTTGATACATGATTTCTTGATAAACCTATTTAAAATTAAAATTCACATATACTGAACATAGTGCATTTCACAGTTATATGATTCTGGACAAGAAATATATAAGGGTGGATCAACTTTTGGAATTGTTGGTTTAAAATGCAGATTTTAATGAAATTAACTACTGTACCATCATGTAAGAAGATGTATCCTCATCATAAAATTCTACTGGTTACTAATGAAACCAACCTGCCACAGTCTCCTGGACATCATTCTTTTTAGGGCCGTTTTTTGCAAGAGCTGTGCAAGCTGTTCCTACTTAGCTTCTTACTTGTTTTCTGATTGACAGTGACTGCATAAGGTTTTGCTTGTGAAACAAGATAATACCATGCATTAACATACTTGGCTGTCTATCACAATCATTCCAGTGTTTTATCATAATGGCAAATTACAGCATGATTATGATGCAATTACAAAAATTATAGCTGGACATGTATCATAACATCACAAGGCAGCCAGTTTTTGAAAAGTGGTCATCTTCAGTCATTGAGATAATCACCACCACCACCTTCCCAGCAATGGGAACAGAATAAATTTTTATGAGTAGAAGATATTTGAGGTGGGGGTGCAGCTGATATCAAATGATTTTTAAAAAACATGGGAGGTATTCATTTGCATATGAAGAGGTCCCAAAATTTGTAGTTATGCAACTGGTGGAACCTCAGAGATCTACACAGTTTTCAGAAATATTCTAAATTTCACACAGGTAGAATGCTTTCAGTGCAAGTAAGATAAGGTAATGTAAGCAACAGCCATTATCAATTCACTGCATTATGGAACCCTCCTCAACAATTCATATTGAGGGAAATGGACCATAACCTGCCACACTGGTCCAGTACAGGTTGGCAGATCGACTGTATTTAGCAGTCAGGGGCTTGAAACCTGGTTACTTAAAGAGCGTGTGCTACTGCACTCCTGCACATATCTAAGATATAAGTAACCTGTGCAACATGCCACTGAAATATTATATTAGTCTCTGCATTATATTTTTCTGTTGTACTGTCTTGGGGATGCTGTATTCCTCCCATTATCCTGAAGATGTTGAATTTCCTCCTGTTAGCTTGAGGATGCTGTATATGTGTGACAGATACAGTCCTGTGACAGAAGAATTGAGCTTATGTTCATTTCATAAATGACATTTTATCCATAAGTCAAGCTAAAATTACTAATATCATTTTTTGGCTAGAGTAAAGAAAGGCAACACAATAACCACAGGAAGCTTACTGGACAAACTGGTTTGCCGCTACTACACTTTAGTGCTGCTTGCTCGGTAAACAGACAGTGGGTGTTATTGGTCTGGAGTAGAAGTCAAGAACAATATACTGATTGATAGGTAAGCGTGACAGACAATGTAGTGATTGGTGCATGAACACAGCAGATGATAACATCGGTTTAGACATTAGTTGGCATTATGATGTGTATTAATGAGTAAAGAATGGCGCATAATTAGTTTTGCAATGAATGGTATATAGGTAATAATAGCGATGAATCTTTTCGGTCTAAATTAATAAGACCGAAACTGTACTGTTTTAAAGTGCAATGATTATTTTAAACTAACTGAATCATGAACAGTCATGTGCAAAGTTCTGGTATTGTAAAAAATGTTCTGCATGAGTGTCTTTAAAAATAAACAAAAATCACAACAAAATAAAAATAAAGTAATAAAAAATTAATTTTTTGTTAATAAACAGTTTATCCACTAGTCCACCCAAGATTCTAAAGAAAAAAGGTCAGGTTACCCCTTTCACTTTGGGAGGAGTTCAAGCTCCCATGGGATTCAAGTGGGGGTAACCTGACCTTTTTTCCCCATTATGGCAAGCATTCATTAGGGTAAGTTATCATTGGGGCAAGTGACCATTAATACTTCTGAGATTAGGGCATATGAGACTAAACTGATGTTATCATCTGTTGTGTTCACACACCAATCACTAAATCGTCTGTCACACCAACATGGCAATCAACATATCATTCTTGACTTCTACACCAGACTGATAACACCCATCATCTGTTTACCAAGTGAGCAGCACTAAAGTGCAGTAGCGGCAAACCAGTTTGTCCGATAAGTTTCCTGAAGTTTGCCATGGTTTTAGTGTTGGCTTTCGTAATGCCCATTTTTCTTTTATGAATAACATCACCAAAAGAGGCAAATTCATTATTCATTAACACTAAGGCTATTACAGACTGTTTTGAGTACAACTGGATTTTCAATAGACAGCAGTTGGCTTCAGTCAGCAAACAGACCCAATACATTATTTCAGTGTTTGGGTCAAACAGTGAATAACATACTGGGTGTAAATAAGCAGCCAAAATGATATTAGTAATTTTAAGTTGATTTGAAGAATAAAAATATTACTTTTAAAATGAGCATAAGCCCAAGCAAGAAAAATAGCATTAGCATTAGCATTAGCATTAGTAGAGGCATTTGATGCAAGAAAGCAAGCTTATGCAGCATCAGCCAAAAAAAAAAAAAAAAGTAACATAAATAAATAAAAATAACCACTTCCACTTCACCCCTCTGTTCGTTCGAAATACCTGTCCAGCTGAGCCTTAAACTTATTTAGGCTATCAACTTCCACGACAAGGGATGGAAGTCTGTTCCACCCACCAACCACCCGCTGGCTAAAGGCAAATTTCCGCACATCTATCCTACATCTGTCTTTCCTCAATTTGAATTTATGCCCTCTCAGGTGATTTTTCTGAGCTAGAGGAAGAATCCCATCAGCATTGAGCATGCTCAAACCATTCAAGGCTTTGTACACCTCTATCAGATCACCCCGCTGGTGCCTAGTTTCCAGACACTGTAATTTGCAAAACTTAAGCCTTTCTTCGTAAGAGAACCCCTTTGTCCCATTCACCAATCTAGTTGCCCTTCTCTGTACTCGTTCCAGCAGCTCTACATCCTTCCTGAAATGAGGCCTCCAGGCCTGTATACAGTACTCTAGGTGTGGCCTGACCATTGCCTTATACAAGGGAATAATCACCTCCTTATCCCTGCTAGAAAAATTTCTATATATCATTGACAATACACCATGAGCTACTCTTGCAGCTCGTCTGCACTGCTCAGAGAACTTCATATCTGCCTGCACCACCACCCCCAGGTCCCTTTCATTCTCTACCACTGTCAGTGTAGTACCACAGAGTTGATACGTTGCTCTGGGGTTGCTGTTTCCCATATGTAGTACTTTACATTTGTCAATGTTAAACTTCATTTGCCACCTCGAAGCCCATCTGCTCAACCTTTCCAAATCCTGTTGCAGCAGCATAGTGTCAGTAGTGTCCTTGACAACCCTGCCAACCTTTGTATCGTCTGCAAACTTGGACATTAAGCCTGATATACCATCATCAATATCATTTATAAATACAGAAAACAATAAAGGCCCCAATACTGAACCCTGAGGGACTCCACTAATAACATTAGTCCACGATGAGCAGTGTCCATTGATTACCACTCTCTGTCTTCTCCCCCTCAACCACCCCTTTATCCATAGCAGCAACTTGCCTCCAATGCCACACTGCTCCAATTTGTGCAGCAGTCTTCCATGTGCAACAGTATCAAAAGCCTTTCTAAGATCCAAGTATATAATATCAAAGTTATTCCCTGCATCCAGTTCTTTTGTGACTGCATCATAGTATCCAATCAAATTGGTCAGGCAAGACTTCCCCTTAACAAAACCATGCTGTGTCCTAGCTATAACTGAAGTCTTGTCTAGATGATCCTGCAGTGCTTCTTTCACCAGTGCCTCCATTAATTTTCCGGGAACAGAAGTTAAACTCACAGGTCTATAATTACTTGTGTCAGCCTTTGATCCCCCTTTGTGAATTGGGGTCACATTTGCACATCTCCAGTCAATGGGTACCTCCCCTGAGTCCAAGGAAGCTCTCATAATTATGGCTAAGGGTTTGCTTACCTCCTTTGCTGCCTCCTTTAATATAACTGGATAGATCCCATCCACCCCAGGTGCCTTTCTTGTGTTTATCTTCAACAATTTCTCCTCCACTTTGCTCTCAGTTATTACAAGATTCTCTAGCTTACTGCTAGAGTTGAATACACCTCTGGCATTCCCCTCGCTGAATAACTCCTCATGTGTGAATGTCGATGCAAAATATTCATTTAGTTTGTTAGCTACCCGAGCAGGGTCATCAACAGTTGACCCATCGATCTCAAGTGGACCAATCTGATTCATCCCCTTCCTTCTAGAGTTTACATAAGTAAAGAACTCTTTGCTGTTTTTCTTCGCATCCCTTGCCAAGGATCTCTCGTAATCTGCCTTCGCCTGCCTAACCTCCTTTGTAACTTGGTTACAGATCAACTTGTATCTATCATAGGCATCCGTGTCACGTGTTAATTTGTATGTATCCCATGCATTTTTCTTCTCTGCCATATGCCTCATTAGTTCATCTGACAACCATTTAGGCCTAAACCTTGAACAATATTTCTTAGTTGGTATGTAAAGCCTAGTAGCTTCCACGATAAGTTCTTTGAATGCTTCCCATTTTGAATTTGCTGTTGGCAATATCATCAGTTGATCCCACTGTATAGAATTTAAATACTGTCTCAGTCCATTGTAGTCGCCTTTACGAAAGTAATACCCCTTCCCTTTACCCCTAATGGTAGTTACCTCTTTGAGTAACTCCCACTTCAGCACACTGTGATCACTGCCACCAAGTGGTTCATTTATCTGCAGATTCTGAATGCATGAAGAATCACTACTGATAATCAAATCAAGAGTATTACTCCCTCTAGTTGCCTCCCGAACATGCTGATGTAGAAAACAATCATCCAATAAATCCACAAAAGCCTTGCTACTGTGTGAGTGACCAGCCCCCAAATTCCAGTCAATATCTGGGAAATTAAAATCCCCCATTATAAGACTCTCTGATTTACTGGCCCACTCTATTTCTCCGAACAGTTTCTTATTATACTCATCAGAGTCATTAGGCCTATAGCACACTCCTACTCTCAATTTTGATCTCCCAATGCTTATGTCACACCAAACTGACTCGACACTGCACTGTCCAGCGATGTCGACTGGCTTCACTTCCTTGGATTTTATGTGTTTCTTAATTAATAGCATAACCCCTCCTCCCTTCCTATCCTGTCTATCCTTTCTGTACACATTGTACTCCCCAAATTCCAGTTCTGCATTTCTTATATCTGTGTGACACCACGTCTCTGAAATCCCCACAATATCTGCCTTTGATGTTTTGAGCAATACCTCAAATTCATCAAATTTATTTACTAAACTCCTAGCATTGGTGTACACACAAGTATACATGCACCTGTTCTTTTTCTTAGCTACCCTAACCTAATACAAGTAGAAGTGTTAATTATCTAATTATCTCAACTCCTGTGTTGAATTAAAAAACTCTCCCATTTCCTAATTTGCTGCCTCATACACAAAAATAATTTGTCTCAGTTCTGTATTAGGAAAATTTGCAAAAATTGGCAGTTAGCAGTCAAAATTTGAAAATTACGCTATGAAACCTGCAATCCAGAAATGCATGCACATTGAAGTTGGTAAAATAATTACCTGCACTGCATTCTAAGCCTTGTTATTTAAAAAAAAAAAAAATCCTGCTTACTTTACAGTTTGCAAAAGTTTATGCAATGTGCAATTTGACTGATAGCAGCTGGGCTGCTCCTAATCATAATTATGTTAGTTGTGATTCTTGATGCTACAAACAGTTCCCATGGTAATATGAAGGGCATTGAAAAGTTCATGGTCTGAGTATGAAGAGTTTATTTGAGGAGTCTGGTAACATGTTACTTTTCAACGTTTGAAGTCAATACACTTTTGCTACTGATGCTGCAATGCATTGATCCCAGCTGTGAATAGAGTTTCCTCTTGGGCCTCCAGAAATGCATCCACTGCAGCAGTGACAGCTCTGTCAATGGGAAAATGGATGCCAACCAGGTATGTTTTCAACTTGGGAAACAGGTGAAAGTCCAATGGTGCTAAATCTGGTGAATATGGAGAGTATGGTCCAAGGTTTCAAAGCCACACTCATGCAGTGCAACCATGGCAATGACATAGTTGTGAGCAAGGGCAGTGGAAAAAGACTCCTCTGCTGAGTTTTACCTCAGCATTTGTCTTTGACATTTTCATGCAAACTCCTCACAAGGTCTACATAATATGAACCAGTGGCTCTCTGGCCTTTCTAAAGGTAATCCCTAGCAATATTCCATCAGCATCCCAAGAAACATGCCATTACCTTGTGAGCAGAAGGAACTGACTTTGCTTTCTTTGGAGGTAGAGAACTGTGTTTCCACTGTTTAGACTCCTCCTCCTTTGTCCCTGACTGAAAGTGATGGACCCATATCTCATCCAGAGTCACAAATCTTGCAAGGAAATTTGTTAGATCTGCTTGAAAACTATTCAAATGTTCACTTGACTTAACTGTTGTGCATTTTTTAACTGCTGTCACAAGCTTTGGGGCCCATCGTGCTGATACCTTTTTCATAGGAAGAACCTCTGTTATTATGTGATACACATGTTCAGATGAGATGTCCAAGAAGCTGGCAATATGCTATACTGTCACTCATTGATCATGCACACTGTCAACTTCTGGAGTGATGAAAGTTGCAGGTCTTCCACAGTGTGGACTATCTTCCAGGCTCTCTTCCTCCCCCTCACTTAAATTCTGCTGCCCACTTCTCAACCATGAAATATGAAGGGGAATCCTTCTCCAATGTTATAATCATATCCTCATGAACTGCCTTTGCCATTACTCCTTTTATTTTTTTCCAAATATTGGACGACTGCACAGTGACTGATTTTGTCCATATTTCCTCATTCACACAAGTTGGTTGACTTCAGGACCTGTAATTTTTAAAAAATATATATTATTGAAACTACATGAAACTTAGTTGGTAACTATTTGAAATTTTATACAATAAGTACAGAAATTTTTAACATGGTACTACTACCTTTCATACTCAAGTCACGAATTTTTCACCCCTCCCCACACCCCATACATAAATGATAATACCAGTTAAGTAAAAGTAGGCAGTTAATAGAATGAATTTGCATTTTGTATTTACAGGAGATTTTACAATTACTGATGTTAAAAAATTAACTTGGCTCACTCAGAACTGCACAATAAATTACAATCAATGGTACCTGATTATTTTATGGAATGCTACACTGCTGAGCAAGTACATTGTCTTCTTTTAAGTGAAATTAGAAATAAAAATTTTATCTTATCTCCACTTAATACTTAACCTTATGTAACAGTTTTTTTTTTCCTTATATTAGGTAAGTTTTCAAAAATGGGCAGTTTATGTATTTGCATTTCATATGAATGAATAATTTTCCCATTGTCAATGGTAAATAAATCATCTTGGCTCATCATAGGACTACAAAGCAAACGGCAATCAGTAGCATTTGACTGTTTTTTCTGGAACTTTATCTGCCAAACAAGTGCTACATCTTCCTTTAACTGCAAATTATAAATAAAAACATTGTATCTTATTCTCCATTTAGCTCTAATCAGGTTATGAAAAATGTAAAGCATCAGTAAAATCAATTCAAGCTGAGAAGGTCAGCAAGATTAGCCAAAACACCAAGACAACTGCAATTAAAACTTTGGACTGCATTATACTATTTGCTACTTAGTCTCTATTGTAAACATTTTTCAGTGAGTTGTACTTTGTGTAGAATCACGAGTTAGGATTGAATTTGAAAGTGTCTGCAATCCTGCCCAGACAATAGGAGGGAGTACATGTTGAAGCCTTGTCAATCAATTCAGCCCTGGAGAGAATGTACAAGGCTCGTGGGGTAGAATTTTTTTCAGTGTGGTCTGTGCTTGTTAATAAGACAGACTGCTTTACAGGAGTGGAATATAGTTAAATAGAAAGGGTGCAAGAATATTTTCTGATGCTTTCAAGTGATAGCATCAGAAAACTGTTAGTTCAGGAGGACATATGAACTAATAGATTAACTGGAGCTGCATGCAGAAGTGAAAGTGATTCTTACACTACTTCTACTGGATCATATATCATCCTGAAAAAGCAAGGTGTCAGGGATTTCAAGCCCTGCTGTGGGTCACCAAAAAAACAAGTAAATACATGGGCTGTATTACAGTAACTAAGATTAAGAACACACGCATGTATACTTGCATGTACAATAATGCTAGGAGCATTGTAAATACATTTGATGAATTTGAAGTATTGATTTAGTCATCAAATGCATTTAGTCATCAAATTCATCATCACTTATTGTCACTCAGACAATAAGTGATAATGAATTTGAATATGGGAAGCCCAATGTATATAGGAAAGGAAGAAAGAACAGGAGAGGAAGGAATTATGCTCTTAGTTAAGAAGCATGTTAAATCTAAGGCAGTGCATCCAGTCAACATGGGTGGCTAGTGCAATGTTAAGTCAGTTTGGTGTGACATAACCACTGGGAAAATGAAAATGAGAGTAGGAGTGTGCTATAAGCCTAAAGACTGTGATGAGTATAGCAAGCAACTATGCAGATAGATAAGAGTGGGCCAGTAAATCGGAATGTCTTATAATGGGGAATTTTAACTTTTCAGACGTTGACTGGAATCTGTGGGTTGGTCACTCACACACCAGCAACTTTTGTGGATTTATTGATTATGACTGTTTTCTACAGTGGTGTGTTCAAGAGAAAGCAGTACGTATCATCTGGTTATCAACAGAGAGTCTTCATGCATTAAGAATCAGCAGGTAAAAGAACCACTGGGTGGCAGATCACAATGTACTGACGTTGATTTTACTTGAAGACATAATTACTGTTAAGGGTAAAGGGAAAGGCTTTTGCTTTCATAAGGGTGACTACAGCGGTCTCAGACTGTTTATAAATTCTATGCAGTGGGACCAAGTGATAATGTTACCGACAGTAAATTCTAGATAATGGGAACTATTTGAGAATCATAGAAGCAACTAGGTTTATCATACCAACTAAGAAATACTGTTCATGGCTTAGACCAAGATGGATATCAGATGAACTGATGAGACTTGTGGCAGAGAAGAAAAATGTGTGGGATGCATATAAATTATCATGTGATTGAGAAGCCCAAAGTAGATATAAACTAGTCAGTAATAAGGTCACAATGGAAGTTAGGCAGATTACAAGAAGTCTCTGTTAAACAATGCAGAGAACAGCAACAAAAACTTCTATGCTTATAGTAACAGTAGAAGGAAGGTGTTTGAATCACATTGGGACACTTCATGTCAATGGTTTAACTGTTGATGACCCTGCTCAGGTTGCTGAGAAACTAAATAGGTATTTTGTATCTATATTCAAACACGAGGAATTCTTTAGAAAGGGAGGTGACAGAAGTTTATCAAACTTTAGCGGGGAACTAAATGATTGTTGTTGTTGGATTTTAGGAGAATTGGCGACTAAGGCCATGTTGCTCTGGCTAAATGATTCTGCGATAATAGAAAGGAAAGTGGAAGAGTATTTAAGATAAACATAAAAAGGTGCAGGGATGGGACAAATCCAATTATATTAAGGGAGGCAGCAAAGGAGGTGAGCAAACCCTTAGCCATAATTACGAGATTATAGAGACATGCAAATGTATCACCATTTCACAAAGGGGCATCAAAAGGTGACATAAGTAATTACAGACCCACTGGCTTAATGTCTGTTCTGGGGAAAATAATGGAGTCACTGGTTAAAGAAGTAATGCAGGACCACCTAAATGGGAGTGCAATTATATTATAGTCACAGCATAGATTTGTTACAAAGTAACTGGATGCAAAAAAAATAATTTTGATGTACACTAGGATTTCAGGGATGCTTTTGATACTGTTGCACATAAATAGCTGCTGCCCAAACAGGGGCAATGTGGTATTAGGGGCAAGTTACTGCTCTGAATAAGGGGATGGTTGAATGGAAGAAAACGAGAGTGGTTATCAATAGCCACTGCTCTATGTGGACTAATGTTATTAGTTGAATTCACCAGGGTTCAGTGCTGGGCCCATTTTTGTTTTCAATGTTTTTAATGATATTGATGAAGGTAGATCAGGCTGAACGTCTAAATTTGCAAATGATACAAAGTTTGGCAGGGAGGTTAATAATAGTAATCAAGGTATGCTACTGCTTTTAATTGCACTGTTTTCTAGATCTTGTTAGATCTAGAAAAATTAGGCAAGTGGGGCTGAGAAATGCTGTACAGTTGAAATTTAATATTGACAAATGCAAGGTACTGCATATTAGTATTAGCAGTATAGCAGTAATCCCAAATTAACATACCAACTGTGTAATACTGTACTCAGGATAGTGGAAAATGAAAAAGACCTAGGGGTAATTGCAGTAGCGTAGCTATCCTTTTTTCGGGCCCGGAGGCAAAGAACATGTTCGGGCCCCTACTTAATTAATGAAAATTGCAAAAAGAGGAGACAGCCAAAGATGCCAGGCCCCTAAAGGGCCTGGGCCTAGAGGCAATTTCCTTGCCTGCCTACATGGTAGCTATGCCACAGGGTAATTGTGCAGTTAGATATGAAATTCTCTGGGAAGTGCAGACAGGCTGCCAGGAGAACTCATGTGGTTTTGTCAGTGATATACAGAAACTTTGCCAGCAGTGATAAGGAGGTGATTATCCCTTTGTACAAGTCAGTGGTTAGGCTACACCTTGTGTACTATATACAAGTCTAGAGGCCTCATTTTAGGAAGTATGTAGATCTGCTGGAGTGTGCAGAAAAGGGCAATGAGGCTGTTGAAAGGAATAAAAGGGTGCACTTACTAAGAAAGGCTTCAGTTCTGCAAATTGCAGCATCTGGAGACTAGTAACCTGCAAGATCTGATTGAGGTGTTTAAGGCCTTGAATTGATTGAATAAGCTCAATGTTGATGGCATTCTTCTTCTTCTGCTGAGACTACACACATGATTCAAATTGAGGTAGAATGGTTGCAGGATAGATGTGTGGAAGTTTGCCTTCAGCCAACAGGTGGTTGATTGTTGGAACAAACTTCCATCTGTTATTATGGAAATGGGTAATTTGAATGAATTCAAGAAAGAACTATACAAATTCCTGGAGGGAATATACAGGTGAAGCAATTTTTTTTTTTTTTTTTTTTGATGTTGCTCTATAAGCTTGCTTTCTTGCATCATTTGTCACTACTAATACTAAACACCAAAGGGGGGATAAAACATGTACTACCCCCTGTTGTTATACTGTTAATTCTGTAAACGTAACTTATCCAGTACAGAAAAATGTTATCCTTTTCATTTTATATCATCCATGTTAGTATTATGTCTATCAATAACCATACTGCTTGTATAAACTAACAGGTAAACACTAAAGACAGATCTTTATTTATCTTTCAGTAATCTCACTTTCCTTACATTTCATGTAATGTGAAAACAGTTTTTGTAATAATACCACTCATTCAATATATTTAAACATTATGTATATTTAATAACCTAATAAATATAAGACCTCACTTGGTAAGTCCAGAATGCAATAGCTCTAGTGCAAATCTCCAATACTATTTCCGGTTTTTGTCCAGCCAATATCATCTGTTTTGAAAATAGAGTATATTATTATATTATCTGGCAAAGGTTCACTAAATGTCTCTGGCAAATGCTTTATGAACTTGATTTTCTACTATGTGCTCACTGGTAGGAATCATATTAATCAATTGCTTCAACAGATCATCTTAATTGCTGGTACTGTACTGTGATAAGCAAAGTGATTTTCAATCAATCAGTGACTTAATTTTCATTCATAAAACATCTGATTGCATTGTACTAAATGGCACAATAACTGCAAATTAGAAATAAAATGTTTGTCTTATTCCTTGTTTAATCCCACTCTGGGATTAAACAAGGAATAAGACAAATCTATACTATCATCAATATATACATCATCAATATATACTATATATTGATGATCCATCTTATGAGCATCATCAATATATAGTATATATTGATGATGCTCATAAGCTGGATAAAGGAAGACTGCTCAGATTGCAAAGCTGAACATGAAGCAAAACAAAATAGTTTCATTAAAATATAAAAGATTTGTTCATTACAAGAATTAAAATAAAGGCAATTAGTTAATGTATTTATTTCAATAAACAATTAAATTACAGTGGGATGCCATGCACCCCATGTTACTGTTACATCAAGTTGTGTATAAGGGATAATGTTTAATCCCATGTTACTGTTTGTTTGTTTGTTTGTTATTTGGTTTTTTGGAGCATTAGCAACTAAGACCATATTGCTCCGGGGATATGCAGTGGTCACTCCCTGACCTTTCCACATCCTCCATATTTAGTGGTCATGGGCTCAAACCCCGGTCTAATCAAGAAGCGTGTGCTACACACTGCTGCTCCGGCCCACCCAGCTACAGAGGTGCCCCCATGTTACTGTTACACAACTTGATATAACAGTAACATGAGTACATGGCATCCTACTGTAATTTAACTGTTCATTGAAATAAATACATTAACTAATTGCCTTTATTTTAATTCTTGTAATGAACAAATCTTATATATTTTAATGAAACTATTTTGTTTTGCTTCATGTTCAGCTTTGCAATCTGAGCAGTCTTCCTTTATCCATCTTATGAGCACCATCAATATATACTATATTTTCCATTTTACTTCATTCAGTTTTAAAGATTTTTTTGATTGTGTCGACGTCCTTTTCCATACAACACAGATATAGAGACTAAGCCTTCAGACAGTACAACAGGCTTTCGCCACTTGTCGCTCATTTGGAGAGGTGTGGGTTCAAACTCTGTCAGAGATCTGAGGGGAAAAAACTCCCTGCCAAAGTTCCCCCACCCCAGAGCAGCTAATAATTCCTGTTAGTCTGCAGAACATGCAAATATATGACTGTACAGACATAATACATGACAAAGCTCACATCTAGTGCCCCAATATGGTACATGTGACTATATGGTTATGTTACTACACCAAACAAGAAGTGCTAAAAAAAAACAAGCCACCAGTCTCTACATCTTCCAACAATTTAATTATCTCTGTTCTTTTTTTCATATTTTATTTTCTAAATTGTTGCATTCATATTTCTCTGACAACAGTCACAAATTTGCCATATGCAATAATATTAAGGTTTCTATAATTGTACTGTTTTATTTTTGTGTGTGCGTGTGCATGTTTTTTTTCTTGCCTAATGCAGAGAAAGTCTGCTTCCTTGCATCATTTGGCCTTACCAATAAAACAGAGTTTCAACAGTTTAGATTGGGAAAATTTGCAAAAGCAGACAGTCAAAGGGAAATTTCTTATATACTACATTTTCTCATCATCAGATAGTTTAGCCATTTTCCTTAATCCAACACTACGGAATATCAAGTTATGATTTCTAATTTTAATACAATTTTCTAATTATGTTCATAGTACTAACAAATGGCAGGAGTCAATAAACAGTGGTGTAGCCAAAGGTTAATGCCATTTTCTCCCCATCTCTTTTTTTTTACTTGGCATGTGCGTGAGTGAGGGTGGTGGTGAGATTCATTCCCCTTGTAAAGTTTGGAATGCTATAATCCATAAAGTGATGGAATAAATTTCAAATCTAGAATATATTTCAACTCAATAAAATTGCAGTTAACAGCTATTTCATTTTGACATTGTATTTATTCCTATGTTCAGTATATGCATAAGAAATTTTAATTGTTCTTCCACTGGAAGAAGGGTTAATAGAGGAGAGTGTGCCCATGTCACCATTTTACTACTATTGCACTGGATATGGAGATGAGCAAACCAGTATTATGTCCATAGTTAACTAGTCAACACAAATTAGAATGCCTAGTTGCATTTCATCTACAAGAGGACTGTGATTTCTGATGTATACAATTTTTCACATATTATGATTCCACTAAAGATTGCCAGCTTACATCTTATAATTAATAAATAAAGATAATTTTAAAATTATCTTTTTGTTATTATTATTTTTAATTTTTTTGAAATTTCAACTGTTTCCCCCATTATAGAGAATACCGAGATTTTACTCCCAGAACTTTCCACTAGTTTTTACCACTGTATCACTGCCATCAAAATGATTGATTGGAAAATGATATTTGATGAGCACATATCAGAAAATCAAGTTTACAAAGAAACATTTGCCAGAGACATTTACTGAACCTTTTCCTATTACATTATTAGTACAATTATATTTTTCATGAATGATAAATTGCTGATTAGTAAGACACACACAAGTGAGATTTTGCTCTGCCTTTTGTTCATAATATTTTGTATAATGACTGCAACCATAATTCTGAAAATTTATAATCTGCCTCTACTTTTGCATATATGAATGCAAACTGTATAAAAGAAACATGCCATTTTTTATATAAAACTGCGTAACAAAAGGCTGTTTATGTTGATTTTTCTATGATACTTTCATTTTGGCACTAGTTTTGTTGTGTCAAGATAACTGAAAAGCATAATATCAAGTGAAGTAGAGTTTGCAATTAATGATATCAAGAACTGCACATTTTGACTGCTACTGATTTCTATGCTTGTTACATGGATAGTAGTATATCTAGGATACAGTAAGGGGGAGAGTAAATGAAGGAGTGGAATTAAATTGGGCTTGCTTATATGAATTTTTTTTTTAGAATAGAGCTATTTATAAATTACATAAAGCTAGAAGGGGAAGGAAAAGAGGTCAGATAAACTTTTATGATACATTATGGGTGAAATTAATTAAGTCATAGGAAAGGTCATAGGAATTATATAAGAGATTTTTCATTTAAAAAATAAATAACTTGATTTGGAGAATTTTGTTATTTAATAATGGGAATTGAGTAAAAGCTGCAGTTACAAAGTAAAAAAAAAAGTTAAAAAATCACGTTACATAATTTGTGAATAATCCCACTCATTTGAGGGGGAGAGAGTCTCAATGATCAGTTGCTGCATGGTCCACCAGAGATAATACAACACTTTGAATGCCACTATCACCTTTTTAATTTATTGGTTGCAACAAAGAAGTACTTGCTGGCCTGAAAACAAATTAAAAATATCAAAATTCCGTAATTCGGATTGACATAAATTGGAGCTTGTCAATATTCTAAAATGGTTTGAGGTTTTTAAAATCAATTAGAGGTACATGTAATTAATTTCTTATTAACTCAAAATTTGTACACTTTACCTGCATTTGATTTCAATCACAGTGAGACTCTGTTCCAAGTGTGTTCGACACTATATTTTGAGTGTGCATTCAACTTAGAGATAAATACCATCACCATGGTTCTGCTTAAGTTGCTAATGTCTTTTTTAGCAAAATGCTTTCATAAGATCATTTGAATACACAAAAGAAGAAAGATGAAAATTAAAACCAATGAAATCATAATGAAACCCACCCACCGGACTATAAGTATTCTAAAATCTTAAAAAATAAACTGACCAGGCATCAAAGCCTGCTACTTCAATAGAACTGGAAGAAAAAAATCCTCCTACCACACTTCACTCTTAGTTTAACAAGGAAATAGCAAGCTTCTTTAATGACTGACTGAAAGGCTTGACAAGCATTTCAATAAAGCAAAAATATATTACAAGGATACCTTTTTTAAAGGTATAACACTGCTGCAAGTTACATAGCTCAGTCAGATCGGCACACCACCAAGGCTTCAAACAAGGAGACAAATTGCAAATTTTGGACCAAGCTCTCAGTACAATCCAGCAATACAGACAAAACAATGTATCATCAAGAAGGAGAAATAATAACCATGAATAAAAGCTCAAACAGTAACAGAGCCAAATTCAACTGAATAAAAAACTCTTTAAAATGAGGCACTTTCTCGTTTTAGGCCAAGAATTTAAAATGAGAAACTGCCTCAGCCAAATAAAAATAGCTAAATTAAAAAGTAAAAGGTAATATTAAAGGTAACAAAGATAAAAGGTGATTAGAATTAATAATGATCTTTTTAATTCAAATATTGAAATACTCAGACCACTTGTGAAAAAAATAAAAAAGGTGAAGTGTGCTTTACTGGAGACATAAGACCACTAGATTTATTAAACAGTGGAAAGCTCTGTTGGCTATTAAAACCACAGTGAGTGAAAGAGTGCTTGTATTTATCATAACTTGTTTTATCAAGTATATGACCTAATACAAACACACAAAAGAGTGTGTGTGTGTGTGTGTGTGTGTGTGTGTGTGTGTGTGTGTGTGTGTGTGTGTGTGTGTGTGTGTGTGTGTGTGTGTGTGTGTGTGTGTGTGTGTGTGTGTGTGTGTCCATATAGACTAATTTTTCTCCTTATTTAAATATAACCTGGCATTTAAGCTCTTATTGCTATTATTATGGACACTGCTCATCGTGGACTAATGTTATTAGTGGAGTCCCTCAGGGTTCAGTGTTGGGTCCATTATTGTTTTTTGTATTTATAAATGATATTGATGATGGTATATCAAGCTTAATGTCCAAGTTTGCAGATGATACAAAGGTTGGAAGAGTTATCAAGGACACTACTGACACTATGCTGTTGCAACAGGATCTGGAAAGGTTGAGCAGATGGGCTGAGAGGTGGCAAATGAAGTTTAACTTTGACAAATGTAAAGTTTGTTATTTGTTATTTGGTTTTTTAGGAGCATTAGCAACTAAGGCCATATTGCTCCGGGATATGCGGTGGTCATTCTCTGACTTGTCTGCATCCTCCATATTTGGTGGTAACGGGCTCAAACCCCAGTCTAATCAAGAAGCGTGGGCTACGCACTGCTGCTCCTTCCCACCTGGCTACGGAGGCGCCTGACAAATGTAAAGTACTACATATGGGAAACAGCAACCCCAGAGCAGCTTATCAACTCTGTGGTACTACACTGACAGCGATATAGAATGAAAAGGACCTGAGGGTAATTGTGCAGGCAGATATGAAGTTCTCTGAGCAATCCATACGGGCTACAAGAGTAGCTCATGGTGTATTGTCAATGATATACAGGAATTTTTCTAGAAGGGATAAGGAGGTGATTATTCCCTTGTATAAGGCAATGGTCAGGCCACACCTAGAGTACTATCTAGGTCTGTATACTGTATACAGAGAAGGGCAACAAGATTAGTGAATGGAACAAAGGGGTGCTCTTACGAAGAAAGGCTTAAGTTTTGCAAATTACAGTGTCTGGAGACTAGGCACCAGCAAGGTGATCTGATAGAGGTGTATAAAGCCTTGAATGGTTTGAGCATGCTCAATGCTGATGGGATTCTTGCTCAGAATAATTACCTGAGAGGGCATAAATTCAAATTGAGGAAAGACAGATGTAGGATAGGCATGCGGAAATTTGCCTTTAGCCAGCGGGTGGTTGGTTGGTGGAACAGACTTCCATCCCTTGTCGTGGAAGTTGATAGCCTAAATAAGTTTAAGGCTCAGCTGGACAGGTATTTTGAACGAACAGAGGGGTGAAGTGGAAGTGGTTTTTTTTTTTTTTTTTTTTTTTTGGCTGATGCTGCATATGCTTGCTTTCTTGCATCATATGCCTCTACTAATGCTAATGCTAATTATTATATAACCTGGCTTATACGTACAGATTTATACTGCTCTGAAGGGTTCAAGTCAATTCTTATTATATCAAATTTGCCAGGAAGATGAGTATTACCTAAAAACAGAGAAACCATTATTTTTAATATATTCTGAAAATATCTGAAATCCATTTCAATTACCATATTATATTGACCAATTCAAATTCAAAAGGAATATTTATTATGCACACACAATATTTAGTGCACTACAAAGTCCATTAACCATCTAAAAAATATTATTTCTTCTTATAAGTAATAACAGTAATAGTATTCACCATATAGTGCAAGGAAGCCACGGGCTTTTGCTGCACTGGCCAGAAAAAAAAAAAAGTGGATAACAAAATACAAATTATTTGCTTCCCTCCTCACATAGGTAACTATCCAGTTGACCTCTGAATTTATTCAAACTGTCAGCCTCAACTACCTGTGAAGGCAACCAGTTCCAGCAATCAATGGTTCACTGGCTAAAAGAAAACTTCCTACAATCTAGTCTAAACCTCTTCCCCTGTAATTTGAATTTATGCCCCCTTGCACTATAGTCCACGAGGAGGATTCCAAGTTGGATGAATAATGAAGTTGACAGATTACTTGAGCAGGAAAAGATGACATGGAAAAGTTACAGAGCAATAAAAAGCACTGAAGCCTATAACAGCTACAAAGTGATCTGTAATAGTGCCACAGAAAAGGTTAGGCTGGCAAAGAAAGGAAAGAGGGGGAAATAAGGAATTCTTCACATATATAAATCAAAGAAGAGAAGGACAAACCAGATTGGACTCTTATGTAATGGAAGTGGGATAGTACTAGATACCCCAGCTGATGTTGCAAATGAACTCAACAGTTACTTTGCATTGATATTTACAGAAGAAAAACCCTTTATATCAAAGAGAAATTATGGGAGTGAAGTTGAAATATATCTAATTAATGATACTGAAATTTCACGTGATTATTTAATGAAAAATTTTTGAGCCTATAGCCCAGTAAGGCTCCTGGGGTTGATGGCATATAGCCCATAATAGTGGTTCCCAAAGTACTAAGATCTATGGACCCTTTCAAAAACCAAAAAAAAAAAAAAGTTTGTGGACCCCTATATATAACATATGCATATGTTATATTGTTATATACATGCATGTATATATATATATATATAAGGTCAACCACCGTTTCATGGACCCCCAGGGGTCCGCAGACCCCAGTTATGGAAACATTGGGCTATAATCTTAAGGGAGGTGGCAAATGAGTGCATTGAACCATTGAGGCTAATTATGAAAGCATCAGGACTCGGGAATGATTCCATTGGATTGGAAAAGTGCCAATGTATCTCCAATACATAAGAGTGGTTCTAAGAGTGAAGTGGGAAATTGCTGACTGGTCAGTCTAACTTCAGTAGCAGGAGAAAATCACAGAGGCAATGATCAAGGGTGGAATTCAGGATCATTTAGATAGAAATGGAATACTGAAAAGGATACTCAGCATGGTTTTGTAAAGGGAAAATCATGTTTAACAAATCTGGTTAGCTATTTTGAAGGGGTCATTCATGAACTAGATTTAGGGAATAATTCGACATTGTTTATTTGGATTTCAGCAAAGCATTTGACTCAGTCCCACATGAGCGGTTACTTTATAAGCTGCAACAGGTTAGAATCACAGGTAATCACAGGAATCCTTAGATGGATAGCAGGATGGCTTCAGGGCAGGAGGTGGAGGGTTGTGATAAATGGTTGTTCCTCAGATTGGGTTGACGTAAGAAATGGGGTTCCCCAAGGCTCAGTATTAGGACTACTGTTGTTTTTGATTTTTGTAAATGATATCAATGAAGGGATAGAGGGCATGATATCTAAATTTGCAGATGATGTAAAGATTGGTAGAGTAGTTAATGATCACCACCAAGCAGAGCTTCTTCAGAGTGACCTAGATAGCCTTCAGGGATGGTGAGAAAATGGCAGCTATGCTTTAATCCAGCAAAGTGTAAGGTATTACACCTAGGGAACATAACCCCAAAATAACATACACTTGGTGGAGTTGAACTAAAGCCAGTGGTGAAGGAAAAGAATTTGGGTGTTACAATACAGTCAGACATGAAGTTCTCCGAGCATTGTATACAGGTTGTAAGCAAGGCACATGGTGTCCTATCGATGATTTATCATACATATGCTAGTAGAGATAAGGATGTCATAATCTTATTATATAAGGCTATTGTTAGACCACACTTGGAATACTGTGTTCAAGTATGGAGACCACACCTAAAGAAACACATTGAGCTTCTTTAATGGGTGCAAAGGTGGGTAACTTGCTGGGTGAGATTGGCAAAAGGGTGGGCGTCCACATGAGGAAAGACTTCAAATATGTGGGTTGCAGAGCTTGGAAACTAGGCACCTTAGAGGATACTTGACTGAAGTGTTTAAGGGTCTGAGAGGCATAAGTAAAATGAATGAGAATGCAATTTTCACGGTTATAAATGATTCTGAAACTAGGAACCATAAATTCAAGTTGGGGGAGAGATGTTTAGACCAGATTGCAGGAAGTTTTATTTTAGCCAGCAAGTTGCTGGCTACATACCAGTTGGTGACGAGGCTACTAGAGACGGTCGTGTTCCAAGCCGCTAAGTGGATTTTTCTTATTTATTGATTTGAAATTATTGTTTTTCTAAAACTTTTGATTTAAATTTAGTAGTATAACATTATTTTGTGATTTTCTGATTAACTTGGTGTATTTATTCTTTACTCGGCCTTGTAATTGCATAAAAGTATCGGTAAAGGTTTCCACGTGTTTCAACTCCACTACCGTTCATAATTTTCCCGCCATTCTGATACGATAGTTGTATGCCATACTAGATAGAGTTAGTTGAACTTCGTTAGCAGTTAAATTGTACGTTTAAATAAATACATATAACGACTTAGATTACAAACGTAATATAATTAATTATATTTAACATAATTAATAACATAACATAATTAATTATAATTAATTAATAAATTAAAAGAATCATGACTCAGACCAGAGCAGCAAAGCAAAAGGCTCAAGCTAATGGAAGCGCTGTGGCTCAGAGCAGAACTGAGGGGGGCAGTTGTCCTCTGACTCACAGCCTTATAAAATGCACTGTTTGCTTGATGTTTGCAGAGCAATCGGGTACGGGACATGATACTGCCAAGGGGGATGTCCTTGTGTGTGCGCGATGCAAGGAGTGTATCGATATCAGGCAACAACTCGGCGTTCTTGTGGGCCTATATGAGAGCTTGAAGGACAGGGTGGATGCCCTCGAAGAAACTAAATTGAGGGTCCCATCAAGCTCTCAGCTGCCCACATCAACGCCAGAGCTTGCACTTGGGCATCGCGTGACACAGAGACAACCCCCAAGGCAGAATGCGCTGGTCCCGAAGGAACTAGTAGTTGTTGGTGACTCTATTGTCAGGGAAACGGGGAACATGCTTTGTAAAAAAGATAGGTGGAACAGGACCAGGGTATGTCTGCCAGGGGCAAAGGTTGATGACGTTGTAGAGCGAATATCATCTTTTAAGGGCACAAAAGGTGATATAGTTGTACACGTTGGCACTAATAATATTAAGAGTAGGAGACCGGCAGAATTACTTAACAAGTACAGGTCACTGTTGAACAAAAGCCAAGAATTAGGGTTGAATTTGAAAGTGTCTGCAATTCTGCCCAGACACGATAGGAGGGAGTATATGATGAGAGCCTTATCGATCAATTCGGCCCTGGAAAGATTGTGCAAGGCTCAAGGGGTAGAATTTTTTTCAGCCTGGACTGTACTTGTTAACAGGAGAGATTGCTTCTACAGGGATGGGATACACTTAAATAGAAAGGGTGCAAGAATATTTGCTGATGCTATCGAGGCAGTGTTAGGTGGGTCGGAAAACTGCTAGCGTGGGGGGGAGACAAAGACCAATAGATTGACAGTAGCCACTGGCAGAGGTGAAAGAGATTCTTGCACTGCTTCTATTAGAATGAGCAGAAGCCTGAAAAACAAGATGCATGGTATTTCAGAGACTGCTGGGAGCCACTGCAGTACAAGTAAACACATGGGTTGTGTTAGGGTAGCTAAGAATAGAAACAGGTGCAGGTATACTTGCGTGTACACCAATGCTAGGAGTTTAGTAAATAAATTTGATGAATTTGAGGTATTGCTCAAAACATCAAAGGCAGATATTGTTGGGATATCAGAGACGTGGTGTCACACAGATATAAGGGATGCAGAACTGCAATTTGGGGAGTACAACGTCTACAGAAAGGATAGACAGGATAGGAAGGGGGGAGGGGTTATGCTATTAGTTAAGAAACACATAAAAACCAAGGAAGTGAAGACAGTCGACATCGCTGGACAGTGCAGTGTTGAGTCAGTTTGGTGTGACATAAGCATTGGGAGATCAAAATTGAGAGTAGGAGTGTGCTATAGGCCTAATGACTCTGATGAGTATAATAAGGAACTGTATAGGGAAATAGAGTGGGCCAGTAAATCAGAGAGTCTTATAATGGGAGATTTTAATTTCCCAGATATTGACTGGAATTTGGGGGCTGGTTACTCACACACTAGCAGGGCTTTTGTGGATTTATTGGATGATTGTTTTCTACATCAGCATGTTCGGGAGGCAACTAGAGGGAGTAATACTCTTGATTTGATTATCAGCAGTGATTCTTCATGCATTAAGAATCTGCAGATAAATGAACCACTAGGTGGCAGTGATCACAGTGTGCTGAAGTGGGATTTACTCAAAGAGGTAACTACCATTAGGGGTAAAGGGAAGGGTTATTGCTTCCGTAAAGGCGACTACGATGGACTGAGACAGTATTTAAATTCTATACAGTGGGACCAACTGATGATGTTACCAACAGCAAATTCAAAATGGGAAGCATTCAAAGAACTTATCTTGGAAGCTACTAGGCTTTACATACCAACTAAGAAATATTGTTCAAGGTTTAGGCCAAAATGGATGTCAGATGAACTAATGAGGCATATGGCAAAGAAGAAAAATGCATGGGATACTTACAAATTAACACATGACACAGAAGCCTATGATAGATACAAGTTGATATGCAACCAAGTTACAAAGGAGGTTAGGCAGGCGAAGGCAGATTACGAGAAATCCTTGGCAAGGGATGCAAAGAAAAACAGCAAAGAGTTCTTTACTTATGTAAACTCTAGAAGGAAGGGGATGAATCAGATTGGTCCACTTGATATTGATGGGTCAACTGTTGATGATCCTGCTCAGGTAGCTAACAAACTAAATGAATATTTTGCATCGACATTCACACATGAGGAGTTATTCAGCAAGGGGAATGCCAGAGGTGTATTCAACTCTAGCAGTAAGCTACAGAATCTTGAAATAACTGGGAGTAAAGTGGAGGAGAAACTGTTGAAGATAAACACAAGAAAGGCACCCGGGGTGGATGGGATCTATCCAGTTATATTAAAGGAGGCAGCAAAGGAAGTAAGCAAACCCTTAGCCATAATTATGAGAGCTTCCTTGGACTCAGGGGAGGTACCCATAGACTGGAAATGTGCAAATGTGACCCCAATTCACAAAGGAGGATCAAAGGCTGACACAAGTAATTATAGACCTGTGAGCTTAACTTCTGTTCCAGGAAAATTAATGGAGGCACTGGTTAAAGAAGCACTGCAGGATCATTTAGACAAGACTTCAGTTATAGCTCAGACACAGCATGGTTTTGTTAAGGGGAAGTCTTGCCTGACCAACTTGATCGGATACTATGATGCAGTCACAAAAGAACTGGATGCAGGGAATAACTTTGATATTATATACTTGGATCTTAGAAAGGCTTTTGATACTGTTGCACATGGAAGACTGCTACACAAATTGGAGCAGTGTGACATTGGAGGCAAATTGCTGCTATGGATAAAGGGGTGGTTGAGGGGGAGAAGACAGAGAGTGGTAATCAATGGACACTGCTCATCGTGGACTAATGTTATTAGTGGAGTCCCTCAGGGCTCAGTGTTGGGTCCATTATTGTTTTCTGTATTTATAAATGATATTGATGATGGTATATCAAGCTTAATGTCCAAGTTTGCAGATGATACAAAGGTTGGCAGGGTTGTCAAGGACACTACTGACACTATGCTGCTGCAACAGGATCTGGAAAGGTTGAGCAGATGGGCTGAGAGGTGGCAAATGAAGTTTAACATTGACAAATGTAAAGTACTACACATGGGAAACAGCAATCCCAGAGCAACGTATCAACTCTGTGGTACTACACTGACAGTGGTAGAGAATGAAAGGGACTTGTGGGTGATTGTGCAGGCAGATATGAAGTTCTCTGAGCAGTGCAGACGGGCTGGAAGAGTAGCTCATTGAGTATTGTCAATGATATACAGGAATTTTTCCAGCATTGATAAGGAGGTGATTATTCCATTGTATAAGGCAATGGTCAGGCCACACCTAGAGTACTGTATACAGGTCTGGAGGCTTCATTTCAAGAAGGCTGTAGAGCTGCTGGAACGAGTACAGAGAAGGGCAACAAGATTAGTGAATGGAACAAAGGGGTGCTCTTACGAAGAAAGGCTTAAGTTTTGCAAATTACAGTGTCTGGAGACTAGGCACCAGCGAGGTGATCTGATAGAGGTGTATAAAGCCTTGAATGGTTTAAGCATGCTCAATGCTGATGGGATTCTTCCTCTAGCTCAGAAAAATCACCTGAGAGGGCATAAATTCAAATTGAGGAAAGACAGATGTAGGATAGACGTGCGGAAACTTGCCTTTAGCCAGCGGGTGGTTGGTTGGTGGAACAGACTGCCATCCCTTGTGGTGGAGGTTGATAGCCTAAATAAGTTTAAGGCTCAGCTGGACAGGTATTTTGAACGAACAGAGGGGTGAAGTGGAAGTGGTTTTTTTTTTTTTTTTTTGGCTGATGCTGCATAAGCTTGCTTTCTTGCATCAAATGCCTCTACTAATGCTAATGCTAATGCTAAAGTTATTAATTAAGGAATAAATTACCTACATGGGTGGTAGAGGCTGACAGTTTGGGAAAATTCAAAGGTCAGCTGGATAGTTACCTATGGAAGGACGAAAATGCATTGGTTGTCTATTTCCTTTTCTTTTATTAATTATTTATTTTTTAAAATTTTTTTCTTATTATTATTTTATCCTATTTTTTTGGCTGGTGCATCATAAGCCGTAGGCTTCCTTGCACCATGTGGCCACTGCTAATACTAATATATCTTCATCAATATCATTGATAAATACAGAAAACAACAATGGGCCCAACACTGAATCCCGGTGGCCTCCACTAATAACATTAGTCCATGAAGAGTAGCGTCTATTGATTACCATTCTTCGTGTCCACCCACTCAACCATCCCTTTATCCATAGCAACAACTTGCCTTTAATGCCATACTGCCCCAATTTGTACAGTGGTCTTCCATGTGCAACAGTATTAAAAGCTTTCCTGAAATTTGAAAATACTTCCTGAAATCCAAATATATGATATCAAAATTATTTTTTGCATCCAGTTCCTTTGTAACCACATCATAATATCCTATCAAATTTGTCAGACAAGATTTTCCCTTAACAAACCCATGCTGTGTCTGAATTATTGCTGCAGTCTTGTCTAGATGATCCTGCAATGCATCTTTAACCATTGACTCCATTATTTTACCCGGAACAGAAGTTAAACTAACTGGTCTGTAATTACTCGTGTCACCCCTTCAATCCCCCTTTGTGAATTGGGGATACATTTGCACATCTCCAGTCCGTGGGAACCTCCCCTGAGTCCAAGGATGCTCTCATAATTATGGCTAAGGGTTTGTTTAGTTGCTTTGCCGCCTCCTTTAATATAACTGGATAGATTCTATCCACCCCAGGTGCCTTTCTTATGTTTAACTTCAAAGATTTCTCCTCCACTTTGCTCTGTTATTACAAAATCATTTAGCTCCCTGTTAGAGTTTGATAAACTTCTGGCCTTCACTTCCCTACAGATTTCCTCATGTGTGAATGTAGATGCGAAATACTCATTCAGTCTGTCAGCTACCTGAGCAGGATGATCAACAGTCAAACCATCAATGTCAAATGGACCAATCTGATTCATTTCCTTCCTTCTAGAGTTTACATAAGCAAAGAAGTCTTTGCTGTTTTTCTTTGCATCCTTTGCCCAAGATTTCTTGTAATCTGTCTTCACTTGCCTAACCTCCTTTGTGACTTGATTACAGACTAGACTATACCTACCACAGGCTTCGGTGTCCCCTGATAAAATATATGCATCCCATGTATTTTTCTTCTCTGCCATGAGTCTCATTAGTTCATCTGACATCCATTTATGTCTAAACCTTGAACAGTATTTCTTAGTTTGTATGAAAAGCTTAATATCTTCGGAGATTAATTCCTTGAATGCTTCCCATTTAGAATTTGCTGTTGGTAACATCATCAGTTGGTCCCACTGTATAGAATTTAAAAACTGTGAGACCACCATAGTCACCTTTACAAAAGAAATTAGACCCATGGACTGAGAAATGGTAGTTGAATGTTAACATTCACAAATTTAAGCTATTACATATGGGTAGCAGTAATCTCATAGTAATGTACCAACTGTGTGGTACTCCACTCAGGGTAATAAAAAATGAAAAGGACCTGGCAGTAATTGTGCAGACAGATATGAAGTTCTCCGAACAGTGCAGACAGGCTGCCAGGACAGCTAATGGAGTTTTGTCAATGATATACAGGAACCTTGCTAGCAGGCAGGGATAAGGTGATTATCCATTTGTATAAGGCAAAAATTAGGCTATATTAAGTCTGGAGGCTTCATTTTAGGAACGATGTAAATCTGCTGAAACAGTGAAGAGAACGGCAATGAGACTGATGCAGGGAACGAAAAGGTGCTCTTGCTAAAAAAGGCTTCAGTTCTACAAATTGCCGAACTGATTGAGGAAGAGATGGATGTGCAAAAGTTTGGCTTCAGTTTGGCAAAAGTTGTAAGATGGATGTGCAAAAGTTTGGCTTCAGTTTGGCAAAAGTTGTAAGATGGATGTGCAAAAGTTTGGCTTCAGCCAGCAGGTGGCTGATTGCTGTGTCCTTCCATCTGTTGTTGTTTTGGGAGTAAGCAGTAGTTTGAATAAATTCAAGGAAGAACTAGATAAACTATTGGAGGAGATAGACAGGTGATGTGGGAAGGGTTTTTTTTTTTTTTTGCTGATACTCTATAAGCTTTCTTTCGTGCCACTAATAATACTAATCTTATCCTCACTAATGATCACAGAGAGCAGTGAATTCTCACACATTAGGATCTTCATATGTGCTATTTCTGATCCACACTTTGTTTCTTCCATCATTACTAGTGACATACTGTGGGTTTCCTGGCCCCTTGTTTCTGTCTGACTCAGAAACAAGGGGCCAGGATGATTGGGTCAGAAACACTGACCCAATCATCTCAATGGAAGACTCTAAGGCTTAAAATAGCAAGAAATCTTGATCAAATGTGGAGATCTTGCTTATCATATTTTTTGACTCAAAAGGGACTCATATTTATTATGAATTTGTCTCGCATGGTCAAACAGTTAACCAAAAATACTACAAAACAATTCCATGGCAATTGTGCAACACTCTTCGGAGAAAAACAGGTTTTTTTCTTTGTATCCCAAACTGAAAGCCCCCTTGAAAGGGTGCGGATTTGCAATGACTAAGGAAATTATTTGGATGACACAGGAACAGTCAGCAATTCCAAAAGAAGCATGTCAGGAATGCTTCTGTAAATTGCAGAAGTGTCAATATCTGTGTACACAGCATCAAGGAGACTACTTTGATAGAGATCCATCTGAACAACCAGTAAGTTTCTTCATTTCCTAAGTATTAGTTGTCTCCGAATTTTTTGATTACACCTTATAAGTTTTTAAGCTCAAGATCTGAAACATCCACATTTATGAGCTCATCAAGGAAGACATTCATTATAGGTGTGGAAATTATTCGTATACCAAACAATTATGCAATTCCTGCAAAAAATGCCAATCATGCAAAAAATTATACAACTATGCATGTTCCACTTACTTCACTGTTAAACAGAGAAACTTCAAATTATCTGAATGTCAATTAGCTTTACACATTTCAGCATTATCTATTACTTCATCATTTCCAGGGTTACCTTATTTAAAATTTTAATCTAGGAATAGGGAATTCAAAAATCCAGAAGAAAATTAGTTTTACACTTTGCACACACACTGAGATTGTTGTCTATATGAGATTTGATATCTTTAATTTAAATATCTTGAGTCACCCATACACAAATTTAAGAGAAAAAGTTAAACAGACAATTCTTTATTCAAACCTGTGATAGGGATCATTATTTTTGACACAGTCTCCTCCTCTTGAAAAGTACATCTTCCATTAAAAAACTAAACTAATGCCTAGAGCTGAATAAATTTTAAGCCATGTCATCTGCTAGTAAATCAATAATAACCATATTTTGGGACAAAAATGTGGTTATTTTATAGGGTTACATGAAGAAATTGACAACTATCAACAGTGCTTTGGACTGCATCATGCTTACAAGCTATCTGAAGCCTGTAATCCAGGGCAAATATTAACGGTCACTCACAAAATTGGCAGCATTCAGGGGGTCTACCATTTTTAGGGCTGCCACAATCCCTTATTCCTCTGCCTTAGTTCCAAGTGTCATCTTTTTTAATTGTTCAAAAAAGGCATTAGAAGAAAAGCAACTCCATGCCAATTACAAAGTCCAAAAAGGAGTGCATGAATGGCTCAGAAAGCAACTGAAGAATTCTTCTCAAATATTATCCAGCATTAATTTCATAACAAATGCATACTACATGAGGAGAAAACTGTGTTAACTTCTACTGCTTTCATTTGAACCATCTTTATAAGGGTGTTTCAAAAATGATGGTCAATAATTTAAAGGTGAAAAGTACAAACTAAAATAAACAAAAAAGTCCCAGTGAACATTGGGCCGCAAATGAACTGTGTTCGAGATAACGCACATTTTCTGTTAAGATCTGCCACTGACTATGGGAGCACTAGTTTAGCCAAAAAGCTGTGAATCCTTTGCTAATGGTGGGTTTATTAAACATAAGATAATACATTTTTAATTTTTGGTTTCAACACTACAGGATTTTACAGATGTTACAGGATGTTCTTTCTAATACCCATTCCTCAATGTCAGGTGTTATGCTTCTGGACCTACCTGCTCATACTCCATGTGTGAAGTGCCCATGTTCTCTAAGGCGTTGATGTACCCTGATGAATGTGCGGCTGTTGTGCTTCCTTCAGCAGGGCCGACCGGGCTAGCCGGGTGGGTAAAGTGCCTGCCTGGCAACCCAAAGGTCGCGGGTTCGAATCCCGCCTCGGGCTTGGATCAAAGTACTGCAAAAACCTTGTGAGGTGCATTATGGCCACAGAAGCCGATGCGCCAACAACTACCAAAAAAAAAAAAAAAAAAACCTTCAGCAGGGAAATGCGTCTTGGTACAAATGTGCAGCCTCGAGTGCACTGCCGTTGGCTTTACCCTACATGAAGTGCATGTCCGCATACTCTTTGTTGCTGTAACCTCTTTCCATGTTGACTATCCTTTGATGAGTACTAGTATGCTTGCTACATCTCAGAGCATTGAGAGAGAGAGGAAAGGGAGAGAATGAGCATAACCTAACCTAAACAAACATGTCAGTGGTGGATCCCAACTCTGTACAGTTCACCTTGTCAGTGGTGGATCCCAACTAGAAATGTGCAATATCTTGAAAACGATTCACTTAAGGACTCATGTTTACTAGGCTTTTTTTGCATATTGTAGTCTGTACAGTTCACCTTTAAATTATTGATCATCACTTTTGAAACACCCTATATATACACTGAGCAACCACTTTATAAGGTGATAACTACCTTTTTTCATGAAATGGAGTGCTCCTTCAGTAACAGCATCACATTTTTGTACCATGCAATATAAATCAAGTGGGCAAATACATAGGAATGCAAAATGGGAAAGACAAAAGATTTAGGAGACTTTTTTTGAACATGGCCCGGTAGTTGTTGTTGGTATTTGGCATAACGACACAAGGGCTACTGAGGCAAAATTGTGTCTGATCATAGTTTATTTAGTCGAAATATACCGGTGTAGATGTTAAATTAAATACTCCTATAGAGGCCAATACATTTTAAATAGATTATAAGTTCTTCTATGTTTGTATCATTTCCCAGGAAATTAGTTAAATCATGTGAGATGTTCAGCCTAGAGACCGACTGAAAAGCGTGTGGCTGTATGACTGAATATAAGAGACAACTAAAAAGAAAATGCCTAACCATAAGTTGACTACCACAAGATGAACACTGGGGTTCTCCTAGTAGCAGGAACAGATGGCTATGATGAGTGTGTCCAATTCTGAGTCTTGCCAGTACCACTTCATCTCATCTGTTTTGTCGAAAGCTTGAGAGCCACAGCTTTGGGCCTTGCTTTATCTGGTAAAGTTTATTGTTGGTGTTACTTTTCCAGATCTGTGACCAGTTGTCATAACTTGCTTTGCGAATAACAGGCTTATAATCAGTGTAAGGAACCTGAGGATATTCTGGGACAGCTGGTTGAGGATGTTTAGCTGTGAAGTCCACACTTTCATTTTCTGGAATGCCAGAATGGTCAGTGATCCAGCAAAAACCAATCGATCAGACATGCTGCAAGAAATTAGCTGAGAATGAATGTGTTTCAAGGTAGGATGAAAAGATGAGAAATTTTTCCTTACGGCAGAAACAGCACTGAGGGAGTCGTAAATTATGGTAGATAGAAAATGCGATAATTTTACTAAGTGCTAATTTGATGGCATATAATTCAGCTATGAAGATGCTGCAGGCTAATGATAGTGAAGCTGTAACCATAAGAGAAGGAAAAATTGCAGCAGCACCAACTGCACTGGCTGTTTTGGATCCATCAGTATAGATTTTACAGGCATGGGAGTTTAGAGTAGTGTGAACTAAGTGCAACTACCTGATATTAAAAGAAGGTACAGTATTCTTTCCCCAATCCAGAAAATGTGTAACATGAGAGGCAGAAACTATGTCTAAGGTGGAACAGGTGCAGTTGCATCCTGAAAAATATCACTTAAATTGATATTCCAACTCTGAGAAAGCTCTTTAATCCTGAGTGAAGCAGGTCTACTTTCATTTGGCTTGCTCTCATAGAAGAAATCCCACCGAGTATTATAAAAATACTTCCAACTGGGGTGCGATGGAAAATTCTGGATCTTAGTAGCATAGTGGAGCAGTGATGATTTCCTACAAAGATGTAATGGAGGATCATGTGCTTCGATATAAAGACTCTGGATTGGAGAAATCCTAAATGCATCCAACGCAGTTCTGAGAGCACTGTGCTGGATAACATTTAGACATTGTAAAGTAGTGCTCCTGGCAGAGTCATAGACTGGACAACAATAATCTAGCTGTGAACAGATTAAAGTTCTATAAAGATACAGTAGAGTATATCAATCAGTGCCCCATGACATAGCCAAGACTGATCACAGTATATCCAGATGCTTTAGACACATATTCCTTAAATGAGAGATGTGAGCTTGGAAGTTCAGCTCGCTGTCTAATATTGGTCCAAGAAATTTAATGGTACTAACAAGTGGGACTGGAATATTGTTTATTTGTAGTTCAGGATCGGGATGGAGAGCTCATTTTTTGTAAAAGGTGAGTGACAGTGCATTTCTTTTCTGTTTCCATGAAGTCCAGGATTGTATTTTGGTAATGGCAAGCTGGAGTTGCCGCTCGATGGTATTCATACTTTGAGACTGACAGAAAATGGTAAGGTCATCTGCATACATGTAAGTTTCAACAGTTTTTGGGATATCTCATGTTATGCTGCTAACTCGGATTGAAAATAGTGTTGGACTAAGTATCGATCCCTGCAGGACTC
Organism: Mastigoproctus giganteus; assembly: GCF_048544385.1. Lineage (NCBI taxonomy): Eukaryota > Metazoa > Arthropoda > Arachnida > Uropygi > Thelyphonidae > Mastigoproctus > Mastigoproctus giganteus. Next base: position 23,599,909 of record NC_143577.1, on the reverse strand, counting down.
CTCCCTGAATGTGAGAAGCAGAGAGTGCGTTTTTATATTGGACCTGAAAAGAACGCAGTTGCAGAAAATTTTGAATTATTTTTCGCAAATGGCCCCTAAGCCCCAGATGATAAAGGTCCATAATAATCCCATGACGCCATGTAGTGTCAAATGCCTTTTCAAGATCTAGGGTGACCATGACTAGATGTTGTTTCATGACAAAGGCATTGTGAATATGAGATTTGTCTTTGATAAGCTCGTCCAGTGTTGATCTATTCTTCCGAAAGCCATACTGATGATCTGGAAGGAGATTCTGCAATTCCAGGATGTAAGTGAGCCTAGTATGAACCATCCTTTCAAAAATTTTACCCATGCAGCTCATAAGAGATATTGGCTTGTAATTTCAAACATGACTGATCTATTCCTGGTTTTGGTAAGGCAATAATGAAAGAATGATGCCAGGAAGAAGGACAGGCATTTTTGGAGAATATCCAATTATAAAAGATTAACACAGTACTCAAATTCTCTTCAAGTAAATGCTTTAGCATAACGTAATGAACTCCATCTGGGCCTGTGGCACTATTTGAAGATCTGTTTAACAATTCTTGAAGTTCTATTAATGTAAATGGTTGGTTGTACGGGAATGAGCAGTGCGTGAAAAAGTTGATTTTATATCGTTCTTCACCAGCTTTGATGTTCTGAAACGTGGACGTATAGGCGGCAGAATCAGAGATTGTAGCAAATGATTCTGCAAGTGTATTAGCAACTTCTTCAGCTGTAGAAAGGTCTTTCCCTTTCCAATGAAGTACTGGAGAGGGCAGACAAGTGAATTTCCCATTTAGTTCCTGTATTCTTTAATGTCTTTTGTGATTGTTGAAGCAAAAGCAATCCATGAGTCTCACTTCGCTTTCCGTCTAATTTGCCTTGCTTTTGCTTTAAGCCTTTTATAAGCAAGGAGGTTACTAGTGGTGGGATTCTTACTGAAATTATTCCAAGCTCAGTTTTTTTTCCTGTTTGGCAATGAAGCAATCTGTATTCCACCAGTGATTTCAGTGATTGCGATACGTCTTGGATTTTGGAATGTAGGTATTAGTGGCAGTCAGAATCTGTTGATCGGGATTTGAGTTACCTCTATTTCTAAGGAGCAAATAATCGGAAAGTGATCACTGTTAAAAGGATCGGTTAATACAGACCATGTCATGATTGGAAAGATCAATGGTGAGCAAATTGACAAGTCAATTTCAGAAGTAGATCCTGCAGGTAGGTGGATGTAGGTCGGCGATCGACGGTTTAATAAATTCAGATTATTATTATTTATAAATTCCTCAATCAACTTGCCTCTTCTGTCCATTGTAGCTGATACCCACAATGGATGGTGTCCATTAAAGTCACCGAAAAGACAAATTGGAGTTGGGAGTTGTGTAATGAGGTTGTCAAGTGCTGAATGGGGAAGTGGTAGAGATGGTGGAATATAAATGGAAACAATGGTAACCGAAATACCAACTGCAATCCGAGCTGCAATTGATTGTTTTTTGTATGCAGGGAATAAAGGGGGTTTGGTATCCATAGTGTCGTTGGCATGGAGTTCTAGGATAGGTTCTTCATAATTTGGGAGTGTATCCATTTCCATAGTGTTGGTGGGTGGTTCAGTTTCCTTACAGTCTTTAGTTTCAATTTTTCTGTGTCATTTGAGACCATCAGTTGGGATACTAATTGGGGTGTTGGCAGCATTGCTGGTTTTAGTTTTAGAGTTATCTTTTCCAGTGGTTGATAAAGTTGCTTTAACCCAATTAGCTAGCAAGATGTTGGGTGGTACTGATACATCTGTTTGAATTGCAGTTGTATGAAAACTTCGGGTGCGAGAGGCATAAGATGGACTAGGCATGGTCAACATTATTTGTCTGCGTGCCTCAGGATATGTGACTTTATGTTCTGCTTTGAATTTTTGGCTTTTCCTACCTGTCTTCCACATTTCACATGATTTAGAAAAGGCAGGGTGACTGCCTTTGCAGTTGGGGCAAATGGGAACTGCAGCTGAACAATCTGCTTGAATATGATCTTTTGAACTACAAATAGGACAGATGGCATCACCTCTGCATGCCTGCTATGAGTGGCCATATTTCTGGCATTTAAAACAGCAAAGGATTCGGGATGAATGGGCAAATTCGGCAGTTTAAATATCCAGCTTTTACTGAGGATGGCAAATCAGGAGTGCTAAAAGTTAAAATGATGGAACGAGTTGGAATGAGATTTCCATCTTTTTTTATCATACTTCTTTTAGTACTGATTACCTTTTGATGGCTAAGTTCTTGAACTAATTCCTCCTCAGACACTGCAATTAAGTCCCATTCTGTGATGACGCCTTTTGATAAATTTAAGGTATTGTGGGGAGTAACAGATACTGGCAACCCACCAAATGTCGTTGTCTTTAATAGCCACTCAGAATGTTTGGAGGTGGCTGCTTCAATCAGGAGATCTCCTGATTGTAGTTGCTTCACCATTTTTGGTGATCCTGCAATAGATTCCAGATTTTTTTGAATCATAATGGTGATAACTTGCCCACAGGCTGAGTGGACAGATGTGCATCACCAGAAAATTATGAATGTCTGGCCAGTGTTTTCATGATAGGATTCTTGTCTTGAGCATGAAGGCTCTAAGGGTGGAAAATTGTTAGAATCCATGATAGCTCCTTTTGGCCCTGGGGGTTTATCTTTACCACCCAGGTTACCAGCCCCGCCATGAGGAGGCAGGAGCAGTGCCATGAGGTGACCAAGCAGCTGAGTTAGTAAATTAATACTTATAGAAAAAAATAAACAGAAAGGTGGTTTCCCTTTCTGGGCCTCTGCCTACTTCTTGTAAAGTGAAAGTGCTACTCTGATATACAAATCAAATCAAGAAAATGGTTTTTGCAACAAAAAATAGAATATATTTGCTCAAATGCTCTTTGTAGAAAATGCTTTTCAAAACACACTAGAAATCACTTGGCCACAAAAAGCTTGGCACCCGGGGCCGGCCCGGTAGTTGGCACCAGTATGAATATGTTGGAAACTAAAAGCCTGCTGAGTTTCTTCATGTATGGCTCCGTCTTGGGTACTGAGATTGTTCCAATAACTGAATAACACCAGCCAGCTGGGTGTTATTTGGTTATTGGACCAATCTCAGTACTCATTAATCTCAAACTGGCTGCCCTTAATTAATTATTAATTAAGTTTGTACTTTTCAGTCCTGCAACTCAGGCCATGTTTTTTCAGTCCTGTATCTTTTTCAGTTTTTCAGTCCTGTGGCTCACAATAGGCCATCCTTTTTCCATGGCAACATACAGACTTGAACCAAAAACCTCCTTATTTGTGGCCACACCGTCTAAATACCACTGTACTATAGTCAGCCACAAAACTGAAGTAGCCAAAGTGAAGAAAACAGTGACCAACAAACTTTTAAATTAGCACATACCATACTAACTCATACCAAAATGGAATGAAATAATCAAGATCAATGTTTATGTTGAGATTATATAATTTTAACGAATATCAGTTGCCTTAGTACAAATAAATTAAAACCTGGCTGGATGTTCCTTGGCAAGAGAGAAACCAGAACATCCATGAAAATTTGGATAAATGGTAACCCAAAACATTTCAAGTGACTGTTAGGAATTTTTTTATTAATATCTCTCAAGTATTGTTCTGGCTCAGTAATATTTATGTATGAATTTACACCTAGATGGAGAACCTTATAGCAACCAACATGAAATCCTAACCTAGACCAGTAGCAAGCATTCAGAAAATAGCAATTTGAATGTGTTCCAACCAGTGAACTAATTAAAAATATATAATCAGGTGAAACAAAAAATGTGCATCTCATTAAGTAAGTACCTTAGAGAAAAAAAAATTTTAAATGTAGCAAAGCCATATTTCATACCCAAATGTTCAAACAATAACAAAAATATTTTTTAAATATTTGTGTAATATGAAAATTTTATAAACTGATAATCAGATGAAGAATACTTACATGCTGGACATATAAAAGCTTTCTCAAATTCTCTTAAACCATCTTCATTGCAAAATATATGTGAACAAAAAATTAAGGTTATCAGAAGATGAAATCACAAGTATATTTATTCAATTTAAACTTACAAGTCTCAAAAACTTTTGGAAGAGTTGAAAGATGTGGTCATCATATCATTAGACAGAATCTGATGATATGGGTCAAAGTAATGCTTGTACACACACCTCATGCATTCTTGTTATGAGGCCTCAGAAGAGACAGAGCCTTCTGATGATGGAATGATGTACAGAGGGCAGCAATATTTCAAATGAACAGCTAAAATGGGACATAAAATTCCTGGAAAAAGTATTGCTATAAGCAACTACATGGGAGGTGTTAGGGTCACTATAAACATAAAAAGGAAGATCCCCCCCCCTTCACATTGCCACACTAATGCTAGGAGTTAATAAATCTGATGACTCTCAGATGTTAGTTATATAAATAATGTAAACATCACAGAAACATGATGTCATTACAATTTACTGGATGCAAAATTTAAATATGGTAAATACAATGTATATTTGCCATATTCATTTTCAGGAGTGAGAGACCTTACAGAAAGGGAGGAAGGTAATGTTTTTAATCGCCAAGCACATACAGATTCAAGATAAGCATATCAAATAGATAACTATATTGAATCAGTATGATGTGACATATGCATTGGGAAACAAAGATGAGAGTAGGAGTGTTATAAAAAAATGACTGGGATGTTTATTGTGAATATCTTTACAGAAAACAGTAATGCAAATCAGAATGTTGCATTGTAGGAAGCTATGTATAAATATAGTGCAAGCGCATCAGAAATACATAGCTATATCTGAATAAATCAGAATATTAGTAAAAACGGCATCGTTTTAAGTTATATCTCATATTGTGAATACCATCATGAGTTGCCATGATATTGCACTACTTCGAATAAGTAATGCTTCACCTAAGGAGAAGACTAATTTACTTCAAACCATTCAAGGCTTTATACACCTCAATCAGATCACCTCGCAGATGCCTAGTCTCCAGACACTGTAATTTGCAAAATTTAAACTTCCGCACATCTATCCTACATCTGTCTTTCGTCAATTTGAATTTATGCCCTCTCAGGTGATTATTCTGAGCAAAAGGAAAAATCCCATCAGCACTGAGCATGCTCAAACCATTCAAGGCTTTATACACCTCAATCAGATCATCTCGCAGGTGCCTAGTCTCCAGACACTGTAATTTGCAAAATTTAAGCCTTTCTTCGTAAGAGCAACCCTTTGTTTCATTCACTAATCTTGTTGCTCTTCTATGTACTCGTTCCAACAGCTCTACATCCTTCTTAAAATGAGGCCTCCAGACCTGTATACAGTACTCAAGGTGTGGTCTGACCATTGCCTCATACAAGGGGATAATCACCTCCTTATCCCTGCTAGAAAAATTCCTGTATATCATTGACAAGACACCATGAGCTACTCTTGCAGCCCGTCTGCACTGCTCAGAAAACTTCATATCTGCCTGCACAATTACCCCCAGGTCCTTTTCGTTCTCTACCACTATCAGTGTAGTACCACGGAGTTGATACGTCACTCTGGGGTTACTGCTTCCCATACGTAGTACTTTACATTTGTTAATGTTAAACTTCATTTGCCACCTCTCAGCCCATCTGTTCAACTTTTCTAGATCCTGTTGCAGCAGCGCACTGTCATTAGTGTCCTTAACAACCCTGCCAACCTTCGTATCGTCTGCAAACTTGACATTAAGATTGATATACCATCATTAGTCCACAATGAGCAGTGTCCAATGATTACCACTCTCTGTCTTCTCCCACTAAACCATCCCTTTATCCATAGCAGCAATTTCCTTCCAATGCCACACTGCTCCAATTTGTTCACCAGTCTTCCATGTGCAACAGTATCAAAAGCCTTTCTAAGATCCAAATATATGATATCAAAGTTATTCCCTGCATCCAGTTCCTTTGTGACCACATCATAGTATCCAATCAAACTGGTCAGGCAAGACGTTCCCTTAACAAAACGATGCTATATCCAAGCTATAACTGAAGTCTTGTCTAGATGATCCTGCAGTGCTTCTTTAACCAATACCTCCATTAATTTTCCTGGAACAGAAGTTAAACTAACAGGTCTATAATTATTTGTGTCACCCTTTGATCCTCCTTTGTGAATTGGGGTCACATTTGCACATCTCCAGTCCATGGGTACCTCCCCTGAGTCCAAAGAAGCTCTCATAATTATGGCTAAGGGTTTGCTTACTTCCTTTGCTGCCTCCTTTAATATAACTGGATAGATCGCATCCATCTCGGGTGCTTTTTTATGTTTATCTTCAACAATTTCTCCTCCACTTTCCTCTCAGTTATTACCAAATCATCTAGTTCACTGCCAGATGACCTTTAATAAATGACATAAATGATCTTTATAGAATTATAAATAACTATTTAGCAACCTTTTTGTCACCAAAAGGAGAGTTACTTAGTACAAAGAAGCACGCTATCGGAAGTGCAATAAAAAATTGTTTTTTTTAATTTTAACATAGAAAAGTAAATGATAGATTTCAATCGGAATAGTTTTTCTTGATAAGAATTGAATAACACATAGCTAATGTGATTTTTAGCTCCATTAGCAACAGAAATAGAACAGGGGGGACACGAAAATTACTAACATTTTCCTGTCTGGCACCGCCATTTTTAATTTTAAAAATATTTTTAAATTATATTTTAAACCTACTCGTTGAGCTCTTTCCAATGGTGTATAATTAGCTATAGGTAGTTGACAACATTTTTGTCCCCCCATTTCTCAGACAAATTTTTGTCAACAATGATCAATATGGCCACATGTTTGCCCATGCAAAATTTCAAGTCAATAGGGTGAGTGGTTCCAGAGATACAATGTTGTGATGGACGGACAGACAGACAGAGAACCAAGTGACATTATAAGGGTCCTTCGTTAAACAATGGACCCTAAAAATAATAAGCAAAAATAAATAATATAAGTAAAAATAATTTCATGATAAAGTTTTTGTAGAATATTTCAAATTTTTATTAAGTTCTCATCTGACACACTACACCAACTTCTTTTCTTCCTCTTTGTATGTCTTTTGCTGAATGATGTTTTCAAAGCAGCAACGAATTAACATATTTGCTTGATTGAAGTGGGTCAGAGGTGGGCCACAATTTTAAGAAACAGTAGTGAAGAAACTGTTTTTGTCATCAACGAAGCTCTAGTTGGGCTGCCGATGAGATTCATTTGTGAAAATCCTCATTCACATTCACTCGATGAAATTGGTATCATACTCAGAGCGTTCATCAAATGCTCTTCAATTTTTCCAAAACCGTCTTTTCGATTAGGTATTCTCGAAATACACAAATTGTATCTCTTTCATTTCTGAAGCATAACTGACATGTTTAGAAGGTTTAATACTAATACCTTTGTTGCCCTCATTTTCCTTCTCTCGTCATCAATATTGTCACTAGTTCTTAAATTTGAATTTTTTCTTTTCTTTTCTTTTTTTGTTTTTTTTAATTGTCCAAAATGTCGTCATTCGGATATTCAGCTACTGTGACCATGTAAACAGAGAAAGGGAAAATTTACGAAAAAATGTGGGTAACGCACTTCTGCGAAACAACAAATTTGCCAGCGTAAAAGAAAATCACTCCCTCCTAATTCTCAAATGGGGCGCTTACAGTTGATCACAGAGGTGTCCAACTTATGGCCCCTGCGGAAAGTGAACTAAAACAGTATTTTAAATTTTGTTAATTATCAAAAAAATTTTCTCATTTAATGTTTTGTTTAGTGAATGTAATTGCGTATTGTACTTAATAAAATTTTTGAATATTTTAAATTTTAGGTATATCATTATTTTTATTTATTCACCTCAATATTCACTATATTAAGCAGTGATCATTTCAAGTTATAAATTTTCTAAAGTGAACATTTAAAGGCAAAAGTAAGGCATATTTTTTGAAAAACAAAAGAAAGTCATATTTTTATAATTTTAATAAACTCTAAAAAATAAATTAGTGACATAGATTTGTTACACATAAAAGTATTGGGAATTTGATTTTTTATATATAGCCTGAAAATAAAAAAGGGTAACGTGAAAACAGAAACTTCCTTTTATATGTAACAAGATATGGAAAATGTAACGACTAGTTTTTCTGAAATCACTCAGTGTGGCCCCTGAAAGAAATCTAACTTTGAATATGGCCCCTGTACAGGAAAATTTGGACACCACTGCAGTAGAAGGTGGGCCAGAGCCCATTGGGAATACCCCTTGATGTGCTCATTGTTGACTAGCGCAACTTCTCCGTATGTGGGACAGACGGTCGGATAGGTTTTACCAGGTACCACTAAGTTGTAGAATAGTAATCCCTTTAGCTCTCTTAATTCACGCAGCAGCACTAATTGCCTAAATTGCTTGAAGGCCAAAAGTGCGAACAGTACATACCCAGTTAAGTCTCTCCTAAGCAGTTCGTTATATGAAAATTTTCTTCGCTCAACAGAAACTATTTTAAATGCAACTTCCAAGGGGAATTTAAAAAAAATTTGCTATAAAAGGAGTTCATTAAACAGAGGTCTGACTGAGTAATTTAGAATTATAAAAATGGTTATAAAGTTTTATACAGAAAATACCTTAACAATAGACAGTGAAAAATGCAAATTTAGTTAAATAATTTTAAGCTTATTTGAGTAGTAGGTAAACGTAAAAAATTTACGAAATATTACACTGCTCCAAATGTCACATGTCACTGTTAATAAAGGTGCCAGTACACCGTACTGTTGCGCATCGTCCCAAAAAAAGCAGTAAGCATCCATCAAATATTAAGAAACTCATATAATGGAACTACTGGTGAGCAGTCATCACAATGTAGTGAAGTTGGATATATTTAACGAAGTAATTATTGTTGAGGGAAAGGGGAATGGATTTTGTTTTCCAAGGGGAGGATTACAGTGGTCTCAGTCATCATATAAGTCCTTTTTAGCAAGAACAATTAAGGTTCAGATTAATCCTAAAAGTATATTCCCCATGTTATGGAATGCTCTGTATGTAAAAACAGTGGATTCCGGTTATTTGGGCCACCGGTTAATCGGGGCAGCCGTTTATTTGGGACAAATCTTAAAAAAACAGAACCCAATCGAGAAAATAGCCAGGGTTTACTTCGCTTAATTGGGACAAAATGCCGTTTAATCGGGGCAAGAGACTGCAGCACTGGAGATTACCCCACGATTGTCTCCGACCGTACCACGTAGTTCGGTCGGATTTCTGGAGGTCACAACCATAAAACAATAAAAACAATTAGCAGTCACCTGTTTATTGGGCTTTTCTGTTAGTGCAATCTATCATAAACGGATAGTAAACTTAATCTTATTGAATTTGCGATAATACTGACAGCTGGAATTCTGTGGGTTATTATGGTAAAATGTGGAATCTTCAATCCTATAAAAAAAATAATTTTCAGAATCTTCTCTTCATTCCTATTTTCAAAGCTTTGTAATTCGTTACTCCGTTCTCGCTTGTGCGTATTGTGTTACTTGCAATTTGTGTGTGCCGTGTTTTTTGTTATTGATTACTTATCTTTTTACTGTTTTAAATTTTAACTCCCACCACAAATGTCAGTGAACAGAAATGCCAACTACTTTAGTTAGTATGTACATATTACAGTACGTATTAATTATTCCGATTATCATGTATATTCTCCCGAATTTCATGTATCATTTAATTTTTTAATTGGTAAGGTAATAAAGGGTAAATTTGTACTTAATATATCTTTACTTTTATAGCCTGTGGATAAATTTCTTCCTATTTTCGCTAATTAGAATCGCTGTTTAATAGAATTAAAATTCAATTCACAAACGTGATCACAATGACCGGCGCTTACTGCACATCGTATAGTGAACGGTACTTTACTATGGTGAGTTCGTCGTAATGTGATTTGATCGTACAATGAACTAATTGTAAAGGGGAGATACATTGTATTTTTAACTATTTACGTGAAACTTCGGATAATTGGGGCAGCCGCTTAATCGGGCCAAAATGCACTAGTCCTGATATGTCCCAAATAACCGAAATCGACTGTATAATGATTATTTCAGGAGCTGTAACAGTGCATTATTATTATTATTATTATTGTTGTTGCTCTTATATTATTTTTAACTGACTGGAGGATTCCACTCCGTGACGGGTACTGCTACCAAGTACACAGGGTGGTTGTAATGTCTGGTGTTACTGTCAGTCAAGGAAATCTCTGACTATCCTACAGTTGTTCAGGATTGCGACTTTCTGGAGCTGCTATGTAGAGTCTTGGGAACCATACCGGTGGTTGACGTGATGATTGGGATGGTTGATACTTCTTGCATATGCCACATCTCCTTGATCTCATGTCTCAGGTTCGTGTACTTCCTAATTTTTTCCTCATGGGTTTTCTGGACATTGCTAGTGTTCGGCACCGCTATGTCAATCAGGTATATAGCCTTTTCCACCTTGTCCACAAGGGTTATGTCCGGTCTGTTGTGTGGGATGGTCTTATCTGTTATTATGGCACGGTCCCAGTGCAGCTTGTGGGTTTGGGTCTCTAGTACTACCTGGAGTTCGTACTTGTAGTATGATACACTTTCTTTGGTCAACTGGTATTTCCTCGCTAGCTTCTGATGTATTATCCTGGCTACCTAGTCGTGTCTATGAGTGTACTCAGTCTGGGTGATCACCTTGCACTCCACGGGGATGTGTTGGATCATTTCTGAGGCCAGGTGGCATCATCGACATATGCCATCTGACATTCCGGGCTCCTTTGCGATGTATTTCCTATAGTTTCTGGTGTTGATTACCTGGTCTTGGATGGCCAGCATGAATCCTTCAGTCTCGGGGAAGAGCGTCCTGCTTGTGAGCCATGCATGGGAAGCAATGTTATCGATGTGATCTTGATGGAGGTCATTGTAGTGTCTGCCATTTAGTGTCTTCTTTGCCCATATTTCTAACTTCGTTTCTTGTACCGTCTAGGCGGGAGGGGGGTTTCCTTGCTTAGATTGAGTGGGGGTATACCACTTATCTATCTTCCTTATGGCCTGGTGGAGTGGTGCTGTGTTGTTCTCGAAGTAATTCTTCAGGTTAACTATCGCTGTTTTCTGTTGTTCTATCAGGTCTATCAGGCCCCTTCCTCTCTCTTTCCGAGGTATTGTTATTCTCTCCACTGCTGACTTCGGGTGGTGTTGGCGGCTCTTGATCATCACTGTCCTTGTCTTTTGCATGATATCTTCTAGCTCGGTGTTAGTCCAATCTATGACCCCGAATGTGTATGATAGTACTGGAGCTTCACAGGTGTTTATGGCTTTAACTGCATTCCCTCCATTCAATTTTGCTTTCAGCAGGCTTCTGAGTCTCTAATGATATTTTTCGGTCAGGCACTTCTTGATTTCCTTGTGTTCTAACTGCTCAGCCTGCATCATCCCTACGTATTTGTAGGTCTCTCCTTCTGTCATAGCATCGATCTCTTTACCAGTCAGCAGCTGGTAGTTTCGGCCAACTAATTTTCCCTGGTGCAGTGTGTGGGTCTTGCATTTTTCTAGACCAAATTCCATCCTAATGTCCTTGCTGAATTCATCAGTGATCCGGAGTAGTTGCTGGAGTTGCTTCTCGGTTGCTGCATAGAGCTTGATGTCATGTACATCAGGTAGGTGAGAGTGTACAGGTTCTTTCTTCCTTCTTTGAGGTTATATCCGTACTTGCAACTGTTGAGCATGTATATAGCGGTTTAAGTGCTAGACAGAACCATAGTGAGCTCAGAGCATCTCCCTGAAAGATTCCTCTTCTAATGGGGATTAGCCTGGTTGTGACATTCTCGACCTTAATGGTGGTACTCCATTTCGCCATTGTTGCTCCTAGGAAGTTTGTCACTATCAGATTGACCTTGTAGATCTTCAGGATCTCTATTAGCCATCTATGAGGTACAGAGTCGAAGGCCTTGCAGTAATCGATGTAGGCCATGTATAGGTTGTGGTGCTCCTTGAAGGCTTGCTCCATAACTGCGGCATCTACGGTTAATTGCTTCTTGCATCCTTTGCTCCTTCGCTTGCATCCTTTCTGCTGTTTGGCCATTATGTTCTGACTCTCTAAGTGGTCTGATATCTTCTTAGTTATGCAGCTGGTCGGGATCTTGTACATCGTTGGGAGGTATGTGATTGGTCTGTATTTCACCGGGTTTCTTGTATCTTCATCTTTAGGCTTCAGATATGTGAGAAACATATCTGAAGACAAACAATCCCAAAGTTTCTCACTGAAGGCTCCTTCAGTTCTGCTGAACTGCTCTGCTAGGTGCTTGTGTGTGCAGGTGAGCTTCTTGTACCAGTAGTTAATGTTATCAATTCCCGGGGTTCACCAGTTCTGGGTATTCCTGATTGACTGTTTTACTTCTTCTCGAATCTCCCACTCTCTCATCTTTTGTATGTCCTTTGTTTTCTTCCATTCTACTTCTATCCAGGCTGCTCCGCTGTTATGTCTTACTTCACTGCTCCAGATATTTCCCCAGAATTCTTCGTTGTCTTCTTCTCGGGTGGTCTGTTTCCTGCTTTCTCATCTTCACCCAGTTTCCTGTAGAAAACTCATCAAAAATTTGGTTGTTTATTTTCCTCTAGGAGCTCTATTTGTATCGGCGTAGTCTCTTGCTGAGTGCGAGGAGGTTCTGCTTCAGTGTGTCCAAGTATTCTCCTATTCTCTGATTTCTGGTCTCATGAGGATGCTCTTCACCTTTCCAATCAATTTCTTACTTCTATTACCCTGTTGGTACTGGGTCAACTGACCTATCTTGACTCTTAATTCTTTTATCTTCTGCTGAAGTCTTCTTTCCCAAGCTGGCGGTTCCTTCTGTTTTCGGTTCTTCTGCTGCTGGTCTCTCGTTTATTTTCCATTAATCCTGGTGGCTGCTATGGCAGCACAGTATACAGCTGTGTGGATAGCCTCCAGCATTGCACCATTGTTGTTGTGAACTTAATGTGGCATTATTTGCCGATTTAGGTGGTCTGTTACTCTCCACAGGATTTTATTTGGCCTCTGCTTAGGTATCACGTGGGTTCTTGTGGGGTCCATTCCTTCGAATTCTGTTAGGGCCTTCTTCCACTCGTCTTGTATTCTGGATAGCATGACTTCGTCTCTTTCCACTTCAGCTACTCTGGGTTGTATTTCTTCTTGTTGTTCCTCCTCTGGTTCCATGGTATGCTGTTTCTCCTCTGGTTCCATATTGACCATATTCTTTGTAGCAGATTGCTGACATCCTGCTTGATTTTTTCCAAGATAGCAGGAGCTATTAGGTTCTTCATGACGATGGTCCTTCTTTGGTCTGCTAATCACTGTTCGGTGACCTGAATATCCGGGTATCATTCCAACCACTTGGTATGTAGTCATGATCTGTACATTGTCATATCAGTCTCTAGCCTGGTTATTTCATAGTATGCTTGCATGATGTATGTATTCATTTCAATGCTCCACTTCATGCACTGGTGTTTTCTTCCTTCCTGGGTGGTCACTAGTGCAATTGCGCAGGAAACACTTCCAGTTGGTGGGGCTGGATGGTCTTGCACTTCTCTTGTGGTAGCCTTACTGGGGACAGCGCCACTTGCTCCACTGTCTTGCTCGGGAGACTGTCTCCAACTTGTTGAACTGACCCCTCTGCCTAAGGCCTGAACACAAGTGAATTTATCCTACGCCGCACTCAATGCAGTATGAATAATATTTATCTGCAACATCATCCATCTACGGAGGTGGATTTGTTTAGCTTTGGCTTATGTCCAGTGGTTTATTTATTTATTTAGTTCTCACGAGTGACACCAGATGGCACCACTATCTGCCTCAGCCGTCACTCTGACCTTGGGGAAGGTAAGTCCAATGGGGTAACTTTCGCAATGTTTTTTTTATTTTTTTTATTTAATATTATTATTATATCGGTCTCCCAGAGAGAGAGAGAGAGAGAGAGAGAGAGAGAGAGAGAGAGAGAGAGAGAGAGAGAGAGAGAGAGAGAGAGAAGTAGAAGGAAATCACCAAGAAAGAGATAAATGATGATATCCAGCTCAGGATCCAGGTGTGCCAAGCCCATATTCACCAGATGTGATCCACTGGGGGGATAAGCTTACAGCAAGTGTCCAGGTGTTTCACAAACAAGATTAGAAGAATAATAAGTAAATTTATATTAATACAAAATAATAAATTAATAAAAATGTAACAAAACATAAAATGGTATAATTCAATCTGCCAGTTTAGGAAACAAAGTTACACTATATTAAAATGAAATTTACAATTAAACTTCATTAAATATATTAAAAAATACTGTAATTTGGTTTTTCTGAAAACAATAGATCATTTTAATGCATGTGTTCACTATAAAGAAACTGACATTTTCGAAGGTTTAATGCATACAGTCGTTTCATGTTAAACTGTTATTTTTTTAAAACTATAGTAACATTGAAGGATTTTGTAGTGGAATCTCTTTAGATTTCTGATTTATGAAAGATCTAGGCCAAATAATTTTCTGACCATTTATATTATAATCTTGCTTGAAACTTTTCAGCCACAAGTCCTCTACAGCTGTGAGAATCTAGGCTGTTACCCACGTTGCTCATGCTCTTTGATGCCAATGATAAGACCATAAGGTGGGCAGTATACCAAAACGTTATTCAAAAAAGGCAGTATGTGACCATTAGTAATTTCAATTATATCACCATTACACTCTTGGATGATCCAGTTAGGATGATCCGTTTTGCAGTGAGCAACAGAGATTATGATAAAATATTTGGGTTTAAAAACAATTTTGACATTATATACCTACTTTAGTAAAACTTTGAAATGCACTCCAATGGGAAGTTACTGCATAAACTAGAAAAACTTGGGATTACAGGAAAGATACGTGGAAAAACTCCACTGCCTCCTTTCTCCACTTGGGTGGAGAAAGGTCAGTCCTCACAATGGACTTGCAACAGTAAGCAAAATCCTTCAGGGATCAGTGCTGAGACCTTTACTGTCTCTAATCTTCCTTAATGACATTGATGGTAAGTAGTGGGGGAACTTATTATCTGATGATCTGAAGGTTGGTGACAGTAATAAACGACCAGAATCAGATGTTACTTCCAAAGGATTTGGATCTTTTACAGATGTGGCCTTAAATATGGTAAATACAGTTTAATGGTTCTAAATATAATATCTTACATTTTGGGAACAGAAACCCAAGCATAATATCCCTCCACATAAGATAAGATAATGATGATGAGACTACACTTGGAATATTGTGTATGATTTGGAGGCTGCACCTAAAAAAAGATAGAAACTCTAGAGAGGGTTCAAAGCAGAGCAGCTAGATTGGTAAGACCTTCTAATGGACACCTAGGGGAGGTCCAATTTCCATCATATGACATTGAGCATATTCACCGTGATAAATAATAAAAGTATTAAATAGTTTGTAACTTATATATACACACATTTTTTTAAAGCAAGTTAATGTGTGCAGCACATTACATTTCTGGTGCATTAGCAAATAGTAATAATTCATGATTTATAACAAAAAAAAGAAAAAGCAAAATGCAACAACTTTTGTGTGAAAATCATAAACTACTGAATTCATTTCTGTGCATCTGCCACATTGCTCATTCATTTCTCCAATCAGCACATGGCAACAAACATAATATCTAGTGCCTCAGCTACAATACATATTTGGATAGCCTCTGTGGTATTACCATTTGAATGAGCCTTCATCCTAGTTGCCACCAGGGCTTCCACCCATATGAAACTAGTTCTCAGCTGTGACTTGCATCATAAATCTTTTTCAAAGGTTAGTAATGTTATATAAAAACTCAATAACAAAGTTAACCTAACACAAGTCAACACAATTAAATTCAAAATGACATTTAGACAGAATGCCAATTTGGCCTCATGACATGGACAGCATCTCCACTCCCACCACGAGACAGGTTGCCCTATCTAAGGAACAGGTCAGTGCAAAAATGCGTCTTTTTTTTCATCTATTTTACAAATCTGTCAAACAAATATTTTTCAAGACATAGGTCCATAACCATAGACCACATGAGGGCAAGCATCCCTCCCTCCAGCCTTGCTTGAAGGTCTGTATACAACAGACAGTCAAGCACAATGTGAAGGCCGGTCTTTGGCTCACCACAAGAACAAAGATCTGAGGTAGCGAGGCCCAACTGGAGCAACCTCAACCTCAAGCCATGTCCAGTCAGGACACAGCAGACAGCCAGTCCAAACTGGAGCCAAGGCCTTTGCTTTTTTTTTTTTTTGGTAGTTGTTGGCGCATAGGCTTCTGTGGCCATAAAATGCACCTACCAAGGTTTTTGCAGTACTTTGATCCAAGCCCGAGGTGGGAATCGAACCTGCGACCTTTGGGTTGAGCCTTTGCTGGTTCATGGTATGAATAGAGGGGGCAAAGGCATATAAATGATGTCTCTTCTTAGAATTGGTCCATTGGTTTTGCCATATAGCCTCCAATTCATCACTGATCCTCCCTCCATTCAGATGTTATATTAAAGGCTTCATCTGCCAGCCCAACTGGGCATGACCAGATGCCGAAGACCAGTCTTGGAATCCCTCTCATCAACAGTATCTTAGGTGGGCCTGTGCTAACTGCAGATCAGCTGGAAATTTGCCAGCTAATCACATAAACATCACTAGCAACTGTTCTACAGGCCCTAGTTATACCAAGAAGAGCAGGCCTCTGTGCGGAGAGAAGGATCCAAAGGACATGAGAGTTTTCAACCCTCCTTCCCTCCCCAAGCTCTAGCTGCATACATAAGCCACGTAAGCCTCTATGGTAAGCATAAAAAAGAGATATATTTGCAAGATTTATATTGATCCAATTTTAGTAAAATCTGGGAAAGTTCAACAAACTGTTCTAAAAGAGTCAAATATAAAATTTCATGAAAGTCCATCTATTGGTAGTTGAGATAATATATGCAGATGGAGGAACAAAAAAATAATAATTGCTGATTTTCTATTGGTCTGATTTTGATAAAATTTGGGATTGCTTGGTGAAACTTTCTAAAAGAACCACATATAAAATTTAATGAAAATCCATCCACTAGCAGTCAAATTATTACATGCAGACATGATGAAAACAATAAGAACTTTATTGCATATATTCTTATATGTTTATAATAATATACAATAATATTCACATTTGCTTCAATTCTCCGTCATTCTAAAATATTATTATTATTCTTATCTTAGCTATATGGTGCAAAGAACCCTGAGGTTTATGCTGCACCAGCTAAAAAAAAATTTCTGAGTTGCCCTAAGAGAGAGAGTCAGAAGTAGAAGGGAATCACCAAGAAAGAGAAGAATGATGATATACAGCTCAGGACCCTGGGTGTGCCAAGGCCATAAATCCAGAACCCAAACATGGCATGCTTAAATGTGTGGAATGAAAACTCTAATCATAGTAATCTTGCCATATCTAGTTTTGGCCATAATTATAACAAAATTTCAAAAATTACACTATGATGTAGTATACAACAGTAATACTATAATATATTGCACTACAATATTATTATACTAAAAAAATTTTGCTATTGATTACTGGAAATTAACACCTACTATTCTGATGTAACAAGAACCCTGCTTAAGTAACTATCAATTTTTTTTCCTCATTCACATTTATCACAGTTCATATTTTTATCCAATTTTGAACTTTACCTGCACTTTTCTGCAGTTTGGCCATTCTGTTTAGCTATCAGCACCTCCTTGTAGTCTATTCTAATTCTAGCAGAGCCCTGGACCCTCTCCTACTCAAAGGCAACACACAATAAGGTATACACTTAAATCAAAAATCATATATTGAGTTTTGGTGGAATTAAACTTCAAGTAGTTCTCAAAATTAGGAATCTAAGAAAATATGCTATAGACATCATACCTTAAGAAAGGAATGAGACCTATGATAAGTGCCGACCGGACTAGCCAGGTGGGTAAAGTGCCTGCCTGGCAACCCAAAGGTCAAAGGTTCGATTCCCGCCTCGGGTTTGGATCACAGTAAAATGCAAAAACTTTGGGAGGTGCAATATGGCCATAGAAGCTGATGCGCCAACAACTAACAAAAAAAAAAAAAAAAAAAAAAAAAAACACCATTGTCAGCACTGAAAGAGAAATTCTTTTGGATTCTTTATGTATCTAATTAATATGATGATAGATTTCTTACTGTTTCTTCCCCCCCCCACTCAATCTCTTGTTTATTACTCATATAACCTGCAAACAGGAATAGACAAGCAACAAAAGGTTTGTATGGGATATTACTAAATGTCCATATTACTAGTATGCCCTTTTTCAGTATTTTTAAAAAATTTCATTTGGAATCAACCTTAAATGGAACATGCCATATCCTTCAAACTACAAGTCTCCCACTAACAAATAGGAAATCTGAGGAACTTCTTAATTAAGTCAGCTAAAAGGATATGAGAACAGGAAGTGACCTGTAAAGAAAGAAACAAAAGATTATATCAATATGTATATATATAATATAGTTATGGCTGTTTTGAATTTAACTATAAAACATTCTAATAGTGATTCCTAATGCCATTAGCTATGTAATGTTAAAATTAAACATTATGCAATCAATGTATATATTTGATTACAAACGTGGAAAACTGCTTTTTGATTGTATATTTCAATTTCAATACGTGACTATTTAATTTCAATATTCAAAATATCACCAGCTAGTATTAAAGTGATATAAATGATAGTAATACTGCAATATGTTTAGCTATCAGGCAATGAGAGATCTTAGCATTAGTAGGGGAATATAATGCAAGAAAGCAAGCTTATATAGCATCAGCCAAAAAAAAAAAAAAAACACACCCTTCCCATTTCACCCATCCATTCACTCCAAATGTTTGTCTAGTTCTGAGTTGAACTTAAGTTGCTGACTTTCACTACGACAGATGGAAGTTTGTTCCAGCTATCAATCACCCGCTGGCTAAAGGCAAATTTCTGCACATCTATTCTACAATTGTCTTTCCTCCATTTAAATTTATGCCCCCTCAGGTAAGTAATCTGAGCAAGAGGAAGAATCCCATTAGCATTGAGCTTGCTCAATCCATTCAAGGCCTTATACACCTCAATTAGATCACCTCACAGGTGCCAAGTCTTTAGAAGCTGCAATTTGCAGAACTTCAGCCTTTCTCGGTAACACCACCTTTTGTTCCACTCACCAATCTAGTTGCCGTTCTCTGTATTCATTCCAGCAGCTCTACATCCTTTCTAAAATGAGGCTCCAAGACCTGTATACAGTACTCAAGGTGTGGACTGCCCATTGTCTTATATAAGGGGACAATTACCCCCTTATCCCTGTAGCAAAATTCCAATATATTATTGACAAGACACCATGAGCTACTCTTACAGCCTTTTTGCACTGTTCAGAAGACTTCATATCTGACTGCACAATTACCCTCAAATCCTTTTCATTCTCCACTACCCTGAGTGTAGCACCACCCAGTTTATACGGTACTCTGGGGTTATTGCTTCCCATATGCAGTACTTTATATTTGTCAATATTAAACTTCAGTTGCCACCTCTCAGCCCATCTGCTCAACTTTCCAGATCCTGTTGCAATAGCATACTATCATTACTGTCATTAACAATTATGCCAGCCATTGTATCATCTGCAAACTTCAACATTAAGCCTGATATACCTTCATCAATATCATATGATAAATATACAAAACAACAGTGGGCCTAACACCGACCCCCGGGGGACTCCACTAATAACATTAGTCAAAGAAGAGCAGTGTCCATTGATAACCACTCTCTGTCTTTTCCCACTCAACTATCCTTTTATCCATTGTGGCTACCTGCCCTTAATGCCATACTGCTCCAATTTGTACAGTAGTCTTCCATGTGCCACAGTATCAAAAGCTTTCCTAAAATCCAAGTATATGATATCGAAATTATTCTTTGCACCCAATTCCTTTGCCACCACATCATAGTAGCCAATCAAATTTGTCAGACAAGACTTCCCCTTAACAAACCCATGCTGTTTCTGAACTATAACTGCAGTCTTGTCTAGATTACCCTGTAATGCTTCTTTATATAGTGACTCCATTATTTTCCCTGGAGCAGAATTCAAACTTACAGGTCTGTAACTACTCATGTCACCGTTTGTGAATTGGAGACCCATTTTCCCATCTCCAGTCCATGGGGACCTCACCAGAGTCCAAGGAAGCTTTCATAATTCATAATTATGGCTAAGGGTTTTCTTACTTCCTTTGCTGCCTCCTTTAATATAACTGGATAGATCCCATCCATCCCAGGTGCCTTCCTTATGTTTAACTTCAAAAATTTCTCCTCCACTTTGCTCTCAGTTATTACAAAATCATGCAGTTCCCTGTCAGAGTTTGATAAACTTCTGGCATTCCACTCCTTGAGTAACTCCTCATGTATAGATGCAAAATACTCATTCAGTTTATCAGCTACCTGAGCAGGATCATCAATAGTCAAACCAGTTATGTTAAGCGGACCAATCTGATTCATCCCCCTTTCCTTCTAGAGTTTACATAAGTAAAGAAATGCTTGCTGTTTTTCTTTGTATCCTTTGCCAAAGATTTCTCGTAATCTGCCTTAGCTTGCCTAATCTCCTTTGTGACTTGATTACAGACTAGCGTATATCTGCCATAGGCTTCTGTGTCGTGATAACCTATATGCATCCTGTGCATTTTTTGTTTCTGCCACGATAAACTTCTGGCATTTAGGCCTACATGACAGGAGAGCCCTGTACAGAATCATCTGTTTGGAATGGAAGTCAACTTTGTCACAGCACACACACAGGCCTTCAGTGTGTAGGACACTGCATGATATAGGTTACCACACTCGTGTAGCCATCCACACACAACTAATCACCCCAACTAATACATGATGTTGTCTAGCTTGGTGTAAAGCTCACCATTCTGGGACCATACACCAATGGGACCTGTGCTTTGGAGTGACAAGTCATGGTACATGGTCTGCCAGTCAGATGGTCATGCCTCCATGTAGCAAATGCCTTGAGAAAGCTACTTACTAGACTGTCTTCCTGATAAATGAAGTTTGGCAGCAGCGTGACTGCCTGGGGCTGTTCTTCATCATTTGACTGGGGACCATGGTTGTTTTGGAGACAAAACCATGAATGCTGAGGGCTATCTAGATGTTGTGGACAATAATGTGCTATTATGTACATTGGGAAGGTCCATATCAGCAGGACAACTCTCTGGCCAGCCAAGAGCCCTGACCTCAATCCTATAGAGAACCTTTGGGATGAACTGTATAATCTGGTACATCTGAGGCGAGACCACCCAAAAACAGAGAGAGAGAGAGATGAACTGGTCTCCTCTTTGGAGGCCAAATGGCAAAAAATATCAGAAAAAACATTTACAAAAACTGGTGAAGATTGTTCCAAGAAATCTAGATGTTGTCATAAAGGCTAAAGGTTTCAGAATATGTTATTAGTTTTCCTGTAAATAAAAATTATTTGTAGATGTGACAATTATGTAACATCATTACATAGCATGAGATATTATGTAATGATGCACACAAGTTTGGTTGGTTTGCTATGCATATAAATGATGCTAATGCACTAATTTATATGACAGTAAACTCTTCTTGCAGCAGTCTGACGCTTTTTAGCTCTAAATCCTACACAGATTATTTGCAGATATAAAATGTCTGGATATTAATGGTAAGTCAGTATACTTCTTCACACACATACAATATAAAATAAATGAAAAATGCTGCTAGTGTGCTTGTGATGGTACAATGGCAGAACAAAGGCTGTGATTCAGGGGTCATATGTACTAATGTAATAGCTGTAGATGAAATATTGTGGGGAGTTCTAATGAAATCAACATCCTATCCCACTGGTTTTGAAAATCAGTATTGTATTTTTTTCTGAATACAGAAAAGAATATGAAACTGATAATCTATACTGACATTTCATAGGTATAATTTACAATATTAATATTAAAGGAAGGACAAAAACTTTTCAACAGTTTATTTCTTACATTTTGCATTCTTAACTACAGCACAGACATTATCAACATTTCCATAAGCCATTGCATTCTCTAATACCTTCAGTGCATCTTGGGCATATTTTAGAAGACAAGCAGTTTCATCACTTTCATCACCAATAACAAAACCAATTTTTTGGCAGTCAGCAGCTCCTCTGGTATTGGCACTGCTATAGTAGCAGCATCATCATCATCCACCTTAACAAACTGCTCAAGTTCTCCAAATGCTCCTACAAAGTTGCTAAAGTTGCTCTGCCAAATTTGCCAGACTATGACCAACATCCCTTAATGTTGGTCATGGTCTGGCAAATTCATTTTCCAGACCATGTTTTTCTAAAATATTCTCGACAAAGTCAATCTTTGTGGAGCAGTTGATTATTACATACAAGAAATAACAACATTATGAATTAGCATCCACTTTGGCTGCAAGCTGCCTGGGCTGGCAGGAGTGTAGATCACAGATGCATGCAAGTCTGGAGGAAGAGCCAAAAGTTCATTGAATACATTAACAGGCTGCAGTCTGTTAATGTATACTTTTAACCAAATGCACTTTTAACCAAATGCGATGAACAAGGAGAACGGTTACACTTTAATGGTCATTTTGATAAAGGTGCAACTGATGAGAGAGGAAGATAATGCATTAAAAAAAGATCCTTTTACAACCTCATGGAACTGATTCATTCATTTGAACAAATTTATCATAATGCAAAGTGAGTGCTTATTCTTATACATACTATTTACCTACATATTTATTGCAGGTCCTTCATTTCCAAAACATTGTTCAAAGTTTCTGGTGATTAAATAAAATATGGCCCCAGGGGCTCACCTCTGGTTAGTATGGGCTTGGCACACCTAGGGTCCTCAGCTGGATAACATCATTCTTATCTTTCTTGGTGATTCTGTTCTATTTCTCTTTCTCTCTTTCTCAGGGGTAACTCAGAAATTGTTTTTTTTTTTTTTTGGCTGGTGCAGCAAAAGCCTCAGGCTTCCTTGCACCATAAGGCTAATTTTAATAATAATAATAATAATTTTGTTAGGTGCTGCAATTTTTTTTTTTTTTTTTTTTGTTCACTACTACATAAATCTGCTTCATATAACTGATAACTCTTTCTCCACATGAGTTGGACAGCTAAATACATATTGACAACTGCATATTTTCAGTGTGCTATATCTGTGTCAAGTACATAAAAGTAACACATTAATTGCAGAAAATCTTACTGCTGAAATGCTGTATATTGGGGATATATCACTTTAAAAACAAAAGCTTGTAAATGAAAATAAAGATCATTAAAATAAAAGAAAGTATTAGAGAAGGGCTTCTTCCACTGAAGTTATCTGAACATTTCAAACAATGAACAAGTGTATGACTACATTGAATCTGCATTAATTTTTAATAAATACAATTTTTAAATAAATTTTTCAGAATATGCAAAGAATTGTTATACTTACCCATGCCTGTGACGATAGCCTTTTCCTACATTTTTTATAATTACAGATCAAGTCATTATCCATAGCACACCTATTAATCAAATAACTTTGTATGGCAGCATACAGTTAATAATTAACACATAAGTATTCATTAAGATTAAAAAGTAGGTATAACAATAAAATTTACTGGAAGAAGGAGAAATATTAGTAAAAGTGTAATTGGTGGGATGGACATTTGAATGTAAAAATATTCAACATCCTTGATGTGTTTGATTCTTTGTGGCCATCTTTGATTCCTGTGGCTAGGAATCAAAGTATGGAACAAATCATAACTATTCTGAGACAAGTAAGAATATGAGCTATAAAAATTAAAAATACATATAATGCCAAAAGTAACCAGACACACGTTTCAAAAAACCTCTTATTAATGGAATATTTAATAACATGCTCGCCTACCTCTAGCATTAATTACATATTCTGTAAGCAGACTGTAAACCAATTTTTAATAACAGAAAGGCAGTATTTTGGTCAGTTAAATTCTTTCAGTGGGACAAACTGATTGGCGCCTCCATAGCCAGGTGGGAAGGAGCAGCAGTGCGTAGCACATGCTTCTTGATTAGACCGGGGTTCGAGCCCGTCACCACCAAATACGGAAGATGCGGAAAGGTCAGGGAATGACCACCGCATATCCCGGAGTAATATGGCCTTAGTTGCTAATGCTCCTAAAAATCAAACAAACTGATTACATTGCCAACTACATTACCAGTGACAGACCTGTTAATTTAACTTCTGTTCCAGGGAAAATAATGGAGTCACTGGTTAAAGAAGCATTGCAGGATCATCTAGACAAGACTGCAGTAATAATTCAGACACAGCATGGGTTTGTTAAGGGAAAGTCTTATCTGACAAATTTGATTGGATACTATGATGTGGTTACAAAGGAACTGGATGCAAAAAATAATTTTGATATCATATACTTGGATTTTAGGAAAGCTTTTGATACTGTTGCACATGGAAGACTACTGTACAAACTGGGGCAGTATGGTATTAAGGGCAAATTGCTACAACGGATAACAGGGTGGTTGAGTGGGAGACGACAGAGAGTGGTAATCAATGAATGCTACTCTTCGTGGACTGTTATTGGTGGAATCCCCAAGGTTTGGTGTTGGGTCCGCTTTTGTTTTGTATATTTATCAATGATATTGATGAAGATATATCAGGCTTAATGTCCACGTATGCAGATGATACAAATGTTGGCAGGGTTGTTAATGACAGTAATGGCAGTGTGGTACTGCAACAGGATCTAGAAAAATTGGGCAGATGGGCTGAGACGTTGCAACTGAAGTTTAACCTTGACAAATGCAAAGTACTGTATATGGGTAGAAGTAACCCCAGAGAAACGTATCAGCTGTGTGGTACTACACTTAGAGTGGTAAAAAATGAAAAAGACCTGGGAATAATTGTGCAGTCAGATATGAAGTTTTCTGAGCAGTGCAGCCAGGCTGCCAGAGCAGGTTATGGGGTATTGCCAATAATATCCAGGAATTTCATTGACAAAAACCATAAAATTCCTGAAAAAAAAAAAAAACATAAAGAAATTGTAAGAATCTTCTCTTCTTTCCTATTTTTTTTTGCTTGTTACTCCGTATCTCACTTGTGCAATTTGTGCCTGCTGTGATCGTCGTTATTGATTGCTTATTTTATTTATTTATTATTTTTGTTTGTTTGAAATTTTACAATCCTAAAAAAAAAAAAAAAAAATTGAGTGAAAAAAAATTGAGTGAAAAAAAATTTACGTAAAACCGTAGTTGCGTAATTCGGGGACTTACTGTATCGAAAAATGTTCAGCAACCTACGTAAAAAATATGGCGATAGATAAAAAACGAAAAAATTTACAACGCACTACTCGCATGTCTAATACGATGCTTCCCTTTATTTTTTACGATGTCGATTTTAAGTCTAATTGCTTTCCTATATTTTTTTACGATGTAGATTTTAAATCTAATAGCTTCCCTTTATTTTTTACGATGTTGCGTATGGTTTGGTCACCAACATTATAATGGTTCCTTAGAGATTTAACAGATGCACCGTTTTCAAACTTTTGAATAATTTAAAGTTTTTGTCTGAAAACGCAACTCTTTTGCGTTTACCCATCATTTTCCAATTTCTAAACAAAAAAAAAATATATATAATAAAAAAAATTCTGACATCCCTAACATAAATAACGAAACAAAATTTGTCCTTTTGCGCTGCAACGGAACACAGCAATCGACGCGATGCACTAAAACAAACTAAACATTTGGTCTCTCTCTTTTTTTTTTTTTTTTCTTTTTCTTTTTCTTTTTTTTTTTTTTTTTTTTTTTTTTGAGCGGCGAGTGTGAAGACAGCGGGGATTGCAAGATAATGCCGCTTACGACTTGCAAAATATCTGTTTATACCTATTCTAGTTATTACTTGAATTTTTTGATTTCTGGTTTATTTTTTTCTTTTATTTGGAGTCTTGAAGTGTCCCGGTTAATCCGATCACGGTTAATCGAGAGTCTGCTGTAGATGCTTTTGCTTACCGGGTGAGTGTTAAATACCTAAAAAATTTAAAGTCTCTTTATTCGTAGTATATTGAAAAAAAAAAAAAAGAGAAAATACTGTATAACCATTTAGAGAATACTGGTGAAAAAAAAAGGTATATGGAAGGGATTTAATTTTATTTCCAGATTTAAAAAAACAAAGCAGAAAATTTTTTAAAAGTGGCATCTCTCAGTTACCATGCTAGCAGCAGAAGGCAAAAAATGTAAATAACAGTTCAATTTGTTAAATTCAAGCAAATAACAGTAAAGAAAGCCATAGCAAATGTTGTCACATACTGTAATATCAATTTTAATACATTACACTGAATGATAAATTTTGGGTCATATCTTGTTACGGCTTGAAAATAAGTTTATAGATTTTGGGGTGCTAAACAAATAGTACTTAAAATGGCAAATTGGCTCTTGTTTTCAAAAAAAGTAATTTTATATATTTATACAAGGTATTTTTTTATTTATATGGCAGTAAGATGTAGTTACAAACATACCTGTATCAAACACGTAACCTTTTTGCCTTTTGCTTGTATTCAGCTTCAGGAGCATCCCTTTTCACCATCCAACAATAATCAGCTACCGTGGCAGCACTCCATATGCTTTTGTATGTTCGTTCCATTGCTGCGATGTCTTGATGGAAGCACTCACCATGTTCGTTGCTGACAGCAACACAGTTTGGCAAGAAGAAATCCAGGTGTGAGTGCAAGAAATACATCTTCAATGACATGTTGCACCCCAGTTTTTGTAAGAAGTAATAAGATCTTCAATAAGCTGCTTGTAGTTGCTGGCTTTAACATTTCCTATAAAACTGGTTGAAACATTTCAAAAGGCTTTCCAAACTGATTTCTTGCTACCACTAAGGAAACATTCGAACTGTTCATCTTTGAAAAGTTGTCTTGTTTGTGGACCAATGAAAATGCCTGCCTTAATCTTCTCTGTACTAAGTCTTGGTGGGAATTTCTCTTGCACAAGTATATGAATGCAGGACTGTTCATTTCCAAAGCCTTCACAAAATTTTTCACGAGCCCCAGTTTGATGTGGAGTAGTGGAAGTAAAACTTTATTTGGATCTACCAGCGGTTAAATGTTATGTTTTTCATTCTAGGTGTTAATGATTTTCATTGAGGCCAACTCTTCTTCTCGCTGGCAGGAACAACTATCCCACTCGCAAAGAAAGAAACAATACATAGTGTAACCCTTTTGTAGTCTTAATAAAATGGCGATTACCTTTAAATCACCACATATCTGCCACTCATACTTCTGATAGCGTACACCTAAGAGGATGTTCTCCATGTTTGCGTATGTTTCTTTTTTGTGGATGGCATACACAAGAGGTATTGAAGGCAGCATATTTCCATTGGATAATAACACACAGCCTTAAGGCGAACCTTAGAATCGTCTATAAATAGTCACCATTCTTCAGTACTGGGCCTCATGTTCATTGCTGCCATTAGATCATCAACATCCTTAAAAACGGTGAGTTCCCTTTCTGTTTGATAAAATTTATCATAGTCTTTATTTCGAGTACAAAATGTTGTAACTTTCACAGCATGAGCTAGAAGATTCCACTGTTGTAGCCTCGAGGCAAAGGATCTGCCTTATTCTTCAGCAGTTGGGATCTATGATGAGGTCATTAAGCTCACTTTCTGTGATCCTAAGTGGTTCAGAAGGATAAAGGTTTAGACAAAACGGTGGATCTCTTGACATAGACAACTGCTGTTCTCCTTCATGTATATCAAGTTGATGTTCATTAAGTGTCTTCATCTTCATCAGAGCTACAGAAAAACAGTCGAGTGGTTCTCCATGAGGCATGGAACGAATTGCAGATGGTATATCACCATACAGAAGTAACAGTCTGTGACATGATTTGTTGGCTCCCTCCATATCATGGGCACTGCAAAAAGGCATAAAATGTCCCTTTCGATTCACCCACACATTGAGTTTTGATGAACAGGTAGTGCAGCATATGTGTAGAGTTCTTGTCCTGGTCGCCTACTTTATACCCGAAGTACAAAAAGTAGGCTTTTTTATGGCTTGAGTTAAAGGGACACTTTCTTGAAGCTAACATGACTTCTACACATACATAACAGAAGTCATCAGGATTAGTCACACAATTACAGCATACCACTCAAACCACTTGCACTACTCAAATACTGAGCAAAAAGTACAAATGTCACAGAGAACAACCATTAACTGAGAACAAATGACCCAGTACCTATCCATATTCAAGGATTACTGAAACAGAGTTGAAGACGCATTTGAGGCAACAATTTATCAAGTGATGCAGAGCGAGGCAACAGTTGTTGATCACACGATAAGAGCGTGGTGGTGGTACTGAAACTGTGGTGTTGCCATGCGTTTTGCCAAGAGCTGTAGTTGATAAGGTAGAGTAACTTGCTAACATGGAACCTCAACTGTAATTCAAAAACAAGAGCCAATCGACAAATTTTTATGCGATTTTTGTGTTCAGCAGCATAAAATTAGTCAAGATATGGAATTTTCATTTTTGTAACATTTTATGTGTTGACCAGTGTTATCAGAGAGAATATCAATGAATATGCTTCAGAAAAATATATTTTTTAATTGGAGGGCAAAAAAAAATTAACCTATCTTCTTAAGTAAAAATTACAATAAGGTATGTGTACAATCATTATCAATTTACATGACATTTTGATTTTAATAATATACTATGGAGAAATTCAATAAATTTTTCACAAGTAATAACAAAAATTGCAGTTTCATTTTTATCACCATTATAACTTGACATACAGCTGACGAGCTATATAACTAGTTATAATGGCAGAAAATGCCTTGGTTGGGTGGAATGAAATTGCTTCTTTGTACATGTCAGTAATTTGCTGTTTATTGAAGACATCAACCACAGATTTAATGAAGCATACATTTTTCCAGCTGTAAACATGCTGGGCATTTTCTATCTCTTTTAGCTGCTCTAAAGTGATGCTAAACTATTCAGTGGTTCATACAAATGATATGTGACCAGTCATATATAATTGTGTTAAGTTATGAAATTTATCAAATAAGCAATAGCAGCACTAAAAAATAGAATGTCACCCCTCTGCTGCATGAATACTTAAAGACAAATGCAATCATTCATACAAGTGCCACATTGCATGCTTAATATTTCCGGATTAGAAAATGATTTTTTAAAGAATTCTGGATTGTAAAGTGCCATATTTTACAGAGATCTGCATATAATATATGCAGTCAGTTAAAACAATTATGCAACAAAAACTGTTTAATCAGTAAAACTTTAATATAAGTTCAAAATAATGGATTCTTTATTATTTTAAATAAATACAAAAATATAATCGTGGAACAAAACTGAATGAGAATTAAGTTTCAATTTATGAGTAGGGGAGGGGGGGGTATCTTAATATTAAAACTTTCTAGAAAAAGTCAGTCACTACATTTGATGCATAGAGATTTGCTTTTGATGGACTTCGTTTTTCTGTTTTTTTATGGAATAGGGGTAATGCATATTTAATGGATGGGAGGGTGCTTTTGATGGATTTCTTTTTTTATGGAGTACTTTTATACAGATTGTTTCAATTAAAACACACTGGGACCTATGTCACTTATTTCTGGGCTATTTGTTTTCCAAACCCTTTTTCATATTTGAGCTTAAATTTTTAAATTTGGTCTTAAAACTTAACTAAGTATTACCATTTATAATTTACACTATTTCAAATTTTAAACTGCATAATGAACTGCTTTTTTGTAATGGGAAAGTTGTTTCTTTTTCTTAGTTTAGTCTAAAAATGTCATCAGTGCACTTCTGAAACAAATGCAAACCAATTTTATTTATGTGATGATCTTCAGTGGGCACATTTAGCTAGCTGTACAGGGCAGTTGTGTCACCTTTTCAAATGCTTACAACTACTGTGTTTGTTATTTTCTTTTCTTCAAATAAAATTGGTTTACGCTCATTTCAGAAGTATACTCATGATGTGTTTAGACTAAACCAAGGAGTGGGAACACTTTTCCATTGAGAAAAAAAACATTTGAATTAGGAAAAATTTAAATTTATAAATAGTAAAATCTAAGTCAATATTTGTCCAATTTTAACCTCAACTTCAAAAATTTCAGCCCGGTGCCTTTTAACAGAAACACCCTGTAATTTTGTCGCTAAGGAAAAAAGGCAGCATTGACATTCTGTTCACTCTTAATTTAAACCTGATGTGAACAAATACACACGGCTAATAAAAGCTCGGATTTCAGGTACTGAAATATCACTGTATTTTTTTTGAAAATGACCATTATGAGTGTTTATGATAGGATTAACCATGCAGTGGTGACACCCTCAATTGTAGCAAACATGGTGGCAGTCGTCAGACAGGCGACCAACTTTCTCTTAAATTTCTGGAAAAAGTTTTTTTTTTTTTTTTTTCAGTCTTATTGAACTGTACCAACATGTTATCCTTTCTTAATCTGTTTTGATATCTCTTGTAGATAACTTTTTATTTTTCAATAAAAATTAAATATTTAAAAAATGCTGTGTTTTTCACACCTTTTATTTTCAAACAGAAAAAAAAAACCCATTTCTGATGAAAATTAAAAAAAAAAACATTTTGGACATAAAATATCAACATGATTCTATTAAACTCTTCCATTTTTCAGTTTTTTAAAAGACCATTAAGCTCGAAATTTTAAACATGTGCATACCCATATAATCCTGCTTATTGTGTATACAAATACTTTTAAAAAAATTAAAAATAAATAAATATATATATATTAGATACTATTACTCACTTCTGTTTTCAGCTTTATTTAAAATTCATTGTAAATATGGTGGACTTCATAGTGTGCAAAATTTGAAATTACATATCCTGCAATTTCCTGAAGAATAGCCATTCTTCCCACGCCGGGTGGAAAAGACCTGAGTTCGAGTCCCCTCAATGATGTGAGAAATTTTTATTGACCTTTTGCACAATGTGGCTGAGTCAGTCAGTCTCAGGCAAGGGTAGCATGGTTTTTTCTCCTGGAAACTTGGATTTTTTTGTCCAGCAAACAGAAAATCGACCATGAAACACAAGTATTTTACAGACAGTGGTAAAACTCTAGATCTTGGGTACTAGTCCATATTTCGACAAACGGACAGGAACAAAGCCGTGACTGGCAGGTGCCACTCACTGCTTTCTCTGCCCACTGTCCTCCTAGGTTGATATGCGTAAGGCTGTTTACCCTCCACTTGCCGCTGTTTTTAAATAGGAAACTCGTTTTCTGATTTAAAAACAGCGGTATAAACATCCTACCTAAGCTAAGCACACCCCCCCCTCTCAACAACACAAAACAATCAGAAACAAAATGCTTTCACAATAATCACCCAATCACAGAACTCAACCATACAATCACTCTGTTCTATGACCATGCCCACTGTGCAGAGACAACTGGTACCCAAATAATGGAGTTTAGCCCAGACAGTATATGCAGAGCAACATGGCCTTAGTTGCTGATGCTCCTAAAACCCTATTACAACAACAACTCATCTTATTTTTTAATGTGGAATGGGCCCCCAGAGGAATCTGGCCCACCTTTTGGTAAGATCAGATGGGTCAGCGTCTCGTATTGAAACAGTATGAGATCTGCTGGACACTGGCCCACCCTCTCGTGATATGGACGAGTACTCGGAAGCAGCTTTCCAGGTGATTGCTAGTTCTGAGTAGCCAAGCAGTCAGAACAACACAATACACATAATGCACACAAACCTACACTATTCATATATCTGGCCCTCTTGCAGTGGTACTGCTCTTCAGAGACATAGGGTGGATTTGAAGCGAAGTTCTAGGAGCTGCCCTAAAAATAACACATGTCCACATCCTCATCCAGTGGCATAGCCAGGATTTTTTGTCAGCAGGTACGTTCACAAAATAGCGCCAATGGCAATTCACAAAGAAAGGCACCATTTGCTTTCTAAAAAAGCGCCACAATACCAGATTTCCGCGTAAAAGGGTACAATGTACCTGCTGACCCTACCCTGGCTACGCCTCTATCCCTATCTTACTATATGAAAACAATAATAAATATTTAAAAAACAACTAGAATAAGACTAGATGTTTATTGAACTAGTGGGATAATAAAAAGAAGTAACGTGAAACTACAAAATAAAACGTAATTCGAAACTTTGAGGCGGATCACCCTACAGTTCCGCGCAATCAGTTACCCTGCGAAAACATTAAATAATCACTTCAGAAACAGTTGAAGTTTATATTTAAGAAGGTAAGAGATACAAGCCCATTCAGCCCACTAATTTTAAGATGTAAGTCGTTACATTTTTTTTTTTTTTCACTTCTCTAGCATTTTGGGAAGCCAAGATATAAGCGATTATTATGAGACATCTGCGTACTTGCAACCATGGAAAAGAAAATTTTGAAGGCGAGTTAGAAATATTTTTGTTTTTCGATCACAGTGTTTTTTTTTTTTTTTTTTTTTGTTTTTTTTATTGAGAAAATAAGCAAAATATTTTAACTGGGGATTCCTTTGCAAAGCCAGGAATCAAAAGAGATCAGTGGCTTAAAAAACTTTGCGTTAAGACGCGAACACAAACAAATATTATTTTCCAATACGATATGCCCAATCCTAACAGAGAACTGAGACATTAAAAATCTACATTAAAACAATTCATGTGATATCTCACCTTTGTTTATACTTAGGCTATTATTTCATATGATAAAAATGACAAAATATAAACTATTCAAAGAACAGGACGTGTGTAGGATACATTACGCTTCGGTTTCGTTATTCTAGCAGACGACTTCAACCACTAGCAACCAATCACAAAACCATTGACACATAACTTTAAGCTCTACCTGGTGACTGATTTCTTCCTAACTTTTACCAGTCTTTTAGAAATTTAGTGAGTATTTATTTCTTATTATTTTTATTTTTATTTATTTTTACATTTGTTGCTTTAAATTTCTCTTAACTTCTTCTAGTCTTTAACAAATTTAGTGAATATTTAAATTTTTTGGCACATGGGCTATTTTGGTCAGACTGAGACAGTTCATTTTGGTCGTTATCGTATATTGCAGCTGTGCAAATTCATGGAAAGATTTTCAGACCTCGACAGAATTGAGAGTGATATTCTTTTGTTTCAAAATCCGTTTCATTGTAAGGTTGATGACGTGCCAGTCGAACTACAGTTAGAGATCATTGATTTTCAAGCAAATGACCTATTGAAAGAAAACACAGAGAAGGAAATCTTGTAGAATTTTATCGCTGCTTATCTGATAATGAGTTTTCAAAATTAAAGAAATTTGCCTCTGGTATGGCAACAGTGTTCTGTACAAGTTATGTTTGTGAGCAAGCATTTTCAAAACTGAAATATGTAAAGTCCACATATCGAACAAGGCTGAGTGATGAACATTTAAAGGAAATTCTCTTGGTTGGGTGTAGCAATTCAAAAGCAAACATTGATGATATTTTAAAAGCTAAACGCTAGTTCCATAAATCACATTAATCTTTTCTGCTTATCTTATTCCTAATGTCGCCTTCCTTGATAATTTTTTGATAAATAAATATATTTGTTATCTTTATTTTTCTATATATTCTTTAGTTTTGCATATTTTGTGTATTGGTAAATAAATATATTCGTTGTCTTCATTTTTGTTGTATTTACTGAATTGTACATATTGAACTAAAATGATTATAGGGCCCGCGCTCGTCAATCTCTCGGTTATCTGGCCCGTCGTGAAAAAAGTTTGGTGACCCCTGATCTAAAGGAATGTGAATCGCATAGGAACCCATAATCGGAAACGTCACGGGAAAGTAGTAGCAGAGGCACAAGAAGCAGAAATGACACAAGACAGTAATTAGTGGCAAACATTTATTTGACATAATATTAACAATGGAGTACGAGATGGATGCATTTCATGATGTTACAACAGATGCTCGAAGTTTCGGCGCCTCCGTAGCCAGGTGGGAAGGAGCAGCAGTGCGTAGCACGCGCTTCTTGATTAGACCGGGGTTCGAGCCCGTCACCACCAAATATGGAGGATGCGGGAAGGTCAGGGAATGACCACCGCATATCCCGGAGCAATATGGCCTTAGTTGCTAATGCTCCTAAACAACAAACAAACAAACAAACTCGAAGGTTCCACCATGAGACACAATGCATGCGTGACACCAACGCAGCATTAATTGGCGAACACGGTCGAACACACCTGGAGTTTCTTTGACAGTAGCAGCAGCGCAGGCGAGTCTCGCCACGAGATCCATTTCCATCTCCACAGGCGATTCATACACTATAGATTTGAGGGCCCCCCCACAAAGAAATCAAGG
Organism: Mastigoproctus giganteus; assembly: GCF_048544385.1. Classification (NCBI taxonomy): domain Eukaryota; kingdom Metazoa; phylum Arthropoda; class Arachnida; order Uropygi; family Thelyphonidae; genus Mastigoproctus; species Mastigoproctus giganteus. Next base: position 23,565,580 of record NC_143577.1, on the reverse strand, counting down.
CTCGATAAATCAGGTGAGCGTGGGGGTCAGGCAACGGGTCCACCACGGCCAATCCGTTGACGCCCAAAACGCCTGTTCAAATTGTCACGAACACACCTTCCATAATGGGCAGGCGCCCCGTCATGTTGAAACCAAATGTTGCGTCTCACATTTGCCGGAACATCGTCAAGTAACCCTGGTAGAACTTGTTCAAGAAAGATCCGATATTTAGCGGAGTTCATGCGGGATGGTAACAGGTATGGGCCGACTAAGCAGTCACCAGCCATACCTACCCACACATTTATTGCAAAGCGATGTTGTGCCGCATGGGACATGTCTGCCAGCTCACAGTTCGTATATCGATGCATGCTCTTCTTGCGGCGACTACTGCTTGAATGAGTAAACCAGAAATTTTCCGTCTCGCGAACTGTTCAAGAAAGATCCGATGATGAACAGCGCCGTGTACCGACTTACGGTGACGTTTCCGGTTATGGGTTCCTATGTGATTCACATTCCTTTAGATGTTACCTACCTCCCCTAAACGTTTGTACCAATATTTTTGAGATACCCTGTATATAAGCAGAATATACCAATATATCAATCATTTTGTTATAGAAGCATTAAAATAACTTTATCATAAAGACAAACGAGATTATGTCTATATGACTGGTTCGAAAAAGAAACGCTAATCAGAAAGAAAACAAGGCAGAAAGTTATTACTACAATAAAATTTTATTTTATTTAAAATAAAATGAAATCATTAAAATAAGAAAAAAGACAAACCTGTTTCATTTATCTTTTATTAGATAGTATGAATCAGAGCTGTAACTCAATATGTTCTACGTTGATAATAATATTAGTAAATTAATAAGAGGAGTTTACCTCAATATCGTACGTGGAACACTTCCGTATGATACCCTCCAGAAATTAAAACGGAAAATTAAATTGATTATTTAATTATTTATATTTTACTTTAATTATTTAATTATTTATATTTTACTTTAATGTACCGGTAAGTTGTCGATTTTTTCGTTTTTTCCGTTTTAATTTCTGGAGGGTATCATACGGAAGTGTTCCACGTACGATATTGAGGTAAACTCCTCTTATTAATTTACTAATTTATCTTTTATTTATAATAAATAAATGGAATAAATGTATTTATTTTATAACGTTTCTTTATTATGAAAATTTGCACTCTTACTTTGGTTAGTGTGAGAGTGCATGTCCATTGAGCAGAGAGTCATGCATCTGCACTGCTGACAGTGAGTATTGCTTTGTCTTTTTCTTATTTTATGATTTTATTAAATGCAGTATTAGGGGCCTCTTGGTACTCAGGTAGCAGAATTTCACCCTTACAAGCATAATCCTACTTGTGGTATTAATTTGCTGAATTTTGTGGTAATTAATAATCTTTTCCTGTATATCATTAAAATAATTTCATATGATTCAAATTATACCTCATTCCAATTCAGTGGAGTATTCAGAGGTGGGCAGAGGAGCATATTCCCTCCATTAACCAAAATTTTGAAATTAAAGAAAAAGAACGCAGGAGGCGTTCTAAAAAAAAACTCAACAGCCTTGTCAGCATGCTCCCCTTACAATGATACCTGGACCTGGTCGCCATGCCCCTCCTTATGATGATACCTGGATACACCACTGTTCCACTTAATCAGTAGGAAGCAGTAGCCAGTGAGCCATAGAATTGCCATAATAACACTGAACAAATAAAAGTATTTTTTAATGTTATGTATTTATAATTGATTTATATTTATTTTGTTTATTAATATTTTTATTTATTTATTTTTTTTGCGTTTATTATTATTATTATTAGCTATGTGTTGCAAGGAAGCCAGAGGCTTATGCTGCACCAGCGAAAAAAAAAAATTCTCCGAGTTACCCTGAGTGTAGAGTGTAGAGTGTGTTTAGTGTCAAACAACACCAGGGGTTTCCCCCCATCTCCGCGTAGTATACATTGTGGGTGTGGAACAGAACACTGTCAATGCCAGAGGTTTAAAAGTGTAAGGGTTTTGTATATGTGTAGTGTCGTGTACCGTTGTTTATCTGGTCATTTAGCCGCTGGGCCCCTAATGGATTCCAACGTTGTCCACCCTCTGCACCGTGGAGGCAGACCAGGTACACCAATATTATAGTTATTTACTCTGGCAGGTCCTGCCACCTAATTTCCTGAGATTTCAGTGGCTAGGACCTAAAAAAAAAAAAAAACCGCTACAGATAGGGGTCAGCCAAAAGGATTACTGATTATGCAACTGATATTATTAAGTTCCTGGGTATAGGGCTCAGGAAATTTATAGATGGTTCAGACGCTGGTTATAAGTTAGAGAAGGGGAGGAGACTGAAGGCTGGGGGGAAAAACAGAAATAAGGGGTCCATAGAGAAGATGACCCCCAAATCAGTGGACCATACCCACCAGAGAGAAAAGAGGGATGGCGAGGGGGAAGGCGACCAGGGGTAACCCCCCCCCTGCCTGTGTGGTGGAGAAAAAGAACCACTCAAGGGAGCATGGCAAAGAAAGCTTAATGGCAGCAGCTGAGCTGTGCTTTGGAGTGTCATAGCTGGGACGAAGGTCCTGTCCCATCTTGTCTTCTTTTTCAGAGTCTGGCAAGGCTGTCACACTTGGGACTGTACGTAATGTGTCCTGCCCGATGTATACTTGTCACCGAGTTCGCAGCTTTCAGGTCTGGTTGTCAAGTGTGTGGTTATGACTAGACTGTGTCACTAGTACGGGCCTCACCGCGGATTTGTCCCTTTTGTTATGTCAAAATTGTCACTACGAGTTCGGAGCTTTCAGGTCTGGTCGTCAAGTGTGTGGTTATCAGTAGACTGTGTCACTAGTATGGGTCTCACCGCGGATTTGTCCCTTTTGTTAAGTCAAAATTAGAGATGTAGGTTCACTGCAGTCTGACTTGGGGACGGTTTCAGGGCTTCTGTCCATTTGGTCACTGGGTCAGCAGAGTTACATAATATCACAATTTGTAAAGAGTTTAAATCAGGAAGATCCAAACCAGTGTTGTCGTTCATGGAACAGAGGTCCCATCCCATTAACGATGGTAGTCGTTGACAGTCCAGCTTGAATTTGGGCAAGACGAGTTAATCAGGTGTACGTTCGCCAGCGGTAGGGATTTTCTTCTTGTGAAGAGCTCCAGGCAGTATTGCGAAAAGGCCTTGTACTCTCTGTCGCTGTCCAACAAGTAATACTCCTGGAATTTTGGATTGAAGTTAATTCTGGTAATCAGAATGCAGCGAAGGTCCTCATACAAAGGGCAGTCATACATTAGGTGAGACCAACTCTCCAGTTCTCCACAATGGCAGAGGGGATTATCAATAATTTCAAGACTTGAGAGTTTGGCTCTGATGGATCCGTGACCTGTTAGCATGAAAGTTGTGTACAGGCCGAGAGAGAACCATGAAGGAGGCTTGGGATATACCTTGTTGATATGTGGAATAAATTTCCTAGTGATATCTCCTTTAGTAGAGTTAGCCCATCTATCTTGCCATATATGCTGTAAATGGAGGCTAAGGCGCTTCTTTTCAGCAATCAAGTTATTAGTGGGATCAACGGTGTGGTCCCTTAACGTCACCAATGTGCCTTTTGATAGTTGGTAGAGGAGCCCGCAAGGTATCACCTCCAGGTCCAAAGGAAGGGCGCCTGCCAGCACCTGAAGGACACGGGTGCTAACAGTACGGCAGGCCCTGCTAATGGTGAGGAGGATAAATCTTTGAATAGTTTCGAGCTTCTATCTGTTTACTGCTATTTTTGCTCTCGGATACCATATCCCTGCAGCGTATGGAATCGCCGGTAGAAATACTGCTTTGTAGAACAGCGAGAGAGGCGGCGGTTGAGGCCCCAATCCCGACGCGTAACTCTCGCGACAAAGGCAGTATAATTCCTTAACTTTGTCTGCAGGTGTTTCAAATGTGGGAGGAATGTAAGTCCTGAGTCCAGGATTATTCCTAGATATTTCAGTTCAGTAGTGAAACATATTGTGGTCTCGTTTATCTTGATTTGTGGACGTCTTCTGAAGGACCCTTTCGGTAAGATTGAATTAGTCTTCATTAAAGAGATTTGAAGATTATAATCCCTTGCCCAGTTTTGTAATATCAAGAAAGCCTGATTTGCAGTTTTCTCTAGCTGCGCTCTGCAGTCTGCAGACACGGCCAGGATCAGATCATCTGCATAGGCCTGGGAGATAACTTCATTTAGGTCAGTGTTGAGGAAGTCATCATGACCTCACGGGCTCACATCTGGTGAGTATGGGCTTGGCACACCCAGGGTCCTGAGCTGGATATCATCATTCTTCTCTTTCTTGGTGATTCCCTTCTACTTCTGACTCTCTCTCTCTCTCTCTCTCTATCTCTCCCCCCCCCCCCCAGGGTAATTCAGATTTTTTTTTTTTTGGCTGGTGCAGCATAAGCCTCAGGCTTCCTTGCACCGTATGGCAAATAATAATGATAATAATGAAAGTACAACCTTCCAAAGGAGCGGCCCCAGCACCGAGCCCTGGGGACAACCACTGTAAACCTGGCGTTTGACTCTGCAGTATGGTGCATTGACAATTATTTCTCTGGCTGTGAGGTAGCTTCTTATGGTGTTATAAAGGTTTCCGGGAAGACAGGTACATCTTAGTCGACTGAGGACGCTCGGCCACCAGAGTGAGTCGAACTCCCCAGAAAGTCTATGGCATTAATCAGGAAATATTTTCTATTGGAGTTTGTGGCAGTTGTAAGGATAATCTGGAGTGCTTCAACTGTAGAGCATCCTTGTTTGAAACCATATTGGCTTGTAGAGGATAAATTTGCTGCATTATAATGTACTGTAATTCTACTGTGTAGTAGGTATTGCTTAGCACAGATAACAAGGCAATCGGTCTATAAGAAGATGAGATTTCTGGAGGCTTGGTTGGGTTTTTCAGAATCAGGCGTATGTTGCCTATCTTCCAATCGGATGGGAAAACTCCTGTCTGCAGGCAGTGATTGAACAGGTCGAGGATGAGGTATGGGGAATGCTCCACGCTCTTCCTTATAATCTCTGGTTCAAGTAGGTCCGGTCCTGGACATTTATTGTTGCGGAGTCTATCAGTTGCGGTGTGCAGCTCCTCAATAGTGAAAGGCGGCTCTTGATGCTCTTGACTGTATATACTGTTGTCCTGGCAGAGTTGTTGATGTTAGGAGTCTTTGGACAGTTCGCGCACTTGTTTCAATACCAGAGGCCATCTCAAAGTCCAGTTTTAGATCAGGAGATCAAAGTCCAGTTTTAGATCCTGACTGGTGGCAGCTTATTTTATCAGCTACAGCACGTGTAGAAAGCCCTTCCTGGGAAAGAGCAACAGCTATTTTTTTTCTTGGTGTCAACTGAACATATGGAGCTATGCTTACACCTCTGCAAAATAGGATACTAATGCGCATATATACCCTTCCAACGCCATATTTATAGAAACGGCTGGAGAAATACCTTGCAATTACTGTCTGATGCAAAAGAAGCGTTATCTGACGCAATACCTTTGCTTTGCGACAAACAAAATGACTGTAATCAAACAATATCTTATACCTTTCATTACAAATATTACTTTTTTTTAAGGTGATTCAGTTTTTTTGTCCCCCACTGTAGCTGCTGATACCTCTCCTGCCCGTTCCACTGCAAATGTTCTTTAAGCAAAATCTGACAATGTCTTAATTCTTAGAGCTTCTGAAAACAGTGATTGTAAGACAAGTGCTGACGTTAAGACATTGGTGACTAAAACGCTTAAATTGGATGTATAAAATGTTAAGATGAAGACTGCTTAGGCTAGTGAGGAACAAAGGAGCCTTGCTGGAAGCGACCTCTAAAACAGATCTTAAATGTTTGCCCTCCTCGGAGTCCTTTATATCTGCTGGTATCAGGCTCAGCTCAGGTGTTCTTCGCAAGGGAAACCCCACTGAGCTGATTTTTGATGTTCCAGAGGAATTGTCATTTGACGAGATACTTGAAAATTTATATAATAAAAATCTTGGCCATTTTGATTTTGTTTCAGGAGGTTAAGGACGGAACTTTCTTTCGCTTCTCAACTAACGCTATCAAATTCGTCTGTCAACTGGGTTGTTAGTTTTTCTCTCAGGATTTACAAGCAAACATGTATAATTACAGTACTTTGGAGAGCATATTTATTGTCTGAGTTCTCATAGACACAGACCCTATACCGTTGCGAAAATGCTTTCACTACTTGGGTTACGGTCACACCGCTGCAAGCACGAGTCCTCGTCTTGCAATCACTGTGCAGGTGTTGAAACCGTTCGACAGTTTAGCTGGGACGTTACCACTCGATCTGAATGTAATTTTCAGAGGCTTTTCAGATCCCCACTCAGATCCTTGGAATTTCGATTAACACTCAGGTCGATGTTAAAGCTGAATGACGAAGAATTCGACAAGAGTTGATCAATTTGTGGGTGTAGCAGGTGGCATAGCACATCACTGGGTTGTGTAACACGTAAGTGTTTTTCTGAAGTTGATGCTCTTATGGATAAAAAAGCTACAGTCTGGTTTAGTCTTGACTTGTTTATTCTTATTTGTTATCAGGACATAGATCATTAAATTAGAAACTGTTTAAATTTCGCTTGTCTCTCACAGAACTCTGTCATTGCGGCGGTGTGGAAGATTGGCAGCACGTTTTGTACTCCTGTCTCTCATACAATGAATTTCGAGTAACTCTGCAGAATGCAATTCCTAACTTTTCAATCAGGATTAGAATCTAATTTTGTATCAAATGCCACCAGTTATCACGCCCTTCAGGATTTTGCTAAGGCAGCCTTCAATAAAAGGCTTGCAATGCTTTCTGCAATTACTGCGCCTTCGAATGTTTCAAATTCTTCACCTTCACTACAATGACATTCATTTTATATGATTTACTTATCTTCTAACCAACAGAATTAATTGACCTCACAGTGGTTTACACTGTCTTAAAGAAGATCTTCGACATCTCTGTACTGGATTCTGCCCAAGACTTATCACCTTCTGCCATGACGTCCTTTCCTCCAGTCAAGTTCTGAGTTTTATTATGTTCTTCGTTTGTTTTTTTTCAACTCTACAAGTGTACAACTGAATTTTACGATGAAAATTTCTGTGCTCTAGAAATTGCTCGGCTGGCTGTTAACTGACTGTGGCTTTGTTATTGGCGATTTACTGACTGTGACCTATGTTACTGATGATTGCAGGACTTACTGGATGTCACATTTAACCTGTGTTTATAAGGTTTATGCCTGCTTCTAGGCTAAAATGCTTTTGTAAAGTTATGTATGTCGGTTAAATGGTTCTGGTCTAGATCGTTTTTTTTAGGTTGGGGATCGTTATCCTTCATTATTTTCTTTGATCTTGTATATAACCTTTAATTTTTGATATTTATGTTAATTTTTAAAAATTTAATGAGATTACTTGCTTTTTTTACTTTGAAAACCGCAAAGTATTGTTTGATTAGCTCAATATGTTGAAGTTAATCTTGTGTACTGTAATTTTTGTATAGTTGTTAAGCTACCCCCCCCTCTCTCTTCAACAATTTTTGGCAAAAGTCTTTGGCTCGAACTTTGTTCGGCTCTTGGCGTCCCTCTCTTCTGTTGCTGCTGCTGCTGGTTGGTAACCCTGGTCCACCTTCCCGTGGTGGCTGCTGGTGGCGGTAGACGTGTTTCCGGCTTGCTGATTCCGGGTAGTCAAACAGCCAGTTAATATCTGGACATTTCTACAGAGTCCTGTTCTTAACAGTGAAATGAGGCGGAGATGAATTAAAGTTCCAGATGCCGCCCTACACAAATACATACATACCTATATTCTGTTATTAACATTTGTAAAAGTTATATTGGATTTCTTTGGGGAGGGACTGCAGGCAACATGAGCACGATTCTCTGCGAACGACGTCAGGAGCCAGAAGGTAAGTTTGGAAGCCATTAGTGAGACGGATTATTAACTCCGTGTGCTAGCTAACTTGTTCTTCCTCTCTTTTCTTCCCTTGACGCCCCTGTCACCCCATTGTTCATTCTCACAGATTGTAGCCCTTTCTTTTGACTTGCTAATGATACCAGTCAGCTTTGATAAGTAACTCGAACTTTCCGAACTTTCCTGAGTGTCCATTATCAAAGATACATTGATTTAGGGTATAGCCTTAATATACAAAATATTGTCATTGCACTCCCGGAGCCTCTGCTACTCATGATGTCCTGAATCTAATAATCCCTGAAATCCATCACTTCTAAACACCCTTTCCCATTGATTGTGAGTTTTTTTTAATATTTATTTCTTTTCTTTTTATATTATATTATTTTATGTTATTTTTATTATTTATTTATTTAGATTTTTTGCTGGTACCATTGGTTGAGCCCCAAGGATTGCCATCATTTATAGGTTTTTGTCTGCCTCCTATATATGCAGGATGTTATATATAATAATAGAAGAAGTATATGAAGGCGCGTCAAGGTCACTAACTGCATATTCCGCGACGCATTCATGTTACAATTCCATCCCTTCTCATCAACAAACTGTTGGTCTTAGAAATGCACTGCTTGCTAAGCATCGGACTGGTGCATTCAGCCTAGTATGATGTCTGCCTCAGTAGCCGAGTGGTCAGGAAGAGCATTTGCAGTAGCACACGCTCTTTGAGTGTCGACCGGGCTTCAATCCCATAACTGCTAAATACGGTCGATCTGCCAACCCCCGCTGGACCAGCGTGGCAGATTATGGTCCATTTTCCTCAACATGAATTGTTGAGGAGGCTTCCATCCTGCAGTGGATTGATAATGGCTGCAGTTTACTCTTTACGTAAGCATCGATACCACGAATTATATAAGTGAAAGGCATACGGAATGAGAAAGAGGGCAGCTAACGAATGACCTTACAGCCTATAGAATTTCACTCTCACTATAGGCTTATCTCTAATAAGACAGTATGAGATGTAGTGGCTCGCCTCCTAGTGGCATGTCCCAGTATCGGGAAGCAGATACCCATGCATGCCACAAAGTATACTACTTGGTAATTTCTTGGTAATTGCTGCTTCCTGGCATTACAGTGGCCAGAAACAACACTTTTAACTTAACAGGCGTACAAAAAATATACCAGGTTAAAAGCGATAAAATATCTGAAGCTTTCGAAGGCTCAGCCTTCTTTCTCAACAGTAGTGTTGAGAAAGATTTGTTATTTGTTGTTATTTGGTTTTTTAGGAGCATTAGCAACTAAGGCCATATTGCTCCGGGATATGCGGTGGTCATTCCCTGACCTTTCCGCGTCCTTCGTATTTGGTGGTGACGGGCTCGAACCCCGGTCTAATCAAGAAGCGTGTGTTACGCATTGCTGCTCCTGCCCACCTGGCTACGGAGGCGCCATTGAGAAAGAAGGCTGAGCCTTCGAAAGCTTCAGGTATTTTATCGCTTTTAACCTGGTGTATTTTATTGTATTTTATGATATTTTAATTGTTTGTTTTATATCCACTATAAATAGTAATTTATTGTAAGCTTAATTATAAAGTTATCAAAATTTTGGCTTTCGTTTTATTTTGTCATTTCAACATACGGTTGGTGAAAAATACTTAAAATTATATTATTTATCTTAATTTTATTAAAATTTATTATATGCATATTGGTTTATGTGTAGATTTTCGATTATGTCAATTTATTCAGATATATTGCATAGCTCTTGTATTCTCTCTTTCTTTTTAATTGGGAGATATTCACAAATTTCGTAGAGATTTATTACAAAAAATTATTTGCAATTTTACGTATTATGTAAAATCACAAATTACATAAAGTAAAAGGAGACGAAGGAAGTCTGATATTACGATGTGTAGTAGGGGGAGGGGAAGCAATGGTGGTTTTTTTAATTTTTTTTTTTAATAAGAAGATATATAACTGGGCTCAAAAATTAAAACTCGAATTACGTAATTTGCGAATAGTCCTCTACTAATTAAACAGACTGACACAATTTATGTTTTTATTATTGATATATTCATGAAAATACAAATATAAATGTTAATAAAATTTTGTTCTTCTAAAATCGATTTAATTCCTTTGTAGAAGTATAGCTGTTAGTGTTGTCAGAACAATAATTGACAAGAATCTAGTATTTCAGCGAAGAAAGTTTATTCGTTGCAAACTGTTCTTTAACTGTAATCATTTACAAGGCTCATACAAACAGTAATGAGGAAGAAAAAAAAAAAAAGAAAAGAGAAAAAAAAAACAAGTGACAGAAGAGGCTTCCTCCGATCACAAATAAGGCACAACAACCCAGTAAGTTTCCCTCTGCCTTGTCGACATGGAGATCAAGTAAAGGGATAAACTCAGTCTGAATCAGTTTACGTGACCTAAACCCACATCCAATGGCTAAAAGGAATATCCACTTGGCACTTCAGCAGTACATTCTCACCGTGAAGCGTATCTGATTCATCTGACAAAGAATAGGGAAAAAGATTTGCGGATTTGATCGAATCTTTGTTTCTGTGCGCAGAACACGGATTGCTCCATGCTATTATGGTTGATCAAATTAAGCACAGAGATGAGATACATTTAAAGAAAAAATGTACATTCTTGCAGATTTTTAAGCCTCTATCTTACTCACACACGCACGCACGCACACACTCACTCTTTCTCTCTCTCTTTGTCTCATTTACTCTTTGTTTAAATAAAGTATTAATGGACAAGAGCAGTATTTTCTGGGAAAAATGACGAGTTTAATAAACTTGAGAAAGAAAATATGCATACAACAATTAACAAGGCGTCAGTGATCCGAAATAAATTCTTTCAGTACTCTTGTCGAACATGGATTAGCCTCTTTATAATGTATTATCATTACAGTAATTAGTAACATGGTATTTACATCTGGGGAGAACGTCTCTCCCCTCGAGGAAAAAATCCTCAGAGGTGGGAACGAAAAAAAAAATCATGTATGTAGAAATGTTACCTTCTCTTGTGAAGGCCTAAGAAGGAATAGAACCTGATTGTAAGTTTTAAAAGTTCTCACTTTGAATGGGATGGACTTGCATAGAAAATATAGAAACCTCGAGATTAGAAAACATCTATTCTAGAGAAATGCATTGGCAAGCATTGGGAGAGGCTGCTATGATTTGACAAGACATGTTAACAAGTGTGCTGTCGTATAACTGTCAAGCTATTAATCTAGACCCTGATGTACTAGTTTTTAAAGAATAATACCCCTTAAGCAGTTAATCTTTTAACTATACTTGTATGATCAAAGAAGTCTTTCCTGAGGGGCAGGGTGAATGAACACATTTTGACCAACAGGGGTACAACAGTCTTGACTGTACAAAAGAAGACTTTTAGATCTAATTTCCGTATCATACAATTAAGTTGCCTGGGAAAAGACAAAACTACGAGTTTTTCCCATGACCGAATTTGCATATTACGAAACTGCTTTTGCAGAAGTGACACTAAACTCTCGAAGTTTAGTTAAGTGGATCCTAAGATTAGAGCAAAACTTCTATCATTACCCAACTAAATATTTTTTTTTCTGCCAATTTGGCAAGGTCATTTATTTACAAAGGTAAAGCTAATTGGCGACTATAATTGCTGGAGCAAATAGAAAAAACACCGATTCTTATAAACGTTTTTTTTTTCCTTTTTTTTTTTTTCAACTTCATTTGTTTTTGTTCTATGTTCTAAGCAAAGTCGTGGAGGTAATGTCAATTAAATGACCCTGTGTATTTTTCCTCCCACGATCCGATGGAAGGTCTTAAAAAAGTGATGCAAGTAATTACGCGCAGAGAGAACTAGCGCCAGTGGATGTGTTTAGTGTGTAAATGTGCACGATAAGGGGGCAGCAGTGGAATAAATCTAACTAAATTATTGCAAATTTCTAAATTATAAACCATCTAAATGATTGAGAAAAACCTGGTAGAAGTATGAGAAAAGTGAGAATTTGTACAAAGTGCAATGGACTGTGGATCACAGCAAAAACCAGTAGAATAATCTCGTGGTTTGGCAGAGTTATTATAAAAAATACAAAATTGTACTTAATATTTACCATTCTTATAATACAGTATATATAGCAATACATTAACAAGAAAGAAAACAGTATCAACAGTGTTGTGATGGTAAATAAAACTATACTAGGACTAGGCAAAATAGAAGGGGTCACCAAACAACAGAGCTTTGTATTATTAGCTATAGAATTGGTGGCACAAGGATATTTGAAGGACTTCAAAACTACGTAGGAGTAGGAGGAGGAGGTGACCGTATACATTACGATGAAGATACGAATAAGATAATATACAGAGGTATGCTAGAGGAACATAGTGAGTACCATAATCTCAGAGTTGGAAGTAATTTTTGATCTACATTGCAAAACCTGGACTTTTTAAGTATAAGACAAGCTAAGGACAGAAAGTCTGATGAAGGAAAAATTGTCCAACATTAAAAATATCTGTATTTAAGCTGATGACTTCGGTAGCGACATTGCGCAATTGTGATCTTTGTTCTTCTACATAGCAGGTGTGGCTACATCAAACCTTTCTATATGGAAGGATAATATGGGTCAAAAAGAACGTTATTGCAGTATACCAAGACCTTTTACTATTGAAGGTCTAGTTAACGATGCATCTAGTTCAGGAGAGCTTAAGGTTAACAGTGACAGCGTTTAATTGGAGAAATACGAATAAAGATCATTAGTTTAGGATTGGATTAAGAATGCCAATGCAAACAGGGGTTGATACATTGAAATTACGGAATGCAAACTAATGCGCAGCTAAAGAAGCTAAAAAGTGATGAGGTACCTAAGCGGTGGACAACTTATTTAATCTGAAATGTGAGGCATATAAACTTTTATAATTTCATTTTCTACAATTGGCCCAGTGAGATCACACATACATAACTGGCAGTTTGTTGCTAAGAAATAAAATTGGCTAAATCTGGTTCTGACTGGCTGACAGGACTGGAACAACTTCGTTGTGTGAAGTTTGGTCTCTGGACAGAGAGTGAATTGGCGTTCAGGAAGTGCGAACGGAGGGTTACTTAGTTGGTATGTCAAATCGGGTCACAGGAAGCCGTGCTATCACAGCGTCATCAGCATGAAAGACAGAATGGGTCAGCAATCAGACGATATGACAAAGGTGTGGCTTAATGTCACTAGGGGCAGAAAAAAGCTTTTAGCAGTTCAAGGCCTGTTCGATGGTGATCACAAATGAGAAAAAATGTTTATGTATATAATATATAATTTTTTGTGTGCGTATGCATATATATAATATATATATATCTACGTGTATGGATAATGTAAAATGAATAGATACACAGTATATTCATGCGTGTAAATATACGTTTTACATGGCTCACACATACATATGTGTATATACGTATATGTGTGTGTGTGTAACACATATATAAATATATATATATATAAATACACATATATATGTACAATATATACATGCATGGGCACACACACAATAGTTATCATTAGAGGAACAGAAAGAGACCGGACTCGTTTATTCGAAATTCGGGCTTGGCTGTTCCTTGGAGTCTTTGTAGGCTAGGCCGCCTGACGGCTAGTGTCTGAAAATTGCACAAGGAATCGACTGGCCATTACTAGAACCAATCATCTTCATCTGAATCACTACGACGAACCCCCAAGCGACCTGTCCGTACACCAAACACTGAGGGCTCTCTACGTATCCTTTCCCGTTCTCTGTGACCTGGTTTGTATCCATTGGGCAGAGGGGAAGGGAGCTGTCGAGAACCTCTCCCGATAGCAGCAGCAACCTCAAAGCTGAGTGGTTCTTCGTGCCTTTGACGTAGATGTCTGTCCTGGTAGGTCAATGGATGCTGGTACTGATCACGTTCACTGTAGCGGGGATCTCTGTGTCCTGGCAAACTGATACTACTGATCGCCCTAGCTCCTCGGGTAAGAGCGGGGCCAGGTATTCCTGTAAAGGGAGACGTCCGTTCTCGCCAGAGGGGCGGCATTTGAAGTTTTGGCATATGAGTTGGAGAAGCGTTCACCCTGGGAAAATTGATATCCCCCAGTAATCTTCTGTGTTGGGGCACGGTAGGAGAATGGGACACCATTGGGAGAGTAATTCCCTCCATAGAACGCACATCCAACCGTAACCTGGAAGGCTTGTTTGGAGTAGGGGGCAATCTTCTTCCTCCGGGTCGTCTCTGCAAGGGCAAACTATGGGCGGAAGAGGGGCTCGGACTGCGGGATCGGTGGTCCAAATGTGTAGTGCCATAGTGATAGTCGCTATGAGTAGGAGTGGGATTAGGACTAGGACTACGAGATCGCCTATGAAGGCACGTGCTGTGGAACTCTGGACTATTACCTCGGCTCCAGCCGGGTGTCGGTGACGCTCCTCGCCATAAAGGTTTGCTTTGGCGTCGCACAGGCGATCTTCCTCTTACAGGAGAGCCATAAGGATGGATCGATAGATCATCTCCTCGAACTTTAGCTGGAAGGGGAAAGAAATAAAAAGATAACTTTGATTTTTGCAAGAGAAACACATGATTTATTGTTTTTAAATAAAAATGGAATTGATCCATTTACTATTAAACATGAAATAAAGTCAGCCAAATATGCTCTTATATATATATATATAATAGTAATAGAGGTAGTAAAGAATGGATACTGATTTATTAAAAATAGATATTTTTGAAGGATTATGGGGTACTGCTATATATAGCAGAAAGAACCCAACGACCATAAAGGAATGTAGGTAAGTAGATTGTCGTAAAGGGAGAGGAGACAGTCTAACGAAACCTGAAGTCGAAACTATGAAAAAATACAAAGGCACCTGTAAAATAAAAAAAAACAGTATATTAAAAGTACTTAATGCTGTAAATCCGATAATTTTAACGTCGTCTTCAAGGATAAGCCGTCAAAACCAATGGATATACAGCAAGAAGTAAGGCCTCTGTTTCTAACATTTCATGTTAGAAACAGAGGCCTTAACATGGCACGTGGTGAAAACAAATAATCAAAGGTACAGCTTGAGAGTATATAGAAGCTAGGTTAAGGGTGGTGGTAAATATATAGAATGCAGACGTGTATTTCATGGCTGACCCGACAGAGGCAGAGATAGGAAAAGGAAGAAATAAATAAACAAAAGAAATAAAATAAAATAAGAAGCCGATAGGGAGGGTCAAAGATGAAACTTATTGTTGTACCATGCGGGAGTCGAAGTGTGGAATGTGTGGCGTAGACCATCATGCTGCATTGGAGATGACAAAAGGAAATACCGGCTATACTCAAGAGTATTAGGCCCGACGTAGCCGAGTGGTCAGGAGCGTAAGTGCAGTAGCACGTGCTCTTTGAGTGGAACGAGGTTCAAGCCCGTGACTGCTAAATACGATTAACATTTGTATCGATGATTTATTGTAAACTCCACTGACCTGGTGGTCGTGCCGGAGTATAAACAAGAATATTTTAAATATATAGTATGTTATAGCGACCTCAAGCGTTGGAAGGCAGTAAGTCGGACGAGATTAAGATTGCTAGGTGTGATGGGAAAATCGGCATTAAACGAATGGAGCAGTACATCCCAGGATAGTGGAGAAAAGACCAACTGTCAAAGTGGCGTAATGTAGACGCTGAACTTCGTTTAAGGCGAAAAACGCGAATTATAGCAGAAAAATAGCATCTTGATATTGGGTTTGTGAAACTAATGGTGCACAAGAAATAAGATATAGGGTACTAAGACAGTTGCAAGTAATATGAGGAAGAGGGAATATAGGTGTGCTGGGGCAGTCTGGGTTCGCGAATCCCGTCCCTATAGTAGGACCCTGAACATAGTTCTGGGAGCATGCTTCATGTGTTTAAGTTAATTATGCTAACAATAGTAAAAGATTGCCATTTAAAAAATTATTACCCTTTAAAATTAATATTAATACTAATACCCCCTTAGTAGCCAACCGATGGGCACAAGTTTTCTAGACTGTGAGACACCAAAGGGCTGTAAACTGTATAAACTATACATTATATACACAGCCTGAAAGCAGAGGATGTCGGCTTGCTGTTGTACTATTAATATCAAAAAGGTGGTTAAGCAATTTTTTATGTTTTAATATATGGAGAGCTTTATAGAAATGATAATAAAGATAGGCTGTAGGAAACATATTATCCAGTAGTTTATTATAGAGAATTTTGATATTGTGTATAATCAAAATATTGTTACTACATATGGTGGCTATTCTGATGCACTGGAAAATAATGATGTTGGAATGCACTTTTTTTGATATGTTGGAGTGCCAGTGAGTGAAGTTGACTACATTAAAGTTAAATGCATCTTTTTTGTTGTAAATATTTATGGTGATTAGCGAGCTATTGAAGTCAATGTCCAGATCCAAGTAGTTGGCTGTAAGGTTATTGCTCTTGGTTCTTTCCATTGTCAGTTCTGGAGGATAAATATTAGCAAAGTCTTATCAAAAATTGGTGTAGTTTATAACCAGTAAGTTATCTATGTATCTAAACATGTATAGTTTTGAAGGTAAGGGTTTCAGACCAGTACAGATAAAGATCAGCTAAGGCACAGCTAGCTCCGCTACCCATAGGGGTTCCTTTGGCTTTCAGGTAAACTGTATTGGCATCAAAGATATAGTTGTTTGAAACACAAAGGTTGGTTAGGTTATTCCGATATTCAGGTTTGCAGTTTATAGTATGTTTATAATTAATGTACAGTTTGTTCAGAACTGATTTCAAGTTTGCTAGATCTGTACTGGTGAAAAGGCTATTGAAATCAAATGTTGATATGTGTGAAATATTGTTATTTTTCAGTGCATCTATTACTGGAAAATTGTTAGTAATGATTCTGCTGTCTGGTAGGAGGCTTGAGGAGTTGTTTTAAACCCTTGCCAAGTTTATGTGCATAGCTGCTTTTACAAGATGTGATGAATCTGAAACCAATAAGATTTTTGTGAAATTTAGGTATGAAATAGATGTAAGGGAAGTTATAATTACTAATATTAACTTTTAATATTTTTAATTTTTTGCTGAAAGCAACAAGCTTCTTGGTAATAATACTACTATAGTAATAGGTTTGTAAGTGGCACTGGAGTTGAGTTCTGCATTTAAGGTCTGGTAATAAAAGGTTTTGCAGATAAAGGCGTAGTTGTTGGAGGCTTTGTCTACAGTAGTGATGATAAAATGTTGTTTAATATTGGAGAAGTTGTATTTAATACCAGTTGCAGGAAGAAAACCATGTGCTGTTAAAGTCTTATAGTTATGGAGCAATTCAGTAAGCACTATATTTATCCATATTTGGAAGACTTCTATCGGGGTGTTATGTTTGTAGGATAGCATAAAACAGAAGCTGAGTAGATTTTGATATAACTGTTTTTTGACATTAGCAAGGCTGATTTTCTTGTATAGCCTGAAATTAAAGCCATATGACATGATGTCTCCTGGTTGGGGATTATTTCTAAATTATCCGTGATGATGTGCCCAAAATGTGTATTAATGTAGGGCTGTAAGTTAGTTTGGTTGCATATGGAATTCCAATAGTTGCAACCTTCACATACCAAGTACTCAAGTCTTCTGAAATAGAATCCACTTCCACAGCTGACTTGGACACATAAACTACAGATGCTATATTTAGGCGCTCTCTTGCCAAAAATTGCAACTACAAACTGTCAAGATTTATTTATAACTACAATGCAAAATACCGAACAAGCTTTAACGAAATTATCAAATGTTTTAGGAACCAGCTAAATGCAAATTTGACGTCAAATTTTCAATCATGTACTTTTAACGTTCAACTGTTGCTTACAGTATTATACCTGAAAGTCCACTTCAGATTTTGACAGAACCCCCAATGTGGGGTATCTAACGTTCTCAGCTCATCTAATGCTTCGTTTTCTGGCCAAATTAGCAAAGTTTCCAATATGAAGCTTAAATGCAATGAAGTTAGACTCAAAAATGATCCACCATGCATTTCTTGCACTAGTGAACTCGTTGCATTTGTGAACCCTAGAAGGACCATCGAAGTATTAACCTAAAAACTGCAAGCGCTGCCTACATCATCAACTAATCAAAATAAATTTATCTTCACCTCACAAACTTACCACATATCAAATCTCACTAGTGCTCCAAAATTAACTTGATGTCACAGCATTAGTGACAAAAAACTGCGAAATCTAGTATTTAGAATGTGACCAAAAGGTTATTAAATTGTTAGATCCTGCAGTTCGGCCTATGGGAATGTTCTTAGATCAATTTTGAGTGCCTTTTCATGATCGATCAGATGAGTTGACTGAAGACGTCATGACCAATTTCAAAATTAAGCTACCTTAATTCCACATCCACATAAGTAGATTCCTTTGAAAGATGCAAGTAGGGCTATTAACTACTACCACACAAACACACCCACTGCTTTATATGAAAATTTTAATTTGAATTTAAACCAACAAGTCTTTCAAACATCCCTATACAGAATCTTTCAATCACTTAATTTCAAGCTCCCTTAGCTTCCTTCAAAGTTGTGAAGAGTATCTTCGCTAATTCCTTAATGTGTTGTTAAGGTTTATGATAATAAACCTGAACAACACATTAAAATAAATTATTAGCCAACTTCAAATTAAACCAGATAAGTGCTGCATCTATCTTCCCGTGGGAAGATAGAAGCAGCATAGTAGCAGCTTCTAATTAAATATATGTGGGATAAATTATAGCCAATTTAGCAGAATCAAATATCATTGCAATATCTAAAAGAATAATAGGTTGGTGGATACCATAGTATAGTCAGGCATTTCGTAAAAATAAACAAGAACTCAATTCTCTATGGGAAAACAACTCCGCAAATATAACATTCTGAAAAGCTTAAGCAATGGAGGAAATGCAGGCGCAAATAAAGTTTATATTAATAATACTGTCAGCAAAAGGAAAATCACAAACAATGAATATTCCAGTGAGCTCATATTGTACTTCAACCCGAAGGAATATTTTCCATGCATTTTTCGGTCTACCTCCGGTAATCTGCGTCTAATCACCATTCCAGATAATGTGTCAAACCTGACTCTCAGGTGAAGGTTAGTATCATTACGCAATTCATTAATTTTTACTAATTCCCTTCCCTTTTCCATTTGCACAGTAACACACTGCTCAACAAAATTAACAGAATAAAATGTTTTTTATGAATATTTTATTTTAAACAGTTTCGTCCAAGGCGAATATTTGATGTAATAGGCATCCGGGAATGCAAATTCCGAGTATCCATTAGAAATCGATCTACCACCTTACATAGCCGCACATTATGCAAATTATTCATGCCTATAAAGATACGACCACATCACTTCATTCCTGTTTTTTAACGTTCTCAGTGGGATTACCACATCTCCAATACTTACAATCGCAATTCATCGTCGTTTAGATGATTTTTTGAGAGATGGTGGGCCATTAGACGACTTGAAGACGGGCAGTCGCTGGCGGAGCTGGCACGTTGGCTTAATGTGTATGCAGTTTCAGGAAATGAGAACGATTACAAGAAGAGCTGGCCAAGGTTGCACAAGGACTACGTCAACCAAAACAGACCTCTATCTGGCTCTAACAGCAAGACGGAACTCTACGATGTCCTGTCATCAACTGTACCTTGAGTTGCTGCTGCCACATGCGAAAACATTTCCAACCGGACTGTGTTAAGAAGGCTCAATTCAAGTGAACTATACGCAAGAAAGCCAGTGGTTTGTTAGCACCTTAACCCAAAATCGCTGCAGAGTTCGTCGAAACTGGTACAACGAACATGTGACTTGAAGCCCGGACAAACATTATTTCATCTGTAGACAATGTGGAATGCGACACCATCCCTCCAATACATAGGGAAAGGGGCACTTATCGTGAAGGCGATGTTCTCCACCGCAAGTGCCCCTTTCTATCGTGTGGGGCAAAATAACGATCAACGGCTGTCCCTCATGTTTTTGATAGGGATACCGTAACTGAACAGGGGTACTGACAACAGATCCTCGAAACCTATGTGCGACTTTTTAGGGGTGCAGTTGACCCAGATTTTCTTTTCATGCACGACAACGCACATAGAGCTCAAGTGAAAGAGGAATATTTTGAAATTGAAGATATCCAGCGACTGCTGTGGCCAGTACGATCACCAGACTTAAATCGGATTGAACATGGGACGCCCTTGGAGTCGCATTGCACGCTGACAGCCAACTCCTCGGTCACCTGGTGAGATAAGGTCTGCCCTGGTGGAAGAATGGGAATTTTTGCCACCATATAGACACCCTTATATTGAGCATAGTTCACCGCTTCCAACTGCTAATGTTTAGCAGTTGGAAGGGATCGTGCCCCGTAGTGATGTCATGTGATCATATTTTTGAGCATCTTGTGTCGACTTCTGCAATGTGACCTTTTTGGTTGCTCTTATACAACCCCCTATAAATGTCCCTTATACCTGTCGGAAGTTTCTTCCTGTCTCCTGATTTCATCGTTATTCTATGGTACACCACCATATAAAATTTTGTCCCTCTTTATCGCAAGCTGCACGAGTAACACCACGTTTTCTACGTGTCTGTTAATTTTGTCGAGCAGTGTAGGTTTTGACTTTTCGTTTTTAATTTGCTGATTCCTCCCACTCCCTCACACGCCTGGCTTAACTTTTTGTAGGTGACATGTTGATCTAATTTTTCGAGGCTTGGACATAAAAGTAAGTTCGATTTCCTTTCGGGGAAGCGTTCCTAATAAACTGTGAGTTCAATTTATCGCGATCAGCTTATCTGAAAGAGTAAATTATGTATAACAATTTTTTTTTTTCATGTAAATATTACCTCTTGCTCTTCCTTTTCTGCTCGTTTCGAATTTTACTATATCCACCATATCGCTAACAGCATCAGAAAATCCGATATCATGGGGTCCTCTTCTAGGAGATGGGGATCGCCTAATTGGCGTTGGCGATCGTGCTCGTAAACGGGGAGGGGTAGGTGACTCTCTTCTGAGGCGCACAGGTGATGGCGATCGTGACCTCAGCCTATCATGATACCTATATTCTTCTGGTCGGAGCTCGCTTCTTTCCTATAAAAGCAATTAAAGGAAGAGTATGCATCCCTCACAAATAAAAAACAACGTTAATTAGGAAAACTACAGCAGATGGGAACTGTGTGTGAGTGGTTAAAATTTTCCTTGCATCAATATTATTATTATTATTATTATTAGCTACTGGTGCAAGGAAGCCTGAGGCTTATACTGCACCAGCCAAAAAAAATTCCCGAGTTACCCTGAGAGAGAGTCAAAAGTAGAAGGTAATAATAACAATCACCAAGAAAGAGAAGAATGACGATATCAAGCTCAGGACCCTGGGTGTGCCAAGCTCATACTCACCAGATGTGAGCCCCTTATTAAATACTGTACCATTTTTCAAACAGAGTAATTGCAGTTTATAGTCACTGAATGGTCAATAACAAAATACATCATCTCACGATAACTTAATTATTGTTATTATTACAAAATAACATATAATAGTGTATAATAAACGAAATAACCGCACATTTTTTTTTTTACAGCATTTGGAAAAATTCAGATAAATTTATAACAAGGGCTTCAACCATATAAGAGCTGTATAACATTAATGTTCTTGAGTTGGAAAAAGCTACACTTGAGAGATGGAATTATCGCAATATTTGTTTTTTTTTCGATTTTGGCTGAAGCTGAGATCGAACATTTCAGAATTACTGAGCTTGTTGTTTACTTCCAATGAAACGGTATTGTTTTATAAAGGTTCAATCATTATTTTATTTGATATACAAGATGTACTTCAGCACATTGAAATTTAATTATTTCAATATATTTATTTCTTGCCCATTGTAACCAAATAAAATCATTAGTTTTATTCATAGGGGACGCACAAATTCATTTTAATATTTTAATGTGATTGATGCAATTGATGAATTTTTCAAACTTAATTTTGATTTTTTTAAAAAAAAAAACTTATGTATATTAATAACCAATTAAATAATAAAAAGATCCAAAGATGAATAAAATGTTGTTGTAAACATCAGTAAATATCAGTGAATGATAATAATGTAATGTGAAACGTGAATGTTCGGATTAATCATCTGAATTTAACATTAACATTACTAAGATGGTTATTAACTTTCCCGATATTAACTCAATTTTCAAAGAGATTTAATTGGATATTTAACTTTCAAAGACCTGAAAGACAAACAAGATAATTTTGAGAGATGTGGGCGCCAACAAAAAAAAAAAAAAAAAAAATAGCAAAGGCTTGATATCCTAATCTATACAATGAGCTACCAAAATATTAAAAAAATGTACGTAATAGAACATAGGTTGCCTTTGGCAACGACGATAGCAATAATCTTGAGTGGCAATGATCGAACTAGATATTGAAGATGTAGGAAGTTGTTGTAGGCTTTTAGGCCCATCAGCAGCTTTGCCTATACCGAGTTGTACATCACATACTGAGTACTGCGTACAGGTCTGGAGTCCTCATTTTAGGAAGGGTGTAGATTTGCTTGAGCGTGTACAGAGAAGGGCAACAAGATTGGTGAGGGGAACGAAGGGGTCCTCTTACCAAGAGAGGCTTAAGTTCTGCAAATTGCAGCTGTTGGAGACTAGGCACATGCGAAGTGATCTGATTGAGGTGTATAAGGCCTTGAATGGGTTGAACACGCTGAATTCTGATGGGATTCTTCCGCTTGCTCAGATTACGAATCTAAGGGAGCATAAATTCAAATTGAGGAAAGGCAGCTGTAGAATAGATGTGCAGAAATTTGCCTTTACCCAGCGGGTGGTTAATGGCTGGGACAAACTTCCATCTGTTGTTGTGGAAGTTGATAGCTTACATAAATTGATAGCTTACACAAGGAGGAACTGGACAAACTTTTAGAGGGAATGGTTGCGTGAATTTTTTTTTTTTTTTTTTTTGCTGATGCTACATAAGCTCACATGCTTGCATTACATGCCTCTATTATTATTACATGTCTGTAAACCGTTCTGTGGTCGATTTACTATTTTTCTGGATGAAAAACCACAATTTCCTGGATAAAAAGCCATGCTACCCTCGCCTGAGACCGACTAACATGGCCCTTTTGTGAAAAATAATCATAAAAATTCCTTGCGTCATTGATGGGATTCGAACTCAGGTGAATGATTATACCAACTATACTACCCACGATGGCATCCATCAGTGCCAAACGATGTGAACTATTATTCGTCCAACCATATATTTCTTCAGTGTTGAATTCAGGGGAGTTACGGGGGTGAGTTTCACCCCCGGTGGAATAAAATCTCCCCCCCGGTGAAAATTAGTAATTTTTATTTTATAAAACACGAATTCAATAAATTTATGTCAAATAAACATAACACGAAAAATCACATCAACTAATGTGGTACTTGTTAGGTACACGGCGAAAATAAATCACTAAAATTCCAAAGACGCGAAATTTTCAAAATAATTAAATGGGCAATATTTCTGGCTGCACAAATTGTAACTAAAAGCCACTATTTCAAGTGTCCGCATCTTCGTTTTATGGTTTTCAGGTTCCCTTTATTTTCACACGAACCATCTCTTGATAGTGTTTCACACAAACGGTCTACTTGTGACAAATTCTTTGTTTGTATATCGCAAACAAGATTGCAGCCCGCTAATAGGTTCGCCTGAATTGGTTCCTGACAGATGCTATCGTAATTGTAATTATAAAGTGTACCGCGACTTTCAGGGGAGTCTGCAGCCACTAATTCAATCGTCAGCAGTTTCGCTTTACGGTTTTCACATTCCCTTTGTTTGTTTTTTTTCACACAGGGGTCTACTTGTGACTAATTCTTCCTTTGTATACCACAAACAAGACGGTTTGGTCGTAGCCTATAAAAAATACATTTTATATCCTTTTTATTATATATGCATTGCATATATAATAAACTGCGAAACTGCTGACGATTGAGTTAATGGCTACAGATTCCCCTGAAAGCCGCGGAACACTTTATAATTACAATTACAATAGCATCTGTCAGGAACCAATTCAGGGGAACCTATTCGTGGCCCGCAATCTTTGTTTGCGATATACAAACAAAGAATTAGTCACAAGTAGACCGTTTGTGTGAAACACTAGCAAGAGATGGTTCCTGTGAAAATAAAGGGAATCCGAAAAACCAGAAAGAAACCATAAAACGAAAATGAGGACACTTGAAATAGAATAATGGCTTTTTAGTTACAATTTGTGCAGCCAGAAATACTGTCCATTTAATTATTTTGAAAATTTCGTGTTTTAATTTTAGTGATTTATTTTCGTCGTGTACCACCTAACAAGTACCACATTAGTTGATTTGATTCTTCGTGTTATGTTTATTTGACATAAATTTATTGAATTCGTGTTTTATAAAATAAAAATTACTATTTTTTCACCGAAGGGGAATTTTATTCCACTGGAGGTGAAACCCAACCCCGGTCACCCCCCCCCCCCTGGATTCAACATTGATTGGAAGGCAAATTGCTGCTACTCATTAGAGACCATTTCAACCTGCCAAGTAACTGCATCTTTCAGGACGTCTCTGTCCTCATCATCGGGCGAAAAGTGTAAGTAGGAACTTCTATAATTACTTTAGCTTCATTTCTGCATTAGAGGTTCGACAGTAATGTGTTTCCATTTGTTACAGGCGAAAAAAATGGTTGGAAGAACGATCCATTACAACTCTTAAGTGGCCAGGAAACAGCTCGGATCTGAATCCTATAGAGAACTGTTGGCATCGTGTAGCATCTGCAGTTACCAGAAAGAAACCAAAGACCCTTCGTGAACTTCAGGAAGCCATAATTCGTGTTTGGAACCACGAACTATCAGTTGATTATCTTCAGAAATTGATCATGTCAATGCCTCGACTGTGTGCTGCTGTCATCAGCGCCAGAGGCGGTTCAACTAAACATTAGTTTTCATTTTGTTTTTCATTTAAAATGAAAAACTGAAGCAAATTGAGGGCTTCTGATAACATTTCAGCCATAATTGGCGTGTTTACCAAAACTGTTTATAAAGGTTGCAAATGCTTATGTTGGAATATTTTGAGAGCAGCTGTCAAATATTATTTAGCTTTGCCTTAACTATTAATAAATATCTTTTGTTTATATTTCTATTTGTGAGGAGAGTCATTAATGCAACATATCGCGAAAAACGGTTAGAAATGTGAAATCCTAGGTGATGCACTTTCTTTCAACACCAGTGTATATATGGCGCCTCCGTAGCCAGGTGGGAAGGAGCAGCAGTGGGTAGCACACGCTTCTTGATTAGACTGGGGTTCGAGCCCGTCACCACCAAATATAGAGGATGCGAAAAGGCAGGGAATGACCACCGCATATTCCCGGAGCAATATGGCCTTATTTGCTAATGCTCCTAAAAACCAAAATAACATAACAAACCAGTGTATATGCATATTATGCATAAATATAAATATAGAGATTTGTTTGTAACATATACATATGTTGCAAATATTAAATAATAGTAAAAAGTATACTACATATACCTCCCGAAGTTTACATTCTTCCCCTCGGTGCATGTACCCCCGAAATTTACATTCTCTCTCCCCTGGTGCAAACACTCTGGATTCAACACTGTATTTCTTCCAGAAGCATGGACCGACCATTTTGTTCAACAAGTCCCTAAAGTTAAGAGCCATAAATGAAATAAGTGAAAGATCACAATTGGGTGAAGGATCACAGGCCAATTGCAGTCAGTTGTACTCTACAAAAAAATTTTGAAAACACGGGATTGTGCCAATGATATACAGGAATTTTGCCAGCATCAACAAGGAGGTGATTATCCAATTGCAAGGGAATGATTAGGCCGCATTCGCATCTTGAAAACTGCGGTTTGGGGGCCTCATTTTAGGAAGGATGTAGATCTGCCAGAACGGGTACAAAGAAGGGTAACGAGATTAGTAAAGGGGAACAAAAGGGTGGTCTTACCAAGAAAGGTTTCATTTCTGCAAATTGCAGCTTCTGGAGACTAAGCACACCTTCGAGGTGATCTTGATTGATATTTTGAATGGATTGAGCAAGCTCAGTGCTGATGACATTCTTCTTCTTGCTCATATTACACACATGAGGAGGCCTAAATTCAAATCGAGGAAGGATGGTTGCACGACAGATATGCGGAAATTTGGCTTCAGTCAGCAGGTAGTTGATTGTTGGAACAAACTTCCATCTATTGTTGGAAGTCGATAATTTAAATTTCAAGGAAGAACTAGACAAGCTATTGGAATGGATGGACAGATGATGTGAGAATTTTTTTTTTTTGACTGATGATTTATAAACTTGCTTTCTTGAATTATTTGACACTATTAATACTAATACTAAAATGAACTATTGTCTACTTACCTATGACGTTTTTCCCAGAGTACTTTCCGAAAAGTGGCGTTATTGTATCCCGTATGGATACAATAACGCCATTTGACACTTTTCGATATCATTATTTTTTGCTAATCAACAGAATAAAAAAGACGCCTTTTCAATTAATAAATAGAACTTCCTAAAATCTAAGGAATTAAATATATATATATATTAATTTTTAAAGATTTTTAAAAATGTGTTCACTCTCTCTCCTTGAAAGTAATCATTAAATGGAAGTAATGTGTGTTTATACAACATAAAAGCAATTTATTGCCAAGTAAATTAAATAAAAATGACATAATAATACATGTAAATAAACTAAAATTGAATAACCCGGTTACATAAGCTAGAGGTTTAATCACACATTTCACGACTTCCACAAGAATTTCGTTGATTATCATAAAGAAGGTAATATCTCTCTCTCTCTCTCTCTCTCTCTCTCTCTCTCTCTCTCTCTCTCTCTAATATAATTTAAAAATAACTGTTTCTTTTGGTTGGCTTCAATTTTTCTGATAAGGCACGGCACAATTGCACTGAGTGGCCACTTTATTAGCTACAATACCAATAATAACTGTAAAAGATAAAATTACAGTAATCCCCATGACTGAACCAGAGGGATTTACAAAAAACAGAAAAACACTAAAACTAGATAATAAATTTAATTAATTAAATAACTTTGAACATGGCATGATGTTTTGAATGGATTGAGCAAGATATTAACTTTGATAGTCGATGTAGACGCGCCGGTATGAGTATCTTGGAAACTGAAACCACAATAACGTCCAGCCAACAGTGATCCGGTGGTCGGAAACAGCTCATTCGTGTGACAGGCTAACAGAGGTTGAGAAGCGTTGTACAGGGTAACAGAAATGCTACATTCAGTACATAACGGCCCCATGAAACGATATGGGGTTACTACTATAAACCCCATACAACGGTATGGTTACTACACCGGTGTGCAAAACTTAAAGACCAACACTATTTCTAAAGGTTACAGCCACAAAATCTTTACTTAAGGTACTCTTTACTGATGAGAGTAGATTCAGTCTCAAGAGCGATTCTGGACGTCAGCTAATCTTTTTTTTTTTTTTTTTTCTGGTAGTTGTTGGCGCATCGGCTTTTGTGGCCATAGTGCACCTCCCAAGGTTTTTGCAGTACTTTGATCCAAGCCCGAGGCGGGATTCGAACCCGCGACCTTTGGGTTGCCAGGCAGGCACCTTATCCACCTGGCTAGCCCGGTCGGCTCAGCTAATCTGGCGAGAGGTTGGCACACGGTATCACCCCGCAAACATCAAAAGGGATCGATATGGCGAAGGAGGTATTCTCGTCTGGTGAGGCGTTAACTTGGATGGACGTACACAACTCCAGATACTGGAAGGCGGTACTGTAACCGGTGCACGCTACTGTACTGAGGTAATCCTTCCCCCATGTGCGTCTGTTCTGAGGGGCCATTGGCCCCAAAGTTGTTTATGGATGATAACGCCACACCCTACTGCACTGCAGCTTTTGATATGCTTTTGGAAAGTGAGGACATTGTTCGTATGGATTGGCCTGCCCGTTCTACCGATCAAAATCACATTGAACACATATGGGACGCTCTGGGGAGATGCCTAGCGGCACGTCCACACCCACCAGAAAATGTTCACCAGCTGAAGATGGCGCTGACAGAGGAATGGACGATGTTACCGCAAGAACTTATCAAATACATACATCTAAGTATGGACAGGCGGTGCAAAAGCCTGCATCGACATTAGGAGAGCCTCTAGAATCTAGAATGGCCATATCTCATACTGAGGACCACCTCTTCCCTTTGTTCCATCTTTGGTACTGATAGTGATGCATCTGTATCATGGCAGCCAGTCCTATGTTTCCATTTTTGAATAAAGTCCCTCTGTACCGTTTTGTTTCAGTTGTTGTGTCGGTGTTGTTTCCTTCATTATTTCCGTACCTCACGAGGTTCCTTTGGTATGCTTTTCCCATATCTAGGTCACTCCTATGAGAAACTACATGAAAACCTGACTGGTCCTTAAATTTTGCACACCAGTATACCATAAATGGTTACATAACAATCTCATACAACGATATGGGGTTGTTATACATTATAACCATTCGCAGTTGTAATCATTCAGAACGCAAAACTCGTCCTACCTTGTTACGGATTGGGTATCACAGCTGATGACCGAACTGAGTTCCACTCCTTTCAGAAAAAAGAAAAACATTAGTTGGTGTTATGAACTCGATTTCTTCTGTTTCACGCCCATAAGAGGATTAGAATATTGTAAAAACAGAACGAGTCGATAGATCCCTGCTAGATGTCACAAACGCAGGCAGTATAATGGCTTGGGGAACGTTTTCGTTAAGCACGTTAACACCCTTGTTATACCAGTTAAGAAACATTTGGCTGTTACAGGTTATTTAAAATTGTTTTCGACCAGGCGCATCCCTTCAATGGCTGTAGTGTATCCATCTGTGAGTGGGTTCTTCTAGCAGGGCAAAGCGCCATGTCACAAAGCCAGAATTGTACAGAATTAGTTGCCGGAAAATAAGAGTAAATTCAATCAACTGCGATAGTCTTACCGGTCACAAAATGCACTTCATCCCACAGACATTCAACTGGAAAAAACACCTGTGGAATTGTAGTGAATTGAAGTCCCTGTGGGATGAGGTAAAACGAGCTCTTGGAGTACTCACCCGTAACCATCCAATCTGCAATAACTGTGGAAGCAACTGAGTCAGTATGTACCAGCGTCCCAGTTGTTGTAGTAGGGTTTTTTCAGACGCTGTTCTTGTCTTTGTTGTATCAGGATTTTACGAACATTAGTGACTAAGGCCACATTACTCCGTATATAATGTCTTTAAATTGCGTGTTCTGTGGTCGATTTTCTATTTGCTAGACACGTGTTTCCGGGAGAAAAATCATGCTACTTTCGCCTGAGACGGACTAACTCAACCACGTTGTGAAAAAGTCCATAAAAATTCCTCGCGTAATCTATGGAACTCGAATCGGGTCTTTTCCACCCTGTAGGGAGGACGGCGATTCTACCAACTGGGCTACGAACGAGGGCTATTTTAGGTGCATCAGCGACTTCGATCGTATTGCACCGCATGGATTAAGTCTATAAACTGTGTGTGTGTGTGTGTGTGTTTTCTATTTTTAATATTCCTGTTTGCTGAATGAAAAATCCCTTTCTGGGGAGAAAAAAAAACCTTTCTACCCTCGCCTGTGACCGACTAACTCAGTCACGTTGTAAAAATAGGCCAATAAAATATTCCTCGCGTTATTCATGGGATTCGAACTTGTTATTTCCACTAGGTGTGGGGAGGACGGTGCTTATGGGCATTGTGGGCCGCATCCCGCTGTCACGCTTTCTACACTACAGAATACCACCTATTATGAGGGCTAAAGGGAGACCTACTCGCTCTTAGGTAGGTGTACCTAATAAAGTGGCCACTCAGTGTATCCTCCAATATATATTAGGACACCAAATGAAAGCATATCTTTAAAAAAAGAGAAAATTTTAATATATATCTCTTTATTGCAATCAGTGAATAGAAATAGATGGATGACATTGAGGATTGATGCAATACTCAAACAGCAATAATGCTAGGGGTTTATCAATAAAATGAAAAGATAGTTGCAAAAAATAATTGTTTGCCCTCGCGTGTAGCACAGTTTGTAGGATCGCGTCCTCCACACACCTTGTGAAAAAGACCTGCGTTAGGGTCCCGTCGATGACGGGAGGAATTTTTATGGGCCTTTTCTACAACGTGGCTGAGTTAGTCAGGCGAGCGTAGCATGGTTTTTCCTACCGGAAACTCGGATTTTTCACCCAGAAAACAAAAAATTGACCACAGAACACACGCAATATACACGGAGCAATATGACCATAAACTAAAACCCTATTACAACATTACAACAACGATAATTATTTACAGAGGACAGTTATTTACATGACTCTTTTTCTTTCTTCTTTTTTTTTTTTTTTAACCGTGATGGTGATCACGGTGTCATGCTTGCTTGGCATGGGCAGGGTCACCTAGCCATTGTTGGACCACTGCTGTTGGAACCGCATCTACAACCGCTCAGCATATGATGAGAACTGTTCCCTGATTACATGTCTTCTATAGGATTTGTTCTCAATAAACTTCTTGAAGTCAAAATCTATCTTTTGAACGTTTTGAAGCATTTCCATGGGCAGGAACCTCAACTTTCCTGAGCCTCCAGATCACGGACTGGAGAGACGAGGGCTCTTAAGGATTGCGGGGTGGAGATTCTCCATTGACACATCTGGCAGAAACTAAGCGTGTTTATTTCGTTCGCTGCCATTTTTATAGTTGCGAGTAAACGAATGGCGAAGTTGGCTCTGAAACTTTTCTAAAGTTTAGTAGTTCCGTTATTTGTGAAGCGTGTGTCATAATTTCATAAGTTTTTTTTTTTTTTTTTTTTTTTTTTTTTGTACAGGACCCAACGAAGCAGCCAGTACTCATCAAACAGATAGTTTTCAGGGCGGTTTTCGTCGCCGACGCCCAGAATTCAGCTCCATAGGTAATGGCGGGCTGAACAAACCAGTATATGTACTGAAGTGTGTGCTTATACTCGGTGACATGAAGAAGGTGTTGTTTGGGAGACCATCTGGATCTGCAAACTTTGTTGTGCATATCTGCAACATGATGTCTGAAGCTGGGTTTAGAGTCAAAAATTATCCCGAGATCTCTGTGTTGGTGATTGGCGGGATGGGCAACCCATGGATTTCCACGTTCAGTTGTATTGGATGTGTTTTTAGAGAGAATATCATTAGTGCAGATTTCGCTGGATTTATTTTTAGGGACTGCAAGAGGTATGTTATTAGATTAGATTGTGTAAGCTGTCGGCGATAGACTTAGATATCTGGTCTATCGGTCTCGCATATCCGATAGATGAGCTTCAGATCATCAGCATAGCTAACAAAGTCCGTTTGCTAGCACAGAAATGAATGGATTACAGCAGTAAAGAGGAGCCCAGATAGAACTCTGCCTTATGGGATACATACGGTAACTGTCTATGTGAAATAGTTCTTATGCACAATCAGGTTGACAACCTTAGTTGTTAAGAGCGACTTCAAAGATTCAAGAATATCACCTTTGATCTCGTATGCTTCCTCACACAACTGAAGGAGAAAACGGACGTCAATGAATTAAATGCGGACTGGACATCCAGGTAAACAACTACTAACTCCGCCCTATCTTGAAGAGCCTCTAGAATGATGTTGCTGGTTGTCAATAGATTAGTAATGGTGGACCTCCATTCCATTTCAGTGCGTAATGGATATACGAGTATGGAGAATCATATGGCAGAATCTGATTGGTTAAGATGGGAAGAAGGCACTTCTCTATGAATTTGAGGATACACGAGGCTTTTGTTATTGGTCTGAACTGCCTTGTGTTTTAAGAATGGGTTGCACTGTATATTGGTTCTAGGCTGTGGGAAGTTTGAGCTTTTTTCCTAGGAGCATTTCTACGACTTAAACACTTACCTTTAGGACAAATTGTGAGATTCCAATCGAGTATGATGACCCCTATGACCCCCCCCCCCCCACACAGTAATGTTCTCTAGAAGGTTATTCAATGAGAGTTGGTAACTCTCTGGGATGAACAATTTCTACAAGTTTCTGGTAGGTGAAGACGAAAATATTGATGAACTGTTGTTGTTGTTGTTCAAAAACTTTTCAAAGATATTCAATTATATTCAGATTTCGGCTCCGAGCTGGAAATTAGAAGTTCCCAACATTATTGTTACTGTCAGAATAAGAGTCCTGTGCTTTGTGACTCAGAGCTTTCTCATTCTGACACAAATACGACCCCTCAACGAATTTCCACCATGCAGGCAAGGTTGAATTGGCAGATACAACGGTTTTATCGATTATTACTTAAGGTTATCTGATAACACTAATAAAATACGTCCGTAGCATCTATCGCTACCGAACTTCACTGTTGGTGCAATATTATCTTGGTGAAACGTTCTTTGCGTATGCATTCCATACAGGTGCGTACGTCTGATTTGTGAACCAAAGCCTGTTGCACACGAGTGAAACTGGACCGAGCGGAAACTACAGGCAGCACCA
The DNA here is from genome assembly GCF_048544385.1 of Mastigoproctus giganteus. Taxonomy (NCBI): domain Eukaryota; kingdom Metazoa; phylum Arthropoda; class Arachnida; order Uropygi; family Thelyphonidae; genus Mastigoproctus; species Mastigoproctus giganteus. The sequence continues at coordinate 23,533,197 of NC_143577.1, read as the reverse complement.
GACAAAAAATTAGTTATTACTTATTTACTATAATTATAACATAAGGTTAAGCCATTAAAGCACTAAAATTAGAACATACGGTTATGCCATTTTTTCTGCTTTCAGTTATATCAGCTGCAACCAGAGAAGGAACGGTTTCTACCTCGAAATATGGGATGCAAAAAAGATGTTACTGAGAGGCAAAAAGGAGTTATAGCATTTGGCAGGTTTAAAGGATATCTAGAGGTAGCTAAATTTGCTGTTGTTTCATACAAGAACAGTAATAAGAATTTTTAAGGAATTTTGAGAAATCAAGCAGAAATCAGCGCAGAACTGACAGAAATCTGTACTAAATGATCGTGTTCGGAGACAAATATTGGGTCTAATGAACGAAAACCGATTTCAACCAACGAAAAGACTGCTGCAAACAGTTAACCAAAGATCTAAAGAAAGGGTGCAAGAATGTTTGCTGATGCTATCGAGGCAGTGTTAGGTGGGACGGAAAACTGCTAGATTGGGGGGAATACAAGGACTAATAGATTAACAGTAGCCACTGGCAGAGGTGAAAGTGATTCTTGCACTGCTTCTATTGGAATGAGCCGCAGCCTGGAAAATAAGTTGCAGGATATTTCAGAGACTGCTGGAAATCATTGGGGTACAAATAAACACATAGGTTGTGTTAGGGTAGCTAAGAAAACGAACAGGTACATGTATACTTGCGTGTACACCAATGCTAGGAGTTTAGTAAATAAATTTGATGAATTTGAGGTATTGCTCAAAACATCAAAGGCAGATATTGTTGGGATTTCAGAGAAGTGGTGTCACACAGATATAAGGAATGCAGAACTGAAATTTGGGGAGTACAATGTCTACAGAAAGGATAGACAGGATAGGAAGGGAGGAGGGGTTATGCTATTAGTTAAGAAATACATAAAATCCAAGGAAGTGAAGCCAGTCGATATTGCTGGACAGTGCAGTGTCGAGTCAGTTTGGTGTGTCATATTGGGAGATCAAAATTGAGAGTAGGAGTGTGCTATAGATGAGTATAATAAGAAACTGTACGGGAAAATAGAGTGGGCCAGTAAATCAGAGAGTCTTATAATGGGGGATTTTAATTTCACAGATATTGACTGGAATTTGGGGCCTGGTCATTCACACACTAGAAAGGCTTTTGTGGATTTATTGGATAATTGTTTTCTACATCAGCATGTTCAGGAGGCAACTAGAGGGAGTAATACTCTTGATTTGATTATCAGTAGTGATTCTTCATGCATTAAGAATCTGCAGGTAAATGAACCACTAGGTGGCAGTGATCACAGTGTGCTGAAGTGGGATTTACTCAAAGAGGTAATTACCATTAGGGGTAAAGGGAAGGGTTATTGCTTTCGTAAAGGCGACTACGATGGACTGAGACAGTATTTAAATTCTATACAGTGGGACCAACTGATGATGTTACCAACAGAAAATTCAAAATGGGAAGTATTCAAAGAACTTATCTTGGAAGCTACTAGGCTTTACATACCAACTATGAAATATTGTTCAAGGTTTAGGCCTAAGTGGATGTCAGATGAACTAATGAGACATATGGCAGAGAAGAAAAATGCATGGGATACATACAAATTAACACGTGACACAGAAGCCTATGATAGATACAAGTTGATCTGTAACCAAGTTACAAAGGAGGTTAGGCAGGCGAAGGCAGATTACGAGAAATCTTTGGCAAGGGATGCAAAGAAAAACAGCAAAGAGTTCTTTACTTATGTAAACTCTAGAAGGAAGGGGATGAATCAGATTGGTCCACTTGATATCGATGGGTGAACTGTGGATGATCCTGCTCAGGTAGCTAACAAACTAAATGAATATTTTGCATCGACATTCACACATGAGGAGTTTTTCAGCGAGGGGAATGCCAGAGGTGTACTCAACTCTGGCAGTAAGCTAGAGAATCTTGTAATAACTGAGAGTAAAGTGGAGGAGAAATTGTTGAAGATAAACACAAGAAAGGCACCTGCGGTGGATGGGATCTATCCAGTTATATTAAAGGAGGCAGCAAAGGAAGTAAGCAAACCCTTAGCCATAATTATGAGAGTTTCCTTGGACTCAGGGGAAGTACCCATGGACTGGAGATGTGCAAATGTGACCCGATTTCACAAAGGAGGATCAAAGGGCGACACAAGTAATTATAGACGTGTTAGTTTAACTTCTGTTCCTGGAAAATTAATGGAGGTACTGGTTAAAGAAGCACTGCAGGATCATCTAGACAAGACGTCAGTTATAGCTCAGACACAGCATGGTTTTGTTAAGGGGAAGTCTTGCCTGACCAATTTGATTGGATACTATGATGCAGTCACAAAAGAACTGGATGCAGGGAATAACTTTGATATTATATACTTGGATCTTAGAAAGGCTTTTGATACTGTTGCACATGGAAGACTGCTGCACAAATTGGAGCAGTGTGGCATTGGAGGCAAATTGCTGCTATGGATAAAGGGGTGGTTGAGGGGGAGAAGACAGAAAGTGGTATTCAATGGACACTGCTCATCGTGGACTAATGTTATTAGTGGAGTCCCTCAGGGTCCATTATTGTTTTCTGTATTTATAAATGATATTGATGATGGTATATCAAGCTTAATGTCCAAGTTTGCAGACGATACGAAGGTTGGCAGGGTTGTCAAGGACACTACAGACACTATGCTACTGCAACTCATGAGGAGTTATTCAGGAAGGAGAATGATATAGGTAAAGTAAACATTGGCAGTGAGCTGGATGATTTTGTAATAACTGAGAGGAAAGTGGAGGAGAGATTGTTGAGGATAAACATAAAAAAGGCACCTGGGGTGGATGGGATCTATCCAGTTATATTAACGGAGGCAGCAAAGGAAGTTTGCAAACCCCTAGCCATAATTATGAGAGCTTCTTTGGACTCAGGGGAGGTACCCATAGACTGGAGATGTGCAAATGTAACCCCAATTCACAAAGGAGGATCAAAGGCTGACACAAGTAATTATAGACCTGTTAGTTTAACTTCTGTTCCAGGTAAATTAATGGAGGCACTGGTTAAAGAAGCACTGCAGGATCATCTAGACAAGAATTCAGTTATAGCTCAGACGCAGCATGGTTTTGTTAAGGGCAGGTCTTGCCTGACCAATTTGATTGGATACTATGATGTAGTCACAAAAGAACTGGATGCAGGGAATAACTTTGATATTATATATTTGGATCTTAGAAAGGCTTTTGATACTGTTGCACATGGAAGACTGCTGCACAAATTGGAGCAGTGTGGCATTGGAGGCAAATTGCTGCTATGGATAAGGGGATGGTATTAAGGAAACTAATGATATTAAGAGTAGGAGACCGGCGGAATTACTTAGCAAGTACAGGTCACTGTTGAAAAAAAGCCGTGAATTAGGGTTGAACTTGAAAGTGTCTGCAATTCTGCCCAGACACGATAGGAGGGAGTATATGATGAGAGCCTTGTCGATCAATTCGGCCCTGGAGGGATTGTGCAAGGCTCAAGGGGTAGAATTTTTTTCAGCCTGGACTGTACTTGTTAACGGGAGAGATTGCTTCTACAGGGATGGGATACACTTAAATAGAAAGGGTGCAAGAATTTTTGCTGATGCTGTCGAGGCAGTGTTAGGTGGGTCGGAAAACTGCTAGTTGGGGGGGATACAAGGACTAATAGATTAACAGTAGCCAGTGGCAGAGGTGGAAGTGATTCTTGCACTGCTTCTATTGAAATGAGCAGAAGTCTGAAAAACAGGATGCAGGATATTTCAGAGACTGCTGGTAGTCATTGCGGTACAAGTAAACACATGGGTTGTGTTAGGGTAGCTAAGAATAGAAACAGGTGCATGTATACCTGCGTGTATACCAATGCTAGGAGTTTGGTAAATAAATTTGATGAATTTGAGGTATTGCTCAAAACATCAAAGGCAGATATTGTTGGGATATCAGAGACGTGGTGTCACACAGATATAAGTAATGCGGAACTGGAATTTGGGGAATACAATGTGTATAGAAAGGATAGACAGGACAGGAGGGGAGGAGGGGTTATGCTATTAATTAAGAAACACATAAAGTCCAAGGAAGTGAAGCCAGTCGACATCGATGGACAGGGCAGCGTCGAGTCAGTTTGGTGTGACATAAGCATAGGTAAATCAAAATTGAGAGTAGGAGTGTGCTATAGGCCTAATGACTCTGATGAGTATAATAAGATATTGTACAGGGAAATAGAGTGGGCCAGTAAATCAGAGAGTCTTATAATGGGGGACTTTAATTTCCCAGATATTGACTGGAATTTGTGGGTTGGTCACTCGCACACTAGCAAGGCTTTTGTGGATTTATTGGACGATTGTTTTCTACATCAGCATGTTCGTGAGGCAACGAGAGGGAGCAATACTCTTGATCTGATTATCAGTAGTGATTCCTCATGCATTAAGAACCTGCAGATAAATGAACCACTATGTGGCAGTGATCACAGTGTGTTGAAGTGGGATTTACTCAAGGAGGTAACTACCATCAGAGGTAAAGGGAAGGGTTTTTGTTTTCGTAAAGGCGACTATGATGGTCTGAGACAGTATTTAAATTCTATACAGTGGGACCAACTGATGATGTTACCAACAGCAAACTCAAAATGGGAAGCATTCAAGGAACTAATCTTGGAGGCTACCAGGCTTTACATACCAACTAAGAAATATTGTTCAAGGTTTAGGCCTAAATGGTTGTCAGATGAACTAATGAGACATGTGGCAGAGAAGAAAAATGCATGGGATACATACAAATTAATGGGTGACATGGAAGCCTATGATAGATATAAGTTGGTCTGTAACCAAGTCACAAAGGAGATTAGGCAGGCAAAGGCAGACTATGAAAAATCCTTGGCAAAGGATGCAAAGAAAAACAGAAAAGAGTTCTTTACATACTTGAACTCGAAAAGGAAAGGGATGAATCAGATTGGTCCACTGGATATTGATGGTTCAACAGTTGAGGATCCTGCTCAGGTGGCTAACAATCTAAACGAGTATTTTGCATCTACATTCACGCATGAGGAGTTATTCAGGAAGGAGAATGATGTAGGTAAAGTAAACATTGGCAGTGAGCTGGATGATTTTGTAATAACTGAGAGGAAAGTGGAGGAGAGATTGTTGGGGATAAACATAAAAAAGGCACCTGGGGTGGATGGGATCTATCCAGTTATATTAAAGGAGGCAGCAAAGGAAGTAAGCAAACCCTTAGCCATAATTATGAGAGCTTCCTTGGACTCAGGGGAGGTACCTATGGACTGGAGATGTGCAAATGTGACCCCAATTCACAAAGGAGGTTGAAAGGCTGACACAAGTAATTATAGACCTGTTAGTTTAACTTCTGTTCCAGGTAAATTAATGGAGGCACTGGTTAAAGAAGCACTGCAGGATCATCTAGACAAGAATTCAGTTATAGCTCAGACGCAGCATGGTTTTGTTAAGGGCAGGTCTTGCCTGACCAATTTGATTGGATACTATGATGTAGTCACAAAAGAACTGGATGCAGGGAATAACTTTGATATTGTATATTTGGATCTTAGAAAGGCTTTTGATACTGTTGCACATGGAAGACTGCTGCACAAATTGGAGCAGTGTGGCATTGGAGGCAAATTGCTGCTATGGATAAGGGGATGGTTGAGTGGCAGAAGACAGAGAGTGGTAATCAATGGACACTGCTCAACGTGGACTAATGTTATTAGTGGAGTTCCTCAAGGTTCAGTGTTGGGTCCGTTGTTGTTTTCGGTGTTTATGAATGATATTGATGATGAGATATCAAGTTTAATGTCCAAGTTTGCAGATGATACAAAGGTTGGCAGGGTCGTTAAGGGCAATACTGACGCTATGCTGCTGCAACAGGATCTGGACAGGTTGAACAGATGGGCTGAGAGGTGGCAAATTAGGTTTAACATCAACAAATGTAAAGTGTTGCATATGGGAAACAGTAACCCCAGAGCAACGTATCAACTCTGCGGTACTACACTGACAGTGGTGGAGAATGAAAAGGACCTGGGGATAATTGTGCAGGCAGATATGAAGTTCTCTGAGCAGTGCAGACGAGCTGCAAGAGTAGCTCATGGTGTCTTGTCAATGATATACAGGAATTTTTCTAGCAGGGATAAGGAGGTGATTATTCCCTTGTATAAGGCAATGGTAAGGCCACATCTTGAGTACTGTATACAGGTCTGGAGGCCTCATTTCAAGAAGGATGTAGAGCTGCTGGAACGGGTACAGAGAAGGGCAACAAGATTAGTAAATGGAACAAAGGGTTGCTCTTACGAAGAAAGGCTTAAGTTTTGCAAATTACAGAGTCTGGAGACTAGGCACCGGCGAGGTGATCTGATAGAGGTGTATAAGGCTTTGAATGGTTTGAGCATGCTCAATGCCAATGGGATTCTTCATCTTTCTCAGAATAATCACCTCAGAGGGCATAAATTCAAATTGAGGAAGGACGGATGTCGGATAGATGTGCGGAAATTTGCCTTTGGCCAGCGGGTGGTTGGTTGGTGGAACCGACTTCCATCACTGGTTGTTGAAGTTGATAGCCTAAACAAATTTAAAGCTCAACTGGACAGGTATTTCGAACGAACGGAGGGGTGAAATGGGAGTGGGGTTTTTTTTTTTTTTTTTTTTGGCTGATGCTGAATAAGCTTGCTTTCTTGCATCATATGCCTCTGCTAATGCTAATGCTAATGCTAATGGTTGAGTGGCAGAAGACAGAGAGTGGTAATCAATGGACACTGCTCAACGTGGACTAATGTTATTAGTGGAGTTCCTCAAGGTTCAGTGTTGGGTCCATTGTTGTTTTCGGTGTTTATGAATGATATTCATGATGGGATATCAAGTTTAATGTCTAAGTTTGCAGATGATACAAAGGTTGGCAGGGTCGTTAAGGACACTACTGACGCTATGCTGCTGCAACAGGATCTGGAAAGGTTGAACAGATGGGCTGAGAGGTGGCAAATGAAGTTTAACATTGACAAATGTAAAGTACTACATAATGGTAACAGTAACCCCAGAGCAATGTATCAACTCTGCGGTACTACACTGACAGTGGTGGAGAATGAAAAGGACCTGGGGGTAATTGTGCAGGCAGATATGAAGTTCTCTGAGCAGTGCAGACGAGCTGCAAGAGTAGCTCATGGTGTCTTGTCAATGATATACAGGAATTTTTCTAGCAGGGATAAGGAGGTGATTATTCCCTTGTATAAGGCAATGGTTAGGCCACATCTTGAGTACTGTATACAGGTCTGGAGGCCTCATTTCAAGAAGGATGTAGAGCTGCTGGAACGGGTACAGAGAAGGGCAACAAGATTAGTAAATGGAACAAAGGGTTGCTCTTACGAAGAAAGGCTTAAGTTTTGCAAATTACAGAGTCTGGAGACTAGGCACCGGCGAGGTGATCTGATAGAGGTGAGGTGTATAAGGCTTTGAATGGTTTGAGCATGCTCAATGCCAATGGGATTCTTCATCTTTCTCAGAATAATCACCTCAGAGGGCATAAATTCAAATTGAGGAAGGACGGATGTCGGATAGATGTGCGGAAATTTACCTCTTGGCCAGCGGGTGGTTGGTTGGTGGAACCGACTTCCATCACTTGTTGTTGAAGTTGATAGCCTAAACAAATTTAAAGCTCAACTGGACAGGTATTTCGAACGAACGGAGGGGTGAAATGGGAGAGGGTTGTTTTTTTTTTTTTTTTTTTTTTTTGGCTGATGCTGAATAAGCTTGCTTTCTTGCATCATATGCCTCTACTAATGCTAATGCTAATGCTAATGCAACAGGATCTGGAAAGGTTGAGTAGATGGGCTGAGAGGTGGCAAATGAAATTTAACATTGACAAATGTAAAGTACTACATATGGGAAACAGCAACCCCAGAGCAACGTATCAACTCTGTGGTACTACACTGACAGTGGTAGAGAATGAAAGGGACCTGGGGATGGTTGTGCAGGCAGATATGAAGTTTTCTGAGCAGTGCAGACGGGCTGCAAGAGTAGCTCATGGTGTATTGTCGATGATATATAGGAATTTTTCTAGCAGGGATAAAGAGGTGATTATTCCCTTGTATAAGGCAATGGCCAGACCGCACCTAGAGTACTGTATACAGGTCTGGAGGCCTCATTTCAAGAAGGATGTAGAGCTGCTGGAACGAGTACAGAGAAGGGCAACAAGATTGGTGAATGGAACAAAGGGGTGATCTTACGAAGAAAGGCTTACGTTTTGCAAATTACAGTGTCTGGAGACTAGGCACCGGCGAGGTGATCTGATAGAGGTGTATAAAGCCTTGAATGGTTTGAGCATGCTCAATGCTGATGGGATTCTTCCTCTCGCTCAGGATAATCACCTGAGAGGGCATAAATTTAAATTGAGGAAAGACAGATGTAGGATAGACGTGAGGAAATTTGCCTTTAGCCAGCCGGTGGTTGGTTGCTGGAATAGACTTCCATCCCTTGTCGTGGAAGTTGATAGCCTAAATAAGTTTAAGGCTCAGCTGGACAGGTATTTCGAACGAACAGAGGGGTGCAGTGGAAGTGGTTATTTTTTATTTATCTATTATTTTTTTTTTTGGCTGATGCTGCATAAACTTGCTTTCTTGCATCAAATGCTTCTACTAATGCTAATGCTAATGCAAATTCCTGATATGTGACACGTATTTTTCATAGCTATTTAGGATATACTTAAAAAAGCAGTTAGTTGCAATTTCAGGATCCCTTGTAGCAAGCATTCCATCCCACGTTGACTGCTGCAGGTCGTGAAAGCTGATTGAGAGAGTCTGGAGTGACAGATAGGGAGCTGAATGATTTTCTGATAATTAAAAGAAGAGTGGAGGAGAAATTGTTGAAGCTAAATGTAAAAAAATGGAACCAGGCTGGATAGTATCCATTCAATTATATTAATGGAGGCAGAAAACCTTTTAGCCATGACTATGAGAGCATCCTTAGATTCAGAGAAGGTACCTGTGGACTGGAATGTATCCCCAAGTCAAAAGGCGCGTTATCAAAGGGTGACATGAGTAATTATGGACCTGTTAGGTTGACTTTTGTTCCAGGGAAAATAATGGAGTCACTGCTTAAAAAAGAAATGCAGGACCATTTAGACAGGAATGCAGTACAGTATACTCCAGTCAGAGCATTATATTAGTTAAGGGACGATCTTGTCTGATCATTCTGACATACTATGACACAGTAACAAAGGAATTAACTGCATGAAAAAATAATTTTTACATTATAAACTTAGATTTGATAAAAGCTTTTGATACTATTGCCATGAAAGACTACTATATATATTAGAGCAGCGTAGCATTAAGGGGAAGTTACCGCTATAGATAAATGGATAGTTGAGTAGGAGAAGACCAAGAGTGGTTATCAATGTGCACACTGCTCTTCTTGGACTTTTTTTTTTTTTTTTATGAAAACCCCAAACACGAAAGGTATCAAAACCTATAGTACTTAGTACCGTGCATGGGTTGAAGGAGAAGTATGGGGGGGGGGGATGCCGGAAACTTTGCTCTAGAGACTAAACATGGGTTTCACCACTTCAAGCCTCCAATAAGCAAAGTGGTGGTATTTCACCGGTTGATGAAAGTCATCTACCACCTGAAACTAATATTATTTGCGGAGCCCCCAGGGTTCAATGCTGAGCCCATTGTTGTTTTCTATATTTTATTTATTACTGATATTGATGAAGGCATATCAAAGTTAATGTCTAAATTTGCAGTTGATCCGAAGATTGGCAGGGTGGTTAATCACAGTAATCAGGGTATGCTGCTGCAACAAGATCTATACAAATTAGGTAGATAGATGGGCTGAGGAGTGGCAATCGAAGTTTATTATCGACAAATGGAGGGTACTTCATGTGGAAAGCAAGTAATGCCATATTAATTAACGTACCAACTCCACTTCCCCGAGTATGGTGCGACACTCAGGAAAGTGAATATATTCACTTTCCTTCATATATTGAGCAATCATATATGAAGTTCTCTGAGAAGTGCCTACAGGCTGCTAGGACAGTTCACTGGGTTTTATCAATAACATATACATTAATTTTGCCTGCAGGGATAAGGTGATTATCCCGTCGCATAATTCAATGGTCAGGCCACATCTTTAAGTACTGCATACAGGTCTGAAGGCCTCATTTTAGGAAGGATGTGGATCTGTTGGAACGGTGCAGAGAAGAGCAACGACGTTAGTGAGAGGAATAAAAGAGTACTCTCACCAGGAAAGGCTTGTTCTACAAAATGCAGCGTTTGGAGACTAGGCACCTACGAAGAGATCTGATTGAGATATTTAAGGCTTTGAATGGATTGAGCAAGAGTAAACTCAATCCATTGAGCTTACTCTTGCTCAGACTATATACATGAGGCGGTACAAATTCAAACTGAGGAAGGATGGTTGCAGGACAGCAGTATGCAAATTTGCCTTCAGTCAGTGGGTCGTCGATCGTTGGAACAAACTCCCATCTGGTGTTGTAGAGGCTGGTAGTTTAAATAAATTCAAGGCAGAATGAGAAAAACTACTGTTTGAAAGGATGGACAGGCAGGCGATATGGGAAGTTTTTTTTTTACTGATGCTGTGTAAGCTTGCTTTTTTACATTATTTGCCACTATTAATATTAATACTAAAGAAATGTTCAGGAACTGATTAAGCACTAATCCTCATACAGCAATATAAAAAATAAATAAAAATACACATCATTTTTATCGTAGGGGAGAGCTATAGCCTCTTTAGCCCCTACTAGAATCGCCATTGGTTGTATTTACCATTAAATCAAAGGTAAGGGAACGAAAGGGTAGGGGTGTCGAATAATTACAAAAGTTTGGGTGGAATGTCAAATTATTTTTGACACGTGCATAACATATCGGTGTCAAGGACGTTTGAAAAGCACTGAGACACATTTTAGATTTCGCTGTTATTGTTATCAAAAATTATGACCGACCCTGGTTTCATCATGATAGGAACCTTATTTACTGTCTCGTGATTAGTGCCTTTTAGTTTTAATTCAAGTTTTAATTTAATTTAATTTTAATTTAGTTTTAATTAAATTTAATTTTAATTTAGTTTTAATTTAATTTAATTCATTTTAGCTCAAGTATGCAGGGATGCTAAATGCTCCTCATAACATCGATTTGGTGAAGCCATACAATGATTCGTTATCCTATATTAGATTTATTTTATAAGCGTAAAACTGTTTTAATTTATTTATTTGTTTATATGTTATTTTTTTATTAGAAACGCTTAGCATAAAATCCCTTTATGTAGTTAGTAAAAATATTTGATGGTATCAGGCAATGATCAGTGGGGTTGGGGGAGGATATCCATTCCATTCCAGTAGATACTGGATTTACCCCAGTGTAGTACCCAGATTTTTCCTTGAGTGGTAACAAAGGTGACAAAATAGGCGCTTTTACTGTCTGTTTGTAATATGGTCTATTTCCCAGTCAAAAAATTGTGCACCTTCCATAGGCGCCATTTAAGGCAAAAACGTTGCTGGGGGAACAAATGCTCTCCCCTGCACCCCCCCCCCTAGGTACGCTACTGATTTGTCCCTAGGTGGCCTATATTTTCAACATAATTTCCAGGCTGCTGCTGGAAAAGGTTGACCACTCCTTATTGATTATACTGAGTGACTTTACCATACTTCATTGGACATAAGTTTTTGTAAAGGGCGGCTCCTAGAATGCCAGTTAAACTCCGCCTCTTATCTCTGTGAAGAATAGTACCACTGCAAAATGGCCAGATATATGAATAATGTAGGTTTGTGTATGTTCTGTTGTGTTCTGGCCACTTGGCTACCTAAAAGCATCAATTACCTTGAGAGATGATTCTGGGTACTCGTCCATACCACGGGAAGGGGGCCCAGTTTCAACAGGGCTCGTTACCATACTTCATTGGCCTGCTCAATCTCCGAGGCTAAACCCAATTAAACATCTGTAGAAAAGTTAACTGCAGCAGGGATCTGCCACAGCGCAATGAGAGGAACCTGCGTCTCGACTACTTGAGGCTGTTCCATACTAAAGGAAGCTCTACTCGCTATTAGGACAGAGCACCTAATAAACTAGTCACCCAATATATTCATTTTTTTCTTTCTTTTTCTTTTTTTTTACCACGTACGCTTAACTTCAGTAACGTCAAGAGTTCTAGACAAAATGTCAAATTTATCTGGAAAACTTTAATGGCTAACCTTTTTAGCCCAAAATTATCACATAACATATTCATTAGCATCCTACTCACTCGTGATCTTTGATGGAACATTATTACAAACATACTATTAATGATGATGATAATCACATGGCATGTAATATTAAACCTTTTCTGGAGATTGTGTGAAGGGCGTTTATTGTTATTATCATTATAAAAAAAAAACATTTTCATCTTTTATGGAATATTTTCTGCCCGTGACGAGCACTGGTACCAAATGCATGGGATGGTTGGTTGTGTCTGGTTACTATTATTATTGTTACTGTTGACCGAGGAACTCTTTTACTATCCTACAGGTGTTCAGGATCGTGGCTTTCTGAAGTTCCATGTAAGTGTTCTTTGGAAGTTCTAGGTTCTTGTGCAGTTTCTTTGGCACCATGCCGGTGGTTGACGCGATGATGGGGATGGTCATTACTTGTTCCATATTATTATTATTATTTATTGTTATTATTTAGCGTATTAACAGCCGACCGGGCTAGCCGAGTGGATAAAGTACCTGCCCGGCAACCCAAAGGTCGCGGGTTCGATTCCCGCCTCGGGCTTGGATCAAAGTACTGCAAAAACCTTGGGAGGTGCAATATGGCCACAGAAGCCGATGCGCCAACAACTATCAAATCAAAAAAAAAAAAAAAAAAAATAGCGTATTAACATCTAAGGTCATATTTCATTCTGTGTGTTATGTCTGTACAAGTGTGTGTTCAAACGCCGATGTGTTTTAGGGTTGAAAAACCAGTAATTACTCAATGGAAAAACCCTACTCCCTCCGGCTGACTGAAGAGTCCTTTAAGAATTCCTCCATTCTCCGATGGAGATGAACCAAGAATAAACTGATCATCCAATGTATTCCTTTATTTATTTATTTTTTCTTTTTCTTTTTCCATGTATGCTTAACTTCAGTAGCATCAAGAGTTCTAGACAAATTCAAATTAAGCTGCTGGGATAACTTTAACGGATAGCACAAAATTATCACATATTATTTTCTTTAGTATCCTATGAAGTCTCATGGCCTTTGATGGAACATTATTTCAAAAATGCTGTAATGATGCTAATCATACGACATATAATATTAAACCTTTTATGTAGATTAGGGGGGGGAGTATTATTATTATTATTTATTTAGCGTATTAATATCTAAGGTCATATTTCATTCTGTGTGTTACTTCTGCACAAGTGTATGTTCAAACACTGATGTGTATGTTGTAGGGTTGAAAAATCAGTAATTATTCAATAGAAAAAACAAGAGTCCTTTAAGAATTCCTCCATTCTCCGACGGCGATGAACCAAGACCTCTCCAAATGAGTGATGAAACTAGAGATGTGCTAGATGGGGGTATGGAGGACTCGCATCAGGTCCTTGTTAAATTTTAGAGATATCCGTGCCCCTTGTTAAATAATAGTTTGATAAAATAAATTTAAATTTAAAATTCTATTTTAAACGGGAATAACCCTTAGCTAAAATTCTCTTTGGGCGAGTCCCTTGCTAAAACAAACTGGCAGCAAACGCCTGGACAAAACCATGTACTGTCACAGAGGACGGAAGGATTACAAAATATTAAATGACTGATGAACATTTCCAGTTAAGTGAAAAGATTACACAGGTCAACAAATTGTTTATCAAAAAAAAAAAAAAAAAAAAAATATATATATATACATATATGGACTAGATAGATCTTTGGTAACCAATCTGTTTTCGGTTTTCGGGATGAGCCCGATTACATGAACATGATGAGATTGATTAAAAAGGTCACATACCTATTCAACCAACTTTTGAATATAATTATTATTTCTTATTATTGTTTATGCATTCATATTTATGTAACTGTTTTATTATAATTATGCCTTTCTTATCTCATAATTTAATTATTTGATTATAAATTGTTTCAGGTAAGATCTAGTAAATTACTGAGATACATTCATCATCATGCTTGGAAAGCGTAAAAACCATCCCAACAAATTCTAGTTAAATTAAAATAGTGTGCTTATTATTTTAACTATGTATATAAAGTGTATTTGACTTAAGCTTTAAAATCGATAAATATGTAACTGTAACAAGTCTTAAAAAAAAAAAAAAATAGATAGTATGTTACATACAGTATGTTGAAATTTTTTTTAAAATAAATTTCCGAGAGAAGAAAAATTAAAATTAACTTACAGAAAATTTAGAAAAAAAAAAAAAAACTTTTAAAATTAACTTACATTTATCCTGTTTTGCGATCGAATACTTGCTACTGAAGGTCTTCGAGAGGTATTACCTACTACCCCAAGGAGATCAATAGCCTGTGAAAGGAAACATTTTTGGTATTTATTTTGAAAAACAACAACAAAAAAAATACATACGGGACAATTAACTCCACTCTCATGTTAACACCAGAACCAACCTGTGAAAGAAAAACAAACTTTAATTTAACCGAATCTGAGCTTCCTAAATGAAGAGGCTAATCTCTGAAGTAAAATCTCATAATTTTAGTTAAAAATTTTATTTCAGTTTTTTGTATTTGTTTGAAAACAATAGTTTCGACCATAACAATATACAATACATGGTATGGGATGAAAAGCATTAGTTTTTTTAGCAAAAACTCTTTCAGGTCGATTCGTCGTCATCAGCCAATGCCCAGATGTTTGGAGGGAATCCCTAAATATTTCCTTACCTGTCTCCAAAAATATTATTCTTCTTTCAGTAACTATTTTTATTGTTTCAAATATGAAAATATACCTACCAGAAAAAAAAGAACCTTTTAATTAGATTTATACTACTAATAAAAATTGAAAAACACTAATAATTAACATAACTACATACACTTCCTAGTTATTTCATTGAATAATATATATGGTAGAAGAGCTCTGAAATGTTTAAATTGGAGACAGAGAAGCAATGCGAAGATATGGGAAACAATAGATTTTAAGTAGGTATGATTGTTGCTGATTAAGAATTTAGTTAGACCATCTGTTAAATCTATAACTAGCTTATTATCTAAGCTCTCGCTATCCTTTGAAGTTTCTGTGCCCGCTTCCTGACACTGTTTAGAAGCTTTCGTGGATGTCTTTTGAATTTTTCTTTGATCTTCAAAAATTATGCGAAATACTATAGTCTCATAACTGGATAATAAAGCAACATTCTGAAGTTAATAAAAGTGCTGAAATGTTTATCAGATTTTACTAGGTTGTCTTGCACTTCAGCTTCCCTACAGATTACCCACCCCATCCTACGCCGATCAGCCTTTGATGGGATACACTATCTTCCACGCCATGTGCATGTCATATGCAGTTTGCATGGTTTTATCTCCCAGAAACGGAGCTTTCATTATGCAAAATATCATCAATTTTCTACTGATGCTTTTTGACTTTCGTTGCCTTGGGATAAATTCTAAACAAACCAAACCTTCAATATTCATTTTTTTTCTCTTGAGAATAAGCGCTACATTTTAAAGGCTCTAATAATAAGACTGCGAGGGCTCCGAACCAACATTAATTTCATTATTCTAGTTCTCCACAATCTTTGTACCCTGGAAGATGTGAGGACGGTGTCTATACCAATTGTGCTAACCACAAAGGCGTGGGTAGCACAGTTGGTATAATCACGGTCCTCCCCAAATCGGGTGGAAAAGACCTGAGTTGCAATCCCGTGAATGACGCGACGAATTTTTATGGGTTCTTTTCACAACGAGGGCAACATGGTGTTTTCTCCCGGAAACTCGTGTTTTCCATCTAGCAAACAGCAAATCGACCACAGCAATTTCTACAGACATATTATATACGGTGCCATATGATCTAAGTTGCTGATGCGCCTAAAAACCCTACAACAACCAACTGTGCCAGATTAAGGCACGAGCTAATAGGGCAGCTGCCCGAGGCGGCAGAAGCTGAAGAGCATGGGAAGGATTTTTTTGTACACAACCTTAAGCAGATTTCTAGGATATGCAAAATAATCTTTCTGCCGGGGCACGAGAATACCTTAGTCCGGCCTTGATAACCAACCACTACCACAACAACAAAAAACACTAACGTTTTGTTTACTAACGATTTTTAGCTAAGCTACAAAACATAAAAGAACTACACGACGAATACAGAATTAAAAACTATAACTCGTTAAAATTACGAATTTATTTGCAACCTTTCTAGATCATTTCTTATTTGAACTCTTCTGGATAATTTCTGCTGGAGGTTCTGCTCTGGAGCTTGATATAGATCAAATACTGAATGAAGAGTAATATAAATCTGTCAAATAAAGAGTAACATAGGCTACTGAATATCTTATAGTCTGCTTTTTTGAGTACGTAATTCATTTATGGAAAAAAAAAAAAAAACTCTCTCACAAAGTGATGCTTGTATTTTGATGATGCTAAAAAAAATCGCGACTCCAGATTATCTGGATAAAAGTAAAAACATATTCGTGAACTAAGGGTTTTCAAATCTCGTTCTGGCTGCGGAGTCCAATAAAAATACGTGCTAAGAGTTAAATGAAAAATCAATGGTAAAAAAATAAAATAAAATAATAATAAAAAGAACATTTGCGGAGCCTTTCATATATATTTCTGTAACGCCAAGGTACTATAGAACATCCTTTGAAAACAATTGATATGAAAGGAGCAGCAAGTTGTAACGAGCTTATCCGTCAGATATATACCTATGAGAGTGTAACATCGTCGCGGCATGAGTTTCGTTGTCTATATTGTTCGAAATTCTCCAAATCCCTAAAATGATACAGTATCGCATATTTGTAGATACATTTGTAAAATCACAAGTTCGCGGACGTAAGGGTTGGTTTGAGACAAACGCAATCATTCGTGCTTAATACTGAGGAGAGCCGACTATCTGTGTTGAGTCGTATGTCAACGTACCAACAAACCATTAATGCAGGGACGGATTTATGTAGAGGGGCATGAGGTGCCAGCTTGGAACCCCAGAAAATTGTACAGAGGAAGGGATGGGGATGTAACATGCCTGCATCTATTAAATTTCGCCTCGGGCTCTTGACAGCATAAATCCGCCCCCTGTTTGGTGGTATTTGAAAATGTATCTAGTTGCAGACTAAATGCACAAGGCATAATATGTTATGAGTAGAAATTAACTATATAATATCGGTGTAAATACACCATAGTTTACCCATAAGTTTAACTACATACGCAGTGACACGGCATCGTTTAGATTTTCTCATATTGTGGCTACCTTCACGAGATACCACTACGTATATAGTTAAACTTACACCGATATTATATAGAAAATGTATCTATATCGATGCAGCGTGTTTAAGCACTGCACAAACGGGACCATCAGTGACGCATCATCCTGGATCCCTTACACCACACGATGCTACACTACTGGGGGATTATCACCCTCGTTCGCACACATCATATGTGAACGAATGAAGTTGAACATTTAACTTTTTGGACAGGTGGCTGTTCAGGTGCTATATTTCAGATCATTGGAAAAGTGAATGCCTATATCATGGTATGGACCACTGAAATCCTCATGTCACGTAGGAATTTGAAAAGAAAAATCCCGAAATTAATGTCTAATGTGAAGTGACATGCTTCAAGATGTACATAGGAAGACAGACAACTGGAACAGAAAAATATGAACTTGGTCATTTTTCAGCACGATGGTCCCACTAGTCATTCGAAATTTGTGGTTACCTGGGCGAAACAATCAATAACAACAGTTATGGTTTTGGCAGACCCATCATTATTACATCACAATACAGACGTTGAACGGCGGGTAGGAAAAGTTAGTCACACGTTATGAACTATGCTATGCTGTGTCCATTGGAGGATCAAGGGCATGATCCCAAATGAGCTTGATGCAATCTCCGATATTTGTCGGTAATATGAGCAAAAACACTGAGTTGTAAAAGATGACTGCAATTTCAAAACGTTTTACTTTTTTTTCATATAAAAAACGAATCACCCTGTACAATTTAGAGCTGACACGAGTATTATTATTTTCATTAATTATAATACTTGCAAGCAACAAAACAAACTGAATTATTTTGTAATATTAAGTGAAGCAGCACGAAACAATTCGAATGAAAACTCGTAAATTTTAGTTAGGCTTGTTGATTTTGTGTTTTTGTCTCATTATCTACAGTTATATATATATATATAACAAACTACCTTGAAAACAAATTACACTAGTCTGAAAACATAAAATGTTTTTTTTTTTTTTTTTTTTGTGTGTCTGTTCTATAACAGGACCTATCCAACGCGGTCCCTTCTGTGAGATCAGGTGCCACCCGCAAACCGGCAAACACCTTTCTATGAGAATGTGTTTGAAGAAATTTCTAGGCTGGGTCAGAAATTAATCGTTCTGAAATCAAATTAAATGACTTTTAAGCATATAAATTTTTCCTCTTTTCCTTGCCTGTATTAAAAAAATCACACTATATCATAGTTGTTCTAATAGGGTTTTAGGAGCATCACTATGTATATTGTCTGTAAATTGCGTGTGTTCTGTGTTCGATTTTCTGTTTGATATACGAAAAACCCGAGTTTCCGGGAGAAAAAGACTATGCCACCCTCGCCTGAGACCGACTAACTCAGCCACGTTGTGAAAAAGACACAAAAATTTCTCGTGTCATCGACGGGACTCGAACTCAGGTCTTTTCCACCTGGTGGCGGCGGGGGGGGGGGTCTGCGATTCGATCAACTGTGCTACTAACGAAGGCATATATTATTGAAAATACCAAAAGTCGAACTATTTAAAAATGCATATAATTTTATTTTATTTTAAGTAGCAGAGCAAATTTATTAAACAGAGTCAATGAAGTTTATTTAAAGAATTTAATTTCTCCAAAAATTCAACATTTTTCAGTTGAAAACGACGCATATTTTTCCATATGACTAATTACAGATAATTATATACATAAAAAAAAAAAAAAAAAACAGAAAACGATGAAAAAAAAAAACAGTGAAGTATACATACATATTTGCTCATTTTGGTAAATAATTAAGATGTTTTTCTGCTTATTTTTTGTGTTGCCTTTAAACTCCTTAAAACATAAAATGTGTAGGCTCACACCAAAAAGGCTAGACACTGTCCTAACTATCGGCAGCTGATGGCCCACGCAACAGACCTCCCCTATAAACATGGTATGAAACACTAGCGCACCTAGAGAGAGAGAGAGAGAGAGAGAGGGGGGGGGGGAGGAGGATGACTAGATAAATCCCCCCCACAAGTATATTTTGTTTTAATTAACTGGAGGGATGAGTGATAACTGATAATAATGGTAACTGATATTTTAATGAAAAATGGAACAACTTCGAATATTAAAAATTTTTTAAAATCCTATTTTATTGGATAAATTATAGTTGACGCTTGTAAAAGTTACCATTCAGATTACATCCAATCAGATTTTTAAAAATAAATAAATAATAATAATTTTTCTGTTTATACTCCCGGACGACCACAGGGTCTGAGAAATCCATAGTATTCGCTACTAGTAATATTCTCAGTTTTGACCAAAATATCATTTAGTACGTGCACACCTGCAGCCATTGTCAATCCATTGCAGCATGGAGGCCTCCTCAACAAGTCATATTGAGGGGGACCATAATCTGCCACATTGGTTCAGTTCTGGTTGGCAGATCCATCGTATTTAGCAGACGGGGGCTTGAATCCTGGTCTAGTGAAAGAGGGTGTGCTACTGCACTCCTTCCCCTGACCACTCGGCTACGGAGATTCTAAATTCAGTTTACTTATTTTGCAGGATTAAAAACATGCAACTCAGCTATGGTACAAAGAAAAGCAAATAAAGATTCATACTGTGGAAACAGAAATTGAACTTATAGACTCCTTTTAGAACTTTTAGACACCTTAGGGGAGATTTGATTGAGGTGTTTAAGGCTCTGAGAGGCATCAGTAAAATGAATGAGGACAAAATTTTCAAGATTATAAATGATGCTAGAACTAGGGGACATAAATTCAAGTTACGCGGGGAAATGTTTAGATTGGACTGCAGGAAGTTTTATTTTAGCCAGCGAGTTATAAATTACTGGAATAAGTTGCCTTCATGGGTGGTAGAGGCCGACAGTTTGGGGAAATTCAAAGGTCATCTGGATAGTACTTTCGGGTAAGGGAAGCGCATAGGATGATAGGATTAATTTCCTTTTTATTTAATTTTTAATTTCATTTTATTATTTTTATTTATTTATTAATTATTATTATTTATTTATTTATTTAATTTTTGTTTTTATCATTGTTTTGTTCGGATTTTTTTTTTTTTTTTTTTTTGGCTGGTGCAGCATAAGCCATAGGCTTTCTTGCACCATACGGCCGTTACTAATACTAATACTAATACTAAATACTAATTATAATATAGGTGTTTTCCACAAGGTGTGAAAAAGAGAGCAGTTATAACTAATATACTACCTGGGTTCGATGTTCGCCACTCGAAATTAAGGAATATCCCAGTCAGTACCAGAAGACTTTTGATTATTTCACTTAGTAATCTAGATAGTCGGACAATGGTTGCTGTGTTTTACTCCTGTAAACTCGATTTTCTGTTCAGAAAACAGGCAAACCGACCACCAAATGCACACAACTTAGGAGACAAAAAATTATTTTCAGAAAAACTATAACGAATCTACGTGGCACAAATGTATAGATTCATTATGGGGATTGCATTCATACATCAGGCCAATTTTCACTCCTGAAGTTAATCCGTCCGTGATGGTGCGGCACAGTAAAAGGCTGGTATGTTGTTCGTATGGCGAAGGTCCACCTTCCTAGCTCTTAAGATTCGTAGCGTCTCACGCTTTATAGCGCGAGGCACTACGAATACTTCTAATCAAAAATTTCTTTTCGGATTAATAATAACAGCTCTTTTTTCTTAATTTCATAATCCAGTTGATCAGACTGCGTGGTATCACAGTGGTGTCGTCACCATCCTCTCCACACCGAGTGGAAAATGCCCGGGTTGGAATTCCGTCGACGCGAGGAACATTAATGGTCATTTTTCACTTCGTGGCTAAGTTAGCAAGGCATAGATACAAGGTTCCCCCCTCCCCCCCAGAAACTGGGGTTTTTCGTCCAGCAAAACAGACAAATCGACCATAGAACACACGCAATTAACAGACATAAGACACACAGCATGGCAGATGAATTTAATTATTCGGGTAGCCTAAAAATAATAGTAATCCAGTTGGTCAGCGGAGATGGGGAGGCACCCCTGGGGCCGTTAGACAATGAACACAATCCACTTGATCAAAAATACCGATTTTCATGTACCATCCTTCAGAAGCCTATACCACTTCTATATGTGAATATTTTCTGGTCCTAATAACTACCTTGCATATAAATTATATATTCATAGTTGCAGTAATTAATGTAATTAATTTTTTTTATAAATAAATACTTTTTCCCTTTTCCCAGTCTTCTACTTATTTTCCTAAAACTATCAGATAAAATGAACAGCACAAGACAAGCTTCTCTCACAAAAAACAAAAGAAAACATTTCTGAGAGTCAAGTTTAGTATTTCATTGCTCAAGAAAGATGAAACCTTTAGTTTTATGACTTCCTCCACTCCGAAAGCAATTGCTCGCTACATCTTTAAAACCATTATTAGTCACAGCAACTTTATAATACACAGGCAACAATTATTGATTATCATTATAATAATGATAATTAGTATTGTGCATTAAGTAATTGTGTATTGAGTAACTGTAGATGGCACAACCTCTAGTCTGTTCCTACCTTGCCAGGTGTACCCCCAGGGCTCTTCTTTGGCGCCCATTTTATTTATAATCTACATCAGAAATCTTCGAATCTGTATTAGTAAATTTAATGTTGATTTGCTTCTATTTATTGATTAATGAAACTGTTCAAATCGTATCTTTTTTTTTTTTGATCACTGTTCTCTTTTGTAAACCACCCTAGATAAAAAAGCCACTTGCAAATCAATATTACTACTGTGCCATATGTTACTTTTTGCACATTCTAAAATTAAAAACCTCTAGGTTTTTTTATTATTTTTTTATTTAGGGGATTAACGATGAAACTATAAATAGATTTGTAAAACCTTTTCAAAGTTTATGATCTGGCAATCATTGTTGGAGGGGTAGTGAAAGCAATCATGAAAGTTTTTCATGAAAAACACAATTGGTTTATACTATCTTCTAATTAAAATATTAATTTGTTAAATAATATTAATTAGGAAAAATGCTAAAAGCTTTTTATGAAAATTATTTACTTGTATAGATTTCTAATTTTCAGTTTAGGACCTAGTGAATGACATATAGTAGTTTAAAACAGGGGTCAGCAAATAGTGAACCTCAGTGCAGCAATAAAGATATAATTTTCTGGAGAATACCAATGCCAGAAATCTTATTACTAAAAATATAATAATTCTACAACCAGATATTTTATTTGAAATTGAGATATACTTGTAAAATTTTAAAGTACCTCGTATAGCAAAGGGTTGCCGGCTACTGGTTTAAGAACATTGTGATACCTGATAATACCTGATATTACAGTCGAAGCTCTTTATAGCGACCATCTTTTTAACATCCTACGTGTTTGGTCCCAGCCAATTTCTCATTAACCTAATGATATTTTATGAACAATTGATGTAACGTCCTTCCGTTATAACGACTGTTTTTCTCATTCCCCTGGGGTCGTAATATATAAAGCTATGACTGTATATAGTTTCCTTATACACATTCTCAAAAATCATACAACATACTCATTCTCCTCAAAATGGAATGAACCATGTACTACCGCGACGGCAGCATTTAAATACACTAAAATATCTGTCTAAAACAGAATACACAACAGTGAGTACAATGTGAGCTGCACCCTTTTTATATTTTGAAATTCTTCAAAATATAAAAGGTAAGTATGAAAAATAAACAAAACTGTATCAAACTTAACACATTTTGCCATATATGTAATGATTAATTTGATATTCATTACTTATGAATATGACCAGTCATGTTCATAAATAATACATCACCTTATGTTTTCTAAGTGTATTTTCCAAAAGAAGATTGGTCAGGAGTTGTCAAAATGTAAGCCATGTTCTAAAACTGAGTTTACTAAAACAATTATTAAACGTTGCCATCATATACCCATTAATGATATTGAGAAGATGATTCATAGCCTGCCAAATTGATGCAAGGTGGTCATCAAAAGGCTAAACAATTAAATATTAATGATTAATTTGGTATTACATATCAACTATGTGGCAAAATGCATTACCTTTGATTCAGTGTTGTTTATTTTAATATGTGCTATTCCTTTTATATTTTGTTGAAGAATTTATTAAATATCATTACCTTAGATAATATCCTTGTGATTTTCACTCATTTCATATCTAGATAAATCTATTAGATTTTGATAAACATTAGTAATTTTAATAATATATGGGGTATTGAAATCTGAATAAATTGTACTTTCTAGTAATGTATAACTTTATATATTTATTCTAAATTAAAAATACTGTATAATAATAGTAAATCTTTTTTAAGGTGATGCATTACTTATGAACATGAATGTACACACAAAAGTACAATTAGATCAGAATATGTAGAAATGTCTTCTTCCACACCACAGTTTGGGGCAGGGACATATTCAGGGGTGGGAAGAGGGGGCATATGTCCCCCCTTAACGAAAAATTTTACATTAAAGAAAAAGAACGCAGGAGGCATTCTAAAAAAAAAAAAAAACTGAAAAGCTTGGTCGTCATGCTCCCACTTGCGATGACACCTGGATCTGGTCGCAATGAACCCCCTTTCGATGATACCTGAACACGCCAGTGGTGTGGCATTATTAATATACATGTATATAAAGCTTAATTAATGAGAAAATAAATAAAATAGCCTATAGCCTAATTTTTTCCGGTACATATATTCTAAATTAACATGATTTTATATTCATCACACTATTTCTTTTCGTTGCAGTTTCTGTATAGTTTCCGTCTTCTATATAGAAAGATTTGGAGATTTAGTTGGCAACAGTGAATACTCTCCAGAGTTGTCCTGGAGTTTTTGAATGAAATTTTTGATAACAGGGTGATTTCTAACCCCTATTCTAAGAAGTATGGAATTATCTTAAAGACAGAAGAATCCACAACGCATTCCTGAGCTGGAGAAAGAAAGCGATTGAAGTCGAAATTTTTTTCAGAGGAAACCTTAGAGCATGTTCTTTGCAACTTCGAACTATGACTGCGACACATTATTGATAAATGTAGAGAATACAACTGAACATGGTTGTGGTATGAATTTTCAAACACTGCTAAATATAATTCAAGTGTTAATTTCTGTTTGTAATCAATATTATATGTTGTTCTTCAGATGAATAAAATGGTGTGATGAATAAATAATCATTCTGTATATATGCATATACAGAATGATTAGTGTCTATTGTCTTCGCCACGTTTGTCAGTCCGCATGTAATAATTCGACTACAAGTATACGCATTTTCATGAAATTTTATACTTAACTCTTTTAGAAACATTTGCCAAGCCACCCCAAATTTCATTAAAATCGGACCAATAGAAATCTGGTGAGTATGGGTTTGGCATATATCCAGGGTCCTGAGATGGATATCATCATTCTTCACTTTGGCTTACAATCTAAACGAGTATTTTGCATCTACATTCACAAGTGAGGAGTTATTCAGGAAGGGGAATGTCGTAGGTGAAGTAAACATTGGCAGTGAGCTAGATGATTTTCTAATAACTGAGAGGAAAGTGGAGGAGAAATTGTTGAGGATAAACATAAAAAAGGCACCCGGGGTGGATGGGATCTATCCAATTATATTAAAGGAGGCAGCAAAGGAAGTAAGCAAACCCCTAGCCACAATTATGAGAGCTTCTTTGGACTCAGGGGAGGTACCCATGGACTGGAGATGTGCAAATGTAACCCCAATTCACAAAGGAGGATCAAAGGCTGACACAAGTAATTATAGACCTGTTAGTTTAACTTCGGTTCCAGGAAAATTAATGGAGGCACAGGTTAAAGAAGCACTGCAGGATCATCTGGACAAGAATTCAGTTATAGTTCAGACACAGCATGGGTTTATTAAGGGCAGGTCTTGTCTGACCAATTTGATTGGATACTATGATGTAGTCACAAAAGAACTGGATGCAGGGAATAACTTTGATATTATATATTTGGATCTTAGAAAGGCTTTTGATACTGTTGCGCATGGAAGACTGCTGCACAAATTGGAGAAGTGTGGCATTGGAGGCAAATTGCTGCTATGGATAAAGGGATGGTTGAGTGGCAATCAATGTACACTGCTCAACGTGGACTAATGTTATTAGTGGAGTTCCTCAGGGTTCAGTGTTGGGTCCATTGTTGTTTTCTGTATTTATAAATGATATTGATGATGGTGTATCAGGCTTAACGTCCAAGTTTGCAGACGATACAAAGGTTGGCAGGGTTGTTAAGGACACTACTGATACTATGCTGCTGCAACAGGATCTGGAAAGGTTGAGCAGATGGGCTGAGAGGTGGCAAATGAAATTTAACCTTGACAAATGTAAAGTACTACATATGGGAAACAGTAACCCCAGATCAACGTATCAACTCTGTGGTACTACGCTGACAGTGGTAGAGAATGAAAAGGACCTGGGGGTAATTGTGCAGGCAGATATGAAGTTCTCTGAGCAGTGCAGACGAGCTGCAAGAGTAGCTCATGGTGTCTTGTCAATGATATACAGGAATTTTTCTAGCAGGGACAGGGATGTGATTATTCCCTTGTATAAGGCATTGGTCAGGCCACACCTTGAGTACTGTATACAGGTCTGGAGGCCTCATTTCAAGAAGGATGTAGAGCTGCTGGAACGAGTACAGAGAAGGGCAACAAGATTAGTGAATGGAACAAAGGGTTGTTCTTACGAAGAAAGGCTTAAGTTTTGCAAATTACAGAGCCTGGAGACTAGGCATCGGCGAGGTTGTTGTTTGTTTGTTATTTGGTTTTTAGGAGCATTAGCAACTAAGGCCATATTGCTCCGGGATATGCGGTGGTCATTCCTTGACCTTTCCGCATACTCCGTATTTGGTGGTGACGGGCTCGAACCCCGGTCTAATCAAGAAGCATGTGCTACGCACTGCTGCTCCTTCCCACCTGGCTACGGAGGCGCCCATCGGCGAGGTGATCTGATAGAGGTGTATAAGGCTTTGAATGGCTTGAGCATGCTCAATGCCGATGGGATTCTTCCTCTTGCTCAGAATAATCACCTGAGAGGGCATAAATTCAAATTGAGGAAGGACGGATGTCGGATAGATGTACGGAAATTTGCCTTTAGCCAGCGGGCAGTTGGTTTGTGGAATAGACTTCCATCGCTTGTTGTTGAAGTTGATAGCCTAAACAAATTTAAGGCTCAGCTGGACAGGTATTTCGAACGAATGGAGGGGTGAAATGGGAGTAGTGGTTGTTTTTTTTTTTTTTTTTTTTTTTTTGGCTGATGCTGAATAAGCTTGCTTTCTTGCATCATATGCCTCTACTAATGCTAATGCTAATGCTAATGATTCCCTTCTACTTTTGACTCTCTCTCTCTCTCTCTCTCTCTCTCTCTCTCTCTCTCTCTCTCACAGGGTAACTAGGGGAATTTTTTTTTTTGGCTGGTGCAGCATGAGCCTCAGGCTTCCTTGCACCATATGGCTAATAATAATAATAATAAATAACTAAAGTACATTATAAAAATGTTGACAGCATAGCATGATTTGAGGTACGTATTACTATTTATTTTGTTAAATCACAGAAGATTGTGAAATAGATGCTGAATTTCAATTTTTAGTCCAGGAAAGCCCATTTTTTAGCCCATTTCAAGTCCAGGAAATAAGTAAAGTATTACAAAACGTTGAGTGAATATTAAGATAATGTAGACAGTGCGTTACATTTCAGAGACGTTCGATTTTTTTTATTTCTTAAATTAATTGCGTTTTTTTCTGCGATTGATAGAAGTGAAAAATAAATAGCTAATTATCTTGTTACCAATTAATTACTAAATAAATAAATTGTTTTCACTACTTAACTTATTTTCATTCTTGCTGAACTGAGAAACAACACTAATGCTTTAAGTCTAAAATTATTTCACATTTTCTAGGTTCCAGCAGAAACAGTTTGAAAATGTTTTTTTGTATCTAGCTGTCAGAATCAGGAAAATGCCTGAACACAGAAAAGATATCGGGGAACAGGACTGGATAATTTGTCAACAGGACAGCAAGTCCATAAGACAATTGATTGATAGGACAGATGTCATGGAAAACAGTGATAAAGAGCCTTAATAAATTACTTTTTATTTCTTTCATTAATTTTTATATTAGATTGTCTATGCAATGTATAAACTTCCTAGACATTCTATATTATGCCTATGATACTGTTTACGTAAGCGAATTAGTTATAACGGATTCACTTCTATAAACAGTATCATAGGACGATTGTGGGGTGCGACCCACAGAGGGGTCGCGAACGGATATATATTCAATTCAACAGTAAGGCATAGGGTAGTATTCGTTTAGAGCAAGATATGGATGGGGGTCAGTAATATTTCTTCCCTATGCCCTTGTATAAAAGTCAAGAACTGTGATTCACTTACATAACAGCACCATAGGGTGACCTTAGTTTTCCATGAAAAGAAGTTTTTTCTTACTTTGCCTAAGAATTTGTATAGAACCCTAGGAATTTTATACATTGCCTAAACAATCTATGCAAAAAATAAAAGTTTATTTCATACTTTTCCAGGCTTTATATATGCCTGGATTCTACACTTACACTTTGCAGTAAAAATGCACCGTATTCTACTTATAGTGTACTTCTTAATATAAATAATAGAATATAATTTGTACTATCATATTAAATCATGTGTGATACCTAATATCTACCCTCACGATCATAATGCCATTCGACAAATGTGTAAATTTGATGAATCCAGGCAGGTTAGTTAATTTTTTGTACAGTAAACTTAATTAACTATATTTTATTATACATTTGTCATTGTTAATTCAGAACTGATGTGACATGTTTATTTTGTTTGACCATTTCGGTTTTTATTATGTGAAGTGCCACTAATACTAAAGGTGCAGCAAACAGAAACTTCCATTACAGAATCTTCTGGAAGGCATAAACTTCGGCAAATGATATAATTTGTTAACTATTTAGTACAAGGAATCCACATGCTTTTTCAGCACTAATCAAAAAAATAAAAATAAAAAAATAAATAAATAATAAAAGCTAACAATAAAAATATAATAAACATACATAAAAAATTAAAAGAAAATAAACAGTCTATGTGTTTATTTTTAGCTGGTTAGTGACGTCCACCATGTCAGTAATTGTCCGGCTGACATTTAATTTTCCCAAGTTGTCAGCCTCAACGGTAGTAATAATTGACTCGCTTACTAAAAGAAAACTTCCTATAGTCCAGTGTATCTTCTTCGCTTTCATTCATTCTACTGCCCTCTCTCAGAGACTTGTTCACCTCGATTAGTTCCCCTCTAAGGTGCCTGGTTGCCAATCTCTGTAGTTCAAAACCTTTCCTCATATGGGTACCTCTTTGCAGTATCACCAAGCTGGTTGCCCTTCTTTGAACCCTTTCAAGAAACTCAATAGTTTATTTATTTTTGATGCAGTTTTGAAATATCTGGAAACCACAGTATTTCAATTGCAATCTTACAATTAGCTTTTACAGTGAGATAATTAGCTTCATGTTGATTTCGAATACTCTTCAACATTAATTTTTACAAACAATTAATTTATCGTAAAATCATTTGAAAGCTTACTTTTCTTATTTATATCAAGGTATTGCTTTTATTTTAAATGAAATTAATCTAAAATGCTTGAAATGTCATCACATTTTGACAGTCAAATCCGAATCCAACACCACGCCTCATTCCTTTCATTAACCAACAATTAATAAAATACTGGATGCCATTTACATCAAATGGGCCGGAGCGGAGTTCTGATCTGTCATATGCATTGGGTATACTGTTATGGCATGTTGGTTATACTTGGC
This sequence comes from Mastigoproctus giganteus, assembly GCF_048544385.1. Taxonomy (NCBI): domain Eukaryota; kingdom Metazoa; phylum Arthropoda; class Arachnida; order Uropygi; family Thelyphonidae; genus Mastigoproctus; species Mastigoproctus giganteus. The sequence goes on along the minus strand of NC_143577.1, from coordinate 23,504,043 downwards.
CATGCACTGGTATGTGCATTGGCCATTGAAAACAAGATATCAGGAGACCAAAAAAAGCAGTTTTTTTATGGTTAATATTTTGATAAAAATTACGTTGAGACCATCGTAGATGGTGATTATCTATCGATGCACTTCGAAAGTACAGATCAGTTGATGTCTAGAAAGCGCAAATTGCGGTTTGGTAAAATAGTGAAAATTGACGAAAAGATGACTGCTTCAATTACAGTTATTCGAACAGTTTATGAGTATAACTGTGCACAAACGCTACAGCAGCTTGTAAGATATGCATGGCATTTGGTGAAGATACAGTGTTTGGGATCAAGCGCCACTAGTGGTTCCCCACATCTGCACATGGAGAAGATACATAGTGTTTGGGAAAGGGTGCCACCAGTGGTTTCCTACAACTGCAACATAAGTACTCTTGTGAAGTATACAGTACTCTGTAAAAGCCAGACAAAAGTATTATGCGTGGTAAGTGAGAAATATTATGTTGAGTTCTGTTGTGAGTAAACACAGTCCAAAAACGGTTCAAAAATCAGGCAATAAGTAAGTTGATGGCACACACGGTGACGCTGACTGATGGCTATTAATGATGACGAACTGAAATCCGCAACTGATTCGGATTGAAGCCAAACACGTCAGGTGATTGCAGAAAGAATCAATGTGAGCAATGAAACCATTCCTTTGTATCTGCATTATTTTGCAACTGGGAAGTGTGTATAAACTAAGCAAATGGATTACAGTTATATAAACTTACAGACAACAAACTCCAATCTTCGCGTCACACAATAACGAGTTGATTAGTACACCTCAAATTCTAAATTATTGTTTGCTGAAACAGATTTGGCTTTGGCAAGAGACCAGAATGCTCAGCTACCATTAGGGCAAGAAGCAAGTTTTCTACTCTTAGCCTGTTCAAAATCTAGTTTGGACTGATTAATAACTGCTTTACAATTGTTGCTAGCTTTGGTGTAGGCAGAAAATGAAACTGAAGAATTGGAAACAAGCCAATTACGATATGCAACATTCTTCTCTTGGAACGGAAGCCAGCTGGAGTCGTGAACATTAAAATCACTAAGGAAAATTACCTCACTGTTAGGAAAGTTGGACTGGAGAAAGTAAAGTTGCAAAGAGAGGAAGTTAAAGAGTTACACGTGTTTAGTGCAGTTGGGAGAACGGTAGAGACAACAGACGAATTTATTATTATTATTAGCAATATGGTTCAAGGAAGCCTGAGGCTTATGCTGCACCAGCCAAAAAAAAAAAAAAAAAATTCCCAAATTACCCTAAGAGAGAGGAGAAATAGAAGGGAATCACCAAGAAAGAGAAGGATGATGATATGCAGCTCAGGATCCTGGGTATGCCAAACCCAAACTCACCAGTATCGGAATGGACATATGGCCAAGTATCACCTTTGAGGCGAAAGGAATCATACAGCGAATATTAAGTATAGACATGATATTACCGATGTGTGTGTGTGACAAACCGGAATGTTTCGGTATTGCTGGCCCCGAAATTTGTGGAGTTACGTGCAAGAATTACTTACAGGCCATGGGGGTCTTGTACAAAACTTATACGGGATGTTTTTGTAATAGTGATTTTTTTTAATTTTTCAAATTTTACACTAATGGTCATATTCAAGGTATATTTAAACTCAAACCATTATGACAATTTTTGTAAAATAAAATTCTACTTATTCATTATTTCTTTACCTCTAGAAGTTAAAAACAATACAGATATTGAAAGTGAGTATAATTTAAAAATTAAATTTTAAAATAACGTCCTGTGTTCCATATCAAACGAAACAGAAACATTGAGAATGAAGTACACGCTCTACTTCTAGCAATTTTCAAGTCTTTTATAAGACGACATTCTCTGAAAAATACTTGTATCATTGTACTAATTATTTTGTTATTTATTTATTAATAAGTACTATGAGTACTACTAAGTACTGTGAGTTCTATCTTTTGTGTTTGGGGGTTTCCATAAAAAAAAAAATAAAAAAAAAAACGGTAAAAAGTTGACAACTAAAATAACTTTTTTTTTGTAATTCTTGAATGTGGAGTGGGTTAATGTTAGTATTACTTTGTGGTTGATTTATTGGTGAAGTGCCAACAAAAGTGGGCAGCTGCAAATTCCCCTTACCCCTGAAATAAAAAGTTCTCCTAGTAGCAAATTTCCATAATCCACAGGTGCCATGTCGTGCTGTTGTAGAGAAATGAAAGCGACAACTTTGTTCAATCTTTGACCATTAGTTATTATGAATACTCCTTACATGCATGCTATGTGTAACCAATAACATAGTAAGAAAAAAAAAAAAAATGTGATGCTTAATTGGTGACAACTGTGACTCTTAAGCAGTTACAGTTGTCACCGATAAGTAAAAATCATTACAGTCAATCTCTAACCAAAAGGTCTTATGTGAAAATATTTGGATGGATTATAGGATGAATTTGATTGGATGGTTGAGGATGGGAAGGGTCCTCGTTTTCTCTTTCGAACAGCAGCAGCAAAGGAAATAAGCATCGCAAGGGATCAGGCTTATCCCAAGGGTTGAGCATCCTAAGACTAACATTGGCAGGTTAGGCATGTCAATCACTGCTACTCGCAATAATCAATTGGAAGGGGTACCCGGTTGTAAACATTAACCATCATTTTTTGTTTAATTTTTAGCTCCTTTTTTTCATGCATTAATACAAAAAAAAAATCCAATTTTTGTGTAGTTGAAAATGTATGCTTCAGATTACACTAAGCAGAATTAGACTACTAATTACAGAGAATACTAATCATTCTCATACCACTTATCTGACTTTTGTGCAGTCAAAAATGAATGGTTCAGATTACACTAAGCAGAATTAGACTACTAATTACAGGGAATGCTAGTTATTCTTATACCACTTATCCAAAATTATTTTCAGATAAGTGGAAAATTAAGCAAAAAATTTTTTGCTTGATTTTTGTCCTCTCATTTCAAAGAAAGTGATGCATTTAATAAAATCCTCTGACTGTGTGGTTGTCCCAGAGTATAAACAGAAAATTTATTTATTTTATTATTTATGTGTAAAAAACAGAACTGTTATATGAATAATGTAATCCTGATTCCACTTATATAAACCATTATGAATAAAGTACACTGTGCATTAGTTGTAGGTTGTTTTCTTAAATGATCCTGATTATCATTTATTTGGCAGTATAATGAATATACACCACAAAACCAACAACTACTGAAGCCTTTAAAGCTCTCCAGATCACTACTAGATGGGCCGAATCACAAGAATTGAATAAGAATTAATCATGTTTGAAAAAATAGACCTTCACAGCAGAAAAAAAAAATTCATCTGTATAATAATAATAAGTTCCAGTCTTAATACTAACATAGTCCTTCAGGATCATAGATTGGACCAACACTGAGCTGGAAGAGATTATGAGATCGATAAGGATAATGATGATCAAGATTGCCAACATCACCCAACTTTGGGTGATGTTGGCATCGAGAAACTGACCATAGTCCAGAAAGGAGGGAGGTGACTAACTACCTCATTGAACAAGAGAATAAGACAATTAAGATCCTGCAGGATCACTTATGGGAAAATACAGCATCAATCTACCAAGCCATAAGAAAGAGAGACAAATGGCACACAACACTCAACATTAACAAGGAGATCCCGCTCTCACAGACAGAAGAAACAAAGACAGAAAGATGGGTGAGGAAAGCAATCCATGACAGACACTACAATGACCTCCATAAAGACTACATAGATAAGGTGGCTTCCAACACATGGCTCATGAATGAGAAGCTCTTCTCCGAGATGACGGATTCATACTTGCCATTGAAGACAAACCAGACAAGTAACATCAAGAACTACAGGAAATACATTGCCAAAGACCCCCCCCCCCACAAAGTGACAGATGGTGCATGTTGATGATGCCATCAGACCCAGAAACAATCCAGCACATAACTGTGGGAAGCAGGGTGATCACCCGGATAGAATACACTCACAGACATGACCAAGTTGCCAGGATAATACATCAGAAGCTAGCGAAATATACCTGTTAATCAAAGAAAGCCTTCTATCATGTCTGCAATTCTGCCCAGACATGATAGGAGGGAGTATATGATGAGAGCCTTGTCGATCAGTTCAGCCCTGGAGGGATTGTGCAAGGCTCAAGGGGTAGAATTTTTCTCAGCCTGGTCTGTGCTTGTTAACAGGAGAGACTGCTTCTACAGGGATGGGATACACTTAAATAGAAAGGGTGCAAGAATATTTGCTGATGCTATTGAGGCAGAGTTAGGTGTGTCAGAAAACTGCTAGCTTGGGGGATACACGGACTAATGGGGGGGGATCAGTGTTGGGTCCATCGTTGTTTTCTGTATTTATTAATGATATTGATAATGGTATATCAGGCTTAATGTCCAAGTCTGCAGACGATACAAAGGTTGGCAGGGTTGTTAATGACACTAATGACAGTATGCTGCTTCAACAGGATCTAGAAAAGTTGAGCAGGTGGGCTGAGAGGTAGCAACTGCAGTTTAATATTGACAAATGTAAAGTACTGCATATGGAAAGCAGTAACCCCAGAGTAATGTATCAACTGTGTGGTACTACACTGACATTGGTAGAGAATGAAAAGGATCTTGGGTAATTGTTCAGGCAGATATGAAGTTTTCTGAGCAGTGCAGACGGTCTGCAAGAGTAGCTCATGGTGTCTTGTTAATGATATACAGCAATTTTTCTAGTAGGGATAAGTAGCTGATTATCCCCTTGTATAAGGTAATGGTGAGGCCATACTTTGAGTACTATATTCAGGTCTGGAGGTCTCATTTTAGGAAGGATGTAGAGCTGCTGGAATGAGCACAGAGAAGGGCAACAAGATTTGTGAATGGAACAAAGGGTTGCTCTTATGAAGAAAGGCTTAAGTTTTGCAAATTACAGTGTCTGGAGACTAGGCACCTGTGAAGTCATCTGATTGAGGTGTATAAAGCCTTGAATGGTTTGAGCATGCTCAGTGCTGATGGGATTTTTCTTCTTGCCCAGAATAATCGCCTAGGAGGGCATAAATTCAAATTGAGGAAAGACAGTTGTAAGATAGATGTGCAGAAGCTTGTCTTTAGCCAGCGGGTGGTTGATTGTTCGAACAAACTTCCATCTGTCGTAGAAGTTGATAGCTTAAACAGATTCAAGGCAGAACTAGACAAACATTTGGAGCGAGTGGATGGGTGAAATAAGAAGGGTGTGTTTTTTTTTTGGCTGATGCTGTATAAGCTTGCTTTCTTGCATCATGTGTCTTTGCTAATGCTAAATTGTACTGTATTACTAGTATGAACCCCAAGTCGAATTAGAGACCCCCCCCCAATCACAAACTATACTGGGACCATGCCATAACAATGGATATTATTATCACTGACAGACAGTGGGGCCCAACACCAGCAATCTTCAGAAAACCTTGAGAAAAAATCAGGAAGTATGCAGACCTAAGAGAGGAGGTCAAAAAAATGTGGCAAATGGAACAAACAATGACCATCCCAATCACCATGTCAACCACCAGGTGTCAAAGAGCCTCCATAAGAATAGCAGCAATAGGTGTCCAGAGAACAGCTACAAAGAACTCCAGAAAGCTGTGATTCTGAACATCTATAGGATAGTAAGACAGTTCTTTGACCAACAGTAATAATAATAATAGTTACTGGACACAAGCAACCATTCCATGCACTTGATACCAGTTTCTTTTACAGCATAAAAAAAGTCCCATAAAGGAGAAAAAAAATTTTTTTTTATAATAATAATAATGTTCCTTGGGCCTCCCAGAGAACACTTACATGGAACTCCCGAAAACCACAATCCTGAACACCTGTAGGAAGTAAGACGGCTCTTTGACAGTAATCACAATAATAATAGTAACTGGATACAATCACCTCATGCACTTGTTACTGGTACTAAGTGCACAAGGAAAAAATCCTGAAGGAGTTTTTATAAAAAAAAGACTGGCATCTTTCCAGCAGAAAAACATTGGAAATTACTTTCAGGCTGTATACACATGTACATAATAATTTGTACATAATTAGACAATTTTATATTAGAGGTGATGAAAAGATAATAGTATTTTTTTTGACTGATGCTACTATAAACTTTGCTTCCCTGCACCATTTGTCATTTTAATCCTAATAATGTGTAAATAATAAATGCAAGTTACCATAATTTTCTCATAGAAAACCTGCCTAATAACATGTTTGGCCACCTTTTGCACAGATGACTTTTTGCACCTGGCATGCCATCGACTCTTCAAGACTGTGGAAGTTGCCGTCAGGTATAATGTTCTTGTTTAGGCTCTGGCTTGACCACCAGGTCAGTGGAGTTTACAATAAATCAATCAATACAAACGTTAATCGTATTCAGTAGTCATGGGCTTGAACCACAGTCCACTCAAAGAGCATGTGCTACTGCACTCGTGCTCCTGACCACTAAGCTACGTCTTTATCCCGGACCAAATGAACAGAAGGACATCTCAGAGTTCAGTAACAGATCAAGGCACTGGCATGGACTGGAAAATGCTGTAGTCCATCACATCTCACAAATCCTTGATGGGATTTATGTTGGGGGAATTTGTTGGATGGGGAAGCACAAAAAATGCTTGGACACAGTCCTCAAACCATTCCTGCACAATGTGGGCCAAGTCTTGTTGAAATAGTCCAGTGCCATTTGGATACATGGCCACAATGTAGGGCAAAACTTGGTCAAACGATGCTAAGGTAGGATCTGGTGGTGAGGGTGTGTGTGTACAATGATGACAGTCAGTCAACATGGGCACACAAACTGTGGTGAGGGTGTGTGTGCAATGGGGATGAGGGAGCTCAGTGATGTCTATGAAAACATCCCCCAGACTGTGATACTACCACCAGCCTGTTTTCATCCAACCATATAGTCTGGTTGCAGATGTTCACCTGCTCACTGTTGAATATGCATCCATCCATTGCCATGATGGAGCTGGAATCTTGATTCATCAGACCAGGTGACTTTTCCAGTTGTCCAATGTCCAGGAATAGTGCTCCCATGCCCACTGAAGGCAGAGATAAGCAACCTGTTTGTGTGCCCACGATGACTGACTGTCATCATGGGCACATGAACAGGTTGCTTATTTTGTAGACCTATCTGCAAGAACATCCACTGGATGATGTGCTCAGAAACATTTCTCTGTACGTTCAGGTTGTAGTCTGCCATTTATTGACGAGAATGTGAGCACATGCTCACGAATGGGACAAACTGGAACTCAATAGCACCTGGACAGCACGTGCCAACTGCCACTCACCTCAACTGTCAATGAGTGGTGGTGTCCCCATCCCGGCACATTGGGTGGTTGTGTGTCCCTCTTTGGACCATTCCCACCACACCTTCACTACAGTGGCAATCAAACAGCTGACAGTGCCTGCTGAGATCCTAGTTCCCACTTTTCTAGCACCTCAAATCATTCCCTATTCAAATTCTGACCTTTCCCCATTGCACAGGCTTCATGCAGAAAAACTGACAGGTACTACCTGTGCTGTCACTATATGCTGTACTAGTTATGACATCCTTCTTTGGTGCTATGGGATTTGTCCACTTGTGGAGATAAGGGTGGTTTTAATGTTTTCGCTCATGAGTGTACTCATTATGTTAATTGCACTAAGAAAACTTATGCACATAGTGTATAATAGGGTGACCAGACATCTCGTTTTTGAGAAACTTATCAATGGGTGTGCTCCCAACTGTTAACATGGGGCTCACTTAAGAAGAATTTCAGCTAAGAGTCATCCCTGGGTAAAATATTCTCTTAAATTTTATGAAACAAATTTTTTTAACAAGACACTTGGATAATCCTCAAAAAATTACATCACTATGCAAAAAAATAGCTTGTTTCAGTTTTTTACAAATCAGCATTAGTAGAGGCATTTGATGCAAGAAAGCAAGCTTATGCAGCATCAGCCAAAAAAAAAAAAAAAACCCACTTCCACTTCTTGAAATAAGGCATGAAATGCAAAATATTTATTCATTTTATGAACAACTTTGCAGGTGAATATAAATACATTCACCTGCAACGACGTTTTTAGGGATGGGAATACACTGAGTTATAACTGGGAGCTAAATGATTTTGTGATTATTGAGAAAGGGAAAGAAATATTGTTGAAGCTAAAAGTTGTAGTAGTAGTGGCATGTGATGCAAGAAAGCAAGTGTATGAGCTTATGCAGCATCAGCCAAAAAAAAAAAAAAAAAAATCACACCATTCCCTCCAAATGCCTGTCCAGTTCCTCCTTAAATTTATTTAACCTCTCAACTTCCACAACGACAGATGGAAGTTTGTTCCAGCAGTTAACCACCAGCTGGCTAAAGGCAAATTTCCACACATCTATTCTACATCTGTCTTTTCTTTATTTGAATTTATGCCCCCTTAGGTTCGTAATCTGAACAAGTGGAAGAATTCCATCAGAATTCAGCGTGCTCAACCCATTCAAGGCCTTATACACCTCAATCAGATCATATTGCAGATGCCTAGTCTCCAGCCACTGCAATTTACAGAACATAAACCTCTCTTGGTAAGAGGACCCCTTCGTTCCCCTCATCAATCTTGTTGCCCTTCTCTGTACATGCTCAAGCAAATCTACATAATTCCTAAAATGACACCTCCAGACCTGTACGCAGTACTCAAGGCATGGCCTAACCATTGCCTTATACAGAGGAACAATCACCACCTTTTCTCTGCTAGCAAAATTCCTATATATCATTGTCAAAACCCCATGACCTGCCCTGGTAGCCTGTCTGCATTGCTCAGAAAACTTCATATCTGACTGCACAATTACTCCCAGGTCTTTTTCATTTTCTGCCACCTTAAGTGTTGTACCACACAGTTGGTATGTTTCTCTGGGGTTACTTCTACCCATATGCAGTACTTTGCATTTGTCAATGTTAAACTTCAGTTGCCACTTCTCAGCCCATCTGCCCAAATTTTCTAGTTCCTGTTGCAGTAGCACACTGCCATTACTGTCATTAACAACCCTGCCAATCTTTGTATCATCTGCAAACTTCGACATTAAGCCTGATATACCTTCATCAATATCATTGATAAATATACAAAACATCAGTGGACCCAACACCGAACCCTGTGGGACTCCATTAATAACATTAGTCCACGAAGAGCAGCACCAATTGATTATCGCCCTCTGTCTTCTCCCACTCAACCATCCTTTTATCCATTGTAGCAACTTACACTTAATACCATTCTGTTCCAATTTGTACAGTAGTCTTCCATGCACAACAGTGTCAAAAGCTTTCCTGAAATCCAAGTTTATGATATAAAAATTATTTTTGCATCCAGTTCCTTTGTAACCACATCATAATATCCTATCAAATTTGTCAGACAAGACTTTCCCTTAACAAACCCATGCTGTGTCTGAATTATTGCTGCAGCCTTGTCTTGATGATCCTGCAGTGCATCTTTAACCAGTGACTTCCATTATTTTACTCAGAACAGAAGTTAAACTAACTGGTCTGTAATTACTTGTGTCACCCTTCAATTCCCCTTTGTGAATTGGGGATACATTTGCACATCTCCAGTCCGTGGGGACCTCCCCTGAGTCCAATGATGCTCTCATAATTATGGCTAAGGGTTTGCTTAGTTGTTTTGCTGCCTCCTTTAATATAACTGAATAGATCCCATCCACCCCAGGTGCTTTTCTTATGTTTAACTTCAACAATTTCTCCTCCACTTTGCTCTCAGTTATTACAAAATCATTAAGCACCCTGCTACAATTTGATAACCTTCTGCCATTTTCAAACCTTAATAACTCCTCATGTGTGAATGTAGATGGAAAATACTCATTCAGTTTGTTTGCTATCTGAGCAGGATCATCAACAGTCGAACCATCGATATCAAGTGGAACAATCAGATTCATCCCCTTCCTTTTAGAGTTTATATAAGTAAAGAAATCCTTGCTGTTTTTCTTAGCATCCTTTGCCAAAGATTTCTCGTTATCTGACATCGCCTGCCTAACCTCCTTTGTGACTTGATTACAGACTAGCTTATATCTGCCATAGGCCTCTGTGTTGCATGATAATTTATATGCATCGCATGCATTTTTCTTCTCTGCCACGAGTCTCATTAGTTCATTTGACAACCATTTAGGTCTAAACTGTGGAACAATATTTCTTAATAGGTATGAAACTTTTAGTAGCTTCCACGATTAATTCCTTGAATGCTTCTGACTTAGAATTTGCTGTTGGTAACATCATCAGTTGATCCCACTGTACAGAATTTAAAAATTGTCTGAGACCACTGTAGTCACCTTTACGAAAGCAAAAACCGTTTCCTTTAGCCCTGATGGTAATTATATCTTTAAATAAATCACACATCAGTACACTGCAATCACTGTCACCTAGTGGTTCCTTTATCTGCAAATTCTTAATAAACGAATGATCACTGCTGATAACCAGATCAAGATTATTCCCTCTCTGGTTGCCTCTCGAACATGCTGCTGCAGAAAACAATCATCCAATAAATCCACAAAAGTTTTTCTAGTGTGCGAGTGACCAATCCTCAAGTTCCAGTCAATATCTGGGAAGTTAAAATCTCCTGTTATAAGACATTCTGATTTACTAGCCCACTATTTCTCTGTACAATTGTTCATTGTACACTCATTCGAATCATTAGGCCTATAATTGTTATTTGTTTGTTATTTGGTTTTTAGGAGCATTAGCAACTAAGGCCATATTGCTCTGGGGATATGCGGTGGTCATTCCCATTAGGCCTATAACACACTCCTACTCTTATTTTTGCTTTCACAGTGCTTATGTCACACCAAACTGACTCAATAGTGCACTGTTCATCTATATCAACTAGATGCATTTCTTTTGATTTTATCTTTTTCTTAATTAACAGCATAACACCTCCTCCCTTCCTATCCTGTCTGTACATGTACACAATGTACTCCTCAAATTCCAATTCTGCATTCCTAATATCTGTGTGACACCATGTCTCTGATATCCCAACAATATCCGACTTTGATGTCTTGACCAACACTTCGAATTCATCAAATTTATTTACTATACTTCTAGCATTGGTATACATGCTCCTATATTCTTATTAGTTACCCTAACACATCTCATATACCCAACAGTTTAACAATGACTGCCATCAGTCCCTGAAACCCCCTCGCTCCAGGCCGCTGCTTATTCTAATAGAAGTAGTGCAAGAATCACCTTCATCTCTGCCTGTGGCTACTTTTAACCTTTTATTCTGTATATCCCCCCAAGCTAGCAGTTTTCCGACCCACTTAACACTGCCTCGATAGCATCAGCAAATATTCTTGCACCATTTCTATTTAAGTATATCCCATCCCTGTAGAAGCAGTCTCTCCTGTTAACAAGCACAGACAAGGCTGAAAAAAATTCTACCCCTTGAGCCTTGCATATTCCCTCCAAGGCCGAATTGATTGACAAGGCTCTCATCATGTACTCCCTCCTATCGTGTCTGGGCAGAATTGCAGACATTTTCAAATTTAACCGTAACTCACGACTTTTTTGCAACATTGACCTGTACTCGTTAAGTAAATCTGCAGATCTCCTACTCTTAACATCATATCGTGTACAACAATATCACCCTTTATGCACTTAAAAGATGATATATGCTTCACAACGTCATCAACTTTTGCCCCTGTCAGACATACCCCTGGTCCTATTTCATCTATCCTTTTTACACAATATATTCCCCGTCTCCCTGACAATAGTCACCAACAATAACTAACTCCTGTGGGACCAGCACATTCTGCCTTGGAGATTTCTGCTGTGTTACTTGATGCCCAGGAGTGAGCTCTGGCATTGAGTTGGGCAACTGAGAGCTTGACAGGCCCCTCATATTAATTTCTTTGAGGGCATCTACCCTACACTTCAAGCTCTCATAGATGCCCATTAGAACGCTGAGTTAACACCTTATTTCTAGGCACTCTCTGCACCTGGCACACACACAAAGACATCCTCCTTGGCTAGATAATGTTCTGTTCCAGAGAGTTCGGCAAACATTTCACAAGTTGCGCATTTTTTTGGCTGTGATGCATTGGTGAATCGTCCCCCCCCCTTGGTTCTCCCCTGAATCATAGCACTCCTGCTGCTTTGTGCCTGTTGCTTTCTTGCTCAAGTCTGGGGCATGATATTTTAAATTAATAAGATCAATAAATTTAATTAATTAAATAATTGTCAATACTAAACTATCTAATAGAATTCTAAATGCAGCGATGCATGTTATGTTATATATTTTTACGTTAGAGCTACCTAGTTACCACAATAAAAAATTTGAATTCCCTACCACTCTATACAAAAACAATGCCTGCAATATTCAAACGAAATAACGATTTTACATATATTAAATAGTAATCTACAAAAACTCTTAACTGAATTAAAAATAAAAATAACCAGCGTAACTAGAACTATAAGGCTACTTTATAAAGTACAATATAAAATAACAATTAGGTAAGTAAAATGGCAAACACTTTTCGGAGCCTGTAATTCACAGCTGTAATTATCACTAGTCAGATAGGGACACAGTAAAATGTGACAGATACAGTGGTGGATGGCAGTTTGATGCTGTGTTCATTAAAAAAAGGTAAATGAAGTGCTTTTAAGTTAGATAGAAATTTTAACCAAATTAATAAATATTTTCTAGTCTTTTTTACAAATGTCTGCTGCAAGCAAAATAAAAAAAGAAGACCAAAAGATGAACATTTCAACAGAAATGGATAGATATTTTTTTATTTATAGATTATTTGAACCAATATGTTTAATTTGCTGTGAAGCATTGTTGTGAACAATTTCAATCTGAAGCTTTATGTAAATAATATAATCTCAAAAGACATTTTACAACAAAATATTAAAACTAAAACAAATTTATAGAATAAATAAGAACAAACAAAATTCAAACTGTGAAGAAGTCTCTTGCTAGTCAGCAAACACTGCTTGTAAAATGTAATAAAAGACAGAAAGTATTTTATTTTAAAGGCAAGTTTCATTTTAATTTCTAAAATAGCTAAAAAACAAAAGCATACCCAGAAGGCAAGTTTAATAAAGAATATAATTCTTAAATTGTTAACATTTTATGCTGCCTAGAAAAAGGCTTTTTTAAAATATCAGTTTGTGTATTAATGAAATAGTAGTAGTAGTGGTAGTAATAGAGGCATGTGATGCAAGAAAGCAAGTGTATGAGCTTATGCAGCATCAGCCAAAAAAATAAAACAAAACAAAACAATTTCACACAACCATTCCCTCTAAAAGTTTGTCCAGTTCCTCCTTGAATTTATTTAAGTTATCAACTTCCAGAATGACTGATGGAAGCTTGTTCCAGCTATTAATTACCCACTGGCTAAAGCCAAATTTCCACACATCTATTCTACAACTGTCTTTCCTCAATTTGAATATATGCCCCCTCAGGTTTGTAATCTGAGCAATCGGAAGAATCCCATCAGAATTCAGTGTGCTCAACCCATTCAAGGCCTTATACACCTCAATTGAATCATCTCGAAGGTGCCTAGTCTCCAGCAGTGCAATTTGTAGAACTTAAGCCTTTCTTGGTAAGAGGACACCTTCGTTCCCCTCACCAATCTTGTTGCCCTTCTCTGTACACACTCAAGCAATTCTACATCCTTCCTAAAATGAGGCCTCCAGACCTGTATGCCATACTCAAGGTGTGGCCTAACTAATTCCTTATACAAAGGGATAATCAACTCCTTTTCCCTGCTAGAAAAATTCCTGTATATCATTGACAATACCCCATGACCTGCTCTGGCAGCCGTCTGCATTGCTCAGGCAACTTCGTATCTGACTGCACAATCACTCCCAGGTCTTTTTCATTTTCTACTACCCTAATTGTAGTACCACACAGTTGGTACATCCCTCTAGGTTACTTCTACCCATATGCAGTACTTTGCATTTGTTAATGCTAAACTTCATTTGCCACTTCTCAGCACATCTGTCCAAATTTTCTAGATCCTGTTGCAGTAGCACACTGCCATTATGGTCCTTAACAACCCTGCCATTACTGTCATTAACAACCCTGCCAACCTTTGTATCATCTGCAAACTTTGATACTAAGCCTGATATATCTTCATCAATATCATTGATAAATATACAAAAGAACAGTGGGCCCAATGCCGAACCCTGTGGGAATCCACTAATAACATCAGTCCACGAACAACAGTGTCCATTGATTACCACGCTCTGTCATCTGCCACTCAACCACCCTTTTATCCATTGTAGCAACTTACCCTTAATACCATACTGCTCCAATTTGTACAGTAATCATCCATGCACAACAGTGTCAAAAGCTTTCCTGATATCCAAGTATATGATATCAAAATTATTTTATGCATCCAGTTCCTTTGTAACCACATTATAATAACCAATAAAATTTGTCAGACAAGACTTTCCCTTAACAAACCCATGCTGTGTCCGAATTATTGCCGAGTCATGTCTAGATGGTCCTGCAATGTAACTTTAACTGGTGGCTCCATTATTTTACCCGGAACAGAAGTTAAACTATCTGGTCTGTATTACTCGTGTCATCCTTAGATCCCCCTTTGTGAATTGGGGATACATTTGCACATCTCCAGTCTGTGGGGACCTCCCCTGAGTCCAAGAATGCTCTCATAATTATGGCTAAGGGTTTGCGTAGTTCCTTTGCCGCCTCCTTTAATATAACTGGATAGATCCCATCAACCCCAGGTGCCTTTTTTAAGTTTAACTTCAACAATTTCTCCTCTACTTTGCTCTCAGTTATTACAAAATCATTAAGCACCCGGTTACAGTTTGATAAATGTCTGGCATTTTCCTCACTTAATAACTCCTCGTGTGAATGTAGATGCAAAATACTCATTCAGTTTGTCAGCTATCTGAGCAGGATCATCAACAGTTGAACCACTGATATCAAGTGGACCAATCTGATTCATCCTCTTAATTTTAGAGAACATATAAGTAAAGAGGTCCTTGCTGTTTTTCTTAGCATCCTTTGCCAAAGATTTCTCATAATCTGCTTTCGCTTGCCTAATCTCCTCAGTGACTTCATTACAGACTAGCTTATATCTGCCATAGGCTTCTGTGTTATCTGATAATTTATATGCATCTCATGCATTTTTCCTCTCTGCCCTGAGTCCTTGAACAATATTTCTTAATCAGTATGAAAATCCTAGTAGCTTCCACAATTAGTTCCTTGAATGCTTCCCACTTAGAATTTGCTGTTGGTGACGTCATCAGTTGGTTCCATTGTGCAGAATTTAAAAACTGTCTGAGACCACTGTAGTCAACTTTACGGAAGCAAAAACCCTTCCCTTTACCCGTGATGGTAATTATACCTTAAGTAAATCCCACATCAGCATACTGTGATCACTGCCACCTAGTGGTTCCTTTATCTGCAAATTCTTAATACACGAATAATCACTGATGATAACCAGATCAAGAGTATTACCCTCTCTGGTTGCCTCTCAAAATGTCCCAAAATGTCTGAGAAAATTTAAAATCTAGAACTTCAAAGATTGAATATTATTCAGTGGTATTTGATAACAGCACCGACATAGCAGCCACAGCTCAATTATCAATTTTGTTTGAGGATTTGATAATTCTTGTAATATCCCAGAAGAAATGTTTGATTGAGCCTAGTAAAGAGTATAACTACTGGTAAAGATATTTAAAAATAAAAAAAATAAGCCTTGAAAGAATACAGACTTGATTATAAAATGTTAAAAGGATTATCTACAGGTAGTTTACTGTCAGTGATTGGGAAAAATAAAGGTGCTGTTTTGTTTTTTTTAAAAGAGAAATGGGCAAAAAAGATTTTGTTAAGGTTTTTGTATTTCACTGTATCAACAATAATACATCAACAAAATTTATGTTCTAAATCAGTAAAATTTGGTTATATGTGTCATTTTGAAGTGTATCAATTTTATCATCAAGAATTTCGTGAGCTACTTACAGATATTGAATCTGAATGCACTGATTTCACATATTATTGTGAAGTAAATTGCTTTATAAGGCAACAGTGTTAAAAAGACTTCAGAATCTCAGGGAAGAACTGAAAATATTCATAGAAATGAAAGAAATTCTTATTAATGGTTATTGGTTAGCAGGTACTTTGAGTCAGCTTATATGATATCATATATCATAAGATATCATGAGTCCTCTTAATATAAAAATACAGAAGCAAAACAGATTGTGAGTCAACTAAATGAACAGGTACGATTTTTCAAAAATAAATTAAATTTTATGGTAAACTCATCTGATCAAGGGAAACCTTAAGGGGCAATATATAATGAATTTTCTTTGTATGAAATTTATAAATGTGCTTTTAAACATGATGAGTTCCTCTAAGTTAATTTCACATTATTTGAAAGCACATACAATGTGAACAATTATTTTCTATCATAAAATGTACCAAGTTAAAATATGAAACTTGGGTAAAACTCCAGATCTTGGGTACTAGTCCATATTTCGACAAACGGACAGGAACAAAGCAGTGATTGGTTGGTGCCACTCACTGCTTTCCTCGCCCACTGTCCTCCTAGGTTGATATGCCTATAGTGTTTTTCCCACTTGCCGCTGTTTTTAAATCAGGAACTTGTTTTCTGATTTTAAAACTGCAGAATGGGGATTAATCATCCTACCTAAGCTAAGCACCCCCTCCTCAACAACACAAAACAATCTGAAAGAAAATGCCTTCAAAATAATCACCCAATAACAGCACTGACCTTACAATCACTCTGTTCTACAACCACGCCCACTGCATGGAGACATGTAGTATCCATATAATGGATTTAGCCAAAACTTGTTTAACAGACATTAATTTATAAAATAATTTGCATCCAGCCACAGCAGTACTTGAACCAAATATTGATGCATATTTGCATCAATATCTGCTGTTGCCTTTATTATTTTATGCAATATTTGCATTTATTATTTTAATAATAAAACAAAAAAGAAAAAAAGGAAAAATAAAATATTTTTTGTTATTATAACAAAAGAAAAAGGACACATGATGAGAATTACTGATAAACAATTTGAAAGTCTGCAATTCTGCCAGACACGATAGAAGGGCGTATATGATGAGAGCTTTGTCAATCAATTCGGCCCTGGAGAGATTGTGCAAGGCTCAAGGGGTAGAATTTTTCTCAGCCCTGTCTGTGCTTGTTAACAAGAGAGACTACTTCTACAGGGATAGGATACACTTAAATAGGAAGGGTGCAAGAATATTTGCTGATGCCATCGAGGCAATGTTAGGTGGATCAGAAAACTGCTAGCTTGGGGGGATATATGGACTAATAGATAAACAGTTGCCACTGGCAGAAGTGAAAGTGATTCTTGCACTGCTTCTATTGGAATGAGCAGCAGCTTGGAAAACAAGATGCAGGGGATTTCAGAGACTGCTGGAAGTTATTGTGGTACAAATAAACACATGGGCTGTGTTAGGGTAGCTAAGAATACAAACAAGTGTATGTATACTTGCGTGTACACTAATGCTTGGAGTTGGTAAATAAAATTGATGAATCTGAGGTGTTAGTCAAAACAATAAAGGCAGATATTGTTGGGATATCAGAGACGTGGTGTCACACAGATATAAGGAATGCAGAACTGGAATTTGAGGAGTACAATGTGTACAGGAAGGATAGAAAGGGATAGGGGTTATGCTATTGATTAAGAAACACATAAAATCCAAGGAAGTACAGCCAGTCGACATGGCTGGACAGTGCAGTGTCAAGTCAGTTTCGTGTGACATAAGCACTGGGAAAGCAAAATTGAGAGTAGGAATGTGTTATAGGCCTAATGACTCTGATGAGTATAATAAACAACTGTACAGAGAAACACAGTGGGCCAGCAAATCAGAGTGTCTTATCATGGGGGATTTTAATTTTCCAGATATTGACTGGAATTTATGGGTTGGTTGCTCACACAATAGCAAGGCTTTTGTGGATTTATTGGATGATTGTTTTCTACAGCAGCATGTTCAGGAGACAACTAGAGGGGGTAATACTCTTGATCTGATTATCAGTAGTGATTCTTTATGCATTAAGAATCTGCAGATAAAGGAACCACTAGGTGACAGTGATCACAGTGTGCTGAAGTGGGATTTATTCAAAAAGGCAAATACCATCAGGGATAAAGGGAAGGGTTCTTGCTTTCAAAAGGCGACTACAAAGGTCTAAGTGTATTTAAATTCTATATGGTGGGACCAACTGATGATGTTATGAACAGCAAATTCAAAATGGGAAGCATTCAAAGAATTAATCTTGGAAGCTACTAGGCTTTTCACATCAACTAAGAAATATTGTTCAAGGTTTAGGTCTAAATGGCCCTGCCATGGAATATTGTTCCCACATATGAGGTGGTGCCCCCAAAACCTCTGTCAGGCTTCTTGATTCCATTCAGAAGAGGGTAGTTATGTTAATTAATGATTCATCTCTAACAGAGTCTCTCCACTAGCTTTCTCATAGACGTTCTGTTTCTGCTACATGCCTCTTCTACAGATACTTCCATGGGTACTGTTCTTCCGAATTGGCTTCTGTAATTCCTGCTCTCTCTTTCAAAACAGTCCGAACACGTGCCGCCACCAGCCAACATCCATTTACTGTCCAACTTCAAACCCACAGAACCAACTTTTCATCTTCCTCACTTATTCATTCAACTGCCGTTTTCTGGAACAACCTTATTTCATATGTATTTCCTGAAAATTACAATCTACAGAAGTTCAAGTCCAATGTCAACAAATATCTTCTTTCGTCTTCTCAACCTCCAACCGAAGCACAGTACTAAGTACTATAGGTTCTAATACCTCTTGTGTTTGGGGTTCACATAAAAAAAAAAAAAAAAAGATGAACTAATGAGACATGTGGCAGAGAAGAAAAATGCATGGGATACATATAAATTAATGGGTGACACGGAAGCCTACGATAGCTATAAGCGGTCTGTAATCAAGTCACAAAGCAGGTTAGGCAGGCATCAATATTTGCTATTGCCTTTATTATTTTATGCAATGTTTGCATTTACGAGAAATCTTTAGCAAAGGATGCAAAGAAAAACAGCAAAGGGTTCTTTATTTATATAAACTCTAGAAGGAAGGGTTGAATCAGATTGGTCCATTGGATATCAATGGTTTAACTGTTGATCCTGTTCAGGTAGCTAGCAATCTAAATGAGTATTTTGCATCTACATTCACGCATGAGGAATTATGAGAGCTTCCTTGGACTCAGGGGAGGTATCCTTGTACTCGAGATGTGGAAATGTGACCCCAATTCACAAAGGAGGATCTAAAGTCGACACAAGTAATTACAATCCTGTTAGATTAACTTCTGTTCCAGGGAAATTAATGGAGGCACTAGTTAAAGAAGCACTGTAGGATAGACAAGACTTCAGTTATAGCTTGGACACAGCATGGTTTTGTTAAGGGGAAGACTTGTCTGACCAATTTGATTGGATACTGTGATCATCATCATCATCATCAGCCATTTTCAATCCACTGCAGGATGAAGGCCTCTCCAGCAACTTTCCAGTTCCTTCTGTTTTGAGCACTGGCCATCCATTTACTACTCAAAAACTCATGAATTTCATCTATCCATCTCCGCCTTTGTCTTCCAGGTTTTCTTCTAGCTCCTCTTGGGTACCATTCTGTTATTTTCTTAGTCCATCTGTCATCATGTCTTCGAGCTATGTGTCCTGCCCAAGACCATTTTAGTTCTTTAGTTTTGATAAGAATGTCCTTTACTTGAGTTTGCTGCCTAATCCATGTGTTTCTCTTCTTATCTAACAGTCTGATTCCCAATATAATTCGTTCCATTCTTTGCTGTGTAGTTCTTAGCTTCTCTTCCATTCTTTTGGTGAGTGCCCAAGTTTCACTTCCATAAGTCATGGTGGGGAGTATACATTTATTCATTATTTTACATTTCAGACAAACTGGGATATTGCTCTTCAGTATGTGACTATATTTCCTGAATGCTATCCATCCAAAATTTATTCTTCTCTTGAGTTCCAGCCATTTATCATTATTACAGCTAATAACTTGTCCCAGATAAGTATATGACTCCACCTTTGCAATTACTGCTCCTTCAATCATTATTTCCCTTTCCGTGGCATTCTTGTTCTTCATTACTTTTGTTTTAGCCATATTCATCTTTAGTCCAAAATCCTTACTAACTCTGCATAACTGATTAAGATTTTCCTCTAATTCTTTGGGATCGTGGCTTATGACCACAATGTCATCTGCAAATCGTAAATGGTTTAGGTACTCTCCGTTTACATTGACTCCTTTCTGCGACCAGTCTAATCTTCTGAAAGCTTCCTCAAGGGCAGCAGTAAACAGCTTCGGAGATATTTTGTCTCCTTGTCGAACTCCTTTCTCGATTTTAAATTTGCTACTGTCTTTGTCTAGTCTAATAAAGGATGTAGCACTCTCATATATTTTCTTCAAAATCATAATATATGGAGTATCTATACCTTGTCTTTCCAGTGCCCGAAACATTGCCTTATGCTGTATGGAGTCAAATGCCTTTTCATAATCCACAAATGCCAGGCATAATGGTGTTTTATATTCATTTGCTTTCTCCATTAGCTGTGATATTATGTGAAGGTGATCCAAAGTTGAGAATCCTGTCCTAAAGCCAGCTTGCTCTTTCGGTTGATTCTCATCAAGTATTCTTTCTAATCTGTTAGTAATGACCCTTGTGAACAACTTGTAGATATGGGATAGCAAGCTAATTGTCCTATAATTTCCAATTTCTGATTTATCTCCTTTCTTATGCAGCAAAACTATGATTGCATTATTCCACTGCTTAGGCATCACACCTTTTCTAATGCACTTTGTGAAGAGCCTTGCCAGTTTTTGTGTTATGTCTCTTCCTCCCAATTTTAACAACTCTACAGTAACTTCATCTTCCCCCGGGGCTTTCCGATTCCTCATTTTCTTCAATGCATGTTCTACCTCATCAGTAAGAATATCGGGTATGTTGTATGTGTTGCTACTTTGCAATCCATCTTCCCCACTGCTGGTATCATTCCCTCGCTCCTTGTATAATTCTCTATAGTAGTCTTCTGCTATTTGAATTATGCCTTCTCTGCTGTTTATAAGTACACCATCGCTATTCTTCGGTTTCAGTATCATTTGTCTTTCTGTATTACTGCTCATGGCTGCTGATTTAAATCCTTTGTTTTCCCTTAATGCTTGTTCTACTTTTTTTGTGTTAAATCTTCTTATGTCCTCTCTGAGTCTCTTTCTAATGGCTTTGCATAACTCAGTATACTCCTTGAGGGGTCCTTGAGGCTGTCACAGACATTCTCTCAGATATGCCAGACAAGCTGTTCTTGCTACCTGTGAGTCTAAAACGCTGATGGAACTGATATTCGGGTGACACTCAAGTCAAAGTGGACCCAATTTCGGCGAAGTCCGGACGGTCTATGACAGCCAAATCCTCTGCTTGCACCTTCACGATGGTGGGACTGTTAGTAATCCTGGGTATAACCTTCATGCACAAGTACATGGTGGGTGACCACCCAGGTGTGAACCAACGTAAGCAGGGGTCGAGGTGTGGCGCCCACACCACATGGAGGAACGCCGCCCCTCTATGTTACCAGGCAGTACTAGGTGGTAGATGACTCATCAACCGGTGAAATACCACCACTTCGCTTATTGGAGGCTTGAAGTGGTGGAACCCATGTTTAGTCTCTAGAGCTAAGTTCCGGCCAACCCTTCCCTATCTCTTCCATCATGCAGTATGATTGATGATTTTTGAGGTTATGATGAATGTCGTGGCGAGATCCAATATTCCTTACATTTCGAGGGTACAGCTCTAAAACGGTGTTCGCAGGCCGGCCGCTAGTTAGTACACCGGACTGAACCTATTGGTAACTCTCTAGGAAGCTTCCGGATCAGCTAGTGTATAATCTTGCTACCTCTACTCTGCCAGATAGTGACTGGAGGGAGTCCGAGTAGTGTGTATGCGGGGAGCATTGTCGAGGCCACGTTATGTCAAGGATCTGGGTATATTCTTACCACATGTACGCCATATCCAAAAATTTCATTACTTCATACAGCATGTCCCACCCACTTTTTCTTACTATTGAATACACCATGAATTGTCAAAATAATAGAGCAAGCTTATCTGCGAAAAGATCTAAACCTCCCAAGGACTTCCTAATTCATTTCACAAATATACGTGGTCTCAATTCTAATCTCAACGATGTCCATTTCCACTTGCAGTCTTCCAAACCCCATGTACTTTTTCTGACTGAATCTCAGTTATCAGTTGATTCAACTACTGCTCATCTCAGATGTCCAAATTATTTGCTGTATGATTCCTTTCGCCTCAAAGGTGGTACTTGTGCATATGTCCGTTCTGATATTCCCTGTCAGAGACTTGGCAATTTGGAATCTCCTCTCTTTGATCTTCTCTGGCTTAAAATCTCTCTACCTCATTGTGTCAAATTCATTTGTTGTCTCTACCGTTCTCCCAACTCCACTAATCACTTGGAGCTCTTTGACTTCCTCTCTTTGCAACTTGACTTTCTCCAGTCCAACTTTCCTAACAGTGAGGTAATTTTCCTTGGTGATTTTAACGTTCACAACTCCAGCTGGCTTCCGTTTTCTAGTCACACCGACCCAGCAGGTCGAGATGCTGAGGCTTTTGCAATTACTAATGACCTAGCACAGATTGTTCATTTACCTACAAGAATACCGGACAATCCTAATCATACAGCCAATACGCTTGATCTTTTTCTCACAAACAACCCTTCTAAGTACAAGGTTGAAGTGAGAGGTCCTTTAGGCACTTCAGATCACAACTTGGTGATTGCCTCTTCTCCAATGGAACCTTTATCTCATGGCTATTCCCAACCTCGTATTGTTTGGCATTACAAGAATGCAAAATGGGATGACCTGCGAGACTTGTTTTCTTCTTTTCCTTGGTCTGATTACTGTTTCAAAACTTCTGATGTCAACGTTTGCTCAGATCGTGTCAGTGAAATTATTCTTGCAGGAATGGAATCCTTTATCCCACACTCCACTTTAAAATCTCGTTCTTTATCTAAACCTTGGTTTTCCAATAAATGTGCTAAGGCTGTTCAAGAGAAGAACGTTGCATATCGTAATTGGCTTGTTTCTAATTCTTCAGTTTCATTTTCTGCCTACACCAAAGCTCGCAACAATTGTAAAGCAGTTATTAATCAGTCCAAACTAGAGTTTGAACAGGCTAAGAGTAGAAAACTTGCTTCTTGCCCTAATGGTAGCCGAGCATTCTGGTCTCTTGCCAAAGCTATTGGCCGCAACTTTTGCCCATCTCTGCTCCCACCTCTGTCCAAACCAGATGGTTCTGTTGTCACTTCAGCCAAGGATAAAGCTGACCTGCTAGCATCCCATTTTTCTTTGAGCTCATGTATTAATGATCTTGGTAAAACACCTCCCACCATTCCTAACACGCTCCATTCAATGCCTCCTGTGGTCTTCCGTCAAAAGGATATCAGAAGGATTTTGATGAATCTTGATGCTAAGAAAGCTCCAGGTCCTGATGGTATTTCTCCACTTGTTCTCAAAACCTGTGCTCCTGAACTTACTCCTATTCTTTGCCGCCTTTTTTCACTTTCTTATTCCAAAGGTGTTTTTCCTTCTGCTTGGAAATTTGCTCATATCCAGCCAGTTCCTAAAAAGGGTGACAAATCCCTCCCATCCAATTATCGTCCCATTGCAATTACTTCTACTCTTTCTAAAGTAATGGAGAAATCAATTAACCGCCAACTCTTAAACTACCTAGAAACTTTCCGTCTGATCAACGATCGCCAGTATGGATTCCGTCAGTGTCGATCCACTGGTGATATTCTGGCTTATGTTACCCATTTATGGACTAATTCAATGGAAAGGTTCGGTGAAACACAAGTAGTTGCTCTTGACATCTCAAAGGCTTTTGATCGTGTTTGGCATAAAGGTCTTCTAAACAAGCTTCCATCTTATGGTTTGCCAACTGTTTTTAGTAATTGGTTATCCAGTTTTCTCTCTGATCGCTCACTGAGGGTGATGGTAGATGGCTCTCTGTCTTCTAACTTCTCCACTAATGCCGGTGTCCCCCAAGGTTCAGTTCTTTCCCCCACTCTTTTCCTCTTGTATATCAATGACCTTCTTCCATTGACTGGAAATCCTATCCATAGTTTTGCCGATGATAGCACATTGCATTCAACTTTCCATTTTGAGAAACCTTGTCCAACTCAATCAGCTTTAAGTTCTCGAAAATCTGCTGCCAATTCCTTAAATGCCGATCTTCAGGTAATTCTCCAGTGGGGCAAAGACAACTTAGTTGATTTCAACCCTTCTAAAACTCAATCTTGTCTTATATCTCGCAAAAAGGATTCTTCTGCTCCTATGCTTATCTTTAGTGACGCTCCGATTTCTAGGCAAAATGATATATCTCTTTTGGGGATTACCCTGACTTCTAATCTCTCTTGGCACAAGCACATTACAAATATTGCTTCCTCTGCATCTAAAAAACTTGGTTTTCTCTTTCGCTCTCGGCGTTACTTTTCTCCCAAACAGCTGCTCACTCTGTATAAATCGCAAATCCGCCCTGCCATGGAATATTGTTCCCACATCTGGGGTGGTGCCCCCAAAACCTCTCTCAGGCTTCTTGATTCCATTCAGAAGAGGGCAGTTCGGTTAATTAATGATTCATCTCTAACAGAGTCTCTCCACTCGCTGTCTCATAGACGCACTGTTTCTGCTGCATGCCTCTTCTACAGATACTTCCATGGGCACTGTTCTTCTGAATTGGCTTCTATAATTCCCGCTCTCTCTTTCAAAACAGTCCGAACACGTGCCGCCACCAGCCAACATCCATTTACTGTCCAACTTCAAACCCACAGAACCAACTTTTCATCTTCCTCATTTATTCATTCAACTGCCGTTTTCTGGAACAACCTTCCTTCATACGTATTTCCTGAAAATTACAATCTACAGAAGTTCAAGTCCAATATCAACAAATATCTTCTTTCGTCTTCTCAACCTCCAACCCAAGCACGGTACTAAGTACTATAGGTTTAATACCTCTCGTGTTTGGGGTTCTCATAAAAAAAAAAAAAAAAAAAAAATACTCAATTTTCTCCCTGTCAGTGTTTTTCTTGCTCTTCATTTGTCGTCTTTGGTTCATCATGACAAGTGTTTCTTGACTAATTTTTTCTCCTTTGGATTTCTGTTTCCCTATAGGTTTCTTGGGCTTTATCACTTTCAGCAAGTTGTAATATTCCTCGTCGATATCTTGGTCCTGAGCAGTCTGCAGAAGCTCAAACTTGTTCTTAAGTTCCAGTACATACTGCTTTTTCTCCTCCTCTGTTATTTAAAAGACCTTTGTATTATTTACTCGAGTCAGTTTTTTCCTTTCCTTTCCTACATCTATATCAAGTGTACATCTTACCATTCTGTGATCACTTCCAACATTTACCTTATTCAGGACGGTAACATCATTCACAATATATCTTCTGTTAGTGGGACGAAGTCGATTTCATTAGTTGTTAATCCATTTGGACTCTTCCATGTCCACTTTCTGTTCACCCTTTTTTTGAAAAAAGTGTTCATTACTGACAGTCCTTGAGATTCTGCAAATTCCACAAGTCTTTCACCTCTTTTATTTCTTTCACCAATTCCAAAATTTCCTATAGTTCCTCTTTCTGCGCTGTTTTGCCTTTTTCCAAACTTAGCATTGAAGTCCCCCATAATAATAGTGTAGTGGGTTTTCTGCTCATCTAGAAGACTCTCAATTTTTTAGTGTACATTTCTTCAACCTCTTCATCATCATGGCTCGATGTTGGTGCATAAATTGTTATAATCTTTAGCTTGTACCTCTTAGAAATCTTGAGTATTAGTCTTGACACCCTTGGTGATGTACTTTTGAATTCCAAAATGTTATTTTTAAAATCTTTATGGACCAGAAACCCAACTCCACCTTCACTCCTTTCACTGTTTCCATTGGTGTACAGCAGATTTCCACTTGATAAACTTATAAGTGATTCATTTCTTCTTCTTGTTTCAGCCAAACCGATGATATTCCAGTTCACATTTTCTAATTCCTTTTCCAGCTCTAATATTCTGTCTTCACCAATGAGTGATCGTACGTTATAACAGGCCAAGTTCAATTTCCGTGCATGGCAGCCTGGTCGTACCCAGAGATTCTTAGCACCCTCTGCTTCCACTCTGATCCTCTCGCTGCCGTAAGAGGGAGAGTGAAAGCTGCTGGGGACTGATGGCCATTTGTATTGTTGTGCTCTCATTGCTGGAGGGTTTGGTCTTTTCCTCTTCACGCTGACCAGGCGTCTTGAAGAGAACCACTCTACACGTTCGTTGCCACCTAAGTGACGTAACAGGGCTTACCATTGAGAAGGTGTGCATGAGTGGATTTTAGGGAGGCAGGCCAACCGGACTTCTCCTAAATCTTCTGTAATAGAGAGATATTGGATCCATCAGTGTTTTAGGCTGAGTGTCTGATAACACACAGGATACCTGTTCCCCTCTAAGCCCAGGATACTGTGATGTGGTCACAAAGGAACTGGATGCAGGGAATAACTTTGATATCATATATTTCGATCTCAGAAAGGCTTTTGATACTGTTGCACATGGAAGACTGCTGCACAAATTGGAGCAGTGTGGCATTGGAGGCAAATTGCTGCTTTGGATAAAGGGACGGTTGAGTGGGAGAAGACAGAGTGGTAATCAATGGACACTGCTCTTCGTGGACTTATGTCATTAGTGGAGTCCCTCAGGATTCAGTGTTGAGTCCATTGTTGTTTTCTGTATTTATTAAAGATATTGATGAAGGTATATCAAGCTTAATATCAAAGTTTGCAGATGATATGAAGGTTGGCAGGATTGTTAATGTCACTGACAGTACGCTGCTGGAACAGGATCTAGAAAAGTTGAGCAATTGGGCTGGGAGGTGGTAACTGAAATTTAATATTGACAAATGTAAAGTACTGCATATGGGAAGTAGGAAACCCTGGTTACTATCTCAGGGTAGTGGAGAATGAAAAGGACCTGTGGGTAACTGCGCAGTCAGATATTAGCATTAGCATTACAGGCATTTGATGCAAGAAAGCAAGCTTATGCAGCATCAGCCAAAAAAAAAAAAAAAAACCCACTTCCACTTCACCCCTCTGTTCGTTCGAAATACCTGTCCAGCCGAGACTTAAACTTATTTAGGCTATCAACTTCCATGACAAGGGATGGAAGTCTGTTCCACCAACCAACCACCCGCTGGCTAAAGACAAATTTCCGCACGTCTATCCTAAATCTGTCTTTCCTCAATTTTAATTTATGCCCTCTCAGGTGATTATTCTGAGCAAGAGGAAGAATCCCATCAGCATTGAGCATGCTCAAACCATTCAAGGCTTTATACACCTCTATCAGATCACCTCGCTGGTGCCTAGTCTCCACACACTGTAATTTGCAAAACTTAAGCCTTTCTTCGTAAGAGCACCCCTTTGTTCCATTCATTAATCTTGTTGTCATTCTCTATACTCGTTCCAGCATCTCTACATCCTTCTTGAAATGAGGCCTCCAGACCTGTATACAGTACTATAGGTGTGGCCTGACCATAACCTTACACAAGGGAATAATCACCTCCTTATCCCTGCTAGAAAAATTCCTATATATCATTGCCAATACACCATGAGCTACGCTTGCAGCCCGTCTGCACTGCTCAGAGAACTTCATATCTGCCTGCACAACCACCCCCAGGTCCCTTTCATTCTCTACCACTGTCAGTGTAGTACTACAGAGTTGATACATTGCTCTGGGGTTGCTGTTTCCCATATGTAGTACTTTACATTTGTCAATGTTAAACTTCATTTGCCACCTCTCAGCCAATCTGCTCAACTTTTCTAGCTCCTGTTGCAGCATACTGTCATTAGTGTCCTTAACAACCCTGCCAACCTTTGTATCGTCTGCAAACTTGGACATTAAGCTTGATATACCATCATCAATATCATTTATAAATACAGAAAACAATGATGGACCCAACACTGAACCCAGAGGGACTCCACTGATAACATTAGTCCACGACGAGCAGTGTCCATTGATTACCACTCTCTGTCTTCTCCCCCTCAACTACCCCTTTATCGATAGCAGTAATTTGCCTCCAATGCCACACTGCTCCAATTTGTGCAGCAGTCTTCCATGTGGAACAGTATAAAAAGCCTTTCTAAGATCCAAGTATATAATATCAAAGTTATGATATCAAAGATATGAAGTTTTCTGAGCAGTGCAGATTGTCTGCAAGATTAGCTCATGGTGTCTTGTCAATGATATACAGCAATTTTTCTAGTAGGGATAAGGAGGTGATTATATCTTTGTATAAGGCAATGGTCAAGCCACACCTTGAGTACTGTATACAGGTCTGGAGATCTCATTTTAGGAAGGAAGTAGATTTGCTGGAGTGAGTGCATAGAAGGGCAACAAGATTAGTGAATGGAACAAAGGGTTGCTCTTACGAAGAAAGGCTTAAGTTTTGCAAATTACAGTGTCTGGAGACTAGGCACCTGTGAGGTGATCTGATTAAGGTGTTTAAAGCCTTGAATGGTTTGAGCATGCTCATTGCTGATGGGATACTTCCTCTTGCTCAGAATAATCACGAGAGGTCATAAATTCGAATTGAGGAAAGTCATTTGTGGGATAGATGTGCGGAAGTTTGCGTTTAGCCAGCATGTGGTTGATTAGTGGAACAAACTTCCATCTGTCATTGTAGAAGTTGATAGCTTAAATAGATTCAAGGCAGAACTTGAGAAACATTTGGAGCGAGTGGATGGGTGAAATAAGGTTTTTTTTTTTTTTTTTTTATTTTTGGCTGATGCTATATAAGCTTGCTTACTTGCATCATGTGCCTTTACTAATGCCAATGCTAACAAAGTACCTATAAAAAGAATTATTTTATTTTATTTTTCTAGCATTTTATACAAACGAGGAGGGAGCTTAAAATTTTAGATATATGTGAAAGAAGACTCTAAAAAATTGCATGACCCTATTTATTTAAAATTAATTTTATTTAGCCCACCACTCAAAAAGGCTGTCCTACATCATTCTGAATAGTAACCATTAATTACAGCCCACTGAATATATTTGCATAGATAGTGGGCTGTAATTTATCCTGTGATCTATCTAAGGATTTTACCTGTGATCCAAACATGTTCCAGCTTAGATAGCAATCTTGCATGTAGTAATGAGTCAGATGTTTTGCTCGCATTCATATATTAACAATATAAAAGTTATTTTCTATGTCCAATTCATGAGTGACACTGTGATAATAGTTTATGAGGTTTTTCAAGATTTTCACCCTCACGAAACCATGTTCAATTCTCTTATGAAAATCATTCCTATCTCAATAACAATGTACTGCTTTCTTAATCATTTATCCTCATAAATTTCCCTACCATTGACGTCAGATTGGCTGGTATGATGGTACCCATTACACTCACCGAACTAATTTTATGGAATGGTAATAGATTGATGATTTTCCAATCTAAGGGAATTATCCCTTGAGTCTAATGAAACCCTCATAAAAAAATTACTCACTGCTTTCTTTAAAATAACTAAATTTATGTAATTTTTTAAGTAATCTTCTAAATCTTCTAAAAATCTTTTTATGTAATCTTCTAAATCTATGTAATCTTTTAAGGGCACGAAAGGTGATATAGTTGTACACGTTGGCACTAATGATATCAAGAGTAGGAGACCGGCAGAATTACTTAAAAAGTACAGGTCACTGTTGAAAAAAAGCTGTGAATTAGGGTTGAATTTGAAAGTGTCTGCAATTCTGCCCAGACACGATAGGAGGGAGTATATGATGAGAGCCTTGTCGATCAATTCGGCCCTGGAAAGATTGTGCAAGGCTCAAGGGGTAGAATTTTTTTCAGCGTGGACTGTACTTGTTAAGAGGAGAGACTGCTTCTACAGGGATGGGATACACTTAAACAGAAAGGGTGCAAGAATATTTGCTGATGCTATCGACACAGTGTTAGGTGGTTCAAAAAACTACTAGCTTGCGGGGAGACAAAGACTAATAGATTAACAGTAGCCACTGGCAGAGGTGAAAGAGATTCTTGCACTGCTTCTATTAGAATGAGCAGCAGCCTGGAAAACAAGATGCAGGATATTTCAGAGACTGCTGGGAATCATTGCGGTACAAGTAAACACATGGGTTGTGTTAGGGTAGCTAAGAATAGAAACAGGTGCATGTATACTTGCGTGTACACCAATGCTAGGAGTTTAGTAAATAAATTTGAGGTATTGCTCAAAACATCAAAGGCAGATTGTTGGGATATCAGAGACGTGGTGTCACACAGATATAAGGAATGCAGAACTGGAATTTAGAGAGTACAATGTCTACAGAAAGGACAGGAAAGGAGGAGGGGTTATACTATTAGTTAAGAAACACATAAAATCCAAGGAAGGAAGTGAAGCCAGTCGACATCGCTGGACAGTGCAGTGTCGAGTCAGTTTGGTGTGACACAAGCATTGGGACATCAAAATGAGAGTAGGAGTGTGCTTTAGGCCTAATGACTCTGATGAGTATAATAAGAAACTGTACAGGGAAATAGAGTGGGCCAGTAAATCAGAGAGTCTTATAATGGGGGATTTTAATTTCCCAGATATTGACTGGAATTTGGGGGCTGGTCACACACACACTACCAAGGCTTTTGTGATTTATTGGATGATTGTTTTCTACATCAGCATGTTCGGGAGGCAACTAGAGGGAGTAATACTCTTGATTTGATTATCAGTAGTGATTCTTCATGCATTAAGAATCTGCAGATAAATGAACCACTAGGTGGCAGTGATCACAGTGTGCTGAAGTGGGATTTACTCAAAGAGGTAACTACCATTAGGGGTAAAGGGAAGGGTTATTTCTTTCGTAAAGGCGACTACGATGGACTGAGACAGTTTTTAAATTCTATACAGTGGGACCAACTGATGATGTTACCAACAGCAAATTCAAAATGGGAAGCATTCAAAGAAGTTATCTTGGAAGCTACTAGGCTTTACATACCAACTAAGAAATACTGTTCAAGATTTAGGCCTAAATGGATGTCAGATGAACTAATGAAACATATGGCAGAGAAGAAAAATACATGGGATACATACAAATTAACACGTGACACAGAAACCTATGATAGATACAAGTTGATCTGTAACAAAGTTACAAAGGAGGTTAGGCAGGCGAAGGCAGATTACAAAAAATATTTGGTAAGGGATGCAAAGAAAAACAGCAAAGAGTAAACTCTAGAAGGAAGGGGATGAATCAGATTGGTCCACTTGATATTGATGGGCCAACTGTTGATGATCCTGCTCAGGTAGCTAACAAACTAAATGAATATTTTGCATCGACATTCACACATGAGGAGTTATTCAGCGAGGGGAATGCTAGAGGTATATTCAACTCTGGCAGTAGGCTAGAGAATCTTGTAATCACTGAGAGTAAAGTGGAGGAGAAATTGTTGAAGATAAACACAAGAAAGGCACCTGGGGTGGATGGGATCTATCCAGTTATATTAAAGGAGGCAGCAAAGGAAGTAAGCAAACCTTTAGCCATAATTATGAGAGTTTCCTTGGACTCAGGGGAGGTACCCACAGACTGGAGATGTGCAAATGTGACCCCAATTCACAAAGGAGGATCAAAGGCTGACACAAGTAATTATAGACCTGTGAGTTTAACTTCTGTTCCAGGAAAATTAATGGAGGCACTGGTTAAAGAAGCACTGCAGGATCATCTAGACAAGACTTCAGTTATAGCTTGGACACAACATGGTTTTGTTAAGGGGAAGTCTTGCCTGACCAATTTGATTGGATACTATGATGCAGTCACAAAAGAATTGGATGCAAACTTTGATATTATATATTTGGATCTTAGAAAGGCTTTTGATACTGTTGCAAATGGAAGACTGCTTCACAAATTGGAGCAGTGTGGCATTGGAGGCAAATTGCTGCTATGGATAAAGGGGTGGTTGAGGGGGAGAAGACAGAGTGGTAATCAATGGACACTGCTCATCGTGGACTAATTTTATCAGCTGAGTCCCTCTGGGTTCAGTGTTGGGTCCATTATTGTTTTCTGTATTTATAAATGATATTGATGATGGTATATCAAGCTTAATGTCCAAGTTTGCAGACGATACAAAGGTTGGCAGGTTGTCAAGGACACTACTGACACTATGCTGCTGCTGCAACAGGATCTGGAAAGGTTCAGCAGATGGGCTTAGAGGTGGAAAATGAAGTTTAACATTGACAACTTTAAAGTACTACATATGGGAAACAGCAACCCCAGAGCAACGTATCAACTCTGTAGTACTACCCTGACAGTGGTAGAGTATGAAAGGGACTTGGGGGTGGTTGTGTAGGCAGATATGAAGTTCTCTGAGCAGTGCAGATGGGCTGCAAGAGTAGTTCATGGTGTATTGTCAATGATATATAGGAATTTTGCTAGCAGGGATAAGGAAGTGATTATTCCCTTGTATAAGGCAATGGTCAGGCCACACCTAGAGTACTGTATACTAGAGTACTGCCTCATTTCAAGAAGGATGTAGAGCTGCTGGAATGAGTACAGAGAAGGGCAACAAGATTAGTGAATGGAACAAAGGGGTGCTCTTACGAAGAAAGGCTTAAGTTTTGCAAATTACAGTGTCTGGAGACTAGGCACCAGCGAGGTGATCTGATAGAGGTGTATAAAGCCTTGAATGGTTTGAGCAGGCTCAATGCTGATGGGATTCTTCCTCTTGCTCAGAATAATCACCTGAGAGGGCATAAATTCAAATTGAGGAAAGACAGATGTAGGATAGACGTGCAGAAATTTGCCTTTAGCCAGTGGGTGGTTGGTTGGTGGAACAGACTTCCATCCCTTGTCGTGGAAGTTGATAGCCTAAATAAGTTTAAGGCTCAGCTGGACAGGTATTTTGAACGAACAGAGGGGTGAAGTGGAAGTGGTTATTTTTTATTTATTTATTTATTTTTTTTTTTGGCTGATGCTGCATAAGCTTGCTTTCTTGCATCAAATGCCTCTACTAATGCTAATGCTAATCTATTTCAGAGCTCCAAAACTCGAAAGTTATTCTAGTAAATAATCCTCTATAATTTCCATATTTCAGACTGATTTTACAGTATTCAGGTTTGCAAACACAGTTTCTCCTGGCTCTGAAGGGACTTTCATCAGTAAAGACCAATACAAAGTCTATTTAAGGGGACCAACCTGATCTGCTCTTTTCTCTCTTTTTTTTATTTATGTATGTGTAACACTCCTTATCTCTTACCTTTTCTCTTTTAAGTAGCAATTTGTCATAATCAACCTGTATTTAAAGACTAAATGCACAAGGCATAATTCCATGTGAGTTTAAATGAACTATATAATATCGGTGTAGATACACCATAGTTAACCCATAAAATTAAACTACATACGTAGTGTAACAACTACACTACATAGCTTAATTTTATGGGTTAAGTATGGTGTATCTATCTACTCCGATATTATATATATAATCAATCTTTACCGGCCTTAATATTTTTGTGGTACTACTGAAATGGTGGTACAAAAATATTTATTATATAATCATTATATGCTTCACTGCTTTATAACTATCCATTGCTACCTTTTTTATGCTCTATTAAACTAGTTAATTCCTTATTCATCCACCTGGCATTCTCTTTGTGCTCTTTTTTTTAATAATATATATGCAATAGTATATATGTATATATATATATATGCACATTAATAGTATATATGGCTTCTGTTGTGGCAGCTATACAATAATTTGCCTGTTCTCTCCCTTCTTAACCATGCTGTTTACCCAGTTGATAGAGGCCATGTAGAATCTTAAACGTAGTTCCCTTTCCTGAAATTAAAACTGATACCCTTTAACAACTGATATGATATGTCACTTGTTATCAACCACTTTAGCACTATGAATTTTTTTTATTCTTAATTCTATGATATTATCAAGATTATGTGTGATCATTAAGTCCAAAATAATCTCGACCTTAGTATTTTCACATGTTGATATAGATGGCAATCATCTTATTGATTAAAAATTTGTCTCTCATGGTTTCTTTCTCAATTTTTCCAATCAATAAAGATCGGACTGAAATCTCCCACCATAACAATTCACATTCCCTCACTCACTGTACCTGCATAAAGAGACTGCTCTTATCATACTCTTTGCAGTGTTATAGTCCATAACATACTTCTGCTCTCATTTTTCCTAACTGCCTCACACCACACAGATTGAATGCTATTCATTAGTTCTGAATCTGGTAATGTTCTTGTCATGTACAGGCTACTTTTGACAAGTAACATGACCCCCCCTTTCTTTCCTCTCTTATCTGTCCTTCCTAAATACATTGTATATGTCATAGCAAAACTCATCATTTCCTATTTCTCTGTGATGCTAAGTTTTTGTTAGCCAAATTATTTCAATATCAGTTATACCTTTCAAGCACTAAGAACTGTCTAAAATTTTTAGGTTGACTTATATACTGACTATAAAATCCAAAATTTAAATTAAAGCTCATGCTTAGAATGTAAGCTTTAAGAAGACATGAATTAATACCAATACATTCACAGTCTATTACATATATTTTTTACATAAATATACTTTGTTGCTCACTTTTTTAAAACCCAAGAATTTGTTCATCTTCTTCATCAGATAAAAACAGCTCATGGAATTTATCAGGAGTCCTGTTTGCAGGTTAACTTTTGAGTTACTGAAAGGTAATCATTGTGCAGTGTATTGTTGAGGAATTTTTTACAGAAACCCAAATTGCACATATCCCAAATACTAAAGAGGCAATAAAGAATGGCTTCATAACACAATCAAAGCCTCCAATGTACACATATAGCATCAATAAGAGTAATGCCATGTTGTCACTGTGCCTGTAGATTTTGGTTTTGTGACCCTTTACATAAGGGAGCATTCTTACTGTTTTCTTTAGAGTTTACTATTCACTATAAACTCTTAAAAGAAAGAGCAAAAATAATTTAAATAAAAAGTATACAGGAGTTCTGTATACTTTTTCTGTATTCTTTATGAAACTTTTACTTTGTTCATCTTCTTCATCAGATAAAAACAGCTCATGGAATTTATCAGGAGTCCTGTTTGCAGGTTAACTTTTGAGTTACTGAAAGGTAATCATTGTGCAGTGTATTGTTGAGGAATTTTTTACAGAAACCCAAATTGCACATATCCCAAATACTAAAGAGGCAATAAAGAATGGCTTCATAACACAATCAAAGCCTCCAATGTACACATATAGCATCAATAAGAGTAATGCCATGTTGTCACTGTGCCTGTAGATTTTGGTTTTGTGACCCTTTACATAAGGGAGCATTCTTACTGTTTTCTTTAGAGTTTACTATTCACTATAAACTCTTAAAAGAAAGAGCAAAAATAATTTAAATAAAAAGTATACAGGAGTTCTGTATACTTTTTCTGTATTCTTTATGAAACTTTTACTTTAATAAACTGCCATTTTTATCATACTGAATAATACAAAGAAAAGGAAATAAATGGATACAGGAGAAAAATCTAGATTGAAAAACAAAAATCTCTCAGATAAAAAAGCATCACTATTTAAAAACAAGAATGAGGAATCTTGAAAGGGTAATGATACCGACTAATGCAGCTTATAAATTAGCTGCATGAGCATCTTGTAATTTTAATTGAATAGTTAATTTAGACTGCATCAATGAAACAGAATAGCTAAAATATAATTAAATCAGGTAAAACTGCTACTATTTTAAAATCAGAAGGTTTACTGAATATGCCTACAAAACTTTCACTACACAAAATTGAAGCTTTTTGAGTAGTCACTCTAATAGAGTCACAAAATTAATTTTTTTTTTATTATACCAAAACTTATTTTAGAAATAATGGTATGCAAAAAAAATAGTTACGTTATTGAATTGAAAACAAGAGCTTTTATTTTGTGTTTACTGAATTAAAAACTGAAAAGATAACTTTTTTTGTATTTATACTTTTCCAAAGGCTTCCAATATACTTCTTTTTTAAAAGGGCTTTTAAAAATGATTGGAACTTCATAGTGTGCATAGTATTAGGGTCAGGCGCCACCTGTGGTTTCCCACATCTGCGGCATATGTTCGCTGTGAAGGAATACAGTACTACTGTAAATGCCAGAAAAGTGTTGTGTGTTGTATATGACATATTGCGTTAGGTTCTGTTGTGTGTCCTGGCATTTGGCCGCAGGGCCCCTAGTGGGATTGGAACTTCAATGAATGAAAAATCAAAACTACTTTTGATTATGGTAATGGTCTAGAATGCCTATCATTAAAAAGAAAACAATAAAACTTTGGAAAGCCATATAAGATAATTTAATTTAAAAAAAAATAGTGAAAATAAGGAAATGAAGGGATGCGGA